>NC_136251.1:1742500-2342500 GCF_053564925.1 Oryzias latipes | reverse complement strand
CATTATTTATTTCAATTGAGGGCTCTTTATTTGCATTGTAGTTTCCAAAAAGCATCACTTTTGTTTTATCTAGCTTCAAAGATATTTTGTTGTAATCCATCCATAATTGTATTTTGTTTAACTCTGTGTTCACCACCTTGATAAGTTCCCTTTGATTGTCTGTAGAATAGAATATATTTGTGTCATCAGCAAATAATATGAGTTTCATAAGCTTTGAAACATTGAATGTATCATTTAGAGTGACAACTGAAATGTGTTTGTCCATGTCAACTTGATACAAAAGTTGGCTAACACTACAATATATAATATATTGATCTCTACTTCAGTGAAGAAAAATCAGCTCATGGTTGCTGTTTTCACTCCTATGATTGGCACATTTCTAGTTTTGACTGGTTAAATAAGGTTTTGTCACCATAGAGTTGTAGTAAATGGTAGATATTCATCTTTAAAACTACAGATTTAGGAAAATTCAATTGACTATTTATAGAACCTAACACGATTGAAAGGAATAAAAACTCAACTTCATGCATGCAGGCTCAAAATGAACCAACCTTAACTTCAAATCACCAGTTAACTGGTGAAAGAAAAGTTTGAAAACGTTTAGTCTGTAGAGAAAATTAATGGCTAATCAGAATTTATTTGCCCCATTAGTGTCTTATGGCAGCAGCACGCATCTATAGCTATAAGGCCAAACCCTTTTCTTTATTTCTTTTCTCCTTTTCTTGTTTTTCTTTTTTTCTAAATGTTTTTTTTGTCCATCTCTCTGGCGTTTTGCCGCTTGACAACAAACTTCCCCACCAAAGTTGTTGACTATACAAATTCACGCCTTGTCACCAATGAGGTCAAAGATTAACAAAAATGCAGAATTTGAAATACCTGTATTAAAATGTAGGTTGAAGAATGTCGTGATGTGACTGATTTTTTAAATATTTTATAAAGTATTCCCCCACCCTCCTCCCCCATTTCATTTGGGAGAGACCTGCAATTTAGCTGATTCCCTTCACCCCTCTTTACAAACCTTACCGTGCCTTCTAAGCCGTCAGGGCTTGGGTGTGGGGGTGCTTGGTGGGGGGGTGGGGTGGTGGTCTGGCTTGGCTTGGGGGGTGGTCCCTTTGCCTGTGCTGGGGGGGTTGGCGGGGGGCCCTGCTCGGGGGGGGGGCCAGCGGCGCCGGATAGGCTGTCCATCTACACCTGGGGCTGGGATCGGCCCTTCCCTGGCTCTGGGGCGGGACGGGACAACCCTTTTGGGGCCCCCGGTCGCTCTGTGTGTCATCCGCTTCGGCTGCAGGGTCTGGGGTGGGGTGGGGGTGGGGGTCTTGTCGGCCCTGTCCTATGGGGGGGCATTCTGAGGGAGGGGGGGGCCACCATTGGTACGGGGCAGGGGGGGTTGGCGGGTCGGGGTCTCCGCTGAGGCCATCGGCGGTTTCCCCGGCCGGTTGGATGCCTCGGTCCCGTCGAGGCCTGACCAGAGCTCTTCTAGGGCCGGCGTTTGGGGATGGGGGCCTGGGCTTGCTCCGGGGGGGGGCGACGCTTTCTGGCTCCTCTCTCTCTGTGTGGGGTGGGTGGTGCTGGGCCTGGGGTGTCGGCGCCTCCGGGGGTGGGGCCCCTGGGCTGGGTGGGGCTGGCCCCCTTGCTGGGGGGGGGGGGGGGGGGGGGGCAGCTGTTTGACCACCGGGGGACAGTCTACCAGCTGTCCCCAACTTACCCCCTTCCTCATATAACCTCATATTAGGGTGAGGGGGTGGGGGGCTTAGCCTGCGATGGGCCTTGGGGGGGGGGGTTACTAGGCAGTGGCCCCCCTCCTATGGTTGCCGTATGGAGTGGGCCCCCCCTCTTTCGGTTTTATTTGCACCTTAGACATGTAGGGCCCTTGGTAGGGGGGGGGGGGTGCTTGGACATCACTGCCAGCAAGCAGCAGATGTCCTCCTAGCACCCTACCCGCCAATTTTAACCGCACCTTAGACATTTAGGGCCCCTTGGTGGGGAGGGTGAGGGGACGTCACTGTGAGTAATCAGGAGATGTCCCCTCAGTGCCCTACCCGCCAATTTTAACTGCACCGCCCTTAGTACACACACCCCTCCTCCCTCAATATATACATCCCAACATAAACACACACACATGCACACACACACCCTCTCAAACACACATACACGCACACACATTTTGCAAGGAAGGTGGGAACTAGACCATCTGTCCCCTACTTCTTCCCTGGTGGGGGGTACGGGCCCCTTTACAACGGCAGCCGTGTCCCCGGGGTGCCGGCTTCCTGGGCCCGGCGGTGCTCTCTCCGTGCGGTGGGGGGGTTCACATTACATCTGAGCCGGGGGTGTTCGTGTCCCTGGGGGGTGGGTTCTGGTCCCTGCTCCTGAGCGCTGGGCCCCGCCAAATTTCCAACTGTGGCCGAGCATGGTCGGGCCATATTTACAACACCCCTTGTGGGCCCTCTTTTTTCCTCGGGGTTCCCCCTCCTGGGCGGGGGCGGCGGGCCCCTGCCTTGCTCCTCCCTGGACCAACCGTGGGCCGGGCGGATGGCTGCCTGGAGTGCGGAGCGGGTCTCCCTTGGGGGCTCCTGGCTCGTACCTGGGGCAGGGGCGGGGGGATGCCCGGAACTCCTGGGTGGTGGTGGGGTGCTCGTCTGGGGCTGTGGGCGTCCTTCTCCGGTGGGGCCCTCCGTTGGGCGCTCCCGGCGCGGCGTGGGGGCTGCTCTCCTGGTTGGGCTGGGGCGGCACTCTCTTTCCCTCCGTGCCTCCCTGCTCTCTGGCTCTGGGGGCCTTGCGGCGGTCCTGCTGGCCCTGGCCTGGGTGGTGGGCTTGGTCGCCCGGGCGGCGGTTGTTCCCTGCCGGTTCCCGTGTGGCGTTGGGGGGATTCCGGCTGCCGCTGCTGCTGCGGTGGGGGTCTTGGGGTGGGGATGGCTGGGCACTCTCCCTCCTTCTTGTCACGTTCCACCATCCATTTTAGAAGAACATAAACACTCACCTGAGCACAGGTGTTAGCTCACCTTTGCACTAACAGTTTGCATGATTGAATGACTGAAATATTTCACACTAGTTGGTTTTAAGGCACAAGTATGCGTGTGAACACTATCTGTTTTGTGTACATGTCGACAGGTGGACATTTTTGCAGCTAGCAGGTGTCTTTATAACATTTGAGTGTGTGTGTGGATAGGCCCCGCCCTTTTTGTACTACATTTGAACCTTACCATAATGATTAACAACCAGTAAACTTGTTGCTTTATGCTGCTTCATGGTCTTACCCCCCTTCCCCTCCTATTATCACCCTCCTACCCCCCCTCTCTCTAACGTCCCTCTCTCTTCTTCCCTTCTTTCCTTTTCCGTCCGGTCCAACACCAAAGATTTTCAAACATGATTGAAATTAATAAAGTTTGGCCTCAATTACAAAAGGGGTTTATTCAGACATACCTTTGGTTTGTCTGAAGATTAATAACCCCTTTTGTTAAAGTAAAATATGTCCAACACAAGAGGCCCTCAGCTCTCATCTGTCTGCCTAGCTGTTGGACAGGACAAGTTAAAAAAAAAAAAAAAAAGATTTACCTGTAGATCCTGGACTCCGCTTATGTAACTGTTCAGATTGGAAATAGGCTGTATGCAAAGTTTATGGAGATGTTTTAAGATGCTGGTGAGAAGCTATCTGCATACTAGCAACGCCTGCAAATTGCACTTGTTTTGGCTTTGAAGAGGGGAGGAGCAAAAGCCAACGATTTGGACCGACACATCTAAACCAGTTTTGTGATGGCTGCTGGGACAACAATCTGATTTCTGAACTGCAAATAAAATAAAGTAAGTCTGAACCACCACCTTTCTCCGACTTATTGCTCTTACTTTGAACTGAAGAAGACAGAGAAGCTTTTAAAGCCCAGCGCATGAAGCAGCACCTCGGTTTATAACCCAGAGCCGGAGCGTGTGCCCAATACGCCTGCACCTCTGCTCCAGAAGAATCAAAGGTTGATGCGCTAACCAGCATCACCCAGCAGCTCACCTAATAGCTAGCCAACATAAACTCTTCACGTACCTTCCTCTGCAGGACCAAAGCCAGGTTACTGCTAGAACTTCGGTGACGAAGACACAAAAAGAAGAAACAGAATAAGTGGCAGCGAAAACCCCTCAACAACTCGTCAGTTAAACTAGAGCGAGTTCCTGTTGAGGAAGAAATGGGAACTGCGGAGGACCAAACACGACCCAACAAGCAGCCAGCAGTGAAATGTAGAACCAAGTCATATAATGCGAGAGTCATGAATGTGCACCCCAAATTAGAAAAGATTTGGATGAAATATTTTCAAGATGAACTAATTCTAGTTTGACCTGATGGTGGCACTACAGCAAGGTCATATCATCACCAAAACCAATAGTGTTCAAACTCCTGCTGTCAATAATGTTGTCAGTGAATTTGATAAGATTTGTATGAAAACTTTTCAAGATACAGTACAGACCAAAAGTTTGGACACACCTTCTCATTAAAATGAATGGAAAGGTGTGTACTGTATATTAGCATGCATTAGCATCATGCCATATTGGCATGAGAAAGTAGTGGGCAGACCCAAGCCAGATTTCTAAGATGATTAAAAACCATTTTAATCACCTGCTTAATATGGGGGGAAAGTTAGAGTCAAAAATAACGCCCAGGTTCCTGACCGTTTCTGAATGACTTAATGAAAGTCCTTTTAGCTGCAATAGCTGTTTCTCTTTCTTGGCTTCAGGACCAATGACTAAAATTTCAGTTTTGTCCTGGTGGAGACAAAGAAGACATAGAAGGATTGTTTCAGCCTTAAGAGACTTGCTGCTGCTCGACTAGCTGATTGTTTATTATATTATTGACCTTGAATGATTAGATATCTTCCCCATTTATCTTTTATTATATTTTTTATTTGAAAAGGAACTGTATTACGGATTAATATCATAACTCCTCTTGCATTAGAGGAAAATGGGGCTGTAAATACACTCCCTTGCCATCTTCTTTTAATACTTTTCAAATCTTTATCAAGAAGATGAGTTTCCTGCAGAAATACCACCTGACCATCCATATCTTTTATTCTTTTCATGACTTGTTTAACTTTGTTTGGATTTTGAAGACCTCTGCAGTTCCAAGAAACAAACTTAATTTTTACTTCTTGTGTCATTTTCAACTATGACATAGATATTAACTTGACACTTTTTGTAGAGAGGCACAAAAAACCCTGGATGCTTGAACATGTATCAAAACAAATCCCCTTTCCCTTTGTTTAAATAAGAAAACCCTCCCCCTCCCCCCTGAAAGTCGTCTCCCGTTATCGCAGCTCCCGGCGCACCGGGTCAAACTGCTTCCTCAGCTGGTGAAGCCCCGTGGCTAAATCTGGGAAAAATCGAACCTGTTTTCCTTTATATTTTATGTCTTTGCTGTTTTTTGCTGCCACCGCGACCGCTTGCTTCTCCCTGTAATCGGTGAACTTCATTATTAATGTTCTCGGTGGCGCTCCAGGTTCCCTCGCTGGTCCGACCCGGTGTGCTCGCTCAATCTTCACCGTCGCTCCTCGCGCCTGCATATTTAATGCCTCCGGGATCCACTTCTCCAGGAATGTGTACGGGTCTTCTCCTTCGGCCCCCTCCGGCAGCCCGACCAGCCTCAGATTATTTTGTCTGGATCTGGTTTCCAAGTCCAGGAGTTTGTCTTCCATCCCTCTTTGTTTGGACTCCAGCGCGCTCACTTTGGCCTGTAGGCTGGCGACATCCTCTTCTGCACGTGATGTTCGCATCTCCACTTGCGAGATTCGTTCTGTGAACTCACTCATTTCTTTTTTTATATCTCCGATTGCGGTCCCGATTCCATCAAAACGAGTTGTGAACTCATCCCTCATAGCTCCAATGGCAGCCAGGATCTCATCAGCTTTGGATCTCTCCAACTCTGGGTTCCGTTCTCCTTTACCTTCAGCCATGTTGCCAGCCTCAGTTCTTTGGGAACTGCTCCGAGTTTGAAAGTCCGTCAGCTTTGGCTGGTTGTTGGTATCCGGCCTTTGTTTGTTGCCCCTCGGCATTCCTTTTATGTTCTCAAACCCCTTTACCTAAGTTTTGGGGGAGATTGGAGTATTTTCGCAGGATTTAAGTGTCGGGATAGCAGAGCAGTGACTATTGCGTCTGTTCAGGTGGTCGCCATAACCGGAAGTCCTGTTCTCTGTTTTTGAGCTGCTCGAATCTCATTACACTTTACAATTGTAATGACAATAATTGATTCTGATTCTGACCTTGACTGCACCATAGAAAAACTACCACCTTCACTCAGGCAAATTCGAGTTCTTGGGTATGAAGTAGGCCAGTTTTGAGAGATTTAGGGACTACCTTTATCATTTCCCACCTTTTAGACTCCATAATGACAATAACCATCTCACCTATGTGCTCACTATGGCTAAAATTAATGCCACGACTCATAAGTGGGTCATTGAATTGGCAGATTTTCAATTCTCAATAAGATATCGCCCTGAGAAAAGTTATAGTGACACAGATGGTTTGTCATGCATGCCATTAAGCATGGAGCAGTGTATGCAAACATGTACTAAAAAGTGCAACATGAGATAATGCAGTGTTTTTCAATGCACACTGGTGTGCCGTGGGAGATGGTCAGGTGTACCGTGGGAAATTACCCATTCACTGATGTAAAAACATTTTCCATCTCCAGGATATCAGCTCTGTGTTCATCCAAACAGGTCCTGATAAAACACTAAGTATTTAGGAATATGAAAGATCTTAAAATACTTTTTTCTTTATTTGATTTTATTAAATACATTTTGATAAGAATGACGGTACCGCGATTTAGCCGCGGCTTCAGCGCTGCTTTTGGAAAAGTCCCGCCTCTTTAACTGTCTCCACCAATCATTCTTGGAGGCTTATTCCTACGTCATCAGTCTGACCAATCAGAAGTGGTTAAAGTCTTCACTTCCTTGTTCAGATTCTGCTCATAAAGTCTCTCAGTTCCAACAAAATACCAGCTAAAGATCGTCTTTAGCGGTGTAGCTTTCCACAGAATCCGGTGTCAGACCGTGGAACAAGTGAACAAAACTATGAGTCTGTCTGCGATCAGCGGCTGTTTTTTTTGCACTACATCTCCCATGATGCATAGGGTTCAAGTGACAGTGTCTCAGCGTAAAATAAGTCTTCCCTGTTAAACGTCTTGAATCCACAACAAACACACATCAAACAGTTTTTAAATCTTCTTGATGAAATCAGTGGTCAACAGTTTAGTTCTCCTTCAAGGTTTATGTTTATTAACAGCCAAAATTCCAGACCAAACAAGCCAGAGTTTAGTCCAAGTGTTGCAGACTCTTGAATGATGACAATTCCGGCGGGCATGAGTTTGTAGAACTTTCTTTAATTCGTCTTTCTTTTACAATCTTTGCTCGGACCTCACGACTCTCACCATCACACATGTGCTTCTCCCATCACTCTCTCTCACGCCCCTAGCACTCACACCCAAAAAAACATCTCAGGACCTCATTTCAGGACCCTTTAGCTCAGTGTTTTTCAACCAGTGTGCCGCAACACACTAGTGTGCCGTGAGAGATGGTCAAGTGTGCCGTGAGAAATTACCCTCATTAATTGATCTAAAAACCTTTCCCCACTCTCCAGGATATCAGCTCTGTGTTCATCCAAACAGGTCCTGATAAAACACTGAGTAGTTAGGAATATGAGAGATCATAAAATACGTTTTTGTTTGCGTTTATTTTTATTTTATTAAAGACACTTTGATAAGAATGACGGTACCGCGATTTAGCCGCAGCTCAGCTGTATTTTGGAAAAGTCCTGCCCCTTTAACCATCTCCACCAATCATTCTTGTGGGGCTTAATCACATGTCTGACCAATCAGAAGTGGTTAAAGTCTTCACTTCCTTGTCTCTCAGTTCCAACAGAAATACCAGCTAAAGCTCGTCTTTAGCGGTGTAGCTTTCCACAGAATCCGGTGTCAGACCTTGGAACAAGTGAACAAAACCATGAAGCTCTGAAAAGCGATCTCCGGCCGTTTTATGCACTACATCGCCCATGATGCATTAGGTTAAAGTGACAGCGCACAATGAGATCTGTTGTTAAATATCTTAATACCACAACGAACACACCTCAAACTGTTTTTAAATCTTCTAACTTAACTTTTATTCCATCTTTTAGAAAAAACAGCTGCAACTTCCAGCTTTTTTTGCCACAATTATCACAAAAATGCACGTGAGATTGCAGAGGCAGAGTAGATCAATACATACTATGAGTTTCTCCTTTTATTTTTTAATTTTTGGATGCCAAGTCTTGGTTGACGTTCAACCTGTTCAGCTGGCTCCGTTCGGGTTGTAATGATGGCTCTCCAAGTGTTCTCATCTTCTGAATCACTGTGAGAATCTCCGTTCTTTTCAGCTTCCTTTCTTCATTTGTCTTTGTTTCGCTTTCTAATTTCTGTCTGCACTGTCTTATCAGGTTCTTTCTCAGGTGGTAGGAATTCGCATGGCAATTACAAATTCCTGTGCAGAACTCTTGTCTTTCCTGAACCTTTTTCAGGATGCACAGCATAGACAGGGCTGTCTTTGTGTTTTCTTTCTGTAACCACATAGACATCTTCTTCCCAGTAAGACCTAAGCTTTCCAGGCCCACCTCTGTCTCTGAAGTTACGTACCAGGGGCCTCATTTATAAACGTTGCGTACGCACAAAAGAAGGCGTACGCCACTCTCTACGCAATAGTTGAGATTTATAAAAAGCAAACTTGACGGGAAAATGTGCGGTCCTCCACGCAAGCTCTGACCCAGGCGTACGCACAAAAACGGGAGAAATGAGAAATGGCGACACCGTCGGCAGATGGAAGAAACACGTGAAAGTGACAGTGTGTGCCAAATCGTGCTGGCATGTGCTGTGCTACACAATGTGGCACAGCTTAAAAACGTGCCTCTACCCCCTGGTGGTGCCGATTGCTGTGTTGGCCCCGACCCTGAACCCCATCCCCACGCATTTGAGCCATTTGCTGCTGCTGTGCGCCAGTGCTTGGAAGTGATGCGTCGCTTATAAAGAAAAAGAGGTGTGGAAAATATTATTTATTTAAGAATTCCCTCATCGTGCAGTTTATTTCAGTCAGGGCGATCTTGATTTTGCCCAACTCCTTGGCCACCTCTCTGATTGAACTACTGACTTCCCTCTGCATTTCAAGGACTGGATTGGTGAGGACACGTCCACTGCTGGAGGGTTGAGAGCCGCGTGCCGTGGAGACGCTGGGTCCAGACGGCTGCTCAGCTGCAGCATCGTAACCACTGGCCCCGCTGGAACACCCAGCAACTAAAATAAAATTGTTCTATATTAATAATCTGTAATTGTGTAGCCTGCATACATGTGACTTGACTGCATTCATTTTAATTATTTCTCTTACCTGTGTCACCCTGACCCTGGCGCGTCGGCGTCCCCTCCGAGGAGGACGCCGATAAGGGGGACTTAATAGGGATTCCCCAATAATAGCGGCCAGTTTCTCATCAAGAGGGGTCAGCTCCGGTCCCCCCCCCACGTGGCGGACACACTCTGCCGATGCAGCGCTAGACGTTTTTTTGCCTCGACTTTGATGTCCGATCATTTCTTTCATTTCTTTTTTATTTCGGCCACGGTCCGAGGTTGTGAGGCTGCAGCATTTACGGCGTCTGCCACCGTTTGCCGCTCACGTGCCTTTTTGGCATTAGTAATGCCCACACTGTTCCCTCCAAACAACGTTTTATCCTCTTTTCCACTTCGCCAACGATAACTTCTACTTCACATTGAGTGAAGTTACGTTTTTTTCATTTCCTCTCTGTGTTTGCCATGATTTAGCAAGCCATGAATATTAATTTGTGGGCGTTTCACGGACTATTTATGGGCAACTATGGGCGTGTCATGTAGCCGCAAAAAGCTGCGCTGCATTTAGAATCGGTTGTGATTTATTAAGGGAAAGATGCGTAGGATGTGCGTGCGCACGGTTTAATAAATCCGAATATTTCTGTGCGTACGCACGTCCTATGTTTCATCCGTACGCCACTTCTGACGCAAATCCTACGCAAAGTTTTATAAATGAGGCCCCAGTGCTCTATATCCTGGCTGCAGTTCTGCCCCATGACACTTTTTGTCCTACATATCTTTAGCTCTTTTTTGTTCTTTCTGCATTGTCTCTGTTGCCAACTTGTAGGCCTCCTGCATCCGCTTTCTCCATTTTCGTGCATATGCACTGTGAAAAGTGCTCTGATCCCCAGGAGTCAAACCAAACATGATGTCTACAGGTAATCTGGGACTTCTGCCGAATAAGAGGTACGGCGCATGTCGTGTCGCTTCACTTCGCGTACAATTGTAGGCATGAACGACTTTGGCTAATGAGCTCTTCCAGTCCGACTTAGCTTGTTCTGTTAAGTTTCGCAGCATAGACAGGAGTGTCCTGTTAATTCTCTCCGCTTGACCATATCCTGCAGCATGATATGGTGTTGTGCGAGAACCTTGGATTCCACTGTACTTTTCAAGCTCAGAGAAAAGTATGTTGTCAAACTCCTTGCCTTGATAATGGTGCAATTTTGTTGGAAATCCAAACTTGAGAGCAAAATCCCCAAAGATCTTTTCAGCAGCTGTTTTTGCTGATTTATTTGTGCATGCATACGCCTGGGCGAAACGGGTAAAATGATCAATGACCACCAAGATGTACTCGTAGCCTCCTTTGCAACTTTTTAAGTGCAAATAGTCAATCGAAACCATCTCAAACGGGTATGTAGTGACTATGTTGACAAGTGGAGCCCTTGTTGGCTTGTTTGGTTGTTTCCGCTTTAGGCAGCTACAGACCTTTGTCACATAGTGATCTGTGTTTCTCTTCATAAAAGGCCAATAGAACCTGTCACGGATTAATCCAAGTGTTCTTTCCACCCCCAAGTGCCCCATTTCTTCATGTAATTCCTTAAAGACCACTTGATGGAATACCTTAGGTAGCACAAGTTGAACTTTAGTGGCTGACTTTCTGTACAGGATGCCGTCTTCATCAACAAACAACTTTTTCATTTCTCGTGTTAACACAGAGATGTCATCCCGCCAGTTTCTCTTATTAAAACAAGGCCACTGTCCTTTCACAACATAGTCTTTCACTTTGTCAATCACTGGATCTTCCTCTTGTGCTTTTTTTATATTTTGCAGTGGAATTTCGGCCACTGATCTCAATGTTTTCTCATACTCTCCATCACTACATGCTGTTGTGATTGTTGCTGAACACAACCATGGCTCCCACTCTTGCGATTTCAATTGCACTGCCTGTGTAATTGACGTAAGTGTCTTTGGGTCCATTTCTTGTGAGCAGGTGAGCATGTACTTTTCCATGTCAAGTGGCATCCTTGAGAGGCCATCTGCATCTCCATGAACTTTTCCGGGCCGATATTTTATCGAAAGTAGTAGTTTGCTCCATTCCATTCTCAATCAGTAGCTCAATCAGATTGTATTCTATGATTGGGGGTTCAGCAACTGCAGGCTTGCTAGACACCAGAACTGGCACAAGTAACTCTATTTGTGGTTGGGTCTCCGCTCTAAGCATGAACTTTAATTCCACCCAACCTGCAAATGGTATAGGTGTCTGGTTTGCTGCTGTTCCAACCAGGGTCTCACCCGGCTCTAGGAGCTCTTCTGTACCATGTTACCTGACATGTGGAAGAAAAGACTGTCTCCAGCTTTCAATGATGATGGTAACTTGGGATCCCGTATCCCACAAAGCCTGTGTTAGTACCCCTTCAAAGAAACAATCCACCATGCACTTTCTTCCTATCAGAGCCTTCAGCTTCGCCTGATTTCTTAAGGACAAGTGGCTGCCATAGGTGCGTCCTACAGTTTCTTCCTGTTTTCTTTCATTATCCAACTGTGCTTCTAGCTGTCTACTTCGATCAAAAAGGAACTCCTGTACCTTGCTGTCTTCTTCTGGTAGATTTGGGGAAGCTGAACATTTACTTTTATCCTATCTGGTTTCTCTGCCTCTCTGACTATTCAGGTTTTCAGACTGTATTTCACTTACTTTAGGGCTCCTATTGCTGATGCTCTTCCTCTGTTTCGACTGTCTTTCTGTTTCAACACTTGCTGCTTCATTCATCGTCTCAATAAGTACTTCATCTGTCACTGTATAAACATCAAGATAAGGCTTTAGCTGGGACTTGATATGATCACTTAACAAACCAGTACTTACTGACCTCAGAAATTTCTTCTGAATAAATTGACCACTGTACTGTGCATTAGACCCCACTTCTTTAGACGCAAGCAACAACCTCTCTTTTAGTTCCATAGCCCTAAAGAGGAAGTTCTGAGGGGACTCTCGACTGTCTTGGGTTATGTTCACTAGCTTGTGGTAGAGATCTATTGAGTTATCCTCCTTGAAATGTCCCTTTAATATGACCTTTAGTTGTGACAAGCTAAGGTCATGTTTCACTTCAAGCATATCACAGAGACTCAAGCCAGGACTGATTGACTTTACAACAGCTTCAACCACTTCAGATTCACTATGCCCTCGACTGAGGCCCCTTTCAATCTGGTGCAAACGATTTGTGTATGAGAGCTTGTCTATTTGTCCTTTCTCTCCAATCTGCCCGCAGATTTTAAAATCTTTCCGTATGGTTACTTCCGGGAGTCCACAAGTCTGTAAGGGCAACTCATTTGGAAACATTGGCATATTTATGGAGGATGCTCGGTCAACTTGTTCTTTTAACTTGTTAACGTCCTCCTGTAAAAGTTGGCTGCTCTGCTGAAGTTGGGTATACTTGTCTGTTAACGTGCTTTCTGCAGCTGCTGGCTTTGTGTCTGGGGTATTTTCCCTTACTTCTTCATGACATGTGATTTCTTCACTACTAAAGATTTGGTCAACTGTTTTCATCATCCTACGGAGGTAACAGTTTGCGACATCATCCTCTTCATAATCGATTACATTGTCCACAGATTCTGTTATTTGTTTGATTAACGCACGCTTTGTCACAACATTTCCGAACGGGATGTTTGTCTGTGCACACACCTCTTTGAGCTGATCCAGCTGCAAGCTCCACAATCTTTGGGACACAGTCTCTGCCAAGTCTTCCAGATCCATGCTTTTGGCTGCAGGCCAGTCTCTGACACTGCGGGCCCCGCTGCCTCATGCACGTGCCGCGTGTGTGATGAGCGCTCCGGTGTGTTTCGCTGTGCTGCGGCGGATCTCACTTAAAGCAGGTGCGCGGCGTTAATAATCCCAGCGGTGCCTCCAATATTTGTTCCACACTCTTGAATGATGACAATTCAGGCGTGCATGAGTTTGTAGAACTTTCTTTAATTCGTCTTTCTTTTACAAACTTTGTTCGGACCACAAGACTCTCGCCATCACACACGTGCTTCTTCCGTCACTGTCTCTCACGCCTCTAGCACTCACACCCAAAAAAGACATCTCAGGACCTCATTTCAGGACCCTTTAGCTGTCCAAAACTGCCTGAATCTTATAATCCCTGCGCTTTACATTCTTAAATGACATCAGATCACATGTGGTCATCTGTAGTCCCCGACACAAGTCATCTTTCTAACTGAAACACTTTTCTAATAACGTCTGGTTTATTTTAGATGCTAAACTTAATAAAAAGTAATAACAACATTTAAGAAACAGGATTAAGCCTAAGTGCCCAACAGACACAATTAAACTAAATTGAAACAATTTATTCATCTAAAAAGAAATAAACTTTTTTTTTAAAGTTTTCAAAGACTTCATCTTTGATTAAGACAAAAGAAAAACCAATAAAACTTCAACATGTTCACTTTTTGTGTAGCTACAGAAAACATCAATATAATATTAGTTTTTTTTGTGTAAATTTTATCACACATATTGTGATCATATAATTGTTTAAAAAATTACAGTTGCCTTTGCACCAACATTGAGATAAATATAAAAAAAAGAAATCACTATTTAGAAAGAATATAGTTCCTTTTTTGTGAGGTTAGCTAGAATTGCATGTTAATAACCTGAAAAGAAAAACAACTACCAGGGTAAAATTTCAAATACTTTAGTTGAAAATTATTACAGAAAACTAACTTAACTTTTATTACAACAGCTGCAACTTCCAGCTTTTTCTGCCACAATTATCTCAAAAATCCTTGTGACATTGCAGAGGGGCTGTAGATCAATACAGACTATGACTTTCTCCTTTTTTAATTTTTGGAGGCTGGTGTGCCGTGGGATTTTTGTCATGTAGAAACTGTGCTTTGGCTCAAAAAAGGTTGAAAAACACTGAGATAATGAATAGTGTTACAAAGGCTGTTACTATTAAGCGTCAAGAAACTCAACCCTGGATTTGCCCAATGACAACCAATGAGTTGGTTTTAGAGGGAAATAATAAAGTTAAAAGGATTAAAATTTCAGAAACTACATTCATAGAAGCACAGAGGGAGGACCCAGTGAAAGGTGGGGGAAATGATACTATTGTTGAGATGTTTTGTCAGTGAAGTAATAATAATAATACATTTTATTTCAAGCGCCTTTCAGGTCACCCAAAGTCACTGTACAATGTTAAAAAATGAGAAAAAGCCAGAATATAACCTCAATACAAAATTAACAGAGTAAAGTATCAAATGGATTATTTAATGGATTATTTGTATCACTGTTTGAAGAGATAGGTTTTGAATTTCGATTTGAACAGTCAGTATTGCGTAGTTTGGGAGGAAGAAAATTCCATAGGGCGGGTCGAAGCGGCTGAAAGCTCTGCCCCCTATGGGGCAGGTGAGACATGGAGCTGGAGAGAGGAAGAGGAGCGGAGAGAGTGGGAGGAAATTGAAATGTGCAGAAGATCAGAAATGTAGGGTGGAGCCATGTTATGGAGTGCTTTGAAGGTCATGAAGAGAATCTTGAGACTCATCCTTTGTTTTATGGGAAGCCAGTGTAAGTTTTGGAGAACTGGTGTGATGTGGTGGGATGACGGGGTCCTGGTGATGATGCGGGCTGCAGAATTTTGGATAAGCTGCAGTTTCTTGAAAGGTTTATTGGGCAAACCAAACAGGAGGGAATTACAGTAATCAATTTGAGAAGTGACAAGACTATGAACAAGTACAGCAGTTGTATGAGGAGTGAGAGAAGAGCGGAGACGAGAAATATTGCAGAGATGAAAGTAAGCAGAACGGGTGATGTTATTAATATGAGACTGGAAAGAAAGTGAGCTGTCGAGAATGACACCAGACTGTTGACTTGAGGGGAGGGAAGGAAAGAGAAGTCGTTGATAGAGATGGAGAAGCTATGAGATTGGGACATAGTAGATGAAGTTTCCTACAAGGAGGACTTCAGTTTTGGAACTGTTGAGTTGGAGAAAATTGGAAGAGAACCAGGAATGGATGTCTTGCAGACAGAGGGTAAGTGAGGAGGGAGGAAGTGATGAGGAGGGTTTAGTAGATATGTAGAGCTGGGTGTCATCCGCATAGCAGTGGAAATGCATGTTGTGTTTGTGGAAGAGAGGACCAAAAGGGAGGATGTAAATGATGAAGAGAAGGGGACCTAGGACAGAACCCATCAGAGCCAAATCAAGAAGAATGAGTTTGGACAGTAAATTGGAGTTAGAAGCTAAGAGGAGGTCGTTTGTGATTTTTTAAAGAGCTGTTTCTGTCATGATTCCGATGAATCTAGAACAGACCCAATTGCTGGAACCCCGAAATATCACACACACAGGGATGGATAAAGTCGCCGATTTATTGTCAAGACCGACACAGTAAAGTGTGGGAGTCTTCATGTGGCTGATGGAGGAACGGCACCCAGAGATGGAGGAGCGTGAGTCCCGGAGGGAGAGGCGGTGGAAACGGAGGTCCAGACAGTGAGTGGCGCCTTCTCTTTTCTGTGGTGACGCTTAGGCCGCGTTTGGAGATCCGGCGGATTTTGACTTGAGATTTGATGGAGCGGCTGCATAGAGTCGTGGCGTGGCTGGAGGTATGGATCTTCAGGCGGAACCAGATGGTGATGGGTGAACCCAGGTCGGCACTCATGGTGTATAATCCTCTAGGCAAGGAGGTAGACGTAAGTACATGAGACTATGATGGTCAAGAGGTAACTAAAGTTCATAAACGAGCATGAAACCAGGAACTGCGCCATATGGGGCAACGGACTGGCGCTGAATGCTGGAGAAGGTCCCTCTGATGAGATGAGTGCCGAGAGCTGGGTCCAATCTGGGTAGAAGGAGCAGAGAAGGGAGGGGGAAAGGAGAGCACCATGACAGTTTCTGTACTATGGAGCGGACGGAAATCAGTTTGAAACTGTTCGTAGATATTGTTAGTGGAAAGATGAGCACGGACCTGAAGAACGACAGTTTTTTCAAGGATTTTGGAAATAAAAGGCAAATTAGAGATAGGGCGAAGATTATTGAAGTTGTTTGGGTCAAGGCCAGGTTTTTTCAAAACTGGAGTAATAGAGGCGATTTTTAGAAAATGTGGAACAATACCAGACATGAGAGGAGTGAATAATGTTGTTTATTGATGGCAGAAGAAAAAAGAGACAGGATTTAACAAGAGATGTATAATGGGATTAAGTTGAAAGGTGGAAGGTTTAGAGTTGATAACAAATTAAGAAGGATTATTATTGTTTGGGGTTCTAGTAAGACATTTATTAGCATTATAGATGTCTCACACAAGCCTAAGTGTTCATAAGCTTAATAAGTTTTATTGACTAACCTAACAAATAGGCTTTATTAATGTGTCAGATGCTAGTAACATATTTATTAGCATTATAGATGTCTTGCAAATACCTGAAAGTGTTAAGATTCATTAACATCTAAAGTCAGACCATTGTCTTCAAAATCCATATTACTAAAGTGCTTATAAGCTTTACAAATTTATTAATCAACTTTGTTAACAGTTTATTAAATGTTTTGCAGCACCCCATCTAAAGTGAGGAAGGTTTTTACCGCAAACAACCACAAAGCATAAAGCTTGTAAAAAGAACTTTATAACATTCAAACAGACTAAACATACAAAACTCTTTCTGGAAAAGAAATATAATAAATTAATTCAGACAAATTAAAAAAACTAAAACAAAACATAGGGACCAGTGTTGGATGACGCTAGCATCATAGCTAATAAGGATAAAGTTTTAGCAAACTATCCTAGGTGAAACATTCATTGCAAATCCCATCACCAGGACACAGTTTGCTGGATTCAATGCCAACTGCATTCAACCACTGTTGCCTTGCTTTGAGGTCCACTGGAAAGTTGCACAAGCCAGTAATTTTTGAAGACCGAAGGCAAAAACCCTACAGGAGCCATGCTAAAGCTAACACGCTAACGACCGACCGGTACAGAATCAAATATGGGCAGGTTAACTAATTTACCATTGGCTAATGAATCTGCCAATCAAACTCATCAGCAATTGAATGGCCTCTTAGCCTTTCTCTAAGCTTTCACACAGGTGACAAAAAAAGCCCTGCCCATCTTTGATTCTGTACCGGTCGGTCGTTAGCGTGTTAGCTTTAGCATGGCTCTTTATTAATGTCAGGTTCACAGGGATACCAAGTGTTCAGAAACTACAATGCCAGAAGAAGTAGGATTTAGCAGAATTGTATGCAGACCCAATTATGAATAAATATAATCAGGTCAACAATCCACATCTAAAAAATGTTTAAAAAAGTAGTTAAAAGTCAACCAGAGTAAAATAGTTAAAAAAAATACAGTTGAATCAACAATTCAAAATAAAATAAAAACATTAATAAAATCAGTATAAAAAGTTAAAAAACACAAGTGGACTGACTGGCCAAGTTCATAAAAGCATCCTGCCCAATGAAGGTATCTGATGAGAGGAGTGACCAGTTCAGGGGGCTGCAGCGCGTCTTCTCTTTGAAGCCTTTGATCCTACGCCGCTGCGGGAGTAAACAGAGATCCTTATTCCCAGCACCACAACGGTGTTGGCCACACTCTCTCCAAAGTTCGACCGTGTTCACGTTCCTTGACTTAGCTGCGTTATGGCGTTGAAACAGTTCCTCCCACAAAGCGCGTTTGTCCCGACCGCGTCACGTCCTCTCCCGGTCCCAGTGGTGAAACTCGCCTCTGCGCAGATCTCTTGGCTCCCAGTGCGCTTCCCCCTTCTCTGGCTGGGATTCTTCCTCGTCTGGGAGTTGTCGTACCTCCTGCTCTTGCCTGCCCTCTGGCTTTTAAAAGAGTGCATGCTGCCAAACAGCCAATCGCATGACATCAGGGAGGGGGTTTCCAATTAGTCCTTTTTCCTTTTGTATAGTCCTCAATATTTGCAATAAAATTATACAAGCACAGCAAACAAAAATCACAGCACACAGAAAACAAGAAAATAAATCATGCATTACATTTAGGATAAAGGTAAACCCTCTGACACTGGCATCTATAATGCCAATAAATGCATCATTAGCATATTAAAACATCCTAATAATAATGCTTATAAATGTGTTAACCAAGTAATTTAACAAACCTTATGAGACTTATTGTACTAATAAATGTCTCACTAAGACCCTAAAAATTCTATTATAATCCTTGTTAATGCGTTAACAAAGCTTTAGGAATCTTAATATAAAGTGTTACCGAAGTTTTAGCAGAAGCTATAGAATCTTTACAGAGCATAATGTGGTTTTTGTACATGTCTTTATGAATTGTGAGACCAGTTTTATTTTGAAGTCTTTCCAGTTGCCTGCCTTAAGCTTTGAGCTGACGTAGTGTGGGTGTGAACCAAGGTGCAGAGCGGGTGAAGGAAACTAATCTTGTTTTGAGGGACGCATGGGTATTTAGAAGTGTATGAAAGTTGTTGTTATAATGTAAAACCAGGTTACCATAATCCAAATTCTAACAGTCTATTCAGTATGACTATCAGCTGTGTATCCACCTGACTTCTGCACAACACAACTGTCTGTACTGCATAATAATAATATTTGCAGTTTGCTACACAGTCTCCTGTGTAGATGCTGCAGCCCTTCTTTTTTAAACGCCCATGTCAATGATGTTTTGACTTCATGCAATTTAAGCTGCAGTTCTGCTTGAAAGACATTGATGTTGATCTCGGCAAATCAGTTGCTGAGATAGAGGACATAAAACATGGAGAAAAAAGGCAATTAGATGCAGTGACTCCAAAACAGTTTTCATGAATTCATGTTTTGTGTCTGTTGTGCTAGATGGAAAAAAGTGCAGTCAGAAATAGAAACATAATAATAATACATATAAAAATAATAATACACTTCATTTATTAAGTACCTTTCTAGCAAGTCAAGATTACTGTAATCAGAAAAGAATCAATACATAATTAAAAACAATTACAACATAATTTGAATAAATGTTAATAGACAAAGTGTTTGGTTTAATTAGGGGAAGGCTTTTGATTTGAGTTTTACTGTAAAGACAGAGCATGACATTGGTTTCCAAATGTCAGGCGGGAGAGAGTTCCAAAGCTAGGGAAAGCAAGCTAAAGATGTACTACTAGCCAAAGTTTTTACACTTAAAGACTGCTTTGCATTCAGTGCACTACAGAAAACACCAAAATAACACAAGAGTTTCAGTGCAAGTGTTATGAAATCAACATTGCTGTTTGTCATTTGGTGGGTGCATGGCAGGCAGCTGCCAAACTGCCACTGATACTGTTGCCATGGAAAAAGCACTGGTGATTTCTGATATGCAGTTATTTCTCATTTACTAAACCCTCTGCTTATTTGAATGGGTAAAACTCAATGGTTTCTACAATAATTTAACCAGATAACTTTAACATTGCCTTTTGTGTTTGCCTTTCAACAAACCCCTTGACAAACTTCCAGTGCACTTGTCACTGTTAGTTTGCTGCCTCTGACAGAAAAACCAGACTTGTGGGGGTTTTAGTGAAAGCAGAACTGGATAATGTCTGTTCTTTGCAGAGGAGGTTGTCACTGCTGGGGTTTATTCTTTTGCTTGTTGTTGTCACCCTTGACGAGTTTGCTTAAAATAAAATACAAGTGTTTTGAGGATGCATTCAGAGATATCTGTGTGAGAAGGAAAAGAGAAGATGCCACAAAAATGACATTAGGTCCGTTCCACACTCACAAGTTAACACATAATCCTAATGACAGGAACAGATTGTGGTTTTTCGAGCATGACTGCTGGCGGAAAACATCTCTGTTTGTACATAAATCACCTTCATTATCAGTCTAAAATATATCTATCAATCCAACTTTAAAACCTGCTGAATCTCTGTTGGGGTCATTGAGCAGAGCTTAATGGAGGAAGGCAGAATACACCCTTAACAGGTTACCAGTTTGTTGCATGGCCACACACACGCTCTCATGCACACCTAGGGGAAATTTTGGGATATCTGTTACACTACAAAAGATGATTTGGACTGAGAGGTCTGAGGTCTTTCCAGGTATCTGTTGTAGCCACTCCTCCAGCTTGGGGGTTACTGCCCCGAGTGCTCCAATTACCACAGGCACCACTGTCACCTTCACTTTCCAGGCTTTCTCCAGTTCTTCTCTGAGTCCCTGGTATTTCTCCAGTTTCTCATGTTCCTTCTTCCTGATGATCCCATCGCTTGGCACTGCCACATCCACCACAACGGCTCTCCTCTGTTCTTTATCCACCACTACAATGTCTGGTTGGTTCGCCATTACCATCCTATCAGTCTGGATCTGGAAGTCCCACAGGATCTTTGCCCTCTCATTCTCTACCACCTTCGGAGGTGTTTCCCATTTTGACCTTGGGGTTTCCAGTCCATATTCTGCACACATGTTCCTGTATATTATTCCAGCCACTTGATTGTGGCGCTCCATGTATGCTTTACCTGCCAGCATCTTACACCCTGCAATTATGTTATATTAGTGGCTTCTACGCCACTAATCCTCTGCCTCATCAAACTTGACTGTTTCTGGGAAGAATTAGTGTTTTTCATTCCATTTTTTTTCTTGTACTGAAAAATATTTTTTTGTGAAAATCAGACAATGTTGACTTTTCCCTTTTAGTAATAACACCTGAGGAAATTCAAAACAAACGTGGAATAAATAACTTCATGAAATATCAACAACTTAAATCTATTATTACTAAAAGGTTTAAATACAGAGACGATTTAAAGCTACCAGAAGTAGTTACCTCTCTGATTAATTTTTCAATGAATAAAACTCCCTCTAAACTATACAAACTCTTTTTTTTTTTTTTTTTTTTTTTTTTTTTTAACTTGTCCTGTCCAACAGCTGGGCAGACAGATGAGAGCTGAGGGCCTCTTGTGTTGGACATATTTTACTTTAACAAGAGGGGTTATTAATCTTCAGACAAACCAAAGGTATGTCTGAATAAACCCCTTTTGTAATTGAGGCCAAACTTTATTAATTTCAATCATGTCTGAAAATCTTTGGTGTTGGACCGGACGGAAAAGGAAAGAGGGGAAGAAGAGAGAGGGACGTTAGAGAGAGGGGGGGGTAGGAGGGTGATAATAGGAGGGGAAGGGGGGTAAGACCATGAAGCAGCATAGAGCAACAAGTTTACTGGTTGTTAATCATTATGGTAAGGTTCAAATGTAAAAAAAAAGAAAAGAAAAAAAAGGGGCGGAGCCTGTCCACACACACACTCAAATGTTATAAACACACCTGCTAGCTGCAAAAATGTCCACCTGTCGACATGTACACAAAACAGATAGTGTTCACACGCATACTTATGCCTTAAAACCAACTAGTGTGAAATATTTCAGTCATTCAGTCATACAAACTGTTAGTGCAAAGGTGAGCTAACACCAGTGCTCAGGTGAGTGTTTATGTTCTTCTAAAATGGATGGTGGAACGTGAAAACTATACAAACTCTTATACAACCTAGATAATAATATTTCACTTCCGATAACAAAATGGGATGCAGATTTGAGCATCAGCACAGACAAAAGCTTCCGGTCAGAAATTTGTCTAAACACCTTTAAAAAAGTCCAAACTTGCAGCTAATCCATTTCAAAACTCTTCACAGAATTTACTACACTGGACAGAGGATGTTAAAGATGGATCTCAGTAACTCGTAGAGGCCTGACCAGTGTTCTCCCAGAGGCGGCGCTTGGGGGCGGGGGCTTGCTCCAGGGAGCGACACTTTCATGGCTGCTCTCTCTTTGTGTGGGGCCTGGGGGGTCGGGGCTTTAGGCGATGAGACCCATGGTGTCATGGTTTTTCGGGGGAGACAGACCCAGATACTGGAACTCAGAATGATCAGTCGGGTAAGTAACTTGGTAAGTGAGTTTAATCACAGGAAAAGTTGAAGAGAATAAATCCTTTGACAGGAGGGAATCCGGACGTGGCTCGTGGCGAGGCTGGAGGGAACACCGCGGCTGGAGGACTCCGTGCTCGGTTCAGGACGGCAGATGAGTGACGGCAGACTTCCACACAGGTGACCTTCGTTTGGGTAAATCCTGAGACAGAGAGGCAGAACATGAGAGCAAGGCAGGACAGAGACATGGGACTTGAGCAGGCTGACCAGGCGTAGTCACCGTTAGGAGTTAACGAACTGGCGTCGATGAATGGGTTGGATCTCCTTAAGAGTAGGCAGGTTGATGAGATGAAGTGGTCACAGCTGGAGGAAGTCAGGAGCAGAGCTGAGGGGGCGGGGCTGACCGAGGCACCGTGACAGTACCCCCCCCCTAACGACCGCCGCTGGGCGGTCGAGGCCGACGATCCAGGTGGGCGCGGTAGAAATCGGAAATGAGGGAATGGTCCAAAATGAGGGAACGGGAGATCCAAGATCGTTCCTCAGGACCATAACCCTCCCAGTCCACCAAGAACTGATAACCGCGCCCCCGGCGCCGGATATCCAAAACACGGCTGACAGTAAACGCCGGATCGCCGTCGATGAGCCGGGCGGGTGGTGGGGAAGCGGAAGGCGGGCACAATTCACTGTCCATAACAGGCTTGATCTGAGAAACGTGAAAGGACGGATGGACTTTGAGGGCTGCCGGAAGGTGAAGACGGACACATGAGGGGTTGATAATGCGATCTATGGTGAAAAGTCCAATAAAACGTGGAGCCAGCTTGCGGGACGTGGCCTGGATCGGAATATTTTTAGAAGATAACCATACTTTCTGGCCCGGTTGGTAGTCGGGGCTTGCCACCCTGTGGCGGTTGGCAGTACGGCAGTTATCTTCCTTGGAGCGACGGAGGGCCTCTTGAGTCTGGCGCCAAATGAGTTGGCAGCGTTGAAGGTGGTCTTGGACAGATGGAACGGTGAGATCTAGTTCATGGGATGGAAACAGAGGAGGTAAATAACCCAGAGATGCTTCAAACGGTGACACACCCGTGGCAGAGGAGGGATGTGTGTTGTGGGCGTATTCGATCCAGACCAAGTATTTAGACCAGTCAGAGTTGTTCTGGGCGGCTAGGCAGCGGAGCGCAGCTTCCAGCTCCTGATTGGCCCGTTCTGCTTGTCCGTTCGATTGGGGATGATACCCAGAAGTAAGGCTGACGGTGGCACCTAAGGCAGAACAGAAAGCCTTCCAGACTTGAGAAATGAATTGTGGTCCGCGGTCGGACACAATGTCTGCAGGGATACCGTGGTGTCTGAAGACGTGATTTACCAGGACCTCTGCTGTTTCAGTGGCTGTGGGTAGCTGAGGGAGAGGAATAAAGTGGACAAACTTGGAGAATCGGTCGATTACGGTGAGAATGACTGAGTTACCCTGAGACACGGGAAGGCCCGTGACGAAGTCGATGGAGATGTGGGACCAGGGACGGTTCGGCGTGGGCAGAGGCTGCAATAACCCCGAAGGTGGAGAGTTGGAAGCTTTAGAACGAGCGCAGGTAGAGCAGGCGGCGATGTATTCTCTGACGTCCTTATTCATGGAGGGCCAGAAGAAGCGTCTTCGTATAGATGGAGTGTACGAGTGACTCCTCCATGACAGGCGATGCGAGAGGTATGAGCCCAGGTGATGACTGCCGACCTTACAGATGCGGGGACATAGAGAGTGCCGTTAGGAGGAGTGGGGTGATCGGGTTCCTCACCTTGCGCCTGAATAACTTTGGTTTCGATGTCCCAGATGAGATTGCCGATGATGCAGGTTTCAGGGAGAATGCTGGTGGTAGTCTTGGAGTGTTCGGTGTCACAGAATTGGCGTGAGAGGGCGTCCGGTTTGATATTTCTACTGCCGGGTCTGTAAGTGATGGAGAAGTTAAAGCGGTCAAAAAACAAACACCAGCGGGCTTGGCGGGAGTTGAGCCGTTTGGCAGAGCGCAGGTATTCCAGATTTTTATGGTCTGTCCATACTATGAAAGGTTGAGCCGCTCCCTCCAGCCAATGACGCCACTCTTCGAGAGCCAGTTTTATTGCCAGGAGCTCCCGATTGCCCACATCATAGTTGCGTTCCGCCGGAGATAATTTCTTTGAGAAGAAAGCACACGGTTTTAGCTTTCCGGATGTTTCTTCACGTTGGGATAAGACAGCTCCAACCCCGGAGTCGGAGGCGTCAACCTCCACCACAAATTGCCTGGAAACATCTGGTTGAATGAGGATGGGGGCTGATACAAACAGTTTCTTAAGATTACTGAAAGCGGCTTGAGCCGTGGAGTCCCAGAGAAAGGGTTTAGCAGTGGATGTGAGACGTGTGAGAGGCGCGGCGATAGCACTGTAATTTCGAATAAAACGGCGATAGAAATTGGCAAAGCCAAGGAATTGCTGAAGCTTTTTACGTGACGTGGGGGATTCCCATTGGGAAACAGCGGTGATCTTGGCAGGATCAGGTCGAATACTGCCAGCTTCAAAAATGTACCCGAGGAAAGGGATGCTGGTAGTGTGGAACTGGCATTTTTCGGCCTTTACGAACAACTGGTTTTCGGCTAACCTCTGAAGGACAAGGCGCACATGGTTCTGGTGGTTCTTGGGATCTTTGGAGTAGATCAAAATGTCGTCTAGATACACGAATACAAACTGATTTAGAAAATCTCTGAGGACGTCGTTGACCAAGCGTTGAAAAGTGGCAGGAGCGTTGGTTAGCCCAAACGGCATCACAAGATATTCGAAATGACCTAGCGGAGTATTAAATGCAGTTTTCCATTCGTCGCCTTCTCTCATACGCACGAGGTGGTAGGCATTGCGAAGGTCGAGTTTAGAGAATATGCGTGCCTCCTGAATGGAATCAAAGACCGAGCTGATGAGTGGGAGAGAATATTTATCTTTAATAGTTATTTGGTTAAGTTCGCGGTAATCTATACAAGGTCTGAGTGATTTGTCTTTCTTCTCGACGAAGAAAAATCCGGCCCCGGCTGGGGAAGAGGAGGGACGAATGTGACCCTGAGCTAGGGCTTCCTGAATGTAAAGCTCCATAGCTTTCTTTTCGGGACCCGAAAGGTTAAACAATCTTCCCTTGGGCAGGGTGGCGCCCTCGAGAAGGTTGATGGCACAATCATAAGGTCTGTGCGGTGGTAAGGAAGAAGCCTTCGATTTACTGAACACGGGCTTTAAATCATGATAAAGGTCCGGAATATTGGAAAGGTCAATAATTTCGGGTTCACTGCTCGAGGGCGTGGAAACGGAGGATAAGGCAGATTGGAGACAGTGACCCATGCAAAAATCACTCCACCCCCTGATAGTAAAACGGCACCAATCGAGGTGAGGATTATGGAGTTTAAGCCACGCGAATCCCAATACGACAGGAGTCTGGGGTGTGCGAGTGACAAAGAACTGAATGAACTCGCGGTGATTCCCCGAGGTAATAAGCATAACCGGCTTGGTGCGATGGGAAATAATGGACAGATGCTGTCCCCCCAACCCAGCAGCATGGACCGGAGAGGGGAGTTGTTCAGTGGGTAACGCTAAGCGCTCAACGATACTCTGATCTATTAAATTCTGTTCTGCGCCTGAATCGACCAGCGCCTGAAAGTCAAGAATTCGGGATTCGTGGCATAACTTGACCGGAACAAACAAGAAATTATTATGAGTGGGACAATCCCCCCGCGACCGGTCTCTTAACGGGGGGTTCTGGAGTTTAAACGGCGGGAGCATTGATTAATCTGATGGTCTAATTCTCCACAATAGAAACACGCACCTTCGTTGCGACGTCTAAGCCGCTCCTCGGCGGTGATTTTTGAATGCCCGATCTGCATAGGCTCTTCTGGGATGGTGCGAGGAGTATCAGACCGAAGAGTGGTGTTACAGTCCATGGGAGTGACGAGGGGGGTTAGCGTAGTAGTCTTCCTGGTCACATGACTCCGACTCCCGTTACGTTCCTGTAGCCTGATGTCGGAACGTAAGGCGGCAGCCGCTAGTTCCTCGAAAGTGTTAGCCTCCGGCTGGGTACATAGATGATCTTTGATAGCTTCGTTGAGGGACTGGTAAAAGACCCCTCGGAGAGCTGGATCCGACCATCCAGCCTCCACAGCCAGGATGCGGAAGTCTATGATATGCTTACTAACGGAGCGGTTTCGTTGTCGGAGTGAAAGGAGCTTGCGTGCTGCTTCGTCTTGCTTACGGGGCTGATCGAACACCAACTTAAATTCATTAATGAATCGTTCAAAAGGTAAGTATGATATAGGATTGGCGGCTAAGAAAGCCTGAGCCCATTGTAGCGCTTTACTGCGAAGAGAGTTGATGACTAGCGTGATCTTACTGTGATCGGAGTAGTAGTATCGTGGAGCTTGTTGGAAGAGTAACTGGCACTGGAGGAGAAAGCCCCCGCATGCTTCCGTGTTGCCGTGGAAAGGTTCCGGTTGGAGACGGAAATTTTCAGGAGTTGTGACGGCGGCGGAAGAGGGGTTGTTGCCGGAAGTCGCGGCCGGAACTGTAGGAGCAGAAGCGGAGGCTTGACTGGTGATTTCTGTTAATGTTTGTGACATACCATCGAGGCGCCGAAAAAGTTCCTGTTGAGCCGATGCTATTTGGGATAGCGCGTCAGCTTGGCGTCCCAGGATGATTCCTTGTTGGCTCACGGCGTAGCGTAGACCATCTGAGTCAGCTGGGTCTGGGTTTTGGCCAGTTCGTTCTGTCATGGTTTTCAGGCGAGACAGACCCAGATGCTGGAACTCAGAATGATCAGTCGGGTAAGTAACTTGGTAAGTGAGTTTAATCACAGGAAAAGTTGAAGAGAATAAATCCTGTGACGGGAGGGAATCCGGACGTGGCTCGTGGCGAGGCTGGAGGGAACACCGCGGCTGGAGGACTCCGTGCTCGGTTCAGGACGGCAGATGAGTGACGGCAGACTTCCACACAGGTGACCTTCGTTTGGGTAAATCCTGAGACAGAGAGGCAGAACATGAGAGCAAGGCAGGACAGAGACATGGGACTTGAGCAGGCTGACCAGGCGTAGTCACCGTTAGGAGTTAACGAACTGGCGTCGATGAATGGGTTGGATCTCCTTAAGAGTAGGCAGGTTGATGATATGAAGTGGTCACAGCTGGAGGAAGTCAGGAGCAGAGCTGAGGGGGCGGGGCTGACCGAGGCACCGTGACACATGGGCTGAGGAAACCTGGGCAAAATCCTGGGGAGGGGGCTGGGGGACTGTGTTTCACCAACTGGGGGCCAGTCTACCAGCTGTCCCCGACCTACCCTTTTCCTCATATAATCATTAATTAAAGAGGGGAGGAGCTACTTGGCAGTGATTCTCCTCCCATGGTTGCTGTATGGAAACAGGCCCCTCCCCCTCTCAGTTTTAATTGCACCCTAGACACTTAGGACCATTGGTAGGGGGAGTGCTTGGACATCACTGCCAGCAACCAAAAGATGTCCTCTCAGTGTCCTTCCTGCCAATTTTCTTTTTTGTACTTGTCCTGGACATATTTTACTTTTCCAACATGGGGGTACGACGAACCAGATGTATATTTGAGTAGATCGCAGGCTGACCCCCCCCCAATCACTCTAATGAGGAATTACATGAGGAAGAGGGTAGGTGGGAACCACTTGTCATGATGATGTCGTAGAAGAGATCCCAGGTGAGATTACCAATGACACAGTTGGGTGGAATGATGGGAGCGGCTTCCTGTTGATCGTGGGTGTTGAATATGCATGAGAAAGCATCGGGCTTGACATTACGACTTCCTGGATGATAGGTGAAGGTGAACCGATCGAAGAAAAGGCACCAACGGGCCTGATGAGAATTTAGGCGTTTAGCAGTGCGGAGGTAAGCGAGATTTCTATGGTCAGTCCATACTATAAAAGGCTGCTCAGCTCCCTCAAGCCAATGACGCCACTCCTCTAACCCAATTTTTATGGCAAGGAGTTCGCGGTTACCCACGTCATAATTTTGTTCCGCGGGAGACAGTTTACGTGAAAAGAAGGCGCATGGCTTGAGTTTGCCAGTAGAGTCTTCACGTTGGGATAGGACGGCTCCAACCCCAGAATCAGAGGCATCAACCTCAACGATAAATTGACGTTGTGGGTTGGGCTGTATGAGAATGGGGGCGGTGACGAACATTCTCCTTAGATTATCAAAAGCAGTTTGAGCCTCCGGACACCAAAGAAACGGTTGGTTGACAGAAGTGAGTCTGGTAAGAGGGGCGGCAAGACTGCTGTAGTTCCGAATGAACCTACGATAAAAATTGGCGAAGCCGAGAAAACGTTGTAACTGCTTACGTGTACTGGGAGTCTCCCAGTTAGTGACTGCGGAAACTTTGGCCGGATCAGGACGGATGTTGCCAGCTTCAATAATGAAACCGAGAAAGGAGACAGTGGAGACATGAAATTCACATTTCTCTGCTTTTACAAAGAGTTGATTTTCGAGGAGACGTTCAAGAACCTGACGTAGATGGAGGGTGTGAAGTTCAGGATTGGGGGAGTAAATGAGAATGTCATCGAGATAGACAAAGAAAAACTTGTTAAGAAAAATCGCGAAGAACGTTGTTTACTGGGTGTTGGAAGACTGCAGGGGCGTTCGTGAGCCCAAAGGGGCATTACCAAATACTCAAAATGCCCAAGGGGGGTGTTAAATGCTGTCTTCCATTCGTCCCCTTCCCTCATACGAACCAGGTGATACGCGTTCCGGAGATCTAATTTCGAGAACACCCGAGCTTCTTGAACGGAGTCTAAGGCGGAACTGATGAGTGGCAGGGAGTATTTAATTTTAACAATGATCTGATTTAAACCACGATAGTTGATGCAAGGTCGCAGGCTCTTGTCTTTTTTCTGGACGAAGAAGAACCCAGCACCGAAGAGGAGGGACGAATATGACCTGAGGCGAGAGATTCATGAATGTATTTCTCCATAGCGAGTCTTTCTGGACCGGACAGATTAAATAAGTGGCCCTTGGGGAGAGTGGCCTCGTTCAACTTGACGTCAGAACCATCCTCCTTCCACCCTAGAGGAAACATCAGCCGCTCCTCGAGGGTGGAAGGAAGATGGTTCTGACGTCAGGTTGAACGAGCCCGTCCCGAAAAGAAAACCACCACTAACTCTGTCTCTCAGCTTCCCACGTCAGAACCATCCTCCTTCCACCCTCGAGGAGGATGGTTCTAACGTGGGAAGCTGAGAGACAGAGTTAGTGGTGGTTTTCTTTTCGGGACGGGCTCGTTCAACCTGACGTTCCCGGAGCCGCACATCAGAACGTACGGCAGCAGTGACGAGCTCCTCGAAAGGGCGTGCTTCGGGCTGCGAGCATAGATGGTCTTTGATTTGTTCGTTTAGCGACTGGTAGAAAACCCCTTTAAGGGCAACGTCCGGCCAACCAGCCTCTACCGCTAAAATGCGAAAGTCAATTAGATGTTCACTTACGGATTGGCTGCGTTGTCTTAAGCCTAGAAGGCGGGGAGTAGCCTCCTCTGCCTTGCATGGTTGGTCGAAGACCAGGCGAAACTCCCCGATGAAGCGTTCGAAAGGCACTTGAAAAATAGGGTTAGCCGATAGATAAGCCTGGGCCCATTGAAGGGCTTTACCTCGTAAGGAGTTGACTATCAAGGAAATCTTACAGTTGTCTGTGTGGTAATACCGCGGGGCCTGCTGAAAGATTAACTGGCACTGAAGTAAAAAGCCACCACATGCATTTACATCACCTTGGAAGGGCTCTGGTTGCAAACGAAAGTTCTCCTGATTCCATGATGTGGTGGTTTGGTGGGAGCTTCCAGCTGCGGAGGCTGAGGAGCTTGAGCTGGCATTAGCCGACTGTTGGCTAGTTAGCTAAACTAGAGCTTGGGAGATGCTATCCAAACGGCGAAACAGATCTTGCTGCGCAGATGCCATCTGGTTGAGCGTTTCATCTTGATGGCCGAGGGCTATGCCTTGATGCGTGATGGCGAGGCGGAGTCCTTCCGGGTTAGCTGGGTCTGGGTGATGGCCAGTATGTACTGTCATGATGATGTCGTAGACGTGGCAGACCCAGTTGCTGAAACCCGGAAGTAACTCTCGACAAGGACTACATTGAAAGTGATTTATTTCTCCAGGGGTTGAACGGAGTCTTTAGGAGAGCGTGATTAGAATAATCTTCGGGTGAAGTTTTGACGTCCCAGGAGCAGAGAGCGGCAAGGGCTGGTGGAACGTAACCTGAGAGGTGCGGCGCGGAAGCATGGCGGACCGTGGATCCAGAGGAGCGAGGCGTGGACGCCGAGGACGGCGGAACCAGCTTGGAGCGAGGAGTGAAGCTCTGGACGAGGGAATCAGCATGACCAATGGTAGGAGGACCTGAAGGTGAGTACAAAGCGAGGTGAGTAAAGAAACTTAGCTTGGTTAGCAAATACTAAAAGGCCAGACATAAGCACCGGAGTGAGTATAACAAACTGGCGCTGGATACTGGTGAGTAGAACCCTTAAGAAGGCAGGCAGGATGATGAGGAGATGCAGGTCAGCTGGTTCCAATCAGCAGAGCAGGAGCAGGAGCACTGGGAGGGGGGAGGTGACTGACAGGCACCGTGACACCGCTGTTAGACTGGCTCCTGATTGGTGAAACAACCGTCCCCCAGTCGACCTTAGCACTGGGCCCAGGACTCCCCAGCCCAGGGGCCCCAGTTGGTGAGGCAAAACTTAATTAACGTAAGATTAACAAAGGCAAGAGGCAGAGTACTGCACCCAGAGTTGGCATAGGACATGGCGGCGAATGGTACAGCAAGCAGTGCCTAAATAGTGGTCCAGAAAAGCAGAGCCGATGAGGTGAGTGCCGACAGATGAGTCCAATCAGGAGGAGTCATACGGCCACAGAGGAATCCTGCTGAGTAACCAGGAGAAGGAAAACAGGAACCTCAGGATGAAGAGGAAAAAAGAGAAGGAAAAGGGAAAAAAGGGTTTCAATGACAATACATATGGTACGTTTTTTTGTTGTTCTATTTTGAAAAATACAATAAATTTGTCTATATATCTTTGTTGGGTTTTTTTTGCATCTGCATTTAAACCTGTATGTCACATGGTAATATTAAAAGCTGGCCGTGTCAAACCCAGCAGGTTTGCGCTGTTCCACTGCCACCAGCTGAAGGAATTCCTGCTACAGGGTGAGTTATCCGCTTTTGCCCAGGAGATCTGTGGCTGCATGTCAGAAAGACAAGAGCTCTATTCACATCGGAAAAGGTCGGAGCACTCATCTTCTTCAGCCCAGGAGATGAGACTGGACTGTTTGATGGTACTCCCAAGAACTGCTGAGCCTTCCTCACTTCCCGCTGTCTTCAGTTTGCCTTTAATCCAATTGAATTTCCCTCCAAACAAAGTAATGTGGCCTATGCTTTAAGCTTTCTGGCTAGCAGAGAGAAACGGGAAGGGCTAGCTGAGTGGGACAGGGGTGCTGATCTTTGTTGTACATTCTAAACTTCTTTTCTGCCTAGATGCTGACCAACTCTTACCCAAACACCCCTCACCACATGGCCGTCTCTCAGCCCCTCAAGCTCTCAGCCCTAGTGGATGTGTATTATTTTTATTTTACCTGGTTCTCTCCAGTTGTCTTAAAGATGAGGTTGTTGCTAAAAAGATTCCTGAGGTGCTTGAGGACTTACTTGATCTGTCTATAGGATTGAGGTAAAATATTCAAGAAGAATGCACCAGTTTGAGATTTCCTCCACAGAGACACAGCTCGTGCAGTTTGTCAGAGTTAGATAAATCTTCAACGATGATGGGATCTTTGTTTTCATTCTTAATTACTGGACTTTTTTTTACTTTGAAGGTTTGAACTTTGAGAGTTTAAATAAGAGAGATAAGTGTTCAAATGGTCATGTCTGTGTGTAGTGAGACCTTATACAGCCTTTAAACATCTGGAATTCCACTTTGCAGATTTCACTTATTGCAGGTGTCGAAGTCCTATGTCTGCATTCCTCAGAGTTGTCCCCAGTGTTCCTCCAGCCGTGCTTCTGATCTTTGCCTGATCTTGGACTCTGTTTCCTGTCTGCTTTCCGCCTGGATTCTTGCCTGTCCCTGATCTTCGTTCAAGTCAGAATTCACGGCTATCATTTCTACACGCCAAATGACTCTGCTCTTCCTGTTCACATCACAACGTCAATAAACTCCAAATATGGGTCCCTCTGACTCTTTGTTACAATAGTGCTGGGAAAATATTAAAGGGAGGTGGGAGAAAGGAGGATGGTAGCCAAGCTGTAATCCTTTGATGAAGAATGATGCCCACCCCTGTGTGACAGGGTGCTAGCTCTAAGCAGCTCCCTCAGCGACAGACTGCTACACCCCAGGTGTCTGAGGGAGCGGCGTCATAGGTCATTCCTAGCTGCTGCTGTGAGATTCTAAAACCAGAGCTGCTCCCAGTGAACTCACTGGAATTTTTTAAATCTCATCTACTTCTAGCTACATCTTTTTAATCAATGTTGTGCAATTTTTTCCTCTTACTCGAAGCTTTTGTAAACATTGGGTACATTTATTCTTTTTTTCTTTCATTTGTACATACCTATCCTGCTCTATTTCTATCTGTAATGCTGTATCATTGAAATATCCCCAATTGCGGGATAAATAAAGGATTAGGTTATTTTATCTTAAAATTTTTAATCTCAGTATTTTGCCTGATTTCTTGTAACGGACTGCGATTAATTTTTAATGCTGACTACAATATTTCTATGTTATTAAATGTATTGGATTGGTATTTTAATTTTAAAAGACATGTGTTTTGATAGTTAATAATAACAATAATAAATGATATTCCTTGATTCAGTGTCCGAACTGTAATCAGAATTTAACAGCCATTTAGTGGTTGGGCTCATTGTCATGCTGGAAGATCCAGTCATGTTTTATCTTCAATGTCATGCTAGAAGGAATGAGGTTTACACTCAAAATGTCAGCATTGTTCCTTTCATTATTTCCTTGAACTCTTGTGCTATCCTAGGCACTTTAACATTGGGAGTTGGGTCATCTAGACCCACTAGACAGTGCTCTGAACCTTTTTTCTTCAATGATTTGTGATCTTCACTGGTGTCCATGGATTACATGAAATCTTTCCACCTTTATCCACCTTTGTCATGGTAGGGGGAACACGTCAATGTACGGGGGGGGGTGTCATCTAAGATAGCACAAGGGTTAAATGGATCAGTTGCTCTGGACAAGTTGAGGTTTTGAACAAAAGTTCTATCGTGGTTTCATCTGACCATGGGACATTCTCCCAACCCTCTTCTGGTCCATCCAAATGCTCTCCAGCGAACCCCAGATTGGCCTGCACATGTACAGGCTTTAGCATGGGGACATGTCTGGCACTGCAGGCTTGTAGTGCCTGGAGTGCCTGGCAGCGTGATATGTTACTGAATGTAGCCTTTGTTACTTTGATGATTTAATATGGAACTCTTAATTTTTATCAGGTAAAAGAGGTTATTTTTTTAAACAAATCCTTAAATACAAAAGCTTTAGAAAGAATGGAAGCACGTCATGGCTCATTTGCTGTTTCTTTTTGCTGGCTTACCCCTCATGAAGCGGATCGCCAGAGTGAGTAGGGAAGGAGTTAGTCTAGGGTTAAAGACATGGAGGACTCCAACAGAACCAAGAGAAATTCAACCATGCAACAATTATCAACACTGCCTTCCTTTGTCGTCATGGCAACACTGAGACAATGTCAGTCAGGGTTTAAACTGTCCACCAGACGGCAATGGAAAGAAGACGAGAAGCACAGGAGTAGAGGAGACAGATGCAGACAAAGAAGAGAACACACGACGTTCAGAATGCCACCAGCATGTCAGAGGAGGAAGCAAGAGTTCAGAGTATCGGGCCCTCCCCTTGGAGGAGTGCTGCAGTAAAACAGTTCTGCACCAGTGTGTGGTTTATTGGAATATTGATTAGCATGAATGAGGATAAAGAACCTGCTGATGCAGCAGAAAACTGATCTAGTTCTAAGTTTAAGGCTGTCATGCATCACAGTTGCACTGCAGAACACTGTAATGGTAAATAGTGTATACTTATATAATTCTTTATGGCCTTCCTTGAAGGCCTAAAGCGCTGTTCAGCCACAGTCCCGTTCATACATGCTCACACACTGATGGCAGCTCCACTGTCAAACACCAAGCTGCGTACCTGTTGCAGATTCAGTCTTCCAAGGCTCCAAGGCTGGTGGAGTGTGACTGTTTGAGGTTGTGGACAGGAGTCTTTTCTATTGATAACCAGTTCAAACAGGTGCCATTAATACAGGTGAAGAGTGGAAGACAGAGGATCCTCTACAGAAGAAGTTACAGGTCTGTGAGAGACAGAAATCTTTCTTGTTTGTGGGTGAAAAAAAATTATTTTCCATCAAAAATTGTAAATAAATTCTTTAAAAGTCAGACAATGTGATTTTTCTGGATTTTTCCCCGCTCATTTTGTATCTTGTAGTTGAGGTTTACCTATGATGAAAATAACAGGACTCTCATCTTTTTAACCCTTGTGCTATCTTAGATGACCCCCCCTTCCATTGACGTGTTCTCCCTACCATGACAAAGGTGGATAAAGGTGGAAAGATTTCATGTAATCCATGGACACCAGTGAAGATCACAAATCATTGAAGAAAAAAGGTTCAGAGCACTGTCTAGTGGGTCTAGATGACCCAACTCCCAATGTTAACGTGCCTAGGATAGCACAAGGGTTACATGGGAAAACTTGCACAATTGGTGGCTGACAAAATAATTTTTTGTCTAAAGCGGCAGGAGCATCAGAACCATCTGTGACTTTTTCAGATTAGAAAAATAGTGGACTTGACTTTAATGAAGCAGGTTGTTGGTAATTGTCCTGATTGCGATGATGGTGTGGAGCGGATTATAAAGAGGGACACTGTACACTGTTCAGGTCATGTGGCCAGATTTGCACAGATTCTGTTTGCTCTGTGTGTGTGCTAATCAGGCTGTTCCATACAGTTGGTTGCCTAGGATCCTTGCATCCTTGCATGTTGCCACATTTGGGAGCACATGAAGAGTTTCTGTTTCACTTTGAAAGAATTAGTGAAGTTTGGAATTCGGCACCTCTGAGAGAACAACAAGAAAGTCAACTTCAGTTATTAAAAATTAATTTAGAATTTTAAGTGAACTTACTTTCCCTTATTATTGAAATAATCAATTAAGAAGTTAATCTCAAATGATTTTCTTTTCTCCAACATTTAAAGCTCTCCAATAAATCCAAGATGCACCTATTTTCTCACAGCTGAATACAGACCTATATCTTTGTGCCAAAGTGCACTCTCAGATTTTCTCACCAATGACTTGACTTGTGTTTATTTCTTCTGAAAAAGCTTCTAGCCTGATATGTGCAATCAGAGCTGAGAGCCACAGCAAAGCGCTGAATCCCAGTGCCGTAATGAGACAGAGGAGAGGAGAGCATCACTGGAAGTGGAGGTGAGGAGGAGAAAAGTGAAGCGAACAGAAAATGGTGAAGATGCAATGAGAAAACAGGAAAAAGATCAGTGCAGATGTTCACCAGACTCCTGCAGCCTTAACACACACTGCCAGACAGATAGCTTTACACAGAAACACACACATTGCAACCAAATAAATAGCTTTATACTGAGCAACAGCCAAAGTGGGTCAGACATCAAAGTAGCCACTAGAAAAGCTGTTGGAGCTGTCGACAGCCACAAACATTTGCACAATTGCTACTTGAGCTGTCTGCACAAACATACACAGACACTTGCTCCTTGCAGACCTAAACAGCCTTCTGCTTCTTGTAAACTGCAGTAAATGGTTGCATGATCAAATGACAGAAATCATGAAGTTTGGGGAGGGCAGAGGTGTCGATTTGCTCTCAACAGCAGTTCAAATCATGGAAGCTTTCTTCTCCTCCACAGATGGTATCTAAGTTCAGTCTGCTGGGCTGTTTCTGTTCTTAAACACTGACATTACATGTTGTTTTTGATAGTATAAGTTTTGTTCCTAGATGAAAACCGTGAGGTGCCCCAAAAAGGACCAGTATGTGCATTAGATGGACAAGCAAACGCACATGTGTAGCTGAACTTAGCGTCCAGAGCCTGTTCCAGAAAGCAGGGTGTGTGATATGCCCTCCTAAGTTTAATGGTAAGTTTATTGATAACCTCAAGTTTTGGTTCCAAAACCGACGGGTTATTATTCAGGTTATGCAAGTTACCACAACTGACTCTCCGAACATAACCTGTTCCTTTGGTTCTAAGAATCCTTCTTTCAACCGTTATCTTCTCGACGTAGAACTGCAACAGAATTAGGGTATGCTACACTCTCAGAAAAAAAAGTACAAACGGTACCTTTAGGGAACAAAAGCTTGTCACTGGGGTGGTACCCTTAAAGGTACATTATTGTACCTTGAGTCAGAGGAGCAAATTTGTACCTTACTTGTTTGTACCTTCTAAGGGCCAATACTGTACCTTTGAGGGTCAATAATGTACCTTAGACAAAGGTACAATAAAGTACCTCTGGAAAAAGGTACAATTTTGTCCCTTTAGGGTACCGCCCCAGTGACAAAGCCATTTTGTACCTTTAGGTGGCAAAAAAGTTCCTTTTTATTCCTTAAGAAGTGAAAGAAAATAAAGACAAACAACAACTAACAATTTTAGACATTTATTTTAGTCCTTAAATGGAAAACTGTTTAATTCACAGATACAATAATAATTCATCTAACAACCATACAATGTAACATCACAAAATAAAATGCCACAATGTTTAGGATGTCATGTCTGATATAAAAACATTAAAAATAATTAGTTACATTTTTTAAGAAGCATTTCACTGACCAACTGACAACTTACTGCCACTCAACAAAATGAACAGCGATATCAGATACAGGGAATAAATACAATGGAACCATTTATATTTTCCTTCTTTCAATTTCATGAATATCACTAATAAGAACAGCAATATAGTGCAGAAACACATAAGTTTATTCAAACTCAAAGACCAAGCAAAACACTTTAACACACCACACCAAAGTAAAGAGAGTCACTTAAAACCCTTTATCGGGCAAGTGACTGTTTTTGGTAATTTCCGCACATGTTAGTTATCACGCCCATCCCCTGTCTTAGTGAGTTCAAGAATCATGTGATCTTTACCCAGCCAATCAGCAAAGATCATTCTACATTATAGGTTACTCAATTGTGCAACTTGACCAATCAGCAGAGACTAGGCTCACATCAAATTTCCCTTTTTCTCCAAAGTCAGAAAAATTTGATTTTGCAGCTCGGTTCACTGAACATTTTCAAAGGAATCGTCAAAACTAACCATGGTAAGTTGATGAAACTCATACATTTTATTGTTGAATAGTTGTGTTAAGTGTTGACATATAAGTTGTTTGCAGAGAATTTATTGAAATTAGTTAAAATACGGCATGAAAAATGCAGGCACCATATTTGATCATACGCCCTTTTCACTAAAAACAAAATTTTACTTGGTATGTCTGTTTTTGGACAACAAACCATATTAGTGCATTTTCTTTACAAATAAAGAAATAATACTTAGCATATTATGTTTTAATGTTACCAAAACACTGTTTTTAGTTTATGAATAGTGAGAGTGATTTTTGTCAGTTTATGATGTTATGAAAGTTGTTTTATTGCATGTGTTTAATTTTTAGCTTCCATCAATCTTTCATGGCAAGAGGAGGGAGACTGCTATTGTGCCAGTCCACCCTGACATTAGTGATGATGATGAGGATCAAGATGATGATGTGTCAGACCCTGACTTCATCCCACCCACCCACAACCAGGACATTCCCAGACCCTCACACACAGTTGTGTGAGGGTCTATTCAACACTTTTGTTATCAGCACTTTTTGTTATTAGCACTTTTATGTTCTAAAAGTGATGTTCAAATACATAATATGTGTTTTCTTATATATATATATATATATATATATATATATATATATATATATATATATATATATATATATATACTTATTATATATAAGTATATATATATATATATATATATACTTATTGGAATTTGTTTTCCCATTCACGGGCAAGTAACCAAATATGGTAACTTCATTGCTTCATTGGCATTGATTTTCTACACGAAAATAAAAAAAATTGGAAAAATGTCACCAATGATATAAAGTCTTGTTATGATCTCCAATAACACTCTAAGGTTGAATTTTTGAATTTTAGAGTATTTCATTGATGTTCTGGATTAAAAAACACAAGCTTTGAGCTGATCCACAATGCTATACAACCCTCCCAACACAGCTTAACATAAATGCTGCATACTAACAGAAAGTTTATCATCGACACAATATGTATCCAAAGCATGAAAATCCATCACCTCAAAACTTCATCAATGTGAAGGCTCTTCAAGAGCATTTAGGGCAGCTGAATGGTGTAGGTATTGCGGTTGTTGATCAAGCTAAAATGTTGATTACCCTGGTCACACTAACAGGTAGAGGCTTATCATTAACCTCAGACATTTTTAGAACATACCGCTGAATGAAAATCAGGGGGTTCTTCAGGCGAGATGGATATACAATGTTGTAGATGAAATAAGCACAAAAAGCAGCAATAACACCTTCCTCCAAACCAAGCGCCCTGCAGACTGACCGCCCATCCAGTTTGACCACTGCAGGGACCCTTTGAATCAGCACACTTCTCCACTCAGTGACAGCTTCGAGTTGTACAGTAGGATATGGCGATGGTGGCTGTTCCTGGAAGAGATTCAAATCAAGTCAAGTCACATTTATTTATATAGCGCCTTTTACAATGCAAATTGTGTCAAAGAAGCTTTACAGTCACAAGTTGTGAAAATTGTAATAAGTAAGTTCAATATTGATAAATTATTGATTTTTAACAATCAAAACAACTAGGGGCTAAGGCTGGGACAACAAAAAATGAAATATGACGACGCAAAATATGATTATTAGACCAAAATGGCAGCGTCAGAGAACTATAAACGCGTCACGCACTAGTTCTTTAAGCGATCTTAAAGGTCATTAAGTAGTTACTTTAAATCTACCACAAACATTCATTAAAAAAAAAACAACAGTTCATTATATATATATATATATATATATATATATATATATATATATATATATATATATATATATATATACATATATAAAAACACACACATACACAAAAAAACTGTTGGACTGTCTCTGTGGGAAGTAATGTAAAAAAAATAAAACTATATGCATATTACACACCTCCACAATTATGACGAGAATGTCATTTTTCTCCCTGAACTGAATCGGCAACAGCAGGATTGCAGCTCTGAAATCAATTCCTGAAAATTAAGTAAAAAAATAAAAAAACAAAAAAGTGTATTACGTGAATGTACAGTGTATTTTGGTTAGTTAGACCTTATCTTATAGACAAATGGAAAAGAGTCGAGTCAAGGTTAGCCTGTAGCCAGATCCTTTCAATAAAACACAACTTAAATGTTAACCATTATTTGTATGTTTTATTCTAATATAAATAGGGTAAAGGGTTTGAAAATCAAATTCTTCAATACTGTTTGTAAATGTAAATGATTACATAATCCTCATTAACATGATTAAAAATGATTCAAAGGGACACTTCACAAAACCAAAACATTCTGATTTATTTTGCCCATATCTCAAAACTTTAGAGTTAAATTTAGTTTGATAATTATTGAGTTTGATAGTATAGGTAAACTTGTGTTTCTATATTGAGAGATGACATTTTCAGCATCCACTAATTCCTGCCATTTTATATTTAAACATTAAGGTACAAATATATAAGGGACAAATATGTACCTTACACCTCGAAAAGCTCACAATGTACAATGGAAGGTGCATGATTGTATCTTAAGGGTGCACAATTGTACCTTAAAGATACATTTTTGTACCTTTAAGGGTACATATGCAAAGTTTGTACCTTAGGGAACAAAAATGGGCCTGTATTGTACCTCTTTTTCTAACAGAGTAGGCTTTTTTTGCCCTTAGAAGACAAATCCACGTATCCATTCGCTGTCTTATTCCGAAGAATATGTATGAAAGAGTGATACTGTTTTACAAAAGACTAGTGAATTCTGTTGTGGTTCTGTTGGGCATGCCTCCTCCAGGGGAACTACATCTGCTGTTCATTCCCACAATCAGCACCTCCACACCTGCTGGCCATCAAGGACACTATTTGTTCTTGAGGAGGACCTCCAGCCAGCGCCTGATTATTGTTCACCTTGTGGTAACAGTCTTTGGCTTCTAATGTTTAGCTGCACCTAAGATCTAGTGGCCTCTAAACTTTTGCACAATCCCCTTCCAGATATCCCATCCTATTAGCCTGCCTGCCTGTATGACCACTTGCAAGTCCCTCTGCCAGCCGTGTCTCATCCCCTCTCCAGCCAAGACATAATAAATCAATTAACTTCTACCAGTTTGTGTCTGCACTTGGATTCGGTAATCTACCACCTTCTGCTATGAGAATAATCTGGCCATTTTAACATGGATCCAACGGACATGTCTATCCCCCTGGACCCTGCTCAGCAACCCCTTTCTCACTCTGATGTGGACCTTCTACACCATGACCAGATGATCCTCAACCTGGACACAAGTTGAACACAGTCCAGGTTCAGTTGGATTGGCTCACTCAGTCTCTCTCCACACATACCGCCACTGCAGCGCCACCCACACCAGCCTCGCCTCCATCTGCTTTTCCCAGTAGCTGTGAAATAGACTCATATACCGGACCCCAAACCATATTCCGGAGACCTGGGTAAGTGCAGGGGTTTCCTGCTGCAGTGTTCTTTAATATTTGAGCAGAAACCTCTCACTTACGCCAGTAATCGAACAAAGGTGTCATATGTTGTTGGTCTCCTGGAAGGCAAGGCATTGCAGTGGGCAGAGGCCTCTTTCAACTGGCATGGTTTTGGTCAGCTCTTCTATTCTGACTTTGTGGAGAAGTTAAAACGTGTTTTTGACCACCCAGTGAGAGGAGGGGATTCATCGAGGCAGTTGATCTCCATGAGACAAGGAGCCCGGAGCGCTGCAGAGTATTCTGTGGATTTCCAGACTGAGGCCAAAGATGTGGGTTTGAATGATGAGGCACTGAAGGCTTTGTTCACTGATGGTCTCAACAGCTCAAAGAAAAGTTGGCCTCAAGGGATCCACCTTCAACCTTGGGTGAACTAATCTCCTTGACCATCAGGCCAGATTATAGGCAGCAGGATTGAGCAAAAGAACAGGGACCTTGTGGGTCTAGATGACCCAACTCCCAACGTTAAAGTGCCTAGGATAGAACAAGGGTTACAAAATGACAAGAGATTGCTTGTAACCCAAGTTACCCAAGTTTTCCCACATAGCCCCTGTGCTATCCTAGGCACTTTACCATTGGGAGTTGGGTCATCTAGACCCACTAGACAGTGCTCTGAACCTTTTTTCTTCAATGATTTGTGATCTTCACTGGTGTCCATGGATACATGAAATCTTTCCACCTTTATCCACTTTTGTCATGGTAGGGAGAACACGTCAATGGAAGGGTGGGGTCACCTAAGATAGCACAAGGGTTAAGATGCTCCACCAGAGAGTTGTATTGCCTGATTGAACAAGCAACAAAAGATTTTTTTTTCAGTCTGTCTGTGGAGCAGCGCTGGGACAGCAATCTGTTGCTGAATGTACTCCTCCTGTTGGTGAAGGCCTCATGTAGGGATGTGAGGGATTCCTCATGATGGCCCTGAACCTGCTCAAAGTTTTCTGCTCTTCCACCTCCTCCACAAAATCCAGCTTCAGTCCCACCACAGAGCTCACCCTCTTGATGATCCTGTTGAGCCTGCAGATGTTCTTCTTGCTGGTATTGCACCAGCACACAGCAGCATAGAGGAGAGCACTCTCCACCACCGACTGATAAAACGTGCAGCAGTTTTGTGCAGATTGTAAAGGAACGCAGCCTCCGGAGAAAGTACAGCCTGGACTGGCTGTTCTTATAAAGCTGGTTCGTGCTGATAGTCCAGTCCAGCTTGTGGTCCAACACAACCCCCAGGTACTTGTAAGTCTGTACCATCTCCACACTTTCTCCCTCTATGTACATGGAGGGATAAAGTGTGGAGGCTGAGGTGTTCGGGCTTTCCTTCTGAAATCCAGAACCATCTCCTTGGTCATCTGGATGTTCAGCTGCAGCTGATTTTCCCTTCACCAGGCCACAAAGTCCTCCACCAGCCGCCTGTACTCCCTCTCCTCTTCCCCTTTGATGTAAGCCACAATAGCTGTATCGTCCGAGAACTTATGCATGTGGCAGGTCCAGGTGTTATAGCGGAAGTCGGACGTATACAGCGTGGAAAGAAGAGGAGACAGCACAGTCCCCTGAGGTGCCCCTACACTGCAGCTGAGGCTACTGGAGACAGATCCCCCCATGCGGACATATAGCTGCCTGTGTGTTAGGTTTTCCATGATCCAGGACACCAAGAATGGTTGCACAGTCATCTTGGTGAGCTTCTCCTGCAGCGGTGAGGATGTATTGTGTTAAAGGCACAGGAGAAATAAATAAAAAAGCATTCTCACCCTCACAGCGCCTCTTTCATCCAGGTGGGAATAGGTGTGGTGTAGCAAGTAGAGGATTGCGTCCTCCACCCCCACTCTCTCCCTGAATGCAATGGATCTTGGACATGCTGCACCTGTGGCTTCAGCTGTTGTAGCACTAACCTCTCAAAAGTCTTCGTCCTTGTTTTCTTTTGAATGCTTGACTTTGGGGAGAGGAACAATGCACAAAGTCTTCCAGAGGGATGGAACATGTCCCACATTTAGGCTTAGGTTGAAAAGGTGCTGAAGAAGTGACCCAAACTCATTTGCACACATTTTCAACAGCCTGGGACACACTTGGTCTGGACCTGCTGCTTTCCTGATGTTCAGTCTCTACAGTTCCCGCCTCACCTGATGTTCTGTGATGTGGTGGGGAGCACATTCTGCAGGTGGAGGGTGTGGCTCACATGTAGAGGACATAGGAAGAGATGGCTGGTTAATGATGAGGAAGCAGCCTGAGCAGCTGGACCCTTCTCTGACTGAGGGGTGAGTACAGGCAGTGGGAAGGGCACAGTGATGGGTGTAGCGCAGACCCGGCTGGTATTGGAAGTGGGGGGTGAAATGTCAAACCTATTAAATAAAGGTATTGAGCTCATTGGCTTTTTCTGCACTTTCCCCCTCTACCTAGGTCACCTTCTTGCACCCTGTGATTGTTTTCATTTCTTCCCTGATGTTGTTTTTCTCTGGTTTCCTCTCCACCCTGTCCTTGTAGGTATTTTTTGCCGCCTTCAAGCAACTCCTTAGTTTGTCTGCCCCTTTTTCATTTCCTCCTGATTTTTGTTGTTGAAAGCTCTCTTCTTTTTATTTAGAATAACTTTCACTTTCCTCCTTATCCAGTGTTTATCATTTGCAAAGCAATGGACTGTTTTTGTGGGCACAACAGTATCTATACAGAAGTTCATATAGTCTTTTATTCATTGAGATGCTCCCTCGATGTCCTCTCCATAATGATCCAGCAAGACGCTCCTCCTCAGCCTCAGGTGTCAACCTCCTCCTTTGTTTTATTACAGGCTGTCTCCTCACCAAAGGTGTGTATGTAGGCTGTAAGGAGATCAAAACGTGATCTTATTTGCCAAGAGCGGGGAGGAGTGTAGCCATCAAAGATGTAAATATGGACGGACCATATTTACATCTTTGATGTTTCAACAAAACAAATCAATCGTCCTGTCATTGTGAGTTGGCCAGTTCACATACTGCTGCATAGATGACAACGGGGAATCCAGGGAGACATGATTAAAGTCCCCTGACATGACCTCTTGTGCCTGTGGGTGCCGTGCTTGTAGTTCCATGACCGTATTACCAACCACCTCCATCGCTGTCTCTGCGTGCGCTCTGTGAGGAATGTAAACACGGACAGCCAGGACGGCTAAAAGCTCACAGTCTCTGCAGCTGATGATCTCTTTAACGGTGAAGGGTCATGGGTCACACCACTTGTTGTTCATGTACATTGTGAGGCCGCCTCCTTTACTTTTGCCGCACGCCTCGGTGTCTCTGTCAGCGCTCGCCAGAGAGAAGCTGGGTAACTCCACGTTGTTGTCAGGTGTGTTGGCTGTTAGCCAAGTCTCTAGCATGAACAGACAGCACTCTCGCTAGATCCTTATACCGACCAACCCAAGGAGTTTATCTATCTTTTTTGCCAAGGCATTCACATTTCCCGTGATCACTGACGGGACTGGTGGTTTATATCTCCGGCTGCGTTCTTTTTTGGCGATGGCTCCTTTTCTCTTCTTCACCCCAGCATGGGTCCATCTGTATCTTCTTCTTAGCTCTTTGGGAATGTTATGCCATATTCCAGCCTTGCTTTTAATCAGACTCAAGAGTTCAGTTCTCTTGTAGACAAGCTTGTGGGTTTTAGAGACTTTTTTAGAGTCTTTCCTTTCACACTCACATTCAAACAGAGCAGTAGACTGGCAGCACACCTGACCCAGCGGCGCCATCTTGAATCTTAAAGGAAAGGATTCTTAAAGTAAGTTAAGGAGGTTTTCTTCCACCACACCTTCCTCATGAGTGTGATATTGACCTGCTTCCAGAGGCTCCTCCACCAACCATTTGTCTGTAAAACCTGTCTAGGCCAGAAATGGAAACCATGGAAGATTACATAACAACTTCACTAGCTGCTGGAATCATCAGACCCTCTTCTTATAATAATAATAATAATAAACTTTATTTGTATAGCACCTTTCCAGATAAAAATCCCAAAGTGCTTCACAGTACAACACGATAAAACAACAGTAAAAACACAGTAAAAACACATGATAAAAAGAAATTAAGAAAAAGCTATTTTAAAAAGATATGCTTTTAGCTGCTTTTTAAAAGAAAACACTGAGTCCACAGATCTGAGGCTGAGAGGAAGAGAGTTCCAGAGGGATGGGGCCACTGCGGCAAAGGCTCTGTCTCCTTTAGTTTTTAACCGGGTTCTCTTAACAGCCAGCAGACCCTGGTCACATGACGCAGTGACCTGCTGGGAGTGTATGGCTGCACCAGGTCCAGTAGCGGCTGGGTTTTCTTTGTCACGAAGAAAGAGGGTACTCTTCGTCCCTGCATAGATTTCAGGGGGTTAAACAGCATCACTGTGAAGAACAAAAATCCCCTACCACTCATCGATTCAGCTTTTAACTCTCTCCTAGATGCCACAATCTTCTCCAACTTGGACCTTCAAAATGCCTGCCATCTGGTGAGGATAAAAGAGGGAGATGAATGGAAAACTGCCTTCAACACGCCACTAGGCCACTTTGAATACCTGGTTATGCCTTTTGGTCTCTGTAATGCCCCTGCAGTCTATCAAGCACTTGTGAATTACTTCTTTTTTCAGACGTCAGATTTTTTGAATACCGTAGGTTTGTGTTTGTCTATCTAGATGTCATCCTCGTCTTCTCCCCCTCAGTCACAGAGCATGTCCAATACGTACAGCAAGTGTTACAGAGAGTCCTGGAGAACCGCGTTTTTGTGAAAGCTGAGAAATGGCAGTTACACACCACTTCCATATACTTCCTCGGCTACATCTTTGAGGACAAGCAGGTCAAAACTGACCCCGAAAACATTAGAGCTGTGGCAGACTGGCCTACCCCCACCACTGTAAAACAACTTCCACGTTTCTGGGGTTCACCAATTTCTACTTTTGGTTCATTAGAAATTACAGTTAGATAGCTGCTCCCCTGACACAACTAACCTCTCCGTCCGTCCTTTCCCACTGGTCAGAGGAGGCAGATAAGGCCTTCTCCACACTGAAAGAGAGGTTCACATCAGCCCCTGTTCTTCAATATCCCGATCCAAACCTGCAACTCATTGTGGAGGTAGACACATCTGAGGCTGGGGTAGGAGCTGTTCTATCACAACGATCCATGGACAGACAAAAATTCTATTCCTGCGGTTTTCTTTTCCTGCTGAGAGCAATAACCATGTGGGAGTTTGGGAGTTGTTGGCTGTCAAGCTGGCTCTGGAACATTGGAGACACTGGTTGGAAGGAACCAAGAATCCTTTTATCATATGGACTGACCAGAAAAATCTTTCCTATCTGCAGTCAGCAAAACAACTAAACCCTCGGTTTGTTTTTCACTCATCTTTATTTTTTTTTGTTCTACAGACCAGGATCCAATAACCAGAAACTTGACGCCTTGTCCCTTCAGTTTACTCTAGATTCAGCAACATCACCTTTTTGTGCCAGATTCTGTCCGCTCACCGGTCATCCAGTGGGGACACTCCTTTGTTCCCACTAGAATGGATGGAAGAACAATAAACACAACTGCTAACTAATGCATTAGACAATATGCTTAGTAATGCAAAATAATAAATAATGAAAACATGTTATTTAATAAATAATGCTCAATTATGCATTAACTAACATTAATAAATGGCACCTTATTTTAAAGTGTTACTAAAATATCTTTTTGTTATGTTTCAAAATGAGCGATGCAACTCTGAGGTAAACAAGCCTGTAGCCTTGGGCTGCAACTATGAAGTGTTTTTCCTGCAGTCTAACGCTGTCTTTACTCGGCATGTCTGCACTACATTTCTGCATTAAGAGCTTGAGAGGGCAGGCATCCCATAACACAAACCGGGGGTGATTTATTGCAGCAGACAGCCAGTGTTTTCATTGTCAAGAGGCTGGTAATGGGAGCCAATTGAAGAATGAAGGAAGCAGTGTTGAGTGTAGGAAGCCAAGTGAGGAGCGCTGCGGGAATGTGCTGTTCTTTTCTGTCAATCTTCAAACTGCCTGGCTTCCTCTGCACAACTCAGCACACCTCCACTGGACATGGACTCAGCCGAACCTCCTATGTAGCTGGTTTACAACCCCCCCCAACAGCTTTATGCAGAGTAAAGGGGATGGATTATTATGCAAAAAAGGGATTTCGGTGGGCTGCTGGTCTTCTCCAGAAATGGGATTAAAGTTAACTTTAGGACCAGTCTAAGAGTTTACAGGTTTTACAGATATGTTCACAAACTGCACATGTTTGTATGGTCCCAGGATACCCAGCCCCCCTGGGATGCAGAGAGCCAGAGTAAAGGCCCGTACACACCGGGACGAATTTCGTGCGCGATTTTCGCCGACGTTTAACGCCTTGTGACTAAACAAAGGGCACCAATGAAAGTGTGCACACCGACGCGAAAAAACGCCACGCGTCAAAAGAAAACGAACCCCAGGCGTTTTTTTATTCGACCAATGAGATCGGCGCTTTTGCACACGTGTCTGGAGCCTCTGAAGTTACAGTAAAACACAACTTGGGAGCGCTCAAACACAAAACTGCCTTGCTGAGCACACATACCAGCGAAGAAGATAGACGCCAAGTAGCATCTACACTGCCGCGAAGAAATAATGACGGACATTCTAAAATATCCCCGAACGAAGCACCAGTTGGAGCTACCGGTGCTTGAAATATTCATGTTTTCTTTGTATGATTCTGACAAGCGCGTAAATACTTGCTCTCTTCTTCTGAGTGAAAAGCGACTTTAAGAAGCGTAAAGTTGCGCAGCGCCACCTTGTGTACAGGAGTATTTCTGTTTACATTAAGCGCCATCTAATGTCAGGGAATGAAATTGCATGTTCACTCGGCTCATCGTCAGCGAAAATCGCCTGGGTGTGAACACAAAAAACGTGGCGAAAAACGCTGGTGAATATTCGTCCCGGTGTGTACGGGCCTTAAGGCATGAAAACGTTTAAGGACGATCAATGAATAAAACAGCTCAGGTGAGGCGGTGGCCCCTCTTCAGCGCTTGTAGAGCCTAAGTTGTACAAATAGCTGATCAGAGTTCACCTTCACCGTTTTTCGCTGACACTTCTGCAGGAAATTTCCCAAATTGTGTGATGCTAGGTGTAAGTGGCTGTATTGACTTTAAAATATTGCTAGGCCACCACACAGCGAGAAGCTTGAAAGAGCATGGTTGTTGATGTATTACTGCTTTGGAGGGTGTACACAATAAAGCTGGTTTACATCAATAGATATTTTTTGGTGTTTCTTCAACCTTGTTTTGAATGTTTTACCACTATATTAACTATTAACCCTTTTCCCACTTTGTTATCCTGCAGGACCTTTGTTGTCAAAGGACCACAAAGTGCCAGGAAAGAAATGGTTCATCATTGCACCTTAATGGTTGCATTAATGGAAGCTAAATTAACGTAATTAGGTTGGAGCCAGAATTAAGCCATTTCTAATCATTTAAGCTTTCAATACAGTCAATGCTGGCAACTAGTTTTAATGTGTTATTAAAAGTGTTCTGTAGGATTTCTTACTCGTTTAGTTTATGAATGCAGCATATCAAGGAGCCAAAGGCTACAGTAAGTTAAGTTGTTTTTTTTCATAATAAAAGGAGTAAAAAGACAGTGGTACTCTGCCTGAACCATAAATAATTACTAATACCCAGAACTAACCAATTTTTTTGAAATGTCCAGAAGAGAGAGAGAGAAGAGCAAAAGCACTTCCCTTTTAGATCCTTCATGGTTAAAAGTGGAACACAAGGACACCTGTCACCTTTTTTTTCTTTTAACTTGTCCTGTCCAACAGCTGAGCAAGCAGAACAGAGCTGAAGGCCTCTTGAGTTGGACAGATTTTTCTCTTACAATAGGCGGGGTTTATGATTTTTTATACAAATAGAGAATATTTGTATAAACCCTTTTTGTATTTGAGGCTAAGCTTTATTTTTTATAATTATATTTGTATGCATTCCTTCTTGGACCTGTCGGAGGAAAAGAAGAGAGAAAGAAATAGAGTGAGATGTGATGATGGGATGGGGGATAAGGGGCCAAAATGGGGGGAGATGGCAGTCGATAATACAAACTCAAAACACAAGAGTGTCATAAGTAAATTGCATGACTTAGTTCTTACATACACACATCTACACACACCAATAGTCTGCACACAGATATTTATAGGTTTTAAGTATATTCATACTTTAATGATGGAAGATTTACACACTGGTACACACAAGATTTGCATTATCAAAATTCTTAAAGAGGGGTGTAAATACAGCACCCATGCCCTTACGTATTTGTGCAAAAGTGAACATGCAGGTGGGTTGAATAGAGTGTACCTTGATCACACTGAATGCTCCAGCAAAGGCAGGAGGCCCGGCACCCCAGAGCCAGGGGCAGACAGCGCAGCAGCCCGGCCGATCCAGGCATCCAAGAGCCCCACCGCCAGACAAAGGATTGGGAGCAACCACCCTTACGTACATCGGACCCTCACCAGGGAGCCGGATACCAAGATCTGTCAGCCGTTGGCGAGGAGTAGAAGGAACAGAAAGTACACAGAGCCGGAGCCAACAGCAGGTCAGGGTCCTGTCCCACCCCAAGGCACTTCGGACCCATACCCAATGACCCAACTGCTACCGACCTGAGACCTACCCCAGCCTCCAGAAAATAGGTATGCCACCGCCCGGGAGTCCTGAGCCCCCAGCCCACCCCCATAGGCAGCCCGGGACAACCCATGACCAGCCTGCACTGCACACACATAAAACCTGCCCACCAGCCCTTCTGAGGACAAACCTGGGGAAGTGGCAGAAACTGACCGCCCCACTGGGAAGGTGAACACAGGCGACCAGCAGAGGTCCCAGACAGGGCCAGCGGACGGTGAGCCTTAGAATCAGGCTCTAGTGGCTGTCAACAACCATGGAAGAATTGGGGTGCCCTGGTGTGCCCAAATAGAAGGGACCCTACCTGCTTCATGGGGTATACAGTCCACCCTGCCCAGGTGTTGTGGACTCCCGCATCCCGTGGAAAAGAGCAGCAAGGTCAGGGACACAACAACCCCCAAGACGCCACCAGTGCCCTGGCAGCAGACGCCGGCCCGTTCCACCAAGCCAGGGGGGGGGGGGGGGATTCCCTTCGCGCCATGTGTGTTTATGTGTGTGTCTCCAGGGTGTCCCCTGCCTTTGCCCATGAGTGGTTAGGATAGGCTCCAGCAGCCCCGTGACTCTGAAAGGGACAAAACGGGTTTAGAAGATGAATGAATGAATGAATAAATGAATAAATGAATAAATGAATGAATGAATGAATGAATGAATGGTGGTGACATGGTGTATTCAGGAAGGTACCAGTGGGGGGCATCGATCTGCAGGCATCATTCCAACTGTCCAAATCTGTGGTCGTGATTGTGGAGCCACTGGTGCTTTTTCCACTCAAAACACTGTTGCAAATCCCAATAACTGCCTGTTCTTTTCAAAATGTTCTTTTAGAAAAGGATGGAGACAGTTTAGGTTTCCCAAACAATAAAAATGTGTTGCCATTTTGCGCATGGATGAGAACCAGGAGAACCAGATGAAGAAGAATGGACATCTGGAGGAACGACAGCTATACGGCCTTCAGGTTCTACATTTCTATCCTACTTTGTTTTAATGCTTTGCACTGCTTTTGGCTCCTGTGCGACCGTAAATTGAAGCAAAGATGGATTTTTAAGAGCATGTGGATTAGTGGCTGGTTGATAGGACACTCAACATTTAATGTTTCTGCTGAAGTGAACCATCACTGTTAACAGCATTAAAGAAGCTTAGCTCCGTCGTTAATTTGCGCTTTTTTGTTCTGTGATCTACCTGCTCATCAGAGGGATCCTTCAGCTGCTCTCCAGTTCAAACAGAAAGCATTCTGTGCAGACAGCAGGAGAGAGCCTGTTTGTGTTCTCGCAGCTCATGTCAGGTCCATCTGACCTTCCAGACATTGACTCATGTCACAGATTTTACCTTTATTTTCTGGTAACTGACTCATTGATCCACTGCAGCTTCATCAAATAAAGTTTCATTTGCAGTGAAAATGGACAGTTTGCCTGATAAATGACTCAGTTAATCACCTGTGATTATTGTTTGCATTGATTTTATTAAACAAGCTTGAAGAAAACTTCCAAACGTGTCTTTCACCTTAGATTGAATTAGGAAAGAGCTGCACAATATGCACACTGAATTATTATGCTCTGCACAGGCTTAATGACTTCCAGCAAGTCAAAGCCATCCTTTTTTTGGCTTGAAAAGAAGAAGCTGAAGCTGAGTTTACCTTTGATTTCAAATGAGAACTTGAAGAGCTGCTCAGGATGCCATAGGATTGCAGTCGGGTCATTGCAGCTAAAGGTAAATACTGGCTTTGATCCACTGGCTCTGCCTCTACACTCCATCTTTTTAAGGTGTCAGCAGACAGCCTGCTCCTTGTCTGTGTGTGTGCGTGTGTGTGTGTGTGGGGGGGGGCATTTCCCTCTCATTCCTCAGACATTCACCACTTCCCCTCAGCAGAACACTCTGACACTAACCACGCCGCTCACACAAGTCACACAGAACTGACTGTTGATGATTTCAAACAGATGTGAAAGTGGAGTTTATCTGGGTTTCTCTGCTGCCTTGACCCCTCCCTCTTTGCAGTGTCCAGTTTTCTTTCCACTATAGCACCTTTTTGTCTCCAAGATGGCTATGCACACAAAATTACTTAAGCATTCTCCAACTTAAGGAATTTTGAAGCATTTTGTTGTTTTAAAAAACTTCTCCTTTTGATTATAGTTGCATTTTCTTGAACTCATCAAACTCCCGTATTTTGGGGACTTTTTTCTGTGAAATTCAGACTGATGACTATACCAAGATCTGTCTCCATCCTGATGTTGCCGGTTGCTTCTTCCACTATGGTTCCCCTCGACCTACCTTGTTGTGAGCCTGCTTTCCGCCTGATTCGATGATGGCTGCTGGATTATTCTGCAATGGAGAGTTATCCTGCCCCTGGGGAGGATCCATTGGAGCTGCTGCCTACAACCAGTCAACTGTTGGGATTCCAAACTGCGTTGCTTCGGCCGGACCAGCTGGGGTTGCTGCCACTGAATCTTGCCGGAGCGGTGTGCTGAGGTGTGCTCAGACTGGTATCTGTGCTGGTAGCTGTCAAATACTACTCTGCTGGAGTTCGACTAGCTCATTAGCAGCTGACTGCGTGCAGCTGGATCTTTCAGCCACAGCGGGCTTCAGACTGCATTTTGTCAGCTTCGTTTTGAGGCTGCAGTGGCTACTCTTTTCAACTAGGCCCATCTTCGTGCCCAACTTTTGCAATTGTCCTGTGGTGTCATCTCCATCTGACTTTTTCCACTGATCACAGGGTTCCATTACATCTTAAAAAGCCTTCAAAGCATTGAATTTATGTATTTGAAAACAATACCTTAAAAAAGTCTTGAATTTTGTTATCTAAGCCTTCAAAATTGTGCAGTTTAACATTTCTTATCTAAAATAAAAATTTTCAACCACCATTATTTTGATAATTTAAATAAAGAACAGCAGAACCAATTTTTATACACCGATATGCTGGGTGCCCAATGCTGGTTTAATAAAAGAAAAAAAGAAAAGGAAGCACACTACAAAACACAGACAACAAGATATGAGACTGCATTTTGATCATAGGGAAATGTAAACTTGATGTGATAGATAGATAGATAGATAGATAGATAGATAGATAGATAGATAGATAGATAGATAGATAGATAGATAGATAGATAGATAGATAGATAGATAGATAGATAGATAGATAGATAGATAGATAGATAGATAGATAGATAGATAGATAGATAGATAGATAGATAGATGACTTTATTAATCCCACAATGGGGAAATTTCATTTATCTGTGGCAGCAACACGACATTCAGAAATAATCTATATAATATAACATCAATAAAGGACATCAAAAATGACATTTATATTAAATAATTAAAAATATTACTAAAATTATTATGAAAATTATTATCAAAAATGAGATTCTTATTAAATAAAGAAATTAATATTAAATATCAAATAAATACAGCTGCAAAACTGTAAAAAAACATAACAATTTTTTTTTCAAAATACAGAAATAACTACCGTAAATTCCGGACTACAAAGCGCACCCGATTACAAGCCGCACCCACCCATATTCACGTGTTTGACTGCTTTTATACATACACAAGCCGCGTCAGAGTACAAGCCGCGCATGTGATAGCCGATATTGTCATCCTGACAAATCACGCCCAGCATCCCAGAGTGAGTGCAATTCATTAGCACACAGTGGGTGGTGCCAATTTTGCCTCTGGGTCACGTATTTGGGTGTATCGACATCTGACAAACAGCATGGATCTATATTCTGTTCACAAGTCCCTCAGTTATGGTGTTTTTATTACATTTTTTTTTTTACTTATTGACAATCTAGGTATCATACATAAAATTACAAACAGTAACCATATAATCAACATTACATCCCTCAGTTATAATGAGGAAATTTACATCCGCGATTCCACATTTCCCATGAGTCTTAGGGGCTAAAGGCGGGGCCAACGCCCGGCTCGCCATTCTTTTGTACGTGTTTAAGAATTAGCAGCAGTGCATGGAGGGGTGAACGGGAAAAGCTCTCCTTCCGCTTGTGTCGCGGCAGCGTTATGGGAGTAACAGGACTGGTTAGAAAACACAACGGTAAAATAAAGCAGCGGCGACTGAAAAGCGCGCGCCTCAGCGCGATACGCGCGCCTCAGTGCGGCGCGTGCGTCAGAATTCAGAAGCCTCTGCACTCCGCGGACGCCTCTGCGCTCCGATCCCGCCCCGCGCGCTCCTTGTCTCCCCTTCCTATCTACTCCGACACCTCTGGCCAGCGCGGCTTCAAGGAGGAGCACTTCGTCCCCGTTGCGCCGGTGGATGGAGCAAATCGTTTCTGTGCAGAGCAATCGGACTTAATACTGTACGTTTTGTGTATGAGGGGCGGATGCGTTGTTACGTGTGGGAGCCATCAGACTGCCATCGGCCCCGCAGCTCAATCAGCAGGAGAAGATGTCTCCAGCTCACACGGAGGCTGTGAGTTTTTCAAAGCAAAATTCCGCTTTTACGGTTTCCTTAGAAACCGTAAATGGAGTGTACATTCACTCCATGCGCTGTTCTCTCCGTCACGCAGCAAACCGGCTTTTCCAAACCCGTTGGTGACGGTGGACTTTTTTACGCTGCTTTTAACGATTGCTTTTAACTTGAAAGCTTCATCATATTGTAGCGGCGATCACGTGCACGTTGGGTCTAATGGCCCCAAAGGATTCTGGGATGCGGCTGGGCATGCGTGTTTCGTTTTGTTGAACCATGACTGAAGTGTCTAAGACCTGAAGTCAAGTCCATGCTGTTTGGCTGCTAAGAGGTGTGTTGAATAAAAATGCCTCGTGCTTGGTGTTAGAGAATTCAAACTATTCACTGAGTTCGAAAATACGTACATGGCGGCCGCCAATTAAATCCATAAATTAGCCGCGTCACTGAAAAAGCCGCAGGGCTGTAAGCGCAGGAAAAAAGTAGCGGCTTGTAGTCCGGAAATTACGGTAATGAAGTTCACACCAAAAACAAAAACAAACAACTGTTCAGGAACAAAAAACAATTTAAAATTGAAAAACAACAACTACAACAAAAGAAAATAAATAAATAAATGAGTGAATGAAAAAACACCCCTGGGACCGTGGAGTGTCACTTTGACACGGTGTTGTACAGTCTGATGGCTGTGGGGAGGAATGACCTGCGGTAGCGCTCCTTCTTACACTGAGGGTGCAACAGTCTTGTGCTGAAGGAGCTGGTCAGCGCCTCTACAGTTTGGTGTAGGGGGTGGGAGGGGTTATCCATGATGGATGTCAGCTTAGCTAACATCCTCCTGTCCGCCACCTCCTCGATGGACTCAAGTGTGCAGCCCAGGACAGAGCCGGCCCTCCTAACCAGTTTGTTAAGCCTCTTCAAGTCTCTGCCTGCACTGCCCCCCGCCCAGCACACAACTCCATAAAGGACCACTGAGGCCACCACAGTGTCGTAAAAGGTCCTCAGCAGCTGTCTGCACACGCCAAAGGACCTCAGTCTCCTCAGCAGGTGAAGGCGACTCTGGCCCCTCCTGTACAGAGCATCCATGTTGTTGGACCAGTCCAGTCTGTTGTTCAGGTGAACACCCAGATATTTAAATGTGTCCACAACCTCAATGTCTGAACCCTGGATGTTCACCGGTGAGTGTGATGGTGAGGACCTCTTGAAGTCCAGGATCAGCTCCTTTGTCTTGCTGGTGTTAAGCAGCAGGTGGTTAACTTCACACCAGCTAACAAAGTCGGAGATGACCCCCCTGGACTCCTGCTCATCCCCCCCTGATACACAGCCCACAATGGCACTGTCATCTGAGATTTGATGTGATGATGTGGATGAATAAAGCCTCTTATAGGCATTGGTTGAAGCTGTGCCATGTAAATAGAGGCTTTGACTTGAAACTATTGAAGCCGTTAGACTCCTGCGCCAAACCTTCGAAGTGCTTAATTTACTCCTAATGTCTCCTCTGAGGAAAGAACAAACTCTTTCAATCTTTGCCACGTTTCCTCCAGTTCTCCTGTGTTCGAAGTAGCAGATGATGCTAGCCATCTGCAACCTCTCCTGCTGTGACCACAGAGTTGATCTTTTGGCTACATACCAGTCCTTCAGTGGAAACTAGGACATCTCAGAACTTTTGAAGTGGATGTTACCTGACTGTGACATCAGCACAACCTTAGTTTGGTAAAGTTAGCAAGATGTCACAAGAACAGGCAGACGGCTGGAGCCAATTGCAGCTTTATTATTTATTTATTAGCTCAGCTAAAAGTCCACAAGTCAGGCGTGCAGGAGTCAATATCAGGCAATAAGTTCATCAGAGGAGAGACAGGGTAGTCGAATTCCAAGCGAGAGTCGGGGCAGGCGGCAGGCAAACAGAGTCGGAAACAGGGTCTGAAGAAAGAAGATCAGGCCCAAATATAACGCTCTGTATGAAGGCAGAGTGGGACAAACAATACTTCATCCTGAGCTTCACTCATCATCATCATTGTGTTCATACTGACACATTCTGCTTGTTTGGTTTGTGGTTTTCACTTTTCGATCTTGTGCAGGTCTGCTGTGGCTTCTCCTTGCTGCTCCGCCCACTCACCTGTGCTTCCTGCTGGAGTCCTCAGCTGTTAGTTGATTAGGCTGTCTTTCCCTTTTTAAGTCACCTAGTTGTTTGTCTCGTGTTGGGGCGTTTTGTGTGCTGTTTAGTTATTATTTCGTGTTGCAGACACTGCTCTTTGGTTTTTGATCTGCTGTCATTAAACAGTCTTCAACTTGCACTTTTTGGATCAAAGCCTTACTCTGCATCTGGGATCTGGAGCTCCAAACCGGAACACATACTATAACAATGAAAAACTCATTTTTTTGGAATTTTAAATAGAGAGGAAGCACTTATATGATCAAAAATGTTCAAAAGGTCTAAGGATACTGAAGTTTAGTAGCAGCCAAACCCAGGTATCGGCTCCATTTGGACTTATAACATATAGGCAGAGGCCCAGGCTCCTAAGAGTAAGGAATGAAGGACTAGTTTAAGAAGCTAAGGCTGAAAAAAAGAGCCTGCAAGAGGGCTGAGGGTCTGGTCAGGGATGCAGACAAGAGGAGGCTGAGGGGAAGGCAGGGAGCAAGATATTAGGGTCCAACCCCCTGAGGAGAGGTCATGGGGAGAAAGATGACAGAAATACTTGATGAAAAGATTGCTACCAAGAGTGCCGAGCTAAGAAGTTGACTTTGTGAGTGATGTTTATTTCTTACTTTTTTAATTAATTGTTTATTTGTATTTCACATTCAGGAGTACAGTGGTTTTGTTTTTTAAATAAACGATTGTTCTGAAATTCACAGATTTTGTCTGGCTGGAAATCAGGCTCAGAAATTGGTCTTGTTTTTTCTTATTATCATTCTAACTGCCGTTTAAAGCTGTTTGGCCTACATTGACTCTGCAGTGCTGGACTTTTTCTGTGTGCCAGCTGCATAAAGTAAATTGCACCATCAGATGAACGAGGAGTGTCCAGAAAGAAGTTGGAGATTAGAAACATAACTGCCCAACTTAACAACTCAACAGATCAAAGTTGGATTACATATGTTTTAAGGCTGTAAAACCCCTCATCACACACTTTACACACGTTTGACTCTCAGGGGTAACAAATGAGAGTTTAGGCTATACAGGTGGAGCACGGATCAAAGTGAGAGGAAGATTAGGAGAGCAGGAAAGACGAAGCTCACCACAGAGCATGACAGTTGAATTTCCAATAATGACACATTGAAAGGATTAAGAATATCATCTTTTTCAAAACAGATTGACGTGTTGCCTCCAAAAAAGAATTGTTTCCTTAGGCTTTTGGAACCTGAATGGTTAAGTGTCCATCACAGAAATTCTGATTGCAGGGTTTTTTCAAAAGGTTTTTGCAAAAAAAAACTTTACTTTTGTTATGTTGGCTTGTTTTGTAAAAAGATTCTGATGGACATTATTTTTGGTTGATTTTTCCATTCCGTAGGTTGGATTTATTGCTGCGATTAGTCTTAGGCCATTTCAGTCTGTGGCTTGCTGTATTGTTAACTGGGGTGGGGGTTTCTTCAGATCTATGTGTCAGAAAAAAGTCTGGTGGAATCAGAAGCTCTGTTTCTGCCTGAGAGCTTCTCTTTTTTAGGCTTTAGCTCATCGTCAAAACTGCACGTGATTCAGTCTTTATTGACCCAAATACAAAATATATTAAAAAAAGCGCTTTGTCAGATTGGGTCTTTTTATCTGCTCCAGTCAGGCTGGCAGCTTTTTCTCCATATAGTGATGCATGAAGTTCAGTACCTGTCACATAATTACCAAAAAGGAGTCTGTCAGTCACATGATCATACTTCTTCCTGCTCATCTGAAACAGTCCACATTTGGTGAATGATCCAAATCTTCATTCATTTTCAAACCAAAATGTCAAAATGACTATGCTTTGTTTTAAATCCTTGGTCACACGCTCCCCTACGACGGGTTGACCTGAACAGGTGCTGCGAGGTTTTTGATTGCCCAGGCCTGTGGAGGACAGCAGCAGCTGCATCTTAAGGGGAGTTACTGTCTTGCAATTGTCTTGAGTGGTCACGTTAAGGGATGTCATAAACTTGGAAATACTTCCTTTAGATGAAGCTCATCTGCTGCACTATTTAAACATGTAGTTGTAGATTTAGATGAGCTATTTCTTCTCTGAGAGTTCTTTTAAATCACCTGTCCGTCCTGGGGGAGGATCCCTCCTTTATGTGGACACCCCTGTCGTTTCTGCTTTTTTTACGGAATATGTTTTTTTTAGGTTTTTCCTTATCGGGAATGAGAGTCTGAGGGCAGGGAGGCCCAGTTTAGCTTAGTCTGTTTTGTGCAGTTTAGCCAAAAATCTATTGAATTCTATGAATTTATGAATTACATGTTCTTATAAAATTACCGGTATGAAGCCCATTGAGACAAATGTTGTAATACTGGGCTTTATAAATAAAATAAAATTGAATGGAATTGGAGCAGGTATCGAGGATTGCTTAGTGGAGGAACTAAAAATAATGAAGTATAAAGCTTTGCTGCACGTCTGTACCATGTGACTGTTTCATGAAGTGGTTCAGATTGTGACGTGAGTTTTGACAGCAGTTTGAGAGTCACTCAGTCTCCATTCACCACAGTCACCTTAAGTTCACTCCTGTGCTTCACTCATTGCCAGAACGTCAGCTTCAATGCTTACTTCCAGCCATCCTGCTAACTGTCTGCGGAAATCTGCCCAGATCATCAAGCTCTCTTCCTCCCATTGACTCGTCCTACCATTGACTCTTCCTCCCATTGACTCCGCCTCCCATTGACTTGTCCTCCCATTGACTCGTCGTCCTATTGATTCTGCCTCCCATTGACTTGTCCTCCCATTGCCTCGTCCTCCCATTGACTCGTCCCCTCATTGACTCCGCCTCCCATTGACTCGTCCTCCCATTGCCTCGTCCTTCCATTGATTTGTCCTCCCATAGACTCGTCTTTTCATTGAGTCGTCCTCCCATTGACTCCTCCTGCCATTGCCTCGTGCTTCCATTGACTCGTCCTCCCATTGCCTCGTCCTCCCATTGACTCGTCCTCCCATTGACTCCGCCTCCCATAGACTCGTCTTTTCATTGAGTCTTCCTCCCATTGACTCGCGCTGCCATTGCCTCGTCCTCCCATTGCCTCGTCCTTCCATTGACTCGTCCTCCCATTGCCTCGTCCTCCCATTGACTCGTCCCCCCATTGACTCCGCCTCCCATTGACTTGTCCTCCCATTGCCTCATCCTTCCATTGAATCGTCCTCCCATTGACTCCGCCTCCCATTGACTTGTCCTCCCATTGACCTGTCCTCCCATTGACTCGTCCTCCCATTGACTTCGCCTCCCATTGACTTGTCCTCCCATTGACTCGTCTTTTCATTGAGTCGTCCTTTCATTGCCTCGTCCTCCCATAGACTCGTCTTTTCATTGAGTCGTCCTCCCATTGACTCGTCCTCCCATAGCCTCTTCCTCCCATTGAATCGTCCTCCCAATGACCCGTTGACTTCCTCGCCCTTCCGAAATCCAGTGCTCAAGACCGCAGTCCCCTTTTGATTTTATAAAGTGGATTTTCAAGTGGTTCCCGCTCAGCATCACCAAGGCTCACTTCCCCAGCCTGCTCTCTGTCTGCTGACTTCCTCTCTCTCTGACTCTGCGGTGAAACTACCAAGTCTTGCTCCCTCTGCTGGTGGGAGGTTTCATGCACCTTTGGATCTGCTGCTCCAAACCAGGATTTACACAAAACAAAGTAACTGCCATCCTTAACTCTGGGGATTGCTTCTTTTGGCTGTCCTTGACAAACTCTGACAGAACGTTGATGGACCCAAAAGTAGCTCAGGAGTGGAGGGCACGAGTGGAGTCTGCTATCTACAGCTGGAGACTCAGCTGGAGGAGTTATCGTCTGAAGTAAAGGAGAACACCAAAAGTCTGGACGAAGCTGGCTAGTGCGCCACCTACTGAACTAGTGAGTCGACCTGTCCATGTACCTCATATCCAGCCCCTGTAAAAATGCATGGGCACCCAGCGTCATGTGGTGCCTTTTTGACCCAGCGTGAAATGCAGCTTTGTTTGCACTCATCCTCCTTTTTCAGTGAGGATGAGGATTTCATCTCCCTGCTGACTGGGGGTGCAGCTCAGTGGGCTACTGCCAAATGGTCGAGGGGTTCTGAAGGTTGTTCCTCGTACCAGAGGTTTTTTGCTGAACCGAATTGGGTTTTTGACCCAGTGACACCCTGGCAGGACCCAGCGCATCACTTGTCCCAATTATGCCATCATTTTTCTTACACTGATTCGTTGTTTGATTTCATTTTACTAAAGACTTAACTATTAGTGGTTTTCCCTTTTCCATAGCTGGGCTTGCTGGTAGACCGATGGAAATCTAAATCTCAGTCTGAGTGAGCTGTGTTTCAGTGTTCTGGAGATTGAAATCAGGGTCGGCAAAAACTCTTGCATCAGTTTTATGCACAGATATTTATTTGGCAGGACAAGTCTGTGAGGTTTTCTCAGCTTGGTTTGAAAACTGCTCATGAAGCTCTTTGCTGATGCATGCTGTATTCTATATGCTGTTCAATCTGGGACAACCTCGGCTCACCTCAAATCAACCTCATCAAAACAAAAGCAGCAAGAGGAAGGAGTTGCAATCACGCCTCAGAAATGAGCAGAGCAGCAAAAACTTGGTCGATTTTCAGCAGCAGCTCATTGTCAACTTCCAAAGTCCCTGTTAAAAAAGCCCATCAGAGATTTCACAACTCAGTAGACTTTGAGATATGAGATGTGTTTCTGGCAGCCATGACCCATTTCTGCTCAGAAGGAGAGTGATCAAACATCTCAGAACAAATGCTGTTGCTTCTGCACCTCCCTGCTGCTTCCAAGTCTTTACTTCCTGCAAAAGGAAATGTTGGCCCATCCTGTACAGCCATTACTAACCAGCCAGCAAGTGCACCACATCCAGAAATCCCCCAGGATCTATTGATCCACCACTTTCACAGGTTTAGGCAGCAACACTGCGTGTGCTTGCATGACTTAAAGTCTGGCTTTTTAAAGAACAAAGGACTTGTTCCGGAAACTGCTGCAGAAATCCCCATTACAGAAAAAATGACAGGAGTGCCATCATTTAAAACTGAAGATAAATATAAAAAAGATTTTTTAGGAACTCTTGGAATAGAAGATTAAAGATGAAGTAAAGTCAAGATTTCTGCTTTTGTCTTCTCCAGTGTCAGAGTGTGAGTCCATGTCATGAAGGTTTCTCTTCTCCATAGCTCTTTGCACAAAATACATGAGAGTTGGTTTCCATGTGACCATCTCGTGTCCATCAGCTCTGCAAAAGGTTTTTCTGATGCCAAAAGATTCTGCTCTCCATAAAAATATATCCTTTCAAAATTACACAAATTCAAACTAAAAATATGCTACATAACAAAACAAACAAAACCTGGAAATATATTCTGTTTTCTTTGTTCTTTTTTCAGTTTATCAGAGCTGGACGTCTGGTATCATTTTTTGTTAACAACACAGTATCAGTTTAACAAGTAAAAATTTAATTTATAAAATTAAATATTTAGTTTACAAACTAAACATATAATTATAAGAAAAAATGTATATGAAAAAACGTAATACTTATTTTGCTAACTAAATATTTAGGCTACGTTCACACTTGTTACGGCTGTGGCCGGTTTTGGTTTTGTTTGGTTCTGTTTGTTTTGAGTTTTGTGTATTATTTCTGTATCAGAGTGGGACTTGTATTTTTTGTGGATCTCTATGTCTGTTTTTGTCTGATTATTTTCAGGTGTGGTGCATGAAGGTGTGGCCCCCAATTGGTCCAGAGCTGGAGGACGCTGCCTTAAAAGCACCACTTCGACCTCCTAACCATGAGAAGGGAGCTTGGCTGCAACAAGTCCCCATGCAGCTTGGCCCTCTTCTCCATTTTGTTTTTGTCTTCTCCACTTGTTTAGTTTGTGTTGCACTTTGTTTTGTAGTCCTTTCTAGTTTTGTCCGTGCCCACTCTGTTTAGTCCTTTGGTTTATGATTTTGTTTAAGTGAAGTTGTAGGGGTGAACCCCCATTTTCTTTAGTACATGTTTTCTCCTGTTTTTGTTAGGTTAGGGAGGTCAGTGTTTTCTCTTTGATTTCCCTTTTCTTTCTTTTACAGGTAAGATTCCATATTTCAGTTAGTTGGGGTTTTGTTTGTTATTTTGGCTTTGGTTCACCCTGAAGCCTTTTTGCTTCACTTTTAGTTATTGCTTGTTGGTTGTTTATTTCTAAATAAATTTGTTATATTTTTTTGGAGACATTCGTTTGGTGTGTTAATTTAAATTTGGTAGCCAAAAACTTTACTTTTTTATGTTATGCACCCCTAGACACAAAAGAGGGCGTAACAACACTGCAGGCTGAAACGACCCAATTCCGATTATTTATTTATTTTTTTGCCCCTATGCGACACAGATCCGATCTTTTGAAACGCGACCTCCGTCTGACCGGCCAGGCCACATGAATCCGACCCGTATGTCATCGATACACTACAAACGTCATAATTCTGCATTGAAGTAGGCGGAAACGAGAACATAAACATCAACCATGGCGGACGATGCTGCTGAGACCAGTCAGTGGAAGGGAAGCGAGGTCACAGATTGATTCATATTTGGGGTGACAGCTCTATTCAGGCCAAACTCCTGGGCTTTTATCGCAACCGGGGAGTTTTTGAAAATATTTTCAGCGAAATGGATGCGCGTAATGTTGAACCTTTCCCGCCATGACTTTTTTTTCCCCTTTCCGACCGTAGTCCGACCGTAGTCAAGGGGAGACCTTTTCCAGGGCCGAAGGCGGATCCTCCTCTGGGGTTGACTTCCCCGCACAGACCCTCAGATTCTCCAGAGCCCTTCCCTGGCTCTGGGACGGGACGGGACAACCCTCTCGGGGCCCCTGGTCGCTCTGGGTGTCATCCGCTTCGGCTGCGGGGTCTGGGGTGAGGTGGGGTGGGGGGCTTGTCGGCCCTGTCCTGTGGGGGGGCGTTCTGGGGGGGAGGGGGGGGGGGGCATTATTTGGATACGGATCGGGGGGGCTAACGGGCCGGGGTCTCCGCTGAGGCAATCAGTGGTTGCCTCGGCCGGTTGGCCTCCTCGGTCCCGTCAAGGCCTGACCAGAGCTCCTCTAGGGCCGGCGTCTGGGGGTGGGGGCCTGGGCTTGCTCCGGGGGGGGCGACGCTTTCTGGCTCCTCTCTCTCTGTGTGGGGTGGGTGGTGCCGGGCCTGGGGTGTCGGCGCCTCCGGGGGTGGGGCCCCTGGGCTGGGTGGCCCTGGCCCCTTTGCTGGGGGGGGGGCTGGGGGCTGGGGGACAGCTGTTTGACCACCGGGGGACAGTCTACCAGCTGTCCCCAACTTACCCCCTTCCTCATATAACCTCATATTAGGGTGAGGGGGTGGGGGGTCTAGCCTGCGATGCACCTTGGGGGGGGGGGCTACTTGGCAGTGGCCCTCCTCTTATGGTTGCCGTATGAAACCCCTCTTTCGGTTTCATTTGCACCTTAGACATGTAGGGTCCTTGGTAGGGGGGGGTGCTTGGACATCACTGCCAACAAGCAGCAGATGTCCTCCTGGCACCCTACCCGCCAATTTTAACCGCACCTTAGACATTTAGGGCCCCTTGGTGGGGAGGGTGAGGGGACATATCTGTGAGTAATCAGGAGATGTCCCCTTAGTGCCCTACTCGCCAATTTTAACTGCACCCCCCTTAGTACACACACCCCTCCCCCTTCAATATATACATTCCAACATAAACACACACACATGCACACACACACCCTCTCAAACACACATACACGCACACACATTTTGCAAGGAAGGTGGGACCTGGGTCCATCTGTCCCCTACCCCTTCCCTGGTGGGGGGTGCGGGCCCCTTGGCGATGGCGGTGCTCTCTCCGCACGGTGGGGGGGTTCATATTACACCTGAGCCGGGGGTGTTCGTGTCCCTGGGGGGTGGTTCCTGGTCCTTGCCCTTGAGCGCTGGGCCCCGCCAAACTTCCAACATGGCCGAGCCTGGTCGGGCCATATTTATAACACCCCTTGTGGGCCACCCTTTTTTCCCCGGGGTTCCCCCCTCCTGGGCGGGGGCGGCGGGCCCCTGCCTTGCTCCTCCCTGGACCAACCGTGGGCCGGGTGGGTGGCTGCCTGGAGTGCGGAGCGGGTCTCCCTTGGGGGGTCCTGGCTCGTACCTGGGGTTGGGGCGGGGGGATGCCCGGAACTCCTGGGTGGTGGTGGGGTGCTCGTCTGGGGCTGTGGGCGTACTTCTCCGGTGGGGCCCTGCGTTGGGCTCTACCGGCGCGGCGGGGGGGCTGCTTTCCTGGCTGGGCTGGGGCGGCGCTCTCTTTCCCTCCGCGCCTCCCTGCTCTCTGGCTCTGGGGGCCTCGCGGCGGTCCTGCTGGCCCTGGCCTGGGTGGCGGTCTTGGTCGCCCGGGGGGCGGTTGTTCCCTGCCTGTTCCCGTGTGGCGTTGGGGGAATTCCGGCTGCCGCTGCTGCGGCGGGGGTCTGGGTGTGGGGGTGGCTGGGCGCTCCTCCTCCTTCTTTTCACATTCCACCATCCATTTTAGAAGAACATAAACACTCACCTGAGCACAGGTGTTAGCTCACCTTTGCACTTATAGTTTGCATGATTGAATAAATGAAAGATTTCACACTAGTTGGTTTAAAGGCATAGGTATGCGTTCGTGAACACTATCTGTTTTGTGTACATGTTGACATGTGAACATTTTTTTCAGCTAGTAGGTGTGTTGATAACATTTGAGTGTGTGTGAACAGGCCCCGCCCTTTTTTTTTTTTTTTTTTTTTTTTTTTTTTTTTTTTTTTAACTTGTCCTGTCCAACAGCTGGGCAGACAGATGAGAGCTGAGGGCCTCTTGTGTTGGACAGATTTTACTTTAACAAGAGGGGTTATTAATCTTCAGACAAACCAAAGGTATGTCTGGATAAACCCCTTTTGTAATTGAGGCCAAACTTTATTAATTTCAATCATGTCTGAAAATCTTTGGTGTTGGACCGGACGGAAAAGGAAAGAGGGGAAGAAGAGAGAGGGACGATAGAGAGAGGGGGGGTAGGGGGTGATAATAGGAGGGGAAGGGGGATAAGACCATGAAGCAGCATAAAGCAACAAGTTTACTGGTTGTTAATCATTATGGTAACGTTCAAATGTAGTACAATAAGGGCGGAGCCTGTCCACACACACACTCAAATGTTATAAACACACCTGCTAGCTGCAAAAAATGTCCACCTGTCGACATATATACAAAACAGATAGTGTTCACACGCATACTTATGCCTTAAAACCAACTAGTGTGAAATATTTCAGTCATTCAGTCATGCAAACTGTAAGTGCAAAGGTGAGCTAACACCTGTGCTCAGGTGAGTGTTTATGTTCTTCTAAAATGGATGGTGGAACGTGGAAAGAAGGAGGGAGAGTGCCCAGCCATCCCCACCCCAAGACCCCCACCGCAGCAGCAGCGGCAGCCGGAATCCCCCCAACGCCACACGGGAACCGGCAGGGAACAACCGCCGCCCGGGCGACCAAGCCCGCCACCCAGGCCAGGGCCAGCAGGACCGCCGCAAGGCCCCCAGAGCCAGAGAGCAGGGAAGCACGGAGGGAGAGAGAGCGCCGCCCCAGCCCAACCAGGAGAGCAGCCCCCCCGCCGCGCCGGGAGAACCCAACGCAGGGCCCCACCGGAGACGGACGCCCACAGCCCCAGACGAGCACCCCACCACCACCCAGGAGTTCCGGGCATCCCCCCGCCCCAACCCCAGGTACGAGCCAGGACCCCCCAAGGGAGACCCGCTCCGCGCTCCAGGCAGCCATCCGCCCGGCCCGCGGCTGGTCCAGGGAGGAGCGGGGCAGGGGCCCGCCGCCCCCGCCCAAGAGGGGGGGAACCCCGGGGAAAAAAAGAGGGCCCACAAGGGGTGTTGTAAATATGGCCCGACCAGGCTCGGCCACAGTTGGAAATATGGCGGGGCCCAGCGCCCAGGAGCAAGGACCAGAACCCACCCCCCAGGGACACGAACACTCCCGGCTCAGATGTAATGTGAACCCCCCCGCCGCGCGGAGAGAGCACCGCCGGGCCCAGGAAGCCGGCACCCCGGGGACACGGCCGCCGTTGCAAAGGGGCCCGTACCCCCCACCAGGGAAGAGGCAGGGGACAGATGGTCCTAGGTCCCACCTTCCTTGCAAAATGTGTGTGCGTGTATGTGTGTTTGAGAGGGTGTGTGTGTGCATGTGTGTGTGTTTATGTTGGAATGTATATATTGAGGGGGGAGGGGTGTGTGTGCTAAGGGGGGTGCAGTTAAAATTGGCGGGTAGGGCACTGAGGGGACATCTCCTGATTACTCACAGTGACGTCCCCTCACCCTCCCCACCAAGGGACCCTAAATGTCTAAGGTGTGGTTAAAATTGGCGGGTAGGGTGCCAGGAGGACATCCGCTGCTTGCTGGCAGTGATGTCCAAGCACCCCCCCTACCAAGGGCCCTACATGTCTAAGGTGCAAATAAAACCGAAAGAGGGGGGGCCCACTCCATACGGCAACCATGGGAGGGGGGCCACTGCCTAGTAAACCCCCCCCCCCAAGGCTCATCGCAGGCTAAGCCCCCCACCCCCTCACCCTATTATGAGGTTATATGAGGAAGGGGGTAAGTTGGGGACAGCTGGTAGACTGTCCCCCGGTGGTCAGACAGCTGCCCCCCCCCCCCCCCCAGCAAGGGGGCCAGGCCCACCCAGCCCAGGGGCCCCACCCCCGGAGGCGCCGACACCCCAGGCCCAGCACCACCCCCCCCCCACACAGAGAGAGAGGAGCCAGAAAGCGTCGGCCCCCCCCAGGAGCAAGCCCAGGCCCCCACCCCCAAACGCCGGCCCCGGAAGAGCTCTGGTCAGGCCTCGACGGGACCGAGGCAGCCGACCGGCCGGGGAAACCGCCGATGGCCTCAGCGGAGACCCCGACCCGTCAACCCCCCCTGCCCCGTACCAATAGTGCCCCCCCCCCTCCCCCAGAATGCCCCCCCACAAGGCAGGGCCGACAAGACCCCCCACCCCACCACCCCCCAGACCCCGCAGCCAAAGCGGATGACACCCAGAGCGACCGGGGGCCCCAAGAGGGCTGTCCCGTCCCGCCCCAGAGCCAGGGAAGGGCCGATCCCAGCCCCAGGTGTAGGTGGGAAGCCCATCCAGCGCCGCTGGGCCCCCCCCCGAGCAGCGCCCCCCGCAAACCCCCCCCAGCACAGGCAAAGGGACCACCCCCCCAAGCCAAGCCAGACCACCACCCCACCCCCCCACCACGCACCCCCACACCCAAGCCCAGAGGACCACGCAGCGCCCCAGCCCGCCCAACCCAGGCGCCGGACCCGACCCCCCGACCAACGGAGCCCCCACCACCCCCCGCCAGGCACCGGAGGCCCCGACCCCCACCCCAGCCCACGGCAGAAGGGCAAGGAGCGGCGACGACCAGGCCCCCCCCCACCCCCTAAGTCACGGAGTTAGCTATGGGAGACCAGAGAGACTGAGCTCTTTCAAAGTTACTTGAACCTTGGGCTGACATTTTTTCCAAGCTGATATGATCAAGCAGCAGATTTCTGTGTTGACTTATATTTATATTTTTCTTGCTTTTCCAATTTATTAAAATAGTTTTTTTAGCAATGCAAAGAGTTATGAAAATGATAGAGCCTAATCCTCCTTCTACATCGATGGCACTCATGTCACCAAGCACACAAAGTGACGGTGAAGCTGTGATTGAAACCTTAAGCCAGACTGATAGATCGGCACATACCTGCTGCCAGAGAGCCTGGACAGGCGTGCAGAACCACAGTGCATGCATGTAATTGTCGGGTAGATTACTGTCACAGTGCTGACAAATGTCTGAGTTACTGAGACCCATCTTGAACATCCTCTGTCCAGTGTAGTAAATTCTGTGAAGAGTTTTGAAATGGATTAGCTGCAGATTTGGACTTTTTGTCAGTTTAAAGGTGTTTAGACAAAGTTCTGACCAAAAGCTTTCATCTGTGCTGATGCTCAAATCCGCATCCCATTTTGTTGTCGGAAGTGAAATATTATTATCTAAATTACATAAAAGTTTGTATATTTTGGAGAGAGTTTTATTCATTGTGAAATTGATCAGAGTGGTAACTACATCTGGTAGCTTTAAATCGTTGTCTCTGTATTTAAACTTTTTAGTAATAATTGATTTAAGTTGCTGATATTCCAAGAAGTTATATATTCCATGTTTGTCTTGAAGTTCCTGGGGAGTTATGAATCTTCTATCAATAATTATGTGCTCTAGTTGTTTTATGCCCCCTGCTTGCCAAGCTGGGAAGTGGATAATCTTTTTGTTTATGAGGATGTCTGGGTTGTTCCAGATGGGTGTCATTTTGCACGGTTGAATTGATGATTTTGATATTTTGAGAAATTCCCACCAGGCTGTTAAGGTGGCATTTATATTGGTACTTTTGAAACAATCCTGTCTTTTAACTATTTGGCTGATAAATGGAAGATCTGACAGGTTGATCTTTCCACATAACGCCTGTTCCAAGTCTAACCATGAGTTGGTTTCTGGATTATTTTTTAACCATTTTAAGATGTATTGTAGTCTATTTGCAAGAAAGTAATTGTGGAAATTAGGTAATTCTAATCCTCCACAGCTTTTTGCAGATTTTAAAGTTTTTAGACTAATTCTTGCAGGTTTATTGTTCCATAGAAAGCTTGATATGGATGAGTCTAATGTTTTGAACCATTTTAATGGCGGCTGTGTGGGAATCATTGAGAATAGATAATTAACTTTGGGTAAGATTTTCATTTTTACCGTGGCTACCTTGCCCATAAGGGACAGAGGCAGGTTGGTCCAGCGTGTTAGATCGTCCTGTATGTTTTTCAGTAATGGGGTGTAGTTTAGCTGCACCAGTTCTGATATTTTGGGGGGAAAATAAATACCTAGATATTTTATATTGCCTGATTTAACTGGTATTGTGGGTCCTTGCTCCGCATTACTGTTCAGTGGTAATAAAACAGATTTATTCCAATTAATGGAATAGTCTGATATAGAAGAGAATTCATTAATGATTGTTGCCGTTTCATTTACAGAATGTATATTACTTAAAAACAGTAATATGTCATCTGCATAGAGACTAATTTTATGATGGCTGTGTTTGGTTTTAATTCCTTTGATACTCTCATTCTGTCTTATTGCTGCAGCTAGAGGCTCGATAAATATTGCAAAAAGAGAGGGGGAGAGTGGGCAACCCTGTCTAGTTCCTCTTCCAAGAAAAAACCTGTTGGAAGTCTGTTTATTAGTTCTAACTGATGCATTGGGGTTGTGATATAATATTTTGATCCAATTGATGAATGATTCTCCAAACCCAAACTTATGGAGGGCAGCAATGAGGAACTTCCAATTTACTCTATCAAAGGCTTTTTCAGCATCCAGTGATAGTATAGTCATTTCCTGGTTTTTGATGGTGGCAAAGTCTATTATGTTAACGAGTCTGCGGACATTGTCATCCGAGTGTCTGCCTTTGATGAATCCAGTTTGATCAAGGTGAATTATGTGAGGAGTGACTTTTTCTATTCTCTGTGCTAGTGCTTTGCAGATAATTTTTACATCTGCATTAATTAAAGAAATGGGGCGATAGCTTGAAGGACTCGTGGGGTCTTTGTCTGGTTTTAGAAGAAGGATAATGTTGGCAGAGTTCATGTTAGGTGGTAGAGATTGGCTTTCATTGATAAATTTTACCGTTTTATAAAACGTTGGTGCCAGTTGTTCCCAGAATTCCTTATAAAACTCTGCTGGAAAGCCGTCGGGTCCTGGTGCTTTGCTGTTAGGCATAAGTAACAGAGCTTCATGAAGCTCAGACAACGAGAGCGGAGAGTCTAAATTTGTGATTTGATCTTCGTTTAACTTGGGCAGGTTTATATTGTTAAGAAATGAGTTGATGCTTTGTTCTGATGGATTGATCTGTGGAGTGTATAAGTTTTGATAAAAGTCTTTAAACGCATTATTAATTTTTACCGGGTCATGGGTGACATTCCCTGTTTTGTCCATAATAGAAGCGATTGTTGATTTTTCTTTATTAATTTTAAGCTGATTAGCTAGAAATTTGCCAGATTTATTCGAGTTTTCATATCTTTCCAGTCGAAGCCTTTGTATCTGGAATTGTGTTTGTTTATTGATGATGTCATTAAACTGCAGCTTTAAATTTTTCAGGTCGCCCAGTATGTGTTCCTGTGCAGAAGCAGCATAAGCAGTCTCCAGGGTTTTGATTTTATTTTCTAATTCTAATAAATCTGCTTTCTCTTTGCGTTTTTTATGCGTTGAATAAGAGATGATTTTCCCTCTCATGACTGCTTTTGCTGTTTCCCAAAGAATACTTGGTGATATTTCAGAAGTATTGTTGAATTCTAAGAAGGTTGCCCACTGTTTTTTAAAGAATTCAATAAATTCCTGGTCTTTTAACAGAGACGTATTAAATCTCCAGGTTGAACCTGAGGGTGTGGGTACTTCCCTTGAAATAGTAACAGAAACTGGTGCATGGTCACTGATAATAATTGGATGAATGTTGGAACTTTTAATTTCTTTCAAAAGGGAGTTACTGACTAATAAATAATCTAAACGAGAGTGTGAATGATGAACTGGAGAGAAAAAGGTGAACCCCTTAGTGTTTGGATGACAAGAGCGCCAAGCGTCGCAGAGACCCAGATCATTCATGTACTGCTTTAGAATACTTGCAGACTGCCATGTACGCTGGTTTGCTGCTGTGCTGAGTCTGTCAAGTTCAGGGTCCATAACAAGGTTGACGTCTCCTCCTATAATGATTGTGGAGTCAGAGTGAGCTGAGAGTGAGGTGAAGAATCTGTGAAAGAAGGAAGAGTCGTCAACATTCGGACCATAGATGCTGGCGATGCAAAAGTCTTTATTCTGAATGGATATATTAATGATTACAAATCTGCCTTCTGGGTCAGTTACTGTGTCCTTATGAGTAAATGTAACATTTTTATTAATCAAAACTGCAACCCCTCTTTGTTTGGAGTTGAGACTGGCAGAATACATAACTGGATACTGGGAACAGCACAGGAGATTACCAGCTGATAAAGATAAATGGGTCTCCTGCAGCAGAGCTATATCTGCTTTAAGATCATTCAGGTGATTTAACACTTTCAATCTCTTTGGCCCAGTGCCAAGTCCACGCACATTCCAGCTAACGATGTTAAGACTGTTCATAGCTGTTCTAACCGGGAGAGTGCAAGGCTAAATAGTGCGTGTGCCCGTCCGTGTGCGCGTGCCCGCTGTGCGTACCTGCTACACTGACAAGCGCTGTGCGTAGGAGGTGGACATGTCTTGGCTGTGAGCTGCATGTTACGTGCGTCCTGTGTGAGCCTAAGTGAGGTTTTTGCAGTTTGTCAACGTGTGTGTGCGGGATTGCGTGTGCATGCTCTTATGCGCGCTAGTATGCGCGCGCGCCCGTTCCGTGCATAAATAAATACTCACCGTGGTTGCGTTGACTTTACCTGATTCACATATGAGGACATGGGAAGGGGGGGGGACAAGAGAAAAGAGAGAGGAAAAGAGAAAGAACAAAAAACAAAAACAACGAAACAACAACAGAAACATGAATGTGAGAGAAAGAAAAAACACTTTTCCTGAGAGGTGTGGATTATTGATGATCCGATTATTTCCTATTCAATTAAATAAGTTTGCGGGTTTCTTCTGGGCGGCGCAGATGTCAGTGCACCTCTGAAAGCCTTCAGCACAGCCAGGGTGTTACCTCTGGGTCCCGGAACAGCTTGCCATTCACAAAAAGTTTATCAACGGCAACCACCGCGCGTGCTCCAGCAGACAGGTGCTTCCTCCTCAGCGGGAAGAGGATTTTCCGCCGGCGGAGGATCTCGCCTGGAAACTGATCATTCACGCTGTAATGTGTGCCTTTCAGCTCGCGTCCTCTGCTTTTTACCTGCTCCTTTTGTTTATAATGTTCAAATTTAGCAACAATAGGACGGGGACGCTGATTGTCCGGCCTTTTCCCTCCGAGCCGGTGAACCCTGTGGAAGGAGATCTTCTGGACTTCCTCCTTGGGGATCTTCAGATGGTCTTCCAAAAAGGACCTCACCGTGGCCTCGGGGACTTCTCCTGCCTCCTCTGGAACCCCGGAGATTACTAGATTGTCCCTCATGCTCCTTGACTGAAGATCCAGGAGGGTTTCCTTGATTGATCGGTTCTCCTCGGAGAGACGAGCGGTGTCGCTGCTCAGAGTCTTGACGGTCTCTCTGAGGGCCTTGTTCTCCTCTGCGAGCTCCCGCACCTGCTGCTGGCTGAATTCCAGAGACTCCCGCAGACCTTGAAATTCTCTATGGAGGATCTCCAGCAAGTTGAGGCGGCCATCAAAGCTGGAGAGCTTTTTATCAATCGAGTCCAGGATATCGCTCACGCCGCTGCCTGGAGAGGACGCAGCCCCGGGAGAGTCCTCAGGCCGTCCACGCTTGGAGGAGGGGGTGGTGGTGGCGGTTTTGGGTTTCACCATGACGCAGGTATTGTAGCACTCGTCGATGTATTTCTCCAGGTCCTCCAGGCTGACAGAAGCTTAATACTCTTAACAGGTTATGTTAATTTGCCGGAAATATTTTAATATGGCGGAAAAAATGAAAACAAGATCGAAAATGTTTGTTCAAATGCTTACGCGCCGCCGAGTCGACTCACCACACTCGTCTCGCTGGGTCTCGCGATACTACAGCATCCCACGATACTACAGCATCCCACGATGGCCCCGCCCTTTTTGTACTACATTTGAACTGTACTGTAACGATAAACAACCACTAAACCTGTCTGCTCTATGCTGCTTCATGGTCTTACCCCCCCCTCTCACTACCCCCCCCCCCCCCCCCCCCCGACATCCCTCCCTCTTCTTCCCTTCTTTCCTTTTCCGTCCGGTCCAACACCAAAGACCAATTACAAAAGGGGTTTGTTCAGTCATGCCTTTGGTTTGTCTGATGATTAATAACCCCTCTTGTTAAAGTAAAATATGTCCAACACAAGAGGCCCTCAGCTCTCATCTGCCTGCCTAGCTGTTGGACAGGACAAGTAAAAAAAAAAAAAAAAAAGAGTCAATAGCATATATTTTGTGGGGAGCCTTCTTTTATTGTTCTCCTTCGTGCGTAAAACACAACATGAATGCGCGCCCACACTGCCCCCTCATTCCCCACCTCGCTGCACGCGCTCTCTCCTCTCTCTTACACACACATCCACATCCCCATTCCACAACAGTGGGTCCAGACGATCCTGGCTCCAATGCTTTCTTAAAATGAGAAGATTGTAATTGTGCTGTTTCCTTTGTGAAAATAAATGTAATAATGCAAAAAGAGCTCTGCTGTTGACAACACTGTTGTTGACATCCATTGTTAACGTTAGCTACTTCCGCAAACAAGCTCAGCACACTATATAATACGATCTCCATTATTCCAAAATTCAGTGCAGTAGAAATTTCCCAGAAGTCTGTGAAAAACTAGCATGCCTGGATGCTCACTAGATTGGCAAATATAGACCAAATTGCATTGCGTTTCAACAATTTTGTGTATTTTAATTTAGTTTTTTCTAAACCATTCAGGTTTTCAACTTAAGAAAACATTGGATTCATAAAAAGTCTTGATAAAATGTTCTAATTTATTAGGCTTTTACTTTGTTAAATCGGTGATGTCATACTATAGTTGGGTGGGAATTCGGACATAACCTCAGAGTGCAGAACACAAAAATAAAGAGAAAGGGAGATTACGCATCTGAGATTACGCAAGACTGCGCATCCGAGAACAGTTTGGTTGCAGATGCAAAAATACATTTTGAAAGTAAACATTTAATATTTACATTTGCAACTTGGAAAGTCTTGTTTTCTGAACATTTTTTTTGCTATTTGGAAAGTTTTGATTTCAAAAATGACTTTTGTTCTCATTGTAGTAGCACAAATATTTTTTCATACAATTCTTAAATATTTTGGAGGTCCAGACATGAAGCCGGAGCTCCAGGACCATCACATTCCTCAGAACTTCCTTCTGACTAAGAAGCTCCAGGACCACCAGCACCTTCGTCTGACCTTAAAATGTAAATGTGCACATTTATATCTATTTTTTTTGTCAGAATACTGGTAGTTCTAATTTTACTTTTCCCCCCCAAAAGAGATGGTGGAAGCTTTCATCATCGCTATTTCAAAATAACTCTATAGTGACTGAAGAAAAGACAAAGCAGACTTAGCTTGATACTTTGCTCAAAAAAACAACAAAAAAGCCAGGAAGCAGACATTTTGAGGACAGCACACTGTGACTGTTGGCTGTGAATATTGTGTATCATTTAGTGTATTGCTGATAAGCACAGGGCTTGGAGAATTAAGCATTATTTTAAGTGTTTGAGTGTTTCTGCTTCTTATTGCAGTTATTGGTTTATTGGATTTTCTTATTTAAAATAGCCAGTTTTTATAAATACTACATCTCTTTTGTCTATTAACATGTAGGAGATTATTTTCCTTGTATTATTTATTGTTTTATTTGTTTAGTGAGTTAAACATGCCCGAGTGGTTTAATTTAAGAGCGGTTTGTTTTACCCGTGAAGTGTATTATGTTGTGCCATCTTAGTAGATCATCTAAAGGTTTGGGAATCTCTTCATCACAGTTTTACCAAACACTGTCTTGCCTTGGGTTTCCACAAAGCTAGAAACAGGTCTGCTCCCAGCTACCCTCCACTATCAGGCGTTTCTTTGCTCTTCAAAGGTCCAGAATTCACAGAAACTGTAGAGCTCTTAAACAGAAATGGAAACGGTTGTTTTGCCACTCTGTAAACTCTGACAGCCGCCATGTTAGATATGATTGGAGCAGCGGTTTATTTGGCCTCCAAGCTTTAGCCTGCAGCTGAGACCAGGCGAGCTGCAGGTGTCTGCTAAGCTCTCGTCTCCTGAATGCTCTGAAATTTTATCAGAAATATTTCTCTCGTTTTTTACAAAAATGGATCTGTACGACTTTAGACGCTCCAGACTCCCTCTAGAAAAATGTTACTTCCAGAGCCTTCTCAAGACCAGACTTTGGAAAGCACAGTTCCAGCTGATGCAAGTTGTTCCAAGTTGAGGCAACAAGTTTAAAGGTCCTATACCATGCAAAATCCATTTTTTGAGCTTTTAAGTGTATCATAATGTTCACTCTTCATAAAAAAAAAACCTAAAGCGGTATTTGATCCATTCTCACATTTCTCAGTATTCCTGTAAAAACCTGCACGCTGACCACCAGCCCTTCCTAACCCACGAAAAGAGTTGGTTGTCACAAGCTGAGGTTGACAAATGAGAACAACCCCTTCCAGGAAGGGTCTGTGCTGCCAGCACCGTCCCCAGGCTGACACAAATGTTCTTCACAGAGCTAGCAGTGATAGGCAAAAACGCTTTCCTTTTATGTACAGAACATGCACATCCATTTTTGTGCAGATGTTGTTTATTTTCGTTGGCAAAACTCAGACATGCTGCTGAGGCTGACTCTAGTATGACATCATGAAATGAGCGGTACCCACAAGGAGCAAAAGGCTGGACTGAAAATGACTCATTTTTCATTTATAAAATCTTTCTTTAGTGTTCCAAAAGTAGGATATCATCCTATACATGGATATGGTTTACTATAAAAGGCTTAAGAATACCATGACATAGGCCCTTTAAAAACATTCGACACAAATTCAATAAAAAAAAACGTGTAACACTAGAAACAGTGGTTGACACAACAAGCTTTTCTCAAGCAGACTAACTAATAAACACATACAAACCAGAATAACAGGAACAGATGAAATGTGTGGAACCCTTTTGTTGGGATTCAACTGTCCTTAGATCCACGGGCCGAACACTTGACTAACCCACTAAAAGGCCAGTCACTTTTAGAAAAGACAAAACAAAAACGAGGCCGGTCCGGAACTGGGGTCTGTCTTTTTGTGCAACACAACAACAGTAAAATCTTCATTAACCCTTTTTCTATCCTAGGCACTTTAACATTGGGAGTTGGGTCATCTAGACCCAACTCCCAACGTTGGGTCATCTAGACCCACTAGACAGTGCTCTGAACCTTTTTTCTTCAATGATTTGTGATCTTCACTGGTGTCCATAGATTACATGAAATCTTTCCACCTTTATCCACCTTTGTCATGGTAGGAAGAACACTTCAATGTACGGGGGGGGGGGGGGTCATCTAAGATAGCACAAGGGTTAAAGTGACTAAAGACAAAATGTGGAGAAAAGCTCTTATCCACTTTATAGTTCAACTACAGGTCCATACTTACTGACGACTAGGCCTGCACAATATACCGCAAATTTACCGTTATCGCAATATCAAGCTGTGCAATATGCATATCGCAAAAGACTGCAAATTTGCAATAAATGGTTACCTTAGATGTGGCCAAACAATCTTATAGCAGCTTGAAGTGTTTAATGGATTGAAAGAATCCCTTTCTGCATTTGACCAATCAGATGGACCCTTTCACGTTGTTAACTAATCGGATGGCGCCCTATTATGTTTTAAGTTCGCCTCCTATGTCAACAAGGGTCATTTGTAGTATAATTTTTAAGCTGTTGTAATGGAATGGGAATAATATTTTTGGTTGTTTTGCTAATTGTTTATATACCGCAAATTATATCGTTATCGCAATATTAATCACTGATATTGGATATCGCGAGTTTTCGTCATATCGTGCAGCCCTACTGACGATCCTCTTCAAGCCACACTAAGGGTCTCAGCTGGTTCTTCTCAGCTGTGCGAGAGAAGCGCTGCCAAGTGTCCAGCAGTAAGAAGAAGGCAGGAGAAGCCGTGTTCAGAAGAAACCGTTGATTGATTGGAAATAGCTGTAAAATGCAACAGTTCAAATTTAACAGTGTTAACTGAACTGTGTTAATAAGGACGTTTAGATCTGAAACAGTAGACATAGAAGACTAATTAAACAGAAATGTATTAATGATTTATTTAATTTTACTTTGTTTATGTAGTTGTTTATTGAGAGTTTTATTAGTAAATTTGTACAGAACACATTTAAAAATACAGGAGGTTTTATAGTACAGTACATGTTCCAAAGAAATTTACTAGCAAAGAAAGAATGTACCCAAGAAAGTTATACAACTTGTTCATACCAGCGCCCTTGTTCATCTTAATTTTATTATTTTACTTTATAACACATAATGAGCATATTGGATCTTTTTAAATTTCTGATTCAGATATGCATTTGCTCCCAGACACCCACATAGACATATATGTAAGTACATTGGACAGAAGTTCATGTGGTGAGAAGTTCAAAAATGTATTAATTGATTCCAGTGGTGTCAAATTCATCTGATTCATATTCAACCTTATACTTATTACTGACTTTAACTTGTGGTATTTAAAGAAGTTGCTATTTCTTGTTCTATATATTCCTTCAAGTTTTCAAAAGAGACAAACGTTTTCTTGTGAATTATATGTGTAATTCCTTCAGCCTGGCCGGTTGAGAATTTAACTACTTTCTTATTTATCAGGATGTCAGGGTTGTTCCAAATGGATGTCAATCGCTCGGTGTAGAAGTGGAAATAGTCATTTGAAGGAATTCCCACCAAGCTGTTAATGTAGCTTTTAAATTAATGATCATGACCGGCTCGAATAAAAGCCATGACTAACAAGAGGGAGACTGAGTAAGCCTTAACAAAAGTTTATTTGAAACAAATATTTAACCAAATCTGAGGAAGGGTGAAGGGTTGGTAGAAGGCAGCAGCGTCAGTTGCCAGGTGGGTGAGAGAGAGAAACGCCACGACTCCCAGCAGCTTTAATACCATCCCTTTTAAAGCACACATACCACTTAATGGAACTGCTAATAAATGGAAGATCTGACAGTTCAATCCCCTCACATAATGATAGATCTACATCCATCCATGAGTGAGCTGTTGTGTTGTTATTATACCATTTTAAACTGTATTGAAATCTATGAGCAAGGAAGTTGTTGTGGAAGTTTGGAAACTCTAAGCTAACAAGAGATTTGGCTTTTTCAAAGTTTTTAAACCGATTCCTGGTGATTTATTTTTCCATAAAAACTTGGATTTGGACGTATCTAATGGTTTAACCATATGGCATGGGGGTTGAAGTTAATTTTCTGTAGTATTTTTATTTTAACTGAAGCTATTCTGCCTATGAGTGATATGGGCAGTTTTACCCATCGCTTTAAGTCATCCTGTACATTTTTAAGTGACGGTATATAGTTTAATTGCACTAAGTCTGATAGACTAGATAAGTAAGTGATGCCTGAATATTTCATATTCCCTCATTTTAATGGTATATTAAAAGTTGGCTCCATATTACCACTGAGTAGTAATAGCACTAATTTATTCCAGGTATTGAAGTACTTCGAGATGAATGAAAATGTTTCAATAACTGCCACTGCTCTAGGAATTGAGAATGCTAAGTTTTGGAGAAAGAGTAAAACATCGTCTGCACAAGACTTATTTTGTGATGGATGTGTTTCGTTTTAATTCCCTCTATATCTTCATTCTGTTGTATGGCCCCAGCTAAAGGTTCAAAACTAAATCTAAGAGAGAGGGGGGCAGTGGACAACCCTGTCTTGTGCCTCTTTGAAGGGCAAACATGTCAGATGTCTCTTCATTTGTTTTAACAGATGCACTTGGAGTCTAATATAGAATTTTCATCCAATCAATAAATGAGTTTCCAAACCCAAATTTATGCAAAACAGCAAGAAGAAACTCCCAATTCACCCTTTCAAATGCTTTTTCAGCATCTAATGAAATTATGTTGGCTTTCTGTTTTTTAATAGAGGTAAAGTTAATTAAGTTTTTGAGTCTATGAGCATTTTTGGCTGAATTTCATCCTATAATAAATCCAGTTTGATCAGATTGAATTATTTGGGGAGTTTTCTTCTCAAGTCTTCTAGCAAGAGCTTTACATATGAATTTTAGGTCTGCACTGATCAGATGGGACGGTAGCTGGAAGACAGGGTGGGGTCTTTATCCAGCTTCAAGAGAAGAAGAATATTAGCTGAGTTCATATTAGCTGGTATTGAGTTGTGATCTTTAATAAATAAACCATTTTGGAAAAACTGGTGCTTATCAAGAAATGATTTAATTCTCGCTTCTGGTGGGTCAATTTGTTATGAGTGTCAGTTCTTATACAATGTTTTGATGATCATGAGTAATATTTCCAGTTTCTTCCCTGATTGAGGAAATTAGGATTTTTCCCCCATTATTTTTTAATTGATTAGCTGAGAATTTACCTGATTTGTTTACTTCTTCAAGTTTTTTCCTATTGAAGTCTTTGTACTTGAAATTAGTTTTTTATATCAATAATATTATTTAATTCTAATTGAAATTTATATATTTATTTATCCAAATGTATTTTCTTCCAGGATGTGCTCATGTCCAGGAGCAGCATAAACATCTGGAGTATTATTTGTTTCTATGAAGATGTCCCACTCCCTTTTAAAGAAGTTAATGAAGTCTTGGTCTTTAAGCAGAGATAAATTAAACCTCCAGCTTTAAAAAGGTAGATTAAATATTTTCCTGGAAAAAGTAATGGAGACTGGAGCGTGATTAGTAGCTGCGTTTACATGGAAAAAAGTAATCGGAATGAACGCCTGATCGGTAGAAAGATTCTTCATGTTCAGAATACTCTGCCCTGATCAGACTCGTTTGGATCAAAATTTCTTTCCGATGGAGATAGGTGGGTTATGCTGATTGTTGATCCCATCGTGTTCCATGTAAACAGTTCATTCCGATCGTGCGTCACTTCTGCTCTGTTTACGTCAGGCATAGACGATATTTCGCTCCAGAGAAGCTTTGGAACTCAAACAGGACCGACCGGCTGCTCCACAGACGCCCTGCGCTCCGCCCTCGCCCCGCGGGCTCCTTGCCTCTCCCTTCCCTTCCTCGCGAGGGGGGCGCTGGGGAGGAGCTCTTCGAGCCCACTGACGTCCGGGCCCTGTGCGGTCCGGGCGTGGCTGCCGTTGGATGGAGCGAACCGTGTCTCTGAGCAGAGCAGCCGGACTTATAGCTTTGTGTTTGAGGGAGGCGTGATACGTGTGTGAGGCTTTGGGACTGCCATCCGTCACGTAGCTCTATGTGAACGAGCAGACGAATTCAGGAGAACCATGTCTGCCGTCTCCGAGCAGAGCTCGGGTCTTCAGCTCGCACAGCGGCTTTGGGGGCGGTGTTTGAGCTTTTCAAAGCAGAAATGTGGCTCAGTCCTTAGAAACTGTTCAATCAATCACCTGGATTTGTGTTTCCAGTTGTGTCCCGACAAAATAAAGGCGGATGTTATTCCCACATATTTGAGTGCAGCCAAGATGCAGATATAGGCTGTATAGCTGCATGGATTTTGTGTTCATCCAGGCTAAATGTTGTTGTTAGTGCGTGTTAGCCCTCACCTAATCCTTCTTCGGGCTTTGTTCTTTCACAAAAAAACACTGACCACACATGATGAGCGAACAGGTGCTTCATAATATTCATAACAATAACAAAAGCACGTTTAGAAGATCATTTCCTATATTACCGAGCTGCCAGATATCTATGTATGTGGCTTCTCAGCTGAACTCATTTCCTCTTCCAGTATTTTCAACACTACTGCGCATGTGCAAATGATATATTCCGACCGAAAGTGTGACCATGTGAACGTTGTTCTAATTGGAAAAGGTTTTTTTGGGCCCATGGACACGGTTGAATTATAATCCGACCATTGATCCGATCAAGATATTTTGCCCATGTAACCACGGCTACTGATTACTATTGGATGTATTGGAGTATCTCTAAGTCTAAGATGTTGTGTTGTGTTAGTTAAATGGGACTCTTGCAATAAAACAACATCTAGTCAGACCATCATCTATTCTATAACATGTATTGCTTGCTTTAGATAAAGAAAAGAAAGAGAATTATCAAGAACATGTTAAAAAAAAGGTATCAGAGCAAGAACGGTTATTCTGACCAATAGAATGACTGAGTGATTGTTTATCACTCTATGGAAGTGTATGGGATTTAGGTTTCTTGGAGCCAGCGAGTACTTCCCTTTTGAAATGCGAGGGAGGAGGGCCTTGACAGGGTCTCAGTAAACGAGATATACCTGCTCACAGAGCAACTAAGCTGCTCGCGCCGTTTAGTTTTTTCTCAGCTCGAGGAGGACAATCCTTCATTTCTTAACACGTGATTAACAGTGTTGAAAGATGTTGGCGTTGGTGCATTAAAAGTGACAGACCTAGCTGCTAGTAACATGCCATGCAGAGGACTGAATGGGTGGTTTGCATTGCCATTCAGATCATGCAGGACAATACTGGAGACAGAGCAGAGCGGCTGTACCTGAGTCAAGGTAACCAGTTCAAGATCGACCCATTGGAATAAAGAACGGGATACACGTCAAAATAACAAGTATTGGCCAAATAATCAGCTCTGACCAACAATCGGTTGACCACTTGATCTGGGCTCCAGTCAGTATTCTCCACATGTCAAATCTGAGTCAGATTGTTTGAAAAAGCAGGTAATGAATGTTTTCAGTTTGGACAAAAATCCCTAAAAGGTCATTGGATAAGAACATTAAACAGCATTCAGAGGAGGTGATCTCTGCATGCTTTAAACACAGTAAGCTATTTTTAGATGAAGGCTTTTTGAAGTTTTGTAAAAATGTTTTGTTTCTGTGTCTCAGATCCATGTCAGTTTTCAGTTCCAAACCCTCACTTGAACCCTAGTTAATGTGTTTACAGCGAGTTAAAAACAATAAGCTTCTGTTTGTTTCTTCTGTGTGCTTCTTCTGTTATCTCAGACACTAATTGAAGCTTCTCCTTCTGCAGATCATCTGCTTTTCTCAAATGAATGGAGATGCATTAATGTCATAAATGAGGTTGTTTAGTTTCTGGTTCAAACCCAAAGAGAGTAAAAGCCGCCGTGACGCTTATTAATGGACATTTCTCTGAACTTTTATTGTCTGGTCACTTCCACAGTCAGCACTGAGTGAGTCCTGCGGTCTGACCACACGCCGCTAATGTACCCTGAGCTTCATGAAATCTTCCGCTGCAAAGCCATTTCCTGTACTGATAAAAACCCTCAGGGACAGGCGGAGATTAGGTCCCGCACCCCCAACCCAACCAGCTGGTTCAAAAAACTCCCAACCAGTTTCCAAACAGTCATCTTTGAATGTCAGCAGATCTCTGTTGATTTGAAAAGTCACTGCAGAGAGCTGTTGATTCTGTAATGAAGTGGACGTGACATGCACGATTGCATAAGTGTGTAACCTCACACACCAAACGCACACAGATGCCGAACCACAAACACACACACACAAAAAAGATCTCCATTCTTAAATGACTTTTTATGAAAGTAAGCAGGAAGAAATAGGAGACACTGAGATGTCAGGAGTTCTAGTTTATTTTCATTTTCTCATCAATAAGAGCAGAGACAAAATCTATGCAGATGTTTGTCCAGGGGACACAGTCTTTTCAATCTGTAAACCTTTGACAGGGAGGGTTAGTGAGACGCATAATACAAAAACAACCTCTATCATCTCATCTACAAAAATACATTTAAGAAGCATTATAGTTTGGTTCTCCTGTGCTCACCTCAAAAATGTACATCAGAGTTCAAATGTGTGCAACACCATCCGTGGGCAAACCACTGACAGCTAATGCAGGGAGGTGGGGGCTCTGCTGTGACTGACAGCTGATGATTAGATGATTGCGTGCTTGTTTTTATTAATTTATGACCAATATCTGATGGTCCCAAACGGCTCAGCTGATGCTGCATTCACCACATTGAGCCTGTGGTGTTCACACAGGACACGCACTAGACAAGCAGGGAGGGGGTTCTTCTTCTCTTGTTTTTCTACGGTTTACTAGTGGTTGTCCTCCACATACAGTTGGAAGTGGCTTGGTGCGAAATGCTGAAGCGAAGCAAGATCCACGTCTTGTGAATCTCACTCTAGGATTTTTTCTCACAGCTCTATTCCGATTTATGAAAGACTCGCTGTCACAAAATTCCAGCCGGGCACAGACTGCAATTATTAATTTGTAATCATGTTTATGTTTGCAGCTGGCTGAGTTTTCCATGATTCAAAAAGGACACCGCCCATACGAATCTGAGTCCCTGATTGGTCAACGTTCAGCTGTTCAGCTGGTTAACCTTCCAGCGTGCGATCGATGAGCGCGCAATTTGTAAATATAGCCTGATAATGGCTGTAAGCTAGGGAGAGAATTTAAACTAAGGGATGATGGGAAAGGAGGACAGGCTTATGCCACACCAACAGTCCTGCTCTCTGTAGGAACTATGTCCTAGAAAACAGTTTTTTTGATTTTGCCTAAAAATATTATACTCATAATTAAAAGACCACTAAGAATGCCTATGAAATAGATTAATAGATGACTGGAGAGGGAGTTCTGGCTGCATTCACACAAAGGTGATTTGCATGTCAGTGTTACATCCACCCAATCACAGGGTCCTGTGACATGTTTTAAGCTTTGGTTGCTGCATGTTTCAGGCGTCACTGCGCGTCTAAAGTTATGAACAAAGCTCTGAACTTTGGAAAACAAGACACGTCGTGTAAACCAGTCACAGACCTGATGACGTGATTAGCGGGTGGAGTCCAAAATCAACATGGAGGAGAATCTCACCAGCCATGACTGTCATAAAACGCACCCTAGAGTTATCGGGGTCAAAGATCAGATTATGAGAAACAACCTGCTTTACCAGCTTCAGTCCACAATCACATTCTTTATGAAGTCTGATGACAAAAAACTCAAATCAACATGGAAAGGATTTGTCTTCTTTCTGGGTTTCAGACATAGCTTTCCATGTTTGCCTGAGAATCAAAAGGCTGAAGACAAAGTTGTCCAGTTAAGAAATGTAAGCCTAAACCTAAGAGTAAGAGACTTCAATCTGTGAGCTTACAAATGAGGTTTCACTTCTTTAAACACACAAAAACCCCAACATGCCTTGCTGGCAATCATGGGTACAAGTTTCAACCCAAAAGAAATAGTGGGAGAAACAAAGCCAGCTGCGTGTCCCCGATGTGATCCCACCACCTGAGTCTCATCTACAGCCGGATTGCAGCTGATGAGGATAATTAGCCAAACCTTTTTTTTGTTTTTTTGGAGCTGGGAAGTTTTATCCTTCACTGTTTTCAAACCTTTCTCTGATGAGCAGAAATGAGGTTGGAGTTTTTTTGGAGCATCAGACGGTGATGGTCTCAGAACAGCACCCGTAGGGGGAGGACGGGAGGATACGGGGACGGGGGATGACCGGGGACCGGGTGAAAGGCCGGAACAAATGGATAAGGAGCAGGAGGATCCAAAAGAGGAAAGGGGAGGGAGGCAAAGAAAGAGGAAGGAGGAGCAGGAGGTGGGTCAAGAGTAAGAGGAGAGAAGGAGGGAAGAATCCGAGGATAGGAGAGGGGAGGGAGGGGTGACGAAGGAGGAAGAAGGGGGAGGTTATGCTGGATGATGGTGTGATGGAAGGAAAAAGAGGAGGAAGCAGAAAAGGGTGTCTGAAGAAGGAGAGGAGCATTGAGAGGGATGCCCTGCTGGGGGAGGTGATGAGGAAACTGTGGCTTCTTGTCAACAAAAAGATGCTCAACCTGTAACTCCTTCTTCCTTTCCCTTTCTTTCTCCTCCTTTGTAATCTTTCTGAACCACTCCTCTTGTCTCCCCTTCTCACACCTCCTGCCCTCCTCCTTCTCTCTCCACTTCTCCACGCTCCTTTCAACATGTTCGGCTTCAGTTCCGCAGTCATTGCTCCAGATGTACCTGCCATTCTGACTGACCCCCCTGGATCTGAAGTCAGAGGTTGTGTTTGTAAGATTGACAGGCCGTCCATCTGTAGTGTCCATGCAGTCCCTCCCCCGGTGGCCGCCTCTGTTTAAAGCAGCTGCTGTGCTCTGGTGTACTGTGCAGGAAGCAGGTATGTGCTGTGTGCTTCTGCAGACGCCATCATTGGGACGTCCATCATCCAGTTCAGCTGTCCCCCCCGTCTGACTCTGCGCCGTGACACTGTTGCAGGGGCAGTTTTCTTCCTCCGGGTCTGCAGAGGCGCTGTCTGTGGTGTGAAGGATGGATGAACGTTGAGCCTGATGGGGGTCTGGTGGGGACTCGGCCTCACTGAGGTCCGACATGAAACCAGCAGCTGCTTCCTGCCATTGCTCTGAAGCAGCGGCTCTCTTTGTCTGTCTCCTTCCTCTTCTCCTCCTCTTCCTCGGCGTTGCTGCTTCCAGCTGGGCCCCCTCCCTCTTTGTGGCCCTGTGGCACATCTCTGAGGCCTCCTCTCTGGGGAAGATAATGTCTGCCGCTGTAATCCTCGACTCACTTTCTTTCTGTTGTGCAAAGCTGCAGGAGGGGGCCCCGTGTCCTGCAGTTGTTGTTTGCCTTTGATTACAGGCTGTATCTGTTGAAGAAGAAGGGACGGGGCTAATCGCTGGATCACACTCTGATGCTCTGTCATGTACAGGGAGAAGATTCATTTCTTGCCGGTGTGCTGTGTCTTGACGGGTAAAAGTAATGCAACTAATCAGTGGTTTGCAGACATGTTCTCGGGTATCCCGCACAGCTCTTATCTGGGTCTTCCTCAGATTCCTCTGCTCCTCATCCTCCTTCTCCGCTCTGGCATCTCCGTTGTCTACAGCTTTCTCGGAAGGGGCTGGTGTATTTTTGGGACAGCATGGCATCTGCACCACAGACTCATGGACGGGGCTAATCACTGAGCTGCATTCTGTGCCCCCGCAGAGGAGCTTTCTGAGCCCACGGCCCCACCCTGAGGCTGATTGCTGTGCCTGATCCATTTCCACCTGCAGACACAGCTGGTTCCAGCGATTACACCCGCTCACTGCAAGATTACTTAATAGCTCGCCCTTCTTCTTGTCATTCCAGCCTGGCCTCTCTCGCTCTGTCTGATCTTCTTTTATCCTTTCCTCCTCCCCCCTCACGTTCCTTTCTTTTCTTCCCACCAACAGATTTTCAGAGAGATTACTGTGCTCCTTTTCTCTCCTCTCTTCTTTAGGGGGGCTCTTTCCTCTCACTTCCTCATCTCTTTTTACTTCAATCATCTCATTTGCGCCCACACTCCTCTGTCCTCTTTCAGAGCCTTTTCTGCCAGCTGCTCTGCTTCTTTTCCTCCTCCTCTTCTTCTTCTTCATTCCTCTCTTACCACCCCCCCTCTTCCTCCCCCTTCTCCTCCATTGGGATTTTTGATGGCCTGCCGTTGTTGCTTTGAGACACTCAGCAGAAATGGGAACAAATTTTAAAGGGCATTGATGGCTGCAGCCTGACCCCACCAGAGTGGAGGGGGTGGCTCTGCGCCTGTCTTCAGGACTTCCTGATTGTCCCCCCCTCTCCTCCCATTTATCTGTCTTTGCCTCTCCTCCCACCGCGTCTCCTTTCCTCTGTTTGCTGTCTGGTTGTTTGATCACAGATGGTTTGATTCGCTGCCCCCCTCCCTGTGCTCTGCCTTCTTTCCCTGCCTCCCCATCTTTGGCCTTGCCATGGGCTCTGAAGTCGTACAGAAGAGGGTTGACACTGTACGAGATGGCGGGGCAGATCTTGGTGTAGTTGATCATCTCGGTCGGCCAGAGAAACACCCGACTGCAATCACGGCTCAGGACAGGGCAAAAAGGCTCCCTGGGGCGGGTTGGAGTGGCAGATACAGAGTGGCGTGTTTTTTCGGCATCAACTGGAAGTGGAAGAACAGCAGAGAGTGATGTTTGAGGATTCTTGACATCTGACCCAAGCAGGTTTGGCTTCGCACCTATCTGACAGTCCAAACCGTCTTCCTGTGCAGACTGTGAGCTCCCCCCATCAGAAACCTGTCTGCCTTCTTTTAAAGGGCTCCCATGAGCACCAGTTCCACCTCCCTCAAAGAAGGAGAGATAGGCTCCAGTCCCATGGGACTGTCCCACAGAAATGGAGCCTGTGGGCCCGGGGGATCTTGTAGGCTCAGGGGCCCTCGTAGGCACGCTCTGAGCTTTAGTGTCCTCACTCTGGCAGTGTTCTGAAGTGAAATGATTCACACCTGCTGCAGCTTTTGTAGCTACTAGACATTTAAGGCCCAGATTGGTTCCTCCTCCCGCTGGGCTTCTGGATCCTTTGGACGTGATTGCAGGTCCGGCTTTTCCAGATAAACTTGGAACAAGTCCAGGCTGCATGAAGATGGCGGCTGCCTGGTGCAGTAGGACAGTGCTCCGCTTGGGCAGGGAGAAGGAGACGGGGCGGAGCCTGCTGCTGCCTGGGAGGGGCATCCTGCTGCTAATGGCAGTGTCTACTGAGCCTGTGTCAGGGGGGTTCCTGCAGTTCCGGGTTATGACAGTTTGGTTGAACAGGGAGTGGCTGGCTGTGGAAGTGGAAGCACAGGGGCTGGCAGCGGAGTGACCTGAGCCCATGTCACAGTCCACTGGTGGCTGACTGCAGCAGACAACGCCAGAGTCCCCAGCAGCATTCTTGTTGTCAGCCTTCATTTGGCGGTAAGTCCACCCAGGGTGAAGCAGCCTGGTTTCCAGTGCCAGGTCCACAGTCAGGAAGGAGCTTTGAGGTTCTGTACAAAAGAAAAGCAGAAAGTGAAGGAAGTGACATTCACAGACTGCAGTAGTAATGTGCAGGACTCAGGAAAACTTTACCCCCACACACACACTCACACTTTTCATTTTAACCCATTTACACAGGCTAGCGGTGAGGTTTATGTCCTTTCGATTTGGTTTGTGTACTGTGGTCAGCTTTTGTGTTTTGGTCACAGTCTCACCTGGTTTCATAATTGTCCACAGCTGTCTTCAGTCTTTCGGCTTCTCCCATCAGGGGTCGCCACAGCGAACAAGTCGCATGGTAAATTTGGCAATGTTTTACGCCGGATGCCCTTCCTGACGCAACCTTCTCAAACCGGGCTTGGAACCGGCAGAGGTAGAGAAGGGAACAGGGAGCAGCCCGGAGTCGAACCCCGGTTTCACGGACGGAAGGCACCGCAAACCAGCACGAGCTAAACTGGCTCCCCCACAGCTGTCTTCAGTCAATCTTCCTTAATGTGTTTAGGAAGTTGAGCTTGGTCATCACCTCTGCTGCTCTCTTTCTTTGTAGCTTCGTCGTCTTTATATTTCTTTGAAGTTTTAACTTTCTGGGACCAACTCTGACTCCTGCATTGTGGGCCCCACATGCAGCAGTTCCTGACGAGCTGACAGATTCAGCTCAGAGCTCCTCACCAGAGACCAAAGCTTTTTTCAAGAAGCATTTTGTAGCAGCACTATCATCCATCTGCTTTGATTATTGATTCCCTTTTTCTTGAGTGACGGTTTTAAGTTCATTTAATATTTTTTTTCTCCGAGCAGACTCTTTCCCCTTAAATCTTTAAGGTTTTTTTTAAGCTAGGATGAATTATGCTGCTCTTCTTTTACTTGTGAGAATACATTTATGCTGAGAATTGACTTTAAACTGAGCTGTCAAAGTCTTCTGCTCCAGAATGAGACTCTATGAAGGATGGAGTGACAGCTAAGACTGTTCCTATAAACCCACAGGAATCAGACTTTGGCTTAGTCTGCGTTTACCTAAACTCTTCCTCCCACCGGTCTGCTCACAATCGGTTTAGCTGTACAGGTCAATGATGGGGCTGTCCATTAAATTACATTTGATGACTCTCTCGTCACCTCACTGAAAGGAACAAAGTTTCTCACCTGAAGAGCTTTGATCTTTGTTCCCAAGTAAAATGAGTAATATGACATAAAGTCATGGGTAAGATCACAGGGCTCTCATTGTGGTCTTGGAATATGAACCAGTGATGACCTTTGCCATCTTCAAAGTCCAAAAGAAGGCCCGTTCCCAGGCCTACACCATTCTTTTCTGTCTCACCATTTCAAAGAATATTATTCTAGAAATGTTGGGGATAGCATAGCCCTGGGGAGGTTCTTCCTGCTTTTTAATTGTATATATTAAAACTTAAAACAAGAACATTTCTAGGTACAGCAGGTGTGTGTGATTATGCAGGGAGGGGTAGATACTGTCCCACAGCAGTGCACATCATGTCTGGGTTTCTTTCTGAGTAATTTCCTGTGGTTAACTTCTGATGCTCTGATTGTCTGTAACCACCCGCACAGATCCTCACAGAAACATGTTTTCTCACCTGAAAAAAAATGTTGGTTTCATGTCTGCATGAGAATTTTCAATTCTGCTGCTGTTTTATGGCAGTGAGGCAGCCAGGATTAGAGGATTCTACAGCAACGCTGTGGATTGTAATCAATTCCTGTTGCAATTTCTGCTAAATAACCGCTGGAAATCATTTATTTATATGTTTAAATACAAACGTTTTTTAGTAGGAATATCCTGCAATTACATCTGAGATAATGCAATGTGAGGTAAAACTGGTCTGTTTGGAGTAACAGCTTTGAACAGCAGCTTGACCAAAACCTTGATGCCTTTAGAGCCACAGAAGAGTCTTAAGCTCACAACAGAGCCAGGAATTCATCTAAAATGTTAAAAGACCTTACTTGAGTCTAGAATTCTGAGATCTTACAAAGGTCTCTGTGTCTCCATGCATCAGGATTTCCCCTAAATAAGTCAGTTGTTAAACTGTCCTACCGAGCATCCATGGCTTTTAAAAAAAAAAAAAAAAACTTGAGGGATTCACTTCCACTCCTTCAGAGTCCTGGATAAAAACACACCGGGGGGTGGGGGGAGGTCATTGTAGCAGTAACGGTGCTGGCTCCTGTAGCTCGCACTGGGACTCAGGCTTCTTCATTTCCATGTTTTCTCTGCTTGCATCCATGGGGCGCTTCCACCTGCTGGACCTGGGCATCCTTCATTTAGTCTCAACTTCTTTTTCCTGCAGAGGTCATCACTGTCGGCCATTTGTGCAGAACCTCCACACATGCAGCAGCATGATGCTGCAGGCGCACTGCTGAATCCCCACAGCTGCAGCTAAATCTTTCTTCACCCAAAACTCCACTCTGAAGCTTCAGATTAGAAGAACACTTACCTGTTTCCAGCGAGGCACTGCTGGGCACTGAATCAGCCCAGTTCTGCTGCAGGTACTGTCTGGACTGATCGGTTGGGTCCACTGCAACAGTGGTGGAGCGGAACATTGGACCAGAACCCGGAGCACTGAGGAGAGAAAAGCAATAGAACCAATATTTATTAGACTGCGGTAAAAGGACAAGAAATAAAGGAGGTGGTGAGGGGGGGTCAGATTACGAAGAAGAAACAAATAAAAGAATGAATCTGAATGAAGGACAAAAGAAATGTTGCAGAGAAAAGAGTTTCCAAGAGGAGGAAACGAGGACTGAACGGGTGGGGGTCAGCAGCAAAGCTGAAATCCAGCAGAAAACCAATTTAGCTGCTCCTCTTCTTTGTTCCAGGAGACAAATAACAAACCTGAAAATGGTGGCTACACAGCTTAGAAGTGAGGGCAGCGACAAGACCAGGCTGCTGTTGGTCAAAAAGGCTTTACAGGAATGCCAAGACATTTCGATAAAGGTCTCTGTTGAAAAGGCAGTTCAGTATGAACCAAAGCCACTGATTCCAGATCAGTTAGTGAAACTAACCAGAATCCCTCTTTTTTTGGTTCATTTATGGTTTTCAGATGGTCACAGCTTACTGCCTGATCTCTTCTGTCATCTTATGTGTCTACGGTTCTTGTCGTGGATAAGTAAAATGTGTCTGCAGGTCATCCATTTAGGATACGGTTAGAAGAGTTTGGTCTCACTGGAATAGTCTGGATAAAAACTAGACTGAAACAGTAGTGATTCTTTTGTCTTTTAATTCTTTCTGCTGGCTGGTAACCCTCAAAGGATCCTAAGGGCAGCAGAGTTTCTCATAAACTGCTGCCATTGGGAATGTTTGCATTCATATTTTGGTTGACTTTATAACTTTTTAAAATGAGGAGTCTCAGATGTTGGAGCATTTTATAGCAGCTGACGAATGTTCAAAAAGGCAGACTTTACAGCAATGTAAAAACCAGTAAGATTTTGGGGAAAACAATCGTTTTTATAAAGTTTGACACCATTTTCTGCCATGGTGCATAGTGGTGAGTTCAAGGACTTGGTTTAGAACGGGAGGTCTCTGCCTTCTCAGTGGCTGTGGAACTTCGCTGACAGACTTGTGTCTGCCCAAGGAGGGTTATCTCCTTTTTCTGGTAAATGAGAGTTTCTGTTTGCTGTCAGTGGGCCTTTGAATATTTCTTTTTGTCAGCGGAATATGACCAGTGCATGCCTCCTACGGAGAAACAGTTGAATAAACGTGATGTGTCTTGACCTTCCTTGTCTCTGAGGAAATCGATAGCTGAGGTCTGCCACCTGTGACTGCACCTTAAAAAGCCAGTCTGTGGTGGAACGTCTCAGCTCACTAGCAACCACAACCAGCCCCTGTATTTGCTCACTTGTGTTTGAGCCCGACCTGTTCCTGTTCCTGCTGATGTGAAGGTGTCATTGCCTTGTGTTTCAAAGGTTTCTGCAGACTGAACTTCTGTTGAGTTTGGGTTCTTCCAGGCTCTGGTTTCATCCCATTGGTGGACTGATGTCACGTACTGGCTGTAGACATCATTAGGAAAATGCAGTCTGATCTTATCTGGCAGTCTTTGAGGAAAAATAAATGAGAAGTGTTTTCTAAAATGTCATGGTGCAGAGTCTGGAGCCATGGCCTCAACCTCTGAAACCCCGTGTCAGCGCTGCGTGTCTGTCAGACCTGTTATCAAACCACCGCCTGGCCCTGCAGTTGTCCAAAGGAGACAAATAGATGAGAGCACTAGGGCACAGTTTGTAGAAATGATAAACCCTGAAAACGCCTCTGGTGCCAATGTTGATGAAATGAAATTATGTTACTTCTAGCATCTTGAATTTTCTGGATGCCATTGCCCCTATGACGGTTAGATTGAGAAAACATAGACAGAAAGCTCCCTGGAGGAACAATGATCTAGTCAGGGCACAGAAACAACAGTGCCGCAGAGCTGAGCGAAAGTGGCGCAAGTCAAAACTCCAGGTTCATTATGAAATGTATAAGGGGGAGTTGTACGCTTACAACCAGATCTTATGCAGAACAAGGGAAAGGTACTTCTCTGAAATCATTGGAAGTTGCAGCAGCAACTCTCGTGTCCTGTTCACAACAGTTAACAGATTAACTAACCCTCCAACCCAGCTACCAATAGAACTGGTTTGTACACCCAAATGTAATGAGTTTGCTGTATTTTTTAATGACAAGGTTCATGGCATTAAAAAAGCCATCAACTCAACAACACATATAACTATCCGATGGCCACCTACTCACTCTAAGCTGACTCACTTTGGACCTGTCACTGACCAAACTGTCCAAGAGACCATCACCCGTCTGAGCTCGTCTACATGCTGCCTTGATGTGTTACCCACTAGATTTCTAAAGTCTGTCTTGAACAGTGTGTTGCCACAAATTACTCAAATAGTTAACATGTCTCTTCAATCTGGAATATTTCCCGAGGCCTTAAAAACTGCAGTCATTAAACCTCTCCTGAAGAAAAGCGGTCTTGATCCCACTGTACTGAATAATTACAGACCTATCTCTAATCTGCCATTTTTAGGAAAAGTCCTTGAAAAAGTTGTCTACCAACAGCTCACTGACTTTCTCTTATTAAACAATTCATTTGATGTTTTCCAGTCAGGTTTTAGACCCCATCATAGCACAGAAACTACTCTTATCAAGGTAACCAACGACATCCGTCTGAACACTGATGATGGCAAAGTCACTGTCTTAATCCTGCTAGACCTGAGTGCTGCCTTTGATACTGTTGATCATGGGATCCTTTTGCACAGACTCCAAGACTGGGTTGGCATCTCTGGATCTGCCCTAAGTTGGCTCAAGTCTTATCTAGAAGACAGGAAATACTTTGTTGAAATTGGGAGTTGTGTCTCAGACTACATGGCCTTGACTTGTGGTGTGCCCCAGGGATCGATCCTGGGACCCCTTCTGTTCAACCTCTACATGCTGCCACTAGGGCAGTTAATACGCAGTAATAACATATCTTATCACAACTATGCAGATGATACTCAGATCTATGTGTCACTGACAACAGGTGAATATGGGCCGGTGGATTCTCTCAACCACTGCCTCCAACAGATCAGCGCGTGGATGCAGGACAACTTTCTCCAGCTAAACTCAAACAAGACCGAAGTTATTAAAGTTATTTTTGGCCCACAGAAACAAAGAGAAAGTGTCAGCAGCTACCTTCATTCTCTGTCTCTAAAACCCTCAAATCAAGTCAGAAATCTAGGGGTAATCATGGACTCTGACCTGAACTTTAACAGCCATATCAAGTCAGTAACATCAGCGGCATTTTACCATCTGAAAAACATTGCCAAAATCAAAAACATAGTGTCAATGCCAGACCTGGAGATACTTATTCATGCATTTGTCTCCAGTAGGTTAGACTACTGTAACGGCCTGCTCACCGGCCTCTCCAAACGAGCTGTAAAACAGCTTCAGTGCATCCAGAATGCTGCTGCTGGAGTCCTGACCAAAACTAGGAAGTATGATCACATTAGTCCTGTGCTCAGGTCTCTGCACTGGCTCCCTGTACCTCAAAGAATAGACTTCAAAGCAGCTCTGCTTGTGTACAAGTCTCTCCATGGCCGAGCACCAAAGTACATCTCTGACATGTTAGTGCCATATGAACCATCTCGTACTCTGAGGACCTCAGGGGCCGGCCTCCTGTTGATACCCAGAGTCAGAACTAAACAAGGGGAATCAGCGTTTCAATATTCTGCAGCTAAAATCTGGAACAGCCTCCCTGAAGGCGTAAGACAGGCCTCTTCTGTGTTCATGTTCAAATCTAGACTTAAAACATTTCTGTTTAGCCGTGTATATGACTGAAAGGTCCTATCTGCACTTTTCTTTCCTTTCCTTCCTTTATTTTTAAATCAATTTTCAAATTTTTTCTTTTTCTTTTAAAGTAAGTTTTACGTTGATTAATTTTATGATGTATTGTGATTTTAATGCATTTTTCTGTTTTGTGAAGCACCTTGAACTACTTTGTGTACGAATTGTGTTATACAAATAAACTTGCCTTGCCTTATCAATGCTATGAGAGTTACTGAAATTTCCTGAGAATGCTGGATAGCATGACCATTAATGATATTTCCATTTTAGGGGCCCCTGTCTGCTCGGAATGGGGGGGGGGTCCCTATAGCTTTAATTGATCTGCAAACACCTCTTCCACATCTTCTGGCCACGCCAGGGCTGTTCATCTAACTGTGAGCCTTTCAGCATTCTTTCTGGAATCCAGCTCCTCCTGAGGAGAAGCGGGTTTTCCAACCAGCCTTTTCTCTCTGCTGGCTCCTGTTGAGCAGACACACGTGGAGGGCGGATCAGGGTATATTTTCTCTGCTGCCTCCTGCTGCTGCTGAAAATGACTCTGAGTAGAGCAGAGAAATGCTGAAGAGCACTAAATGATGAGGCTCTAACATCAGAATAAGAGATGAAGGAGGTTTTGAGCAGCACAGGAGGCTGAGGGGCACCTTCAGGGATGCCTGACATCTGCTTCTATGAGAGCTTTGAAACAAAATATGAAGAGACATTCATCTGTCACAAAGTGGACAACCAGAACACGTAATGGGCTGTTAGAAATAGATTTTGTTAGAAAACACGTCTTTGTAAGATGACCAGCAGAGCTGACGATTTGGGTTTCCCTCCTATAATATGTGCAGCAGCATCTCTGCCGAACACCGAGATGCTGTGTTTGATACCCGTGAACCTCCAGAACTTTTAGGTTCCAGTCTCACTTTCTTCATATTTCAACCATTCAATCTACCAAATAAAAGTCCAGGGCAGAGGACCAGAAGAGAAACTGACATATTTCCTTTGGTTAGTGTGGGCTGCATCACAGCTCTGCTGCATGTCGTTCATTCATTTAAATGCATGTTGTTCACACAGACATGTTGTTGACATACATGGGTCCACTTCAGGAGAAACTCATTTTTGGGATCTATTGCTTCATAAAAATCCTTTTGCAGGATTTGGTCTGAACTCCGTTATGCAGCAGAGGTCTTGAAAGAAGGAAATACTGATGGTACTCACCAATGTCCCGTGCTGGATTCATCGTACTGATGCGCCCTCTTAAGTGTTATCCCTCCTCTCTTCTCCCTGCGCCTCCTCTGCCTCCTGCAGGCCAGTGCTCTGTAAAACTCCCTGTGCTTCAGCTCCTTCAAGCGCTGCACAAACAAGAGTTCTTTCTGTTAGGAGTGAAATGAGTAAGACTTTTCTCCTCATCAGCCTGTCTGTCTGTTTTGTGTGTGCTCACTGTGCAGCTCTGGAAGTCCAAAGGGGCTTCTTTCACTAACAGTGAGCTCTGTCTGGAAAGGAAACACTGACGCTGTGTGTCAGGGATGAGCGTATGTGTCACCAACATCAACAATGTTGTCATGCTTGGAGACAGATGCACTGAGTTTTGTTAAAGTTTGTTCTACTCACAGAGAGGTGTGCTGCGTGACGGCCAGACAAAGTGAGAGCAAATGGCTGCTTTAATGCAAACCTCACAAAGCTGCAGCAGCGTCCAAAAGCTCCACCAAACTTCAAGGTATCTTTGGGTTTGTGGTCTTATTCCATCAAATCATTTTCTGGGCTCTTAACTTAAAAGCTCTAAAGTTTTAACTTTCAAAGAAAATAAAACCAATGCAAATCTGTAAGAAATGACCCAAAGCAACAGGTGACTTGCACTTGTTACACCCATATCCTTAAAACAGGAGGTGAATGGGCAGACTCATGCAAAATCCCACAATCTTCACTTGACGCTTTGAGTTTGTGGTGGTTGAACCTCAAACCTCCACATATCTGTTAGTATTTCTTTAATTTTATCTTTACATTAAAACTTTTACCGTGTTTACCTAAAATAAATCAACAATGGGTGCAAACATTTGATTGATTTGTTTTAAGTGGAAAGATAGTTTATTCACTTTTGTTTCCATCTCAGGTGAACCCTCCATGGTAATCAGCAGAGGAGATTGGGACATTCCACTGGGGAAACTGCACGGCTTGCCAACTCTCCTCATGGACTTCATTGTTTCTTCTTAAAAGGAAATGATTTAGTTCCGTTTTTAAAGACTTGGGTTGTTTAAATATTGTTAGTTTGCAGTTTTCCTGTTTTGCAGTCATAAATTAATTAGTTAGAATGTTTGATTCGTTTGTTTCCCTCATGTCTCCAGTATGGTTTTGTCCTTCTCTACAAAGCTTTCCTGGTGTGACCGTGCTGGGGGGCTGAGTCTGGTCAGGCCTGTTCAGCTTAGTCCCACTTGTTTGGTTCACTTACTGGTAGATGTTTTTTTAGTTGGGCACAAATTACTTTAGGCTTTGGAAATACTCTGATTTGTACTTTTAATACAACAAAAAATATTATAAATATCTTGCAAGAAAACCCACCTTTGTCCACTGACTAATTGTGAACCTTCACAGAGTTCAGCATTTCACTGAACAGCTTCAATTACATCAACCGACTTGCTATAGCACTGGTGTGGAGCTGTGCAGCTGTATGGAAGCATTGGTGTAGCATTAATAAAAATAAAAGTCAATACCAGAAATGGTTTTTCATTTTCAAATGTAACTGCATCAAATGACTCAAAAATAAAATGAAAAATCCTCCAAAATGCTTTTTCATCTTCTTCTTCAACACAGCTTATTTATAATTAAAATGAAAATGCAGATAGGGGATTGCATTTTCGTTTTCACATTACCTTGCAAATAGTGTCGCATAACTCAATTCCAGTCTGTTCATGGGGCTGTAGTTGTCCTCAAACAGCAAAATCATCTGGAAGCTGCAGGAGACGATCTTCCAAATGTATTACTGTTATGATTATTATTAAGGGTCTGTTCGCTCATAGTTTTTTTAATCCGTGTGGCTAGTGCTTTTTTCTTGGCTGCAAGAACCTGGAAGAAGTGTTAGCATTAATCTAATACGTGCTAGAAACATTGGCCATGGAGGAACTCCTAACTCCAAAATGCCGCAATAAGCATCTTGAATGTAAATATGTGGGAATAACATCAGCCTTTCCTTTTGTCTGGACACCACTGGAAACACAAATTCATATAATGGTTTAGAGCAGGCCTGCTCATTATGTCGATCGCGATCGACCAGTTGAGGCTAGATTGCAGGCCAGCAAAGATAAATAACCAAAATAAATAAAAAAGTACTTCTAAAAAATCTGGCAGCGAATCAAAAATCCTTACAAGTACGGGACTTGATTGACATGCCGAACGGCCAATCAGACATCCTCTGATACACATGTCACTATTTAAATACACTGAGCACAAATTCTGTCGTCAGAAAGTCGCTCTGGCCCCGCAGCACGTCCAGTCCCCGGCAGAAGACCACTCAGGACAAATGGAGTGTTTGGCCCCATGAGTCTCTTCCTGCTGCCTGCTCCGTAGTCCCCCCCCCCTTTCCGTGGGACGTGCTCCTCAAGGAGCCAGCAGATTTAAAAGCCATGCTCCCCCCCCATTGACGGTTTACAGGAGAGCATGACATACGATAGTTGCTGCTTTCTGTTTTTGAAATAAAATGCCTCATCTCTTAATACAAAAGTATCTTTGTGTACTCTTGCTGTGTACTTTTTGAATTATCAGTAAATAAACTACATACTAATAGTTCATAATACTATGTTTATTAAACAGTATTTTTTTTTTTTAACTTGTCCTGTCCAGCAGCTAGGCAGACAGATGAGAGCTGAGGGCCTCTTGTGTTGGACATATTTTACTTTAACAAGAGGGGTTATTAATCTTCAGACAAACCAAAGGTATCTCTGAATAAACCCCTTTTGTAATTGAGGCCAAACTTTATTAATTTCAATCATGTTTGAAAATCTTTGGTGTTGGACCGGACGGAAAAGGAAAGAGGGGAAGAAGAGAGAGGGACGTTAGAGAGAGAGGAGGGGGGGGGTAGGAGGGTGATAAAAGGAGGGGAAGGGGGGTAAGACCATGAAGCAGCATAAAGCAACAAGTTTACTGGTTGTTAATCATTATCGTAAGGTTCAAATGTAGTACAAAAAGGGCGGGGCCTATCCACACACACACTCAAATGTTATAAACACACCTGCTAGCTGCAAAAATGTCCACCTGTCGACATGTACACAAAACAGATAGTGTTCACACGCATACTTATGCCTTAAAACCAACTAGTGTGAAATATTTCAGTCATTCAGTCATGCAAACTGTTAGTGCAAAGGTGAGCTAACACCTGTGCTCAGGTGAGTGTTTATGTTCTTCTAAAATGGATGGTGGAACGTGACAAGAAGGAGGGAGAGTGCCCAGCCATCCCCACCCCAAGACCCCCACCGCAGCAGCAGCGGCAGCCGAAATCCCCCCAACGCCACACGGGAACCGGCAGGGAACAACCGCTGCCCGGGCGACCAAGCCCGCCACCCAGGCCAGGGCCAGCAGGACCGCCGCGAGGCCCCCAGAGCCAGAGAGCAGGGAGGCACGGAGGGAAAGAGAGCGCCGCCCCAGCCCAAGCAGGAGAGCAGCCCCCCCGCCGCGCCGGGAGCACCCAACGCAGGGCCCTACCGGAGAAGGACGCCCACAGCCCCAGACGAGCACCCCACCACCACCCAGGAGTTCCGGGCATCCCCCCGCCCCCACCCCAGGTACGAGCCAGGACCCCCCAAGGGAGACCCGCTCCGCACTCCAGGCAGCCATCCGCCCGGCCCACGGTTGGTCCAGGGAAGAGCAAGGCAGGGGCCCGCCGCCCCCGCCCAGGAGGGGGAACCCCGGGGAAAAAAGAGGGCCCACAAGGGGTGTTATAAATACGGCCCGACCAGGCTCGGCCATGTTGGAAGTTTGGCGGGGCCCAGCCCTCAGGGGCAAGGACCAGGACCCACCCCCCAGGGACACGAACACCCCCGGCTCAGGTGTAATATGAACCCCCCCACCGTGCGGAGAGAGCACCGCCGGGCCCAGGGAGCCAGCACCCAAGGGACACGGCCGCCATCGCCAAGGGGCCCGCAACCCCCACCAGGGAAGGGGTAGGGGACAGATGGACCCAGGTCCCACCTTCCTTGTAAAATGTGTGTGCGTGTATGGGTGTTTGAAAGGGTGTGTGTGTGCATGTGTGTGTGTTTATGTTGGAATGTATATGTTGAAGGGGGAGGGGTGTGTGTACTAAGGGGGGTGCAGTTAAAATTGGCGAGTAGGGCACTAAGGGGACATCTCCTGATTACTCACAGTGATGTCCCCTCACCCTCCCCACCAAGGGGCCCTAAATGTCTAAGGTGTGGTTAAAATTGGCGGGTAGGGTGCCAGGAGGACATCTGCTGCTTGCTGGCAGTGATGTCCAAGCACCCCCCCTACCAAGGACCCTACATGTCTAAGGTGCAAATAAAACCGAAAGAGGGGGGGCCCACTCCATACGGCAACCATAGGAGGGGGGCCACTGCCAAGTAGCCCCCCCCCAAGGCGCATCGCAGGCTAGACCCCCCACCCCCTCACCCTAATATGAGGTTATATGAGGAAGGGGGTAAGTTGGGGACAGCTGGTAGACTGTCCCCCGGTGGTCAAACAGCTGTCCCCCAGCCCCCCCCCCCCCCCCCCCCCCCCCCCCCCAGCAAAGGGGCCAGGGCCACCCAGCCCAGGGGCCCCACCCCCGGAGGCGCCGACACCCCAGGCCCAGCACCACCCACCCCACAGAGAGAGAGAGGAGCCAGAAAGCGTCCCCCCCCCGGAGCAAGCCCAGGCCCCCACCCCCAAACGCCGGCCCTAGAAGAGCTCTGGTCAGGCCTCGACGGGAGAGGCCTCGACGGGAGTTGGCGGGGGGCCCGAGCAGGGCCCCCCGCCAACCCCCCCAGCACAGGCAAAGGGACCACCAGAACACCCCCCCCCACCACCACCACCACCACGCACCCCCACCCCGGCCCACGGCAGAAGGGCAAGGAGCAACGACGACCAGGCCCCCCCACCCTCTAAGTCATGGAGTTAGCTATGGGAGACCAGAGAGACCGAATTCTTTCAAAGTTACTTGAGCTTTGGGCTGACATTTTTCCAAGCTGATATGATCAAGCAGCAGATTTCTGTGTTGACTTATATTTATATTTTTCTTGCTTTTCCAATTTATTAAAATAGTTCTTTTAGCAATGCAAAGAGTTATGAAAATGATAGAGCCTAATCCTCCTTCTACATCGATGGCACTCATGTCACCAAGCACACAAAGTGACGGTGAAGCTGTGATTGAAACCTTAAGCCAGACTGATAGATCGGCACATACCTGCTGCCAGAGAGCCTGGACAGGCGTGCAGAACCATAGTGCATGCATGTAATTGTCGGGTAGATTACCGTCACAGTGCTGACAAATGTCTGAGTTGCTGAGACCCATCTTGAACATCCTCTGTCCAGTATAGTAAATTCTGTGTAGAGTTTTGAGATGGATTAGCTGCAGATTTGGACTTTTTGTCAGTTTAAAGGTGTTTAGACAAAGTTCTGACCAAAAGCTTTCATCTGTGCTGATGCTCAAATCCGCATCCCATTTTGTTGTCGGAAGTGAAATATTATTATCTAAATTACATAAAAGTTTGTATCTTTTGGAGAGAGTTATATTCATTGAGAAATTGATCAGAGTGGTAACTACATCTGGTAGCTTTAAATCGTTGTCTCTGTATTTAAACTTTTTAGTAATAATTGATTTAAGTTGCTGATATTCCAAGTTATTTATTCCATGTTTGTCTTGAAGTTCCTGGGGAGTTATGAATCTTCTATCAATAATTATGTGCTCTAGTTGTTTTATGCCCCCTGCTTGCCAAGCTGGGAAGTGGATAATTTTTTTGTTTATGAGGATGTCTGGGTTGTTCCAGATGGGTGTCATTTTGCACGGTTGAATTGATGATTTTGATATTTTGAGAAATTCCCACCAGGCTGTTAAAGTGGCATTTATATTAATATTTTTGAAACAATCCTGTTTTTTAACTGTTTGGCTAATAAATGGAAGATCTGATAGGTTGATCTTTCCACATAACGCCTGTTCCAAGTCTAACCATGAGTTGGTTTCTGGATTATTTTTTAACCATTTTAAGATGTATTGTAATCTATTTGCAAGAAAGTAATTGTGGAAGTTAGGTAATTCTAATCCTCCACAGCTTTTTGCAGATTTTAAAGTTTTTAGACTAATTCTTGCAGGTTTATTGTTCCATAAAAAGCTTGATATGGATGAGTCTAATGTTTTGAACCATTTTAATGGCGGTTGTGTAGGAATCATTGAGAAGAGATAATTAACTTTGGGTACGATTTTCATTTTTACTGTGGCTACCTTGCCCATAAGGGACAGAGGCAGGTTGGTCCAGCGTGTTAGATCGTCCTGTATGTTTTTCAGTAATGGGGTGTAGTTTAGCTGCACCAGTTCTGATAGTTTGGGGGGAAAATTGATACCTAGATATTTGATATTTCCTGATTTAACTGGTATTGTGAGTCTTTGCTCCGCATTATTGTTCAGTGGTAATAAAACAGACTTATTCCAATTAATGGAATAGTCTGATATGGAGGAGAATTCATTAATGATTGTTGCCGTTTCATTTACAGAATGTAAATTACTTAAAAACAGTAATATGTCATCTGCATAGAGACTAATTTTATGATGGCTGTGTTTGGTTTTAATGCCTTTAATGCTCTCATTCTGTCTTATTGCTGCAGCTAGAGGCTCGATAAATATAGCAAAAAGAGAAGGAGAGAGTGGGCAACCCTGTCTGGTTCCTCTTCCAAGAAAAAACCTGTTGGAAGTCTGTTTATTAGTTCTAACTGATGCATTGGGGTTGTGGTATAATATTTTGATCCAATTGATGAATGATTCTCCAAACCCAAACTTATGGAGGGCAGCAATAAGGAACTTCCAATTTACTCTATCAAAGGCTTTTTCAGCATCCAGTGATAGTATAGTCATTTCCTGTTTTTTGATGGTGGCAAAGTCTATTATGTTAACGAGTCTGCGGACATTGTCATCCGAGTGTCTGCCTTTGATGAATCCAGTTTGATCAAAGTCAATTATGTGAGGAGTGACTTAAACAGTATTTTTGTCATGATCTGATCACGTGATGAACCCAGATGCTGAAACCCGGAAGGAAGAGACAGGTAGGTAGAAGGTAAGTAATTAGTTTTATTTTGTAGGAGCCAACGGATCTTGCAGCGTGATGTGGCCTGGGGCTTGACGGAGCGGAGGCTTGAGCGAGGCTCAGGTTTTCGAAGGTCAAGGGAGGTGCTCGGTTGAGCCTGCCGGACCCCGGCAGGAGCGTAAAGTCAGCGGCGTAGCCGGATATACTTGAGGATGGGGAGCACGGGGATCTTAGCTGTGGCGTGGCTGGAGTTCTTGGCTGTGGCGTGGATGGAGTTCTTGAGGACCGTCGAGGATAGCAGCTTCTGTCTAGGTGGTGGAGGACTCGGGTGACTCTGGAAGGCAAGACCTGAGGCACAGCAAAACAAGGTAAGCATAGGAAACTACGCATGGAGGGCCAGACGTGGCTTGAGGCGAGGTTAAGCACCATCAGTGTTAACGAACTGGCGACAAATGCTGTAGGTGAGTCTCCTTAAGTAGCAGGTGAGGCGATGAGGTGAGTAGTCACAGCTGTGAGACTGGAGCAGAGCTGGGAGGGGGAGGAGTCTGACAGGCCACCATGACAATTTTAGTCTTAAAATACAATACATACACACACACACACACACACACACACACACACACACACACACACACACATATATATATATATATATATATATATATATATATATATATATATAAAGAAACCAGCCGCGGGGGGTGAGAGGGACGTTTTTTATAAAATGAGTGGTTTCTCCTCCAACCTCGGTTCATCTACCAGAGGCCTGGGAGCTTGAGGGTCCTGCAGTATCTTAGCTGTTCCTAGCACTGCATTTTTCTGGACTGAGAGGTCTGAGGTCTTTCCAGGTATCTGTTGTAGCCACTCCTCCAGCTTGGGGGTTACTGCCCCGAGTGCTCCAATTACCACAGGCACCACTGTCACCTTCACTTTCCAGGCTTTCTCCAGTTCTTCTCTGAGTCCCTGGTATTTCTCCAGTTTCTCATGTTCCTTCTTCCTGATGTTCCCATCGCTTGGCACTGCCACATCCACCACAACGGCTTTCCTCTGTTCTTTATCCACCACTACAATGTCTGGTTGATTCTCCATTCCCATCCTATCAGTCTGGATCTGGAAGTCCCACAGGATCTTTGCCCTTTCATTCTCTACCACCTTCAGGGGTGTTTCCCATTTTGACCTTGGGGTTTCCAGTTCATATTTTGTTCCTGTGTATTATTCCAGCCACTTGATTGTGGCGCTCCATGTTTGCTTTACCTGCCAGCCTCTTACACCCAGCAGTTATGTGCTGGATTGCACAGCCTACACCTTGGGTCTTGTCTGGTGTGGTAGATCTACACCTTGGGTCTTGTCTGGTGTGGTAGATCTGAGCCTCAATTGCTCTGGTGCTCAGGGCTTGTTCCTGGGCTGCCAGGATGAGTGCTTTGGTGCTGTCCTGTAGGCCCTTTCTAGCCATTGGTAGGACTTCTTGATATCAGCCACTTCAGTTATGGTCCGGTGGTACATCCCATGCAGGGGTTTGTCCTCCCATGAGGATCTGTCCTCCAGCACTGTATCCTCTGCTCTCCATTGTCTGAGACATTCACTGAGCACACTGTCAGTTGGGGCCTTGAGCTTGATGTAATCATGCATCTTGGATGTTTCATCCTGGATAGTGGCTTCTACACTCACTAGTCCTCGGCTTCCTTCCTGGCGGCTAGCATAAAGACTCAGGGTGCTGGATTTGGGATGGAACCCTCCGTGCATAGTAAGGAGCTTTGGTGTTTTAACATCTGTGGTCTGTATCTCTTCCTTTGGCCATCTTATTATTCCTGCAGGGTATCTGATAACTGGCAGTGCGTAGCTGTTTATTGCCCGGGTCTTATTTTTGCCATTGAGCTGGCTTCTCAGCACTTGCCTTACTCGTTGGAGGTATTTAGCTGTTGCAGCTTTCCTTGTTGCCTGCTCCAGTCTGGGAGGGAGACCCTTCCTGTGTGGACTACCTTGCCTCTCATTGTCACCATCCGGCTGCATTTCTCGAACCCGAATGACATCCCAATGTCAGTAAGGCAAGGCAAGGCAAGGCAAGTTTATTTGTATAGCACAATTCGTACACAAAGTAATTCAAGGTGCTTCACAAAATAGAAAAATGCATTAAATCACAATACAATAATCAACGTAAAATTTACTTTAAAAGAAAAAGAAAAAATTTGAAAATTGATTTAAAAATAAAGGAAGGAAAGAAAAGTGCAGATAGGACCTTTCAGTCATATACACGGCTAAACAGAAATGTTTTAAGTCTAGATTTGAACATGAACACAGGAGAGGCCTGTCTTACGCCTTTAGGGAGGCTGTTCCAGATTTTAGCTGCAGAATATTGAAACGCTGATTCCCCTTGTTTAGTTCTGACTCTGGGAATCAACAGGAGGCCGGTCCCTGAGGTCCTCAGAGTACGAGATGGTTCATATGGCACTAACATGTCAGAGATGTACTTTGGTGCGTGGCCATGGAGAGACTTGTACACAAGCAGAGCTGCTTTGAAGTCTATTCTTTGAGGTACAGGGAGTCAGTGCAGAGACCTGAGCACAGGACTAATGTGATCATACTTCCTGGTTCTGGTCAGGACTCGAGCAGCAGCATTCTGGATGCACTGAAGCTGTCTTACAGCTTGTTTGGAGAGGCCGATGAGCAGGCCGTTACAATAGTCTACAGTACTGTAGATCCTGGTGGTGTGGATCAGGGATTCAATGTCACGCTCACTCTTAGCATATAGCTTGATGTCATCCATGTAGAGGAGGTGACTGATGTTGGCCCCATTTCTGAGTTGTTATCCATAGCCAGTCTTGTTGATTATTTGGCTGAGGGGGTTCAGACCTGTGCAGAACAGCAGTGGGGACAGAGCATCACCTTGGTATATCCCACATTTGATGGACACTTGTGCAAGTGGCTTCCCATTGGCTTCAAGGGTGGTTTTCCACAGCTTCATTGAGTTTCCTATGAAGGCGCTTAGAGTCCTGTTGATGTTGTACAGCTCCAAGCATTCAGTGATCCATGTGTGTGGCATTGAGTCATAGGCTTTCTTGTAATCAATCCAGGCTGTGCACAGGTTGGTGTGTCGTGACCTGCAGTCTTGAGCGACTGTTCTGTCAACCAGGAGTTGGTGTTTGGTAGGGCTGCAGCTATCGATTCTTTTTGTAATCGATTAATCTAGCACTTTATCGATCGATTAATCGAGTAATCGGATAAAACGATTTGTGTGTGGTTTTGAACAACCAAAACAAATAATGCATAACAAAAATGATGTGGTTGTAAAATGAACTAGCATTTGATTTTAAAGATCCGCTCTGATGCAAATGTTACTTTTGGTGTTTAAAATAAGATCAAGTCAAAGGAATTACACATTCACAAATCACAGATGTAGAGAGGGGATATTACTGGACTGGCTTTTTCACAGCTACCTGTCCAGTCTAAAAGCTCAATCATATCTATCTATCTATCTATCTATCTATCTATCTATCTACCTACCTACCTATCTATCTATCTATCTATCTATCTATCTATCTATCTATCTATCTATCTATCTATCTATCTATCTATCTATCTATCTATCTATCTATCCATCCATCCATCCATCCATCCATCCATCCATCCATCCATCCATCCATCCATCCATCCATCCATCCATCCATCCATCCATCCATCTATCCATCCATCCATCCATGATTGGGAGAAACAACAATATACAGCTTTTGTAGATTTTTCCCCCTACTGGACTGATTAAGTACCCGATGCGGGGATTTTTCAAAATAAAACATTTCTCGAAATCAAAGATAGTTCAGACTATTAATAAAAGGAGTAAAGCATTGAATATTTCTTCAGCGGACCGGCCTTCTTACATTAATTTTCTTAACCCGCTATAACCTATGTATAACCTCTTCCATCCTTGTGCTGCGCTTGCGCCAAAGCGCCCCGACTACTACCCTGTCAACCTGCTGCTATGATGACCGTATTTTGCGCTCTCTGTGTAGGATGCACTGGAGGAGCGCGGGGAAAAACAACTCTGAGCTACAGGAGATGTGAACAAGTGAACAGGTAGAGAGGAAAAGCGGGTAGAAAGGCGGGGGTGGGGCTTTGGCTTTAAACTGTCAGAGAGATGCAAACACGGGCGTCAGATTCAGACGCAGCTTTCACTGCGGGAGTTGAAGCAGAGACTTTCTCTGGGATGATTTTATGAACTCAAACATGGAAACATGATTACCATGTAAAACTCTTCAAAATAATAAACCTGATCTCTCCACATTCTCCGTGTACACTATGCACTGATAAACACAGACATGCAGCGATCAGACCATAACGTTAGCTCGTGGCTCCGCCCACACGCGACCGCAGTGTCAGCTTTAAAGAACGCAACTTCTAAGAGGAGGGGAGGGGCGGCAAACCCCCAACAACAGGTTAGATGACAGAACCCATTAAGCGTCTCTACCTGGTGCGTTCACGGAGCTTCAGAACATAAGACTTCAACAGCCACCCAGCCCAACGTAGTCCGCTAATATACATTCATGAGGGGGAAAAACCCGCCGAACAGACCCTAAAACCGCCCAAATTATGCCATTTTTACCCGCAAATTTAGAACCAAAACCGCCCAATCTGGCAACACTGGGCGGGGAGCGGCTGACGCCGCCCCTAGCTCGCTGCTGGCGGCACGCGCTGGTCCCGCGCCCTGTGGTATGCCAGCTCTATTTTGCAGTAGAGACACTGCACCTTGTTCTCTTCTTTATTAAGTGTGTAATGATCCCTCACTTTAGACAATTTCTGCTGTTTATTTATAGATCTATTCTCTGCCATTGCGCCAACTAAATTCAAAAGGTCCGTGTGAATGAACGGTCCGTGTGACACAATCAAATCCCTGCGCCGCGCGTCTGGTGCGCGTCATAGGAATTTAATGAGGCTTTGAGGCAGAGTTTTTGCCTCGAGGAATTTTTGTAATCGAGTAACTCGAGTAACTCGAGGAATCGTTTCAGCCCTAGTGTTTGGCTCCTCTGGAGTCTCTACCAATGCCCTTCTGTGTGTTGCTCATGTATTGCTGCATGTGCCTATTTATCTTGGTTGCAATGATGCCTGACATGAGCTTCCATGTTGTGGACAGACAGGTTATTAGCCGGTAGTTGGATGGGACTGCACCCTTTGAGGGATCCTTCTGGATCAGGATCGTTCGCCCTTCCGTTAGCCATTCGGGGTGAGTCCCATCTCTTAGCAGCTGGTTCATTTGTGCTGCCAGGTGCTCGTGGAGTGCGGTAAGCTTCTTTAGCCAGTAGGCATGTATCATGTCAGGGCCCGGTGCTGTCCAGTTCTTCATACCTGAGACTCTTTCTTGGATGTCTGCCACTGTGATGGTTACTGGATTCTGTTTAGGGAGGTTGCTATGTTCTTTTCTCAGAGAGACCACCCACTGGGCATTGCTGTTATGTGCTGTCTCTTTCTCCCATATACTTTTCCAGTACTGTTCAGTTTCTAACCTTGGTGGGTCTGCTCGGCTGTTTTGACCCTGCCACTGAGCGTACACTTTTGCAGGTTGAGATGCGAACAGCCTGTTTATTGATTTGATTTGATTTGATTTGAAATGGTTTATTTCAAGCAATTAAGTAGAAATAATACACAAAAGCAAAATAATCATCAGTTATACATTCATACAGTAACTAATCAAACTTAGGATCATTAGACATATTAATAAATATTGCTTGAAAGGGAGTGGAAGGAAGCAAACTTATATAATCCCACCCCGTTATACTATAACCATTTTATTCTAATATGTATCAATATCCGGTTCCTAGCTTTTCAGACAGAATTAAGAATCATAAGATATCGATAAAGCACATGCCAAAGATGAATTACTTAAGTATTACGTAAAAAATAACTATTTTAGAAATCAACATGGCAAATGCAGATCAGTCATCTGAAATATATGCAGATTATGTTACTGATAAAAGTCATTCATATGATTAAAACATAATACTATATCAGTAAAGTAGACACAACACTTATTCAGGAATTTTCATAGCATAATTTCATCAAGTATAAAAAGTTAAAAACATGTGCAAAATTACGCTACATTAGGAAAGATTTTTGAATCAATTTATCAATATTTGGAGCAAGTGAAGTAATATCATTAAAAGTCAATCAAATTAACAATTTTCAATAAGTGATTAATCATTTGTTTTACTTTTTTTATATATTTTTTTGTATATTTATTTTTTTTTATATTAAAGTAATGCTGTAAGGGAAAAATAAAAAGGGTCCATAATCTGTCGATTGTCCAAGGTTGGTATTTCTTCTTCTGCTGATTGTCAGACGTTCTTCTGGGTTTAAACAGAGTTTCTAGTTCTCTTCCATGTTATGTCTGCAGACATTAGATTCAGTTCCATATCCTTCTTCAGCTGATATCAGCGGCGCTTAAGAGTTGAGGTCAAGTTGTCTGCATGTCAGAGTTTTGGTGTTATTCAGGTGACGTCAGACGTATGGAGAAAGTGATGAATCCAGGCGTCATATTTCTTGAAATTATTTGGCTCTTTGATTTATTACTCCATGTTGTTTCAGACGACCGTAATAAGACATTTCTCAAAGTCTTTCATGGTGTTCACAACCAGAACCTTGGACTGGTCCGGTGGACCGAGCGGTTTGACGTAAACACTTTAACCCAAGTGTTCTCAATCTGCTTACGCTTCCTGAGAAGCCGTGCAAGTTTTGAGATTTCAGCATTCCTTCTGGTCAGATGGTCGTTCAGATAAGCAGCCGAACCTTTCAGGCGTTTCCTTTGGGTCATCAAAGCTAGCTTGTGTTTGTGATTCACAAACCTGATGAGGATCGCTGGTTTATCCGTCTCCTTTCTCCTGGGGAGCAGGTGGCAGGTCTCGATGGTATTGAGATCCAGGGAAACCCCTTTAGATGTGAGAAATGTTTCCATTTTGTGTACCAGAGACTCTCCACCGATCTCCGTATTAGCACTGCTAGCTACGCTAGCGCTAGCATTAGCAGTGCTAGCTCCTGCTGTCAGCTTCGCTTGAGTTTTGATTGGTACTCCAGTGAGAATGACATTATTCATCCTTACTTGCTGTTCCACATCGTCCAGTCTTTTCTCCAGCATGTCGACCCAGTTTTCTCGTTGCTCGTTTTGAGCCCGAAATCTTCGGAACTATTCCATCATTTCCCAAAGTAGCGTTAGCTTAGCGGACACTTGGTCCATAAAGCTTTTCAGCGTTTCTTGAATAACATCAAGAGTCTTTTTGAGGTCTTCGTATTCCTAGGTTTTCTTCGAGGGCATAGTCAGCTCTCTTTTTTGGAGAAAATCAACTTTTTCAGTAATTTGAAGATAGTTGTATCCGCAGAGAGGCACGCCACGCGTCCTGCCGTGTAACCCGGAACCGGAAACCTTTTTGTTGTTTATCCATCCGGCTTCATTATCTCTTGTTTACCTCTTTAGGCGGCTGCTCAAGGCTAGGAGCCTTTGTTTGGCATTTTCCAGTGCTTCAGGTATGGGCTTCTGGCTCTAGATGTAGATCTTCAAGACATTGTCATCTCAAAAGTAGCTCACATGCCAAAAAAGTGTAAGCACCCCTGGTTTAGAGTTACTCAGATCTGCGTAGGAGTACTTTCGCCTTCGGTGATACAGAGTTTCGGATCGCGGGGCTTCACGAGGCTGAGGCGGCTGCTGGTCCGAAGACAAAGCTACTCCGGGGGAAGTTTCGACGAACCACGGTGTCAGAAGGAAGACTACAGGAGGCGGAAATGCTGCTACGTAGTCCTGAGACACTGTGTACAATCATCCGGAGTGCACAGCCCACACAAAGCACCCTCCTCTGCCGCTAACACAAAGCTACAAGCCTGGCCGCACTGCTGCTAGACATGTCTGTGTATCTTAGAAGCCGGACACACAGAGATAGCAATAACGTTATTGTGAGGTATTGGGGCCAGGGTGATTTTTGTTCTGCTTTCATTTTGTTACTTCCAGTTTCTCACAAGTCCTCTCATTGCAGATGTCAATTCTCCCACAGTGGGTTCACCGGCCCTACCTGATGTGCGCACCTGTTTGTAATTGGTAATCTGTCCTCATGTTTATAGTCTGCATCTCCCCTGCACTTGTTGCCGGATTGTTTTGTACGTTTCTCAGCATTACGAGTACTTTCGTCTATCGAGCAGGTCTGTCAATTTAATTTGGACTTTACTTTGGGAAATAATTCGTCCTGCATTTGTGTCCACACGGCATCCCTGACAGTCATCGCCCCGCGTCCCTCCTGGAAATGCTGAGTGGGATTAACTTATGCTACACCTTTCGCAGGGTGAATGTGAAAACAAAAATGCAATCTTTGCATTTGTTTGAATTATGACACAGAATAAGCGGTTTGTTAGTAGAAATGAAAAATCATTTTGAAGTATTGATTTTTCATTTTAATTTTGAGTCATTTGATGCAGTTACATTTAAAAAAAGAAAAGCATTTCTGTTAATCAATTTTAATTCTCAAATTAAACATTTAAAAATTAATTTTGTTACACATTTACCAGAGAACTTTGTGAAAATGAAATGTCAAATACCATTTTCTTTATCATTTTAATTAAGTGACAGAATGAGCTGTGTTGAAGAGAAAAAGCAGTTTGGAGGATCGATTTTTCTTTTTAATTTTAATTTTAAGTCAACAAATGCAGCTACATTTTGAAAATGAAAAAGCATTTCTGGTTTTGACTTCTATTTTTAATTATGCTGCAGAATCGCTTCAATAAAGCTGACTTATGTTGACTACATTAACAAATAAAACAGCATGAATTGATGAAAAATGAATATTTAGTTAATTTTTAATGTCTGACCATATTAACACTTTGCAAATCCATGTTTTCTACCAGAGAGTTGTTTACATTCATGTCAATAAAAAAGAATGCAGTTTAAGATCCCAGAGGTGTTTGGCTCATGGGTCTGAGGTGGCAGCTGTCCTTAATTCAAGGCTGCAGTTCTGCTTTTCCTTAACTAATATCAGAAGAAACATCTATGCACCTTGATGACTTCCTCACACGGCATGATCTTCTGTTTCTTCATAAATCCCACATCTCCGCCATTTTGTCACGAGAAAAAAACTTTATCTCAGTCGGCACAAGTCTGCAAACGAGTTCATTTTAAAATGAACAGGAGCGTGACTGACCGCCAGTTAAAGGACGGGCAGCTTTGCTGATGGGAGCGGCTGAAGAATATTACTGCTGGAAAATCCATTTCCTGCAAGCGTCTCAAACAATATGCCCTAAATTCAGCTTGTCCTCAAAAAAACCTCATAACTGCCCGCACAACTCAAATATTATGGCTCTTTTATGACTTGCAAGTGAACAAATGATAATTGCAGAAAATATGTAGCTCCTAGTTTCCATAATTCTGCACTCCTCCAAACACACACAAACACAAATGTACTCACATTCAAACGGCTGAATCTGCTTAGATAAGAAAGCAGAACCAGTTTGTGATCAGATTCATCCTTTTTCTGCACTCATCAACATGTAAATCTCTGCAACCATATTTATGTGAAAGCTTTTCTAGTTTTATGTTAAATTATCAGATCTAAAAGATGGAATTTCTAATTTAGACCTTTTAAAACCTAACACTGAAGAAGAACTTGGGAAGAAAAAGAACCTCCAGACCTGTTTTCACAAGAAACTCCTTTAAAACAGATTTTATAAATTCAATGGGAAAACCTGTTTTAAATGGAAAGGAAAACCTTCAAAAAAGAATCAAAACTTGACGTAAGCCTTTAACTCATCAATTTAGACTAGTTCACCACCAGGCAGCACCCTTTGTTCCTGTCTAAATATGTCTGTCCTCCTTCACATCTGCTGTGCCCCAGGGTTCCGCCCTTTATGTAATTTGGTTCTGTGTGTGCATTAGTTTGAGTCTCCCTGGTCAGACTTTCACAGTATTCCACTCGGAATATTCTCTGTATTCCAACTGGACTCATTTGGTTCCTTAACCCCTTGTGCTATCTTAGATGACCCCCCCCCCCCCCTTACATTGACGTGTTCTCCCTACCATGACAAAGGTGGATAAAGGTGGAAAGATTTCATGTAATCCAAGTGAATCAGTTTATTTCCTCGATAATCTGGAACAACTTTTTGTCTGAATACAGTGATCCCTCGCTATATCGCGTTTCATCTTTCGCGGCTTCGCTGCTTCACAGATTTTCTTTTTCAGTGCGGATATTTTTACAGTGCATTGCACTGCAGCGCACAGCACATATGGAGTCCTATACTGTTCATAATTAAATTAATAAATATTTAATTAAATAAATAAATATGAGCTCATGCAAATACACAATCAACCAATAAATCTCTCATAAATATATAAAAAGATCATGAAATCGTGAAAAACCTGCACACTGATTTTAAATTAGCCATTGTATTATTCAATATATTTCTTTTTGCTTTAAAAACCTGTTCATTATTTTAAAACAGCATTTTAAAATATTCATTTTAATCATGTGGAATATTTTTATAATTCTGTCTTTTTTCAGAAGCTCGTATTTCAAAATCAATATTTTCCAAAGTAGCTTTGTTTTTATTTCATGTTGCTGTTTTTCACAATGGCGTATTTATTTCATGAAGAGCTTTTTCAGGAGAATGAGTCTATCTGTCAATCAAACCAGACAAGGCAGAGACACTTTTGTGATTGGCTACTCCTTTACTCAGACATGAGCAACAGCACCCTGACTACATCGATCGAAGATGTTTCAGCGAACGTGACGGCGCAATGCACACCCCTCAACACTAGGGGGAGTATACACCTCAACACATCCACAGTGTTACACGAAATAGGGCAGTTTTGGTTCTAAATTTGCGGATAAAAGTGGCTTTGGGCGAGTGTGCATAATCCGGGTGATTTTGTGGTCGGCTCAGCGGTTTTCATCTTCTCATGAACATTTAGTAGTGGTCTAAGTTAGGCTGGGTGGATGTTGGAGTTCCACAAAACTTCTATGAACTGGAGTTCCATGAACGCACCATGCCGCGTGTGGGAGGGGCTACCAGCTATGTTTTTAGCCTGATATCCACATGGAGCGGTTGCCTGCGCGTATCTCAGTACAAATGCATGGATGCACAATGCATGTTAAAAGATCAGGTTTATTTATTTTGAATATTTTCACATGATAACAATGTTTCCATGTTTGAGTTCATGAGATCATCCCAGAGAGGTTCTGCTTCAGGTCCTGCAGTCAAACTACGTCTTAAATTACGTGGAAATCAGGGCGCCCAGGCAGCGCGAGAGTGTGTGTGTGAGCGCAAGTTAAGGGTCTGTTGCCCTGTCCCCCGGAAAAGTAATAGTAAAAAAAGGTTTCCTCCAAAGTACAGAGCCTGATTCTTGGAGTAAGCCCTGGCTGCAGAATTGCTCAATCAATCCCGGATCTCCGCTGCGTTTTCCGACCACGGTCAGAAACATCATCGCAGGAAAGGTTCAACATATTCCCGGGAGCGAAAAATAAAATCAGAGGACCTGATTATAATCATTGTCTCAATGAAAATAGAAAAATATCATAAGGTTCAGGAGGCCTCAGTAGGCTTGTTCCGCTTTGCGCAGCTGCCTGGTCTGAGTCTGTCGGTCCGCCAGATCGCCTCCTGCGAGCCGACACAGTGTGAGGTACGATGTGAGCTCTGAGTGAATGGCGTAAGAATGAGGAGTGTTTCAACCGGGGACTGAAAGATGTGGACGACCGGAGCTCCTCTGTGGTTTGGTCCACACAAACCCTCAAACTACAAAAACAGAGTCGTCCATGTTTGCTGCAGCAGACAGATAGTTTGTCTCTATTTGATCTCTAATGTCAGCAAAGCCGCGCGGATATCGCTGAAATATGTCATCTCTCTGACTGGCACACCGCTGAGAGGGTATCGAGGAATAAGAGTCGATTTCCATGGATGAGCCAATGAGCGTTTAGATCCCGCCCACTTTCACTGATTGACAGATAGACTCATTCTCCTGAAAAAGCTCTTCATGAAATAAATACGCCATTGTGAAAAACAGCAACATGAAATAAAAATAAAAGCTACTTTGGAAAATATTGATTTTGAAATACAAGCTTCTGAAAAAAGACAGAATTATAATAATATTCCACATGATTAAAAATGAATATTTTAAAATGCTGTTTTAAAATAATGAACAGGATTTTAAAGCAAAATGAAATATATTGAATAATATAATGGCTAATTTAAATTCAGTGTGTAGGTTTTTCACAATTTCATGATCTTTTTATATATTTATGAGAGATTTATTGGTTGATTGTGTATTTGCATGAGGCCATATTTATTTATTTAATTAAATATTTATGTATTTAATTATGAACAGTATAGGACTCCATAGGCACAACATGTGATCCTTTGATGAGTCGTTCATTGCAGTTCTCAAATATAAATCGAAGGTGGCATATCCGTTTATAAAAATCTTCTTGCTCAGAAAAAGAAAGAGCGTCAACAACTACGGTACCCATAACAATGTTCTCTCGGAGAAAGACTCCTGCGCCTTCAGTAGAAACAGACGCTACAGCGGAGTGGAGTCAAGACGGAGAGGAACAGCTGGGACTGTGAAATACGCGAGTGACAATGTTTCCAACCTTGTATCACTATAGTAAAACTATTGTTTTAAACAAATTTTGGGCTTTAAAACAGGTTTTGATTTTTGGTTTCATTCAATAGTTTAAAAAGAGTTTAAAAAAAATAAAGCTGACTACTTCACGGATTTCACTTTTCGCGTGTTATTTTTGGAATGCAACTCCCCTGATAAACGAGGGATCACTGTACATCCAAGCGGGCCCCGGTCTGGGACCAGGAACCGCTCTCTGATCCATCCTTTAAAGTGGTTTCAGTTCATTTCTAATTGGGCTGAGCTCCCAACTGGACGGAATGTAAACAGAGTACAAAGGTAGTAACCTTGACGATGAGATACAGCAACTCATGGAAGTGTGGTCGGATGAATACAGGCTAGTTAAAATAATATATTTAACATGATCCACTGTTTTCCTGACATTCTATATGTAATAAACACTTCTCAGCGTACTGTCTTAGCTGTCGTTTTCTCAGTAACTACCCTGCAGCATGCCTGACATGGAAAAAATAAAACATATCTCGTTCGCACAAATTAATATCTTGTTCCCACAAATTAATATTCTGTTCCTACAAAATAATTAATTTGTGCGAACGAAATAATTATTCACGTCATAAGTCATTCATAAAAACAGATATGCTCTCCATCCTGCCGCAAAAGCCGCTTTCAGCACTAACTTCCATGTCTATGTGACCCACATTCGTTCAAGAGGGGAAAAAGAAAAACAAGAATGATCGATTTATTATTGTCTCAAGGAATATTTTAAAAAAAAATCATAAGATTTAGGATGCCCAAGCTTTGTGCTTTGCCATACCGCAGCGATTCTCTGTACATAGCTCCTACTAGCTCCGTCGCAGAACTCTTTTGCTTGTCATGCCAGCATTCGGGCATGTGGTATGGGATATTGTGGTTTAGGGCCGAATAGGAATAATAACATTCAGGACTTTTCTTTTATTAACATACTCGTTAGCAGTCACTTTACATCCAAAGGCTAGTAGGACATGCTACCTAGCCTATCATTAACCTGTCATTCACGTTATAAGGCATTCATAAACATGGATGTGAGCAATAATTGAATTTACAGCAGATACCTTCACATTTCTGTCTGTGTGTGACTCATTACACTGCATTGAAGACATTGATGATGTTTAGAGATCAGATTTATTTATTTTAAAAAGCACAAAAGCATTGTTAATCACGTTTTCATGTCAGGGTTAATTCACATCCCGGTACGGTCTCCGTCCTGCTACAAAAGCCGCTTTCTGACCCACATTCGTTCAAGAGGGGGGAAATAAAAACAAGAATGATCAATTTATTATTGTCTATTTATTAACATCCGAAGGCTAGATGCTATGTATCCCATCATTCATCACACATATCCCATAATGCATCTAGACCAACCACCGTGGCCCTGTAACCGTGATGCGTTCATAGACAATAGGACAAATGATAGCTACGTAGCATTTAATATTTAGTAGGTTTCATATTCACAAATCAAAATTTTCTTTATCACAACAATTTTTCCCTGTAATAATTAAAGAATTAGAATCTTATTTGCACACTATTTCTAATAGCTTAAACAAAAAAGCCATACATATTTATGAAAACTGTCTGTCTTTGAACATTTTCAATGCATAGTAATCTGTTTCTGTAATTATGGCCCGCAGCAGCAGTCACTGACTGCAAGGACCATATTGTTTTCGCAGTTGGAACGACGTCGCTGCATTTTAGCGAGAATGTGACCCCCGCCGCATGCTCGAAACGTCACCAAAACGTGCACACACCTGGGATAAATTGCAAATGAATTTTCCACAAAGTCAACATCACCCCTCCGAAGACGATGACATCACGGCAAACGATCCAGTCAAAAAATGAATGGGCCGAAAATCACGCATGGGGCCGAACAAAATGTACTTTGAAATGCAGTTGCGGAAACCCAAACACACGTGTCGGGGATATCCCAAAGAAGTTTTGAAATCATTACGGGATGGCCACACGACCTACGGCCTGGCGGCCATTTTATGGCGAACTCTGAGAATTGGCGATTTTTGTGTTTTCCTACGATATAGGAAAACGACACTTTTGTTTGAACGATTTTCACGCAATTGCACACACTTGCTGCCAGCTCCAGTCTACAAACACCACAGAAGTGTCGTTGACCTTTGACCTTGGGAAAAGGCCGCCATCTGTAATTTTCTCAAAAAAGCACCATTAGCACCAGATACAAACGAAAACTCAACGTTGGAATTTTCAACAATCGTCTCCTAACTTTTCGGGCATCGACGGCCAGCTACTCTGGACAAAAGAAGTTGTGCATGGCATGCACGTGGCAAGCTAGCAAATTGGCAAACTGTTATAGCTCCTATGGTTTTCAATGCAATACTGTGAAATTTGAATGCATGCATTCATGTCAGGAAATGGACATAATGAAAAACACTGGATATGGACATCATCACGAGGCAACTAAAACATAGAATGGTTGCTATGGACATAAAATCAACAGAAAAGCCGCCATTTTGAAAAATGTGGGATTATTTATCAACTTGTGACATATAGCTCTCACCAATGGAGCAATGTTTTTTTCTGAGTCAGTTGATGATGTTGATCGCTAAGCTAGCACTTTTAGCTATGTTAGCATAACTAGCATAGTTAGCATAATTAGCATCTTAAACAATGTGTTTTTCTTAGAGAGTTGATGATGCTGATCGCATTGCCAGCACTTTTAGCCACATTAGCATAATTAGCATGGTTAGCATAATTAGCAAATGCAGCTTTGACTAGCCTTGATCAAAGGTGGGCGGTGATGGTGGTGAGGGCGGCGGTGGTGCTTAGAGTTGGGCGTGGAAGGGGGGTTGCGTCTACGGGCCATACAACGCCGCTTGCGGCTTTCTTAATTTACTTTGTAATACATGTTACCATCCCCTGGCATTCTTATTGTTATGACTAATGTTCTTGTCATGTATATTTATTCTTTTTGTTTTGAATAATGAAGTTTAAAAAAAAAAGATACGTAGCATGTAGCCTACTACCCTTCGGATGTAAAGTGACTGCTTTTGTTACGTTTTTTAAAATAAATAAATCTGATCTCTTAACATCCTCCTTGTTTTCCATGCAATGTAATGAGACACACACACAGAAATGTGAAAGTATCTGCTGTAAATCCAACTATCGCTCACATCCGTGTTTATGAAGCTGGGAGCTGAGTCCGGTAGGTGAAGCAGCAATCCGTGTTTATGAATGACTTATGACGTAAATAATTATTTCGTTTGCACAAATTAATTAATTCGTGGGAACGGAATATTATATTGTGGGAACAAGATATTAGCTTGTGGGAACAAAATATATTTTATTTTTTCCATGTCAGGACACGGGCTCCGTACTCCACCGTATCAAAGTATAAAGTGTTGTACCTGACATTTGTTCACGCGTTCCAAGGGGGTCAGCGAAATATAAAGTTTGAATAAGTGAACCATCCCAACAAGGATTGCAAAGCCTGGAACTTCCATTTTGTTTCTTTCGTTGCTTTGCCCCACCCTTGTAATTCCTGCCCAATGACTGAAAAGGTCTTTAGTGAGGTGTTTTTTTTTGTACAAGCTTTGGCCTAAAGCAGAACGGTTCAGTAGTTGGAAGTGTGAATACAGACAAAGTGTAAGGTTCAGAACTCGATCCAGACCAAATTAAGCGGACTCAATCTTCACCAACGGACTTTTACAGTCTGAATATCCTCTAAGATGCTCATGTGACCTATAGGAGGTTTCCTTTGTTTTAACAACTGTCAACCTTGAGGTAAAAATTTCACTGAAGGATCTTTCAGCATATGAATGTCTAACTCCCGGTGAAGACGAGCATTGTTGAATGTGTGTGTGGGTGTGTGTGCATGTGTGTGTGTGATGGGGGGGATGGTTGTTGTTTGTTTTCCATTGGCTGACAGTTTTCTGACAGAATATTAGCAACTGTCTGCATAACACTGAACCCTAACAGGGCCCCATATAAGGACAGAAAGTGTTTTTTTATGGATCACATTGGAATAGTGCATGTGCAGGTGCACGTTTTCATTAAAACCATAACTGTGAATGCTCCTCATGCTGCGGTTACTTGAAACTCATTTGCCAGGATAATATTTTGTCCAGCAGTGCTCTTAAATCGTAACAAGTCGTAATGTGTATACAAAGTGTACACATATTACAGTACAAAGTGTTTGTGACCCCCCCCCCCCCCCCCCCCCAAACACCCCGAGTCTAGTTCTATTTAGCTGTTTCCGACTGTTTGAACTGACCTAAATTAATATTTAATCGTCAAAGTAATTTTTTGTTTTTTTCTTAGGAACTGCATTTCCCTTTAGGATGCAAGTTTTTGGCATTTCTGTGGCTGGAGGACGCCACGCCCCGCAGCCATGAGCTTTCGCGCTCACTTACCTGTTTGTGGTGGTGGTCGTAGGAGTTGATGTGGTTGTCGAACTGCTGCTGTCGCATGTACTGCTTATTGCAGAGCTCACAGTAGAAGCTGGAGTCTGTCTCCTCCTGCATAAGGGAAGAAAGGAGGTTGAAGGAGCAGCTCTGCATGAAATGTAACCATTTATGTCCCACTTCTATCACAAACAGGACGTCTCTCTCCCAATGAGCTCCTTTTGCCCAAAGATGAACTGTTGAGGAACCTAGGAAGCTAAAGGACGCTTTTCTTCTGCTTCTATCTTAACCCTTATGTGGTGTTCGGGTCTGTGGGACCCGTTTTCATTTTTTATCAAAAGAAAAATGATACAATTAATTAATTCTTCAAACTCAGACTCACTGGCCTTGGCTCATTTTCTGTGAAAAACATATATCAGAATACATTTTTAATGACCATGCACCGTATACCCCCCCAACACATTTCTATTACATATAAGATGTTCGGGTCCACTGGACCCGGGGCTAATACAAGTGTGGAAATTGATGTTTTATGTACCTACACTCTGTCCTCCACCTGTCTGGGCCTGCTGTGTGTGTGTGTGTGTGTGTGTGTGTGTGTGTGTGTGACCAGTGAGAAAGAGAGAGAGAGAGTGGCAGAGAGAGAAAGATTCACTGTAAATGTGAGTTCTGTTTCTGCACCTGCGGTTCCCGCACAAGGTTGCAACATTGTTAGAATAATTCAAGCATCAACTCTGTTTGCTCTCGTTCTCCCGCACATTTGACCATTTGACTTTCTTGCGGGAATCTTTGATATCTCGCTCTTTATCTGCTACAAAGTGGAGGCGGGACACGTTAAATATAGCTTTGCCAGTGTGGTTTCTTATCACAACTGATCAAAATGGCCAAAAGACTTTCTGCGCAGACTTGATTTTAGAAGAGAGACGTTTTTGATGATGATGTAGAGGGAGACGATTCAGAAGAGGAGGTTTCAGAATTTGAGGATCACATTTCTGAAAATTCAGAGTCTGACAGTGACTCTGAAGAAGATGATTAGATTGGGGCGGCCGTGGAGCAGCGGTAGGGCGGTCGGCCCATGATCGTAAGATTGCAGGTTCAATTCCCGCCTTGCACACCCCTGAGTCGAAGTGTCCTTGGGCAAGACACTGAACCCCACCTTGCCTCTGGTGGTAGGCAGGCGCCTGTGTTTGGCAGCGGAGCCGCCACGTGTGTGTGAATGTGTGAGTGAATGTGTGTGTGAGTGGGTGAATGGGTCTGTGACTGTAAAGCGCTTTGTCCTTGTTGGAAGAAAGGCGCTATATAAGTATACGCAATTTACCATTCAGATTGAGCATCAGCCAGTTCCAAAACGAAGCCATCAGCACCCAGCCACAGGACCAGGCCGTCAGCAGCCAGGACCATGTGTTGTATAGGCTAGTGGCTAGAAGGCCATGTGTTCAATGGGGCTGATGTGTTGTCTTGACTAATAGGTTTACTCTATGTGTTCAGCTTGTGTTGTGCAGCTGAATGGGTTCAGTTTCTGTGTTCAAATAAATAAAAGTCAGTAGTTTTGAAAAACCTTGCTTCACTTGAAAATTTGTTTCCACTCATATCTTGATTTTAATCGATTTTCTTTATCACGTTTTAAATAATGAGTAATGAATGTGATCTAACAAAGGTAAAGGGCAAATATTAACCAAATATACTGCTTGTAATTGGATGAGGTAAACATCTGTGGAGTATTTTAACATCAAAGTGTTTGATTGTGAGGCATTAAAAACCACAACATGCAACGGGTCCACCAGACCCACGAACACCAAACAACAATATGAACACCACACAAGGGTTAAAGGATGAAGGCTTTTACAAGGAAACCAAAGATATTTCAGCAAATAGATTATATATATAATATATATACGCTGAAATAATCATTTTCACCATAAAAATACAAAAACAATAGCAAATAAATTACATAAATAAGAGGAGTAATACCACTGACTGAAATATGACCAAATGAAAAAAGCACAAACCACAGAAAACTAAAAGTAGTTCAAAATTTCTCCAATTTAGTTTTTCTCACCTTCAGGTTTCTTAAGACTTTGACTTGCAGCAGATTCCTAAAAGTAGCTTCAAATGGATTCACTTTAGCTACCAAAGGGTCCATTTCCCGCTTTCCACGTCCACTAAATGGGGCTTGTAGGGACGCTTTGGTACTCACTACTATATTCCTGTTTAAAAAAACCACAGCTATGAAGAATTTCTGTCATTTATCTTGAAACAATTCATCAGCACCTGCCCAGGTGAGAGCAGCTGTGTCCACATCCACCTGAGATAGTATGGAGGGGGGGCAATATCGGCAACATTTGCTCCACAGGGGTGAGATTTCAGAAAACCAAAGCTTTCTTCATATTCTGAATTTGAGTTGAAAACAGATTATAGGCATTTCTGACACACCACTTCTGCAGATGACTCCATATTTCCTGCTGGGGTTTGGACCCTAAAACTGCAACCCATGCAAATCAAATCCACACCAAAGTTTATGCAAAAAGGCACGGTGTGAAAACAGCTCATAATAGTTTTCAGAGCTCTCACAGTGACAAAGACAGTTGTTTTCTTTTTATTTCTCATTTTGTTTCTAACTTGAATCTTATCGTTTTTAATGTAATCTTTGTTTTTTCTGTGTAGGAATCCCCAAATGTGATTGTTTTTGTTTGTTTGAAGCTTTTGTTGTTTTAAAATCATACAGCAACATTTATTACTTCGAAGAAACAGTGCTAAAGCGTAAAAACAGCGAGGACAAAACTAAACAAACAGACAAAGACAATTTCAAATATAAAGAAATGAGTTCTGTACCAAGGCCCGCCCAGAGCATTAGCAGCTTTTGAAAGCAGAGAGCTGTACTTCACAAACAGGTGAGCTTGTTGGATCCGTGCTCACTTTTGGCAACTTGTGCTTGCTGTGGAACAAAGTTAACTGTAGATATTTGTGTGAGCCAGATTTAAAGTTTAAAGCACAGTGCTTTAAGTTCCATTCAGAAACATGAAACTTCTCCTTTGGCCCAAGATTGATTGTCCCTAAAAGTTGTCCGTGACCTTCAGTGGAGGTCTGTCCGTCCGTCCGTCTTACTGAGACGCTTCACAGCTCCAGGTCAGACTGTGCCTCCTCTGCCTACCCCAATTAGTAAGAGGTCCTCTGACTCCTAATTACTGCAGCTTCTGTAATCCCATTAACCAACAAATTTATGAGGCATTATTCTATTACAGAACCAACATTACATTTGCATTATTTAATCAGGGGCACCATTGGTTTGCATTATGTCATTAAAGATGTCACAGGCTTGCATTAGCCGCTGAAGATGGCTTTCCACGTCCACTAAATGAGGCTTGTTAGGACAGCCAAAGTGAATCCATCTGAAGCTTCTTTTAGGAAATTCAATTTTTTTTTCAACAAAAATAGTGCATTGTCCTATTGATATGGGGAAGTCACTGTTAGATTTGATATGCATCCATTTTTCCTGTCTTTGTCCAGCTATGGGGCAGATTTGTGGCAAAGGGCAGAACCCCAATATGCTAGAACCAGACTATAACTTCCATCATCACCATCATCTAACTGGCTCTAATCCTCCTTTGCTGGGGCAACTTGCAGCTCTTCAGCTGCAGAGACAACATGGCCAAAAGATCTGGATGTAAGATATTCTTCAGAGAAGAACATCAATATTAACAATTATTACAGTATGAGATCCTGGTCATTTTCCTTGATAAATGAGCTGCAACTTTTTACGGTTTTAGAACTACATTTTTGTCCTTTTATTTTCCTGTTGTTCAAAAATATGTTAATTTTTTCAGATGTGTATTTTTTTAATCAGTTTTCATGTTTCATTTTTGGATCAAACAGAATTGCTGCCATCTAATTGTATACTCAATGATTTGGTGGGGCAACTTATAAGGTACACGGTATTTTAGAAGTTTTGTAAGGAAGATATTTATTGCTTTTGTTTGCAATTATTCTTTGCTGACTGGAATGCCTTTTAGTTCAGGTCTTCACTATTGTAGCATTGCCACATATGTAAATATATGTTTGGAGTTGTCTATTTACTGAAAAGAAAAGAGAAAAATCAGTATTGACTTTCCTTGGTTAACCCTGGGTAATATGGTCCTGTCTATATGTTTATTTCTATGGAGTTTATGTTAAATGGATAGCAGGGTACGGTAACTACATTATCAGGAGACTCTTGACTACAAATATGGCTACCTGGGGGACTTCCTGTGGCCCAGGTGAAAAACTAATTAATACGAGGAAAAGGGGGGTAAATGAGAGAGACACGGGAGTTGACAGCCGCAGGATCCGTACATGCCGAGGATTACCGTGACGTCGGAGAGAAGTCCAACCGTGTCGGTGGAATGTTCGGGGATTTATTTCTGGAATTGGGTGAGACCTCCACATGCATGGAATGACAGAAAACCCAATCAACAACGGTGAACAGAGCCGGGAAGCCGCGTACGTTCATCCTATGGACGGAACTTCCACGTCCCGCGAGTCGCTTGGATCTATTGCTTTCACTGGAGGGTGGAGGACGCCAAGAGAGACGGTGACTTTGTAAATAAAAAATTAATATTACAAAAAAATCCGCCATCCAGGCCAGGGCCAGCAGGACCGCCGCGAGGCCCCCAGAGCCAGAGAGCAGGAAGGCAGGAAGGGGAAAAGAGAGCGCCGCCCCAGCCCAACCAGGAGAGCAGCCCCCCCGCCGCGCCGGGAGAGCCCAACGCAGGGCCCCACCAGACAAGGGTGCCCACGGCCCCAGACGAGCACCCCATCACCACCCAGGAGTTCTGAGCATGCCCCAACCCCAGGTACGAGCCAGGACCCCCCAAGGGAGACCCGCTCCGCACTCCAGGCAGCCACCCACCTGGCCCATGGTTGGTCCAGGGAGGAGCAAGGCAGGGGCCAGCCGCCCCCGCCCAGGAGGGGAGCACCCCGGGGAAAAGGGGGGCCCACGAGTGGGGTTTAAACATGGCCCGACCAGGCTCGGCCACAGTTGGAAATTTGGCGGGGCCCAGCGCTCAGGGGCAAGGATCAGAACCCACCCCACAGGGACACGGACACCCCCGGCTCAGGTGTAATGTGAACACCCTCCCCGAGCGGAGAGAGCGCCGCCGGGCCCAGGAAACCGGCACCCAGGGGACACGGCCCCCGTTGCCAAGGGCCCTGTATCCCCCACCAGGGATGGGGTAGGGGGCAGATGGTTCCTTGTAAAATGTGTGTGCGTGTGTGGGTATTTGTGAGGGTGTGTGTGTGCATGTGTGTGTGTTTACGTTTGAATGTATATTTTGAGGAGTAAAGGGTTTGTGTACTAAGGGGGTGCAGTTAAAATTGGCGGGTAGGGCTCTGAGGGGACATCTCCTGATTAGTCATAGTGATGTCCCCTCACCCTCCCCTCCAAGGGGCCCTAAATGTCTAAGTGTGGTTAAAATTGGCGGGTAGGGTGCTGGGAGGACATCTGCTGCTTGCTGGCAGTGATGTCCAAGCAGACCCCCCTACCAAGGGCCCTACATGTCTAAGGTGCAAATAAAACCGAAAGAGGGTGACGTTAGATGACGTCAGTTTTCTCCATGTGTGGTTTCTGCTTTGGATCCTGATTTTACTGCAGGTCCTTTTGTTACACGGCGGTCTAATTCGGCTGGGGAGATTTCTTCCATGTTAAGCTCGCTGTATCTGCAAGATGAGGATCAGGTCTCCCTACACGATGTGGATGAGCTAAATATTGAGATTGAGAATATTGATGTAACGTGGATTAAAACGTTGAGTTGGAGAGCAAGGTAAGAAAGTCCAGCGTTCAATTAATGGCAGCCCTGAAACGCCATATAGTGCACATTTAAGTGTGGGGAAAACAGATTGGCAATGTTTTCAACACTTTTGCAGACATCTTGCAGGATCATCCCATCAAATTTCCTTTAAGCTTCCTTCAAATCCTTAAAAAATGAATTGTTCCTGTTCTGTTTTGGTGGTCTCAGATTTGTTAATGATGCATGACGTGATGCACAAGTTTAAAATTTGATTAAAGAATATGTTAAATAAAGTCCTGCTAAAAGTAAATGTGTGAAAAATAATGTGAAACCAACTATATCCTTATATTTGAAGCTACCAATGTGAAAATCCAAAAGTGTTTCATCATTTCGGAGGGGTTTTCTGAGTTCCAGCAGGAAAAATACAAAGCCAATTTTAAGTCTTTTAATTGCATCTCTGCTGCTTCACTACAGCAAGGAAAGACAGAAAAGCATAAAATAGTCTACTTTTTGGGATCCTTTTGACGCTCTGAAATGTGATCTTTCTGCAGAAACTGAGCTGGAGCTAATTTGATCTTTTGTTGGATAGCTCTGAATCTTTCCTGCTCTTGTAAATGACTTTCTCTCCCGCAGATCTGGCCGCCCCGCTCTCCCCGAGGGCTCTGCGCTCTCCGAGCTTGTACCATCTTAACATTAATGACCAACCGCAACCAGCAAGCGCAGAGAAACGTTTGTGAAGCTGGGTTGGGCAGTAAAATGTGGATAGAACCTTCAAGTAACGACTACCCTTGCCCCCCATCCCCCACAACTGAATTCCATCTTTAAAAATCTTGTTTGGCTGCAAAAAGCAAAATGAAAAGTGAGATTAAAAGTTTTCATGAGTGCGGGGGAGGAGGATGTCGCTGCCCCACTTTAGCCCTTTTTCTGGGGATAATTCCAGTTTACTGCAGTGTCTGCACAAGTGCTTTCACCGATAATTAACCCACTGACAGGTCTGTCCTAGACTCAAGCTGCTTTAAAGTGTAAAATTAGCACCTAATTTAAACAACTTCATTAGCTTCTTTGTTACCTGTTTTCATAGTAAACACAGGAGAGTCACCCCTTTTCTGCTGGGACAAAAAAGCTGCAGCTGAGGAAAGAGTGCATGTTGCTCGTATATTTACATGAGGATAGTAACACTTGACTTGATTAAGCTACACCAATTCCATTTTGGTAAGTAAAAATGGACTGGGATAGCAGACACTGGTCCATTTTTCCCGAACTCGTCAACAGGACCCTAAGATAATCAATCTTCTTACCTACTCACCTCTGACAGGAGCTCTCCACCCACACCCAGGATACAAACTATCTGAGTTTGGCTTCACGAGGCCAACAGGACAGCATCATCTGCAAAAAGTAGGGATGACGTCCTGTGGGTCCCCAAACCAGACACGTCTAGTCTGAGGTTGTGCCTAGAGATTCCATACAACCCAAACCAAAACAGTCCAAACACAGGAGGAAGTAATACAAGATCTTTAATAATGAAATAAAAAAACTATGCACTGTCCAAAGAAAACTGCTGCCGCTCCACGTTGAGGCTGTCTAAAACACAAAATGGAATTAATGAGGGGAAAACTGATATGGCTGGAGAAAATGAGTCCATGCTTACAGCATGAGGTAAATGTAGGTTTTAGGTTCATCCTCTGGGGAGACTAGGAAACAGGGTGATCCAAAGTTGAGTAATATCCTCCAGAGAACTAGTTCCACAAGTAATGTGACGTTCTGTATCATGGCTTAAAGGTGTGTGTCGAGTAGTAGAGGAGAAGTTTCCGCAAAGCGTTTATCAAGCATTGACTGTTTGTTAAAACTGAACTAAATGATCCATCTCCCCATGGCATTCCAAACAGGAAGTACCTGCTGGCTCCAAGAAGCCAAAATCCCATAAACTTCTATAGAGAAATAAACAGCTGTTACTTGGTCATTCTATTGGTCAGAATAACCATTCTTGATCTGGTGCAGTTGTCGTAACGTCTTCTTGATAATCTTATTTTTGTTTTCATTACATTTTTTCTTATTCACAAGTTATTTAAGTCATAAACTGACCAATCAGATGCCTCAATAACAGCATGTGGTGCCCACTGGCTCCCACCTCACATGGAGATGGGTACCGAAACCAGATGCCATGTCTGTACCAGTACTGTATAAAAACGGGGAGTTTGGTGCTTTGTATCAGCCGTGTCAATCACTTGTTTTCTATTCAGTTTTTTCTCTACAATTCTAGCCAGTCATTTTACCTTTGCTGCCACTTCTGTTTCAGAGGGGGGCTTAGTGTGGGGGTGGCTGGGCACTACTCCTCTTTTTACATTTCATTATCCACCACACCAGAACACAAGCACTCACCTGATCACAGTTGTTAGCCCATCTTTGCAGTATTAGTATCCGTAATAGAATAATATGTTGGACATTTGTTTGTTCGTATGCATAAGTATGTCCGTGTGAACTGTAGTGGTATTGTGTACGTGTTGACATGTTTCAATGTGATCCACTGGTAATTTCTAGCATTTGCTCACACTATCCTCAGCCAACACAAACACAAAATCACTTGTTGCTTCAGGTCATTATAACTCTTTGAAATGGCTAATACCCCTAATCAGGTTTTTGTTGGCCACAGGTGAATTAGACATTTCCACCACCCATAAAATATGGCCCAGCTGCTGCTGTAAGGATCTAGGTCTGCCCATCTACTGTCAATGGGCGGGATGCTAGCATTGACTATATAACAAGCGCGAGCAATCACAGCAGGACGTAAACTCTGGAAATGACTAGTACGGTTGGCGGGGCCTTGAGTAGGGCGGCGGAGCTGGGTTAGAGGCCTCCCTGAGTTCAGCTTTAGATTTATTTGATTTCTTTAGAGTGGTGCTGTTGTGACACACACACACACCATGGTTGGGACATTGTTCACTGTATTTTATATTGTTCTTTCCTAGTTATGAAGGAGTTCAGTCTTGGCTGCTAGTGGGTGGAGCTTCTCCATGAGGTTTTTCTTGTTTGCTCATTTTGCTGTGCTTTGTGGTGTTGTGTTTTAGATCTTGTCTGGGGATCTTAAGTTCTCCTTTTTTCACTGCTTTAAGGGTTTTTAAAGTGTATGTGTGGGTGTTAGTTATGGTCACTCCGATTCTTTCTCAAGAGCCAACTATTCGACTCGACTCTTGGACAAGAATCAGCTCTTTCGAATCTTGACTCTCGGCTCTTTACATAGAATTTTTTGCAGGCCATTATTTTACCATAACTTTGCAAACAATAATGCTTTGTATGTCAAAAAATGCTTTAATGTGTAGTGTCATAAGAAGGCTTGACAACTTTTGTTGTTATTTAATATTTTAATCAAATGTTTGCATGCTGGAGGGAGCTGGTTTAGCTCGTGCTGGTTTGCGGCGCCTTCCGTCTGTGAAACCAGGGTTCAACTCCAGGCTGCTCCCTGTCCCCCTCCCCACCTCTGTGCCGGTCCCAGCCCCAGTTGCTTTGAGAAGGTTGCGTCAGGAAGGGCATCCGGCATTGCCAAGTTTACCATGCAACTTGTTCGCTGTGGCAACCCTTGATGGGAAAAGCCAAAAGAGGAAGAATAAAATGTTTGCATGCTCTTTTGTTAAGAATCTTTTTTATCACTTAAGATTTTCATTCATTTTTTTAAAGAATTAAATGATGGAAACAGATAACGTAAGTTTTTTTTATTTTTTTCTGTTCCTTTTCAGTATAGAAATGTAATATTTTTTGTATCGTTTTGATGTAAAAAAAATGAGAAATAAAGATCTAATAAATAAATAACAAAACTTTTTTATGTGACAAATGAACCAGACTTGCAGTCCTGCATTAGCCCGGTAGGGGAAAATAACTCTTGGACAGCATCATCAACTGTGAATCACTGATGAAAAAATATTTATATACCGGTAAGTGGTTGTGGTCACTGAAATCAGCATTACTGAAATTATTTTATCATTAGAGATTATTTTACTTGAAACTTTTATTTCTTTCATGTTTCCTACAGATAATCATTTTGGTTTTAATGCTAAACATCAGGCAAACATTTGCATTTATGCAACAAAAGGAAGTCATAATGCATCAATAATCATCTGTGGTTCTGTGTTTTATTATTCCCCTTAGAAGTAAACTTTTATTTGTTTTTCCCAAGGACAGTGCACATTGAAAGCATCACCACAATGAGTATCTGCCCAGCGGCTATTTGTCATCTGTTTTCCACGACCAGATGTGAACATTTTTCTACCTTAAACGCTAAAAAGAACAATTCGAAATATCAATAAAAAGGACAGAGAAGAAGAATGCAAGTAATAGACAATAAAATTAAAATTCATATTGATAAAAAAATAGGCTACATACATTACAAAACGTTAAAATTTATGTAAAATATATAATAGCAGTGGGAGAGGCATATTAAAATTCAATGGAATGTTAAGGACAACACCAACTTCCAGTTCTCCTTCAGTCTCACTGCAGCTCAGTGTTCGCCTTCATCTCAGGCGTCTTTCCCCGCCTGCAGCTGCCTGGTCTCCCTGTAGATCCATGCAGGCGCTGGTTGATCTCAAACACACCAATTGTTCAGGTATTTAACCCTTGTGCTATCTTAGATGACCCCACTTCATGTAATCCATGGACACCAGTGAAGATCACAAATGATTGAAGAAAAAAGGTTCAGAGCACCGTCTAATGCAGGGGTCACCAACCCTGTGCCAGCGGGCGGAGAACCCTTGTGGCGCCCGCAGGGAATGCACCCCCAAATTATTATTTTTTTATTTAAGCAAATATTCAACAAACAATCACGGCATGTTTCTCAATGACAACAATATCAATTCTGAGATAAAGGTAGACAAAAAAAAATATAACTTAAAAAAATAATCAATAAAAATAAAGGTCTATTACAAAAGTTTAAATAGATCAAATAAATTACACAATGTCTGGACATTCTTGTGATTCATGTAATGTAAAGATTTAGAGAATAGGTTGAGACGGTTGAGTAATCCATTGATGTGAGGTTTCACCTTTAAGAATTTACAAGTATGAATAAAATGCTTTGAAATTACAATCAGTACATTTATCAGAAATTCCAGATTTTTATCAATTAATTGTAATCAAATTTTAATTGTATTCCAATTTAAAGGGTTAATGATGATATTTTTGGATTTGAGTCAATTATGAAAAAAAGACCAAAGCTCTTTTACATGAAAACATTCAAAGAAAAGATGTTCCACAGTTTCTACATTATTTCCACAAAAGACACAAAGATCACTATCCCAGTAAAAGTGGGAATGTAAAAAATGATTGGAAGGGTAAATATCATTTAACGAGAATGCTCCAAAAATAGCACTGCTTATATAGCAAATCAATATATTGTGGCGATCTGGGGGTTAGCCCCGCCTTCAGCTTCTAAGACTCATTGGAAGCGGGGAATCTTGGTTGTGATAAATCGCTCACCATAAGTGAGGGAGCTGTGAGCAGAAGTGAGATTAATGCTGTTTGGCTGCTGGTGGGGGTGTTCCAAATAAACAGACAGATATGATTGTCCGTTAACTTATGTGAATGTTATTTTCAACAGGCCGGGGTTGGGCTTTGCATGGGACACGGGGAGCAGATTCAGACATGTTAAGTGTGGCCGCTACTATGAGGATAGTCGCAGGGGTGTCCAATTCAAGGCCTCAAGGGCCGGCGTCCTACATGTTTTACAATCAACTTGCCGTTGAAGCTTCTTATTGGCTAAACACACCTGATCCAGGTAATCAACGGCAGATGAAAAAGGGTTTCTGGAAAACCAGCAGGTTGCCGGACCTTGAGGCCTGGATTTGGACACCCCTTGGACAGTGGATTAAGACTCGGGCGCAACAGTTCTTGCCTGGACAGTAGAAGGTGGTGATTCAGTGCTTGATATTAGTAATTGATGCACTTAAGTTCTGCTATTGTGAAATATATGGCACAGTATGGAACGGCCTGAAACTTACGAATCGGCGCCCCCGCCTTTGAGAAAGAGGTGTGTGTGTGTGAAGAGGAGAAGGGGGGAGTAGTGGGTGCAGGTTGCGAGGTAAAACGGTGCACAGAGACCTGGATCATGGGGTGGCTTAGATGACTCAGCTCATTCTAATGTCATTCTTCACCAACTATTGCGGACATTTTTAATACTTGTCTGTATTTTTTCCATATACATTTATCTTTACTGTTGTTTACTGGTGACAGTAACGTATAAATAAAGACAGCAGGTAATGCAGGCTGGAAAAAACCTGCACTTTTTCAGACCATAAATAAACAATAGATCATTTGTTTATGAAAGTATTGAGGATTTTGGAGGATTTTTAGTGTTTGTGTTGCACAAAATTATAAAAATGCTAAATATTTCTGGAGTAATCCCAGTGATGAGTTCTGTAATTTAGTTTTTAATGTTTTATGAGACGTAAACATGATTTTCACAATAACAAGTTTTTAAATGATCAAATCCCTCTGATACATTTCACAAAGACACACACACAGGACTAGAGACACACACAGGACCAGAGAAACACACAGGACCAAAGACACACACAGGACTAGAGACACACACACAGGACCAGAGACACACACAGGACTAGAGACACACACACAGGACCAGAGACACACACAGGACCAGAGACACACACAGGACCAGAGACACACACAGGACCGAAGAAACACACAGGACTAGAGACACACACAGGACCAAGGACACAGACAGGACCAGAGACACACACAGGACCACAGACACACACAGGACCAGAGACACACACAGGACCAGAGACACACACAGGACCGAAGAAACACACAGGACTAGAGACACACACAGGACCAAGGACACAGACAGGACCAGAGACACACACAGGACCAAAGACACACACACAGGACATCACACACAGGACTACAGACACACACAGGACTAAAAACACACACAGGCCCAGAGACACACATACGACCAAAGCCACACACACAGGACATCACAGTCAGAACCAGAGACACACACAGGACATAACAGACAGGACTAGAGACAGACACAGGACCAAAGACACACACAGGACTAGAGACACACACAGGACCAGAGAAACACACAGGACCAAAGACACACACAGGACCAGAGACACACACAGGACCAGAGACACACACAGGACCGAAGAAACACACAGGACTAGAGACACACACAGGACCAAGGACACAGACAGGACCAGAGACACACACAGGACCAGAGACACACACAGGACCAGAGACACACACAGGACCAGAGACACACACAGGACCAGAGACACACACAGGACCGAAGAAACACACAGGACTAGAGACACACACAGGACCAAGGACACAGACAGGACCAGAGACACACACAGGACCAAAGACACACACACAGGACATCACACACAGGACTACAGACACACACAGGACTAAAAACACACACAGGCCCAGAGACACACATACGACCAAAGCCACACACACAGGACATCACAGTCAGAACCAGAGACACACACAGGACATCACAGACAGGACTAGAGACAGACACAGGACCAAAGACACACACAGGACTAGAGACACACACAGGAACAGAGACACGCACAGGACTAGAGACACACACAGGACCAGAGACACACACAGGACTAGAGACACACACAGGACTAGAAACACACACAGCACCAGAGACACACACAGGACCAAAGACACACACAGGACCAGAGACACACACAGGACATCACACACAGGACTACAGACACACACAGGACTAAAAACACACACAGGACCAGAAACACACACACAGGACCAGAGACAAACATACGACCAAAGCCACACACAGGACATCACAGTCAGAACCAGAGACACACACAGGACAAGAGACAGACACAGGACCAAAGACACACACAGGACTAGAGACACACACAGGACCAGAGACACACACAGGACTAGAGACACACACAGAACTAGAGACACACACAGGACTAGAAACACACACAGCACCAGAGACACACACAGGACCAGAGACACATACAAGACATCACACACAGGACCAAAGACACACACACAGGACATCACACACAGGACTACAGACACACACAGGACTAAAAACACACACAGGACCAGAGACACACACAGGACATCACAGTCAGAACCAGAGACACACACAGGACAAGAGACAGACACAGGACCAAAGACACACACAGGACTAGAGACACACACAGGACTAGAGACACACACAGGACCAGAGACACACACAGGACTAGAGACACACACAGAACTAGAGACACACTCAGGACTAGAAACACACACAGCACCAGAGACACACACAGGACCAGAGACACATACAAGACTAAAAACACACACAGGACCAGAGACACACACACAGGACCAGAGAAACACACAGAGGACCAGAGACACATATGACCAAAGCCACACACAGGACATTACAGTCAGAACCAGAGACACACACAGGACCAGAGACACGCACAGGACTAGAGACACACACAGGACCAGAGACACACACAGGACTAGAGACACACACAGAACTAGAGACACACACAGGACTAGAAACACACACAGCACCAGAGACACACACAGGACCAAAGACACACACAGGACCAGAGACACACACAAGACATCACACACAGGACTAAAAACACACACAGGACCAGAGACACACATACAGGACCAGAGACACACACAGGACCAAAGACACACACAGGACATCACACACAGGACAAGAGACACACACAGAAAATCACACACCAAGCAGAAATGAACTTATTGCTAAAAATCATGTCAGGAGTGGAGCTCTAAGAAAATGACAAAAGAGCAAATAAAACAGAATAATTTGATTTATTATTTGTAATTATTAATATTTCCTGGCTTTGTTTGTTCATATTTGCAACATTTTGACAGAATATATTTAGTATTCTGGATGAATATTCCTGTCTGTTTTTAATTCACATTTATGTTTAAAAAGTTAAAGTTAAGTTAAAGTTTTAAAGGTTTAAAAGTTTAGCTTTAGTGTGTTCAATAAATGTTTATCTTGTTCGGCCCCCAACCTAAAGTGTGTTTTGGATTTAGGCCCCCTCTGCGACTGAGATTGACCCCCCCCCGTAATACGAGTCTAGAAAATTCATGAATTTTTGTGTGTAAAAAATGACCAAATAAAAATAGGGCACAAAAAGGACTTCCTCAAATTGATTTTGTTTGTGTGTGTGGGGGTGGGGTTAGGAGGTTTTTAGTAAACAGGTCCTGTGGCGCCCTCCATACCACTTAGTGCTCATGAAATAGCCCCCAGTGTCAAAAAGGTTGGTGACCCCTGGTCTAGTGGGTCTAGATGACCCAACTCCCAACGTGGCTAGGATAGAACAAGGGTTACACTCTCAAATTCCATTGCTGCTCCCGTGCAGTAAGACCTCAGGTCACGTCTGTACCGTTGATTTAACAATAAAACTCACGAGCAGGCAGAGAGCACGCAGCGAAAAGAAAAAAAAATCCCCTCTTGTCATTTCAGAGTTGATTTTTCGACTCCCTAGCAGGCATGACCTATCCGTCTGTATTTTAGTGATTCACCTGTCATCGTCCTCACCTCCCATCATAAGACGTTGATACATATGATAAAATATTTGTCCTCTAATCTGTTTTAAAGAAGCAATTTATATGCATGATCAATTTAATCATGTATGTACTCAAAACATATATTCTGCCAATTTTCTGTTTAATTACAGCAAGAACAAAGTATTTCTTTGTCCACAACATTTTGTTTCACATTTACCATTTCTGTTTAGATACATTTTTCTTGTCTTGAATACAGAATTAAAAAAAAATGTCATATTCAAGACAAAGACAAGTCATTATCACACAACAGAAATGTTTAACATCAAACCAAATGATGCATTAATATTCTTTTTTGGTTTTTGGAGTCATGCTGAACCACTATGCATTTTATATTCTTCCACTGCTATGTTTCTGCTATGTTTATAAAAAGATGCTGATATGAAATATCAAACACAATCAGTGTTTGGTAAATATATTGGGTTCATATGTTTGTAAATCTGACTTTGAAAACGTCAGTGCATCATCAGCCACAGACTCAACAACACATCACTGGTCTGTAGTGCAGGTAATAATTTCCAGACTTTACAGGTTCCCTTCTGTCTCCCAGTTCCCACATTCGCAAATGCAGTAAACTGGGATTTTGTTATGGAGCAATCATTTTTCAATTTTGAAGTGGGCTCGGAGGCAATTTACCTAATGTGCCTGTGAAATGTTGATGAATAAATACAATTCTTAAAAGCACACATGGTCTGTTTAACCCTTGTGCTATCTAAGATGACCCCCCCCCCCCTTCCATTGAGGTGTTCTCCCTACCATGACAAAGGTGGATAAAGGTGGAAAGATTTCATGTAATCCATGGACACCAGTGAAGATCACAAATCATTGAAGAAAAAAGGTTCAGAGCACTGTCTAGTGGGTCTAGATGACCCAACTCCCAACGTTAAAGTGCCTAGGATGGAACAAGGGTTACATAATTCTATTTTGTTGAAAGGACTTGAAACATTCAACGATAGGACTTGGACTAAACTTGAGACTTACCTGCTTTGGCTTGGGACTTGAAGACAAAGAATTGAGGCTATTTGGGACTTACAAAACAAGGACTTGATCCTACCTCTGCTTTGTAAAATTGATTTCACCTTGGAGACATCATTGTTAGGTCTTTCTGTGTTTTTAGTTAGGTTTATTACACATTTTAAAGCAACCTGAGTTATCCTTGAACCAAGCTTCTAATGAAGTTGAAAACAGGAACATAAAGATGAGTTTTCCAAAATGATCCTTCTGCTCAGTTTAGCTTCCGTGAAGCTCGAACAGATGAGTGGAGTCCCAGGCGGGACCCGGGGTTGAAGAAAATAATTATTCATTTATTGCTCTCATAAGTCAGGAAGGCCTTTGGTCAGGGCTCATTATGCCAGGAGAAATCATTTCTGTTCAACTTCTTTGATGCGGAGAAAGTTTCCAAAAATAAATGAGCAAAGGCCCCACGCTTCAGCGAGCTCTTCTCCGCAATCACAAGAAAATGATGTTATTTCCCTGGAACTCTGAAAATTATGAGAAAAACCATCAGATCTGTGAGATGAAGCATTGCTTCAGAGTTGCATGATGACTCTGTAAGGATCACTTTGTGTGTTTCCAAAGTCCTGTGGCAGACTTGACTGAAAGCAAAAGTCTGCTCTAACAAAAGGAGGGATTCTTTCGGAGCAGCTACTGGACCTGACACAAACCAAAGGCAGAATGTTACAGAGCTCGCACACGTTTGTGCACATCTACCACCCACAAAGGAGTGCATGTGCCAACAGTCATTCCCTGTCTTGAAGGCGAAAATTTCATGGTTCATTTGTCTTTCTGAGAAACAGTGAGCAAGAGATAAAACATATCGGTGGAAACAATGAAGAGGAGATGAGTAATAGAAAGGGAAGATGGGAATAGAGAGTAAAAAAAAACAAGGTATGAGAGGAAGATTGGGCAGTGAAGGAAAGGCGCAGGACAAACAGCCTCCTTGTCATCATCCATCCTCCTCCTGTCCCTTCTCTCTGTTCTTCCACATCTCTGTCTCTCAAGTCATTTCATCATTTGCTACAAATCCACAGTGCATCTTATTGTGGTTCATGTCAATGGATAGATTAAAGCAAAGGAACACTAAAACAAATCCAAGAAGACCGGGAAAACAGGACCGAATAAGACAGCAGCATAAGAGCCAAAAGAGACTAAAACACAGAACAAAACACATTTCTTCTCTTCTCCTGTGTCACTCCTGAGGTTTTTATCCTGCCTCTCCTTTAATTTTCATTCTGCAGAGCAACAGTTCATCATAAATTCACCTGTTGCATGCAGGCCTGTTGGCGCGACAGTAACCTAATATCCAATAAAATCTTTGTTAACATTCTCTCCCGCTGGCTTACAGCCCCTCACAACCATGACCTAACATTACTGCTGCAACAAAAACAGTTAGCAATATCCAGCCATACAGTTTTGATGCCCAGTTTAGCTCAGTCTGTTTAGTTTAGTTTAGTTTAGTTTAGTTTAGTTTAGTTTAGTTTAGTTTAATTAGTTTAGTTTAGTTTAGTTTAGTTTAGCAATCAGTTATTGATTTCTATGACTGTATGTTGTTTATGATTCATGTTTATTGCACAATTACTGGTATGAAGCCCGCTGAGATGAATATTGTTGAAAATATTGGGCTAGATACAGTACATACCAAAGGTTAGGACACACCTTCTCATTCAGAGTTTTCTTTATTTTCATGACTATGAAAATTGTAGATTCACACTTATATATCATATACATAACAAAAAAGTGTGAAACAACTGAAAATATGTCATATTGTAGGTTCTTCATAGTAGCCACCTTTTGCTTTGATTACTGCTTTGGACACTCTTGACATTCTCTTGATGAGCTTCCAGAGGTAGTCACCTGAAATGGTCTTCCAACAGTCTTGAAGGAGTTCCCAGAATGCTTAGCATTGTTTGGCCCTTTTGCCTTCACTCTGCGGTCCAGCTCTCCCCAAACCATCTTGATTGGGTTCAGGTCAGGTGACTGTGGAGGCCAGGTCATCTGGTGCAGCCCCCCATCACTCTCCTTCTTGGTCAAATAGCCCTTCCACAGCCTGGAAGTGTGTTTGGGGTCATTGTCCTGCTGAAAAATAACTGATGGTCCAACTAAACGCAAACCGGATGGAATAGCATGCTGCTGCAGGATGCTGTGGTAGCCATGCTGGTTCAGTATGCCTTTAATCTGGAATAAATCCCCAACAGTGTCACCAGCAAAGCACCCCCTCACCATCACACCTCCTCCTCCATGCTTCACGGTGGGAACCAGGCATGTAGAGTCCATCCCTTTACCTTTTCTGCGTCGCACAAAGACACGGTGGTTGGAACCAAAAATCTCCAATTTGGACTCATCAGACCAAAGCCCAGACTTCCACTGGTCTGATGTCCATTCCTGGTGTTCTTTAGCCCAAACAAGTCTCTTCTGCTTGTTGCCTTTCTTTAGCAGTGGTTTCCTAGCAGATATTCTAGCATGTAGGCCTGATTCACACAGTCTCCTTTGAACAGTTGTTGTAGAGATGCTAGAACTCTGTGTGCCATTGACCTGCTCTCTAATCTGAGCTGCTGTTAACCTGCCATTTCTGAGGCTGCTGACTCGGATGAACTTATCCTCTGCAGCAGAGGTGACTCTTGGTCTTCCTTTCCTGGGGGGGTCTGCATGTGAGCCAATTTCTTTGGAGCGCTTGATGGTTGTTGTGACTGCACTTGGGGACACTTTCAAAGTTTTGAGTGTGCAAAGCAGTAATCAAATCTAAAGGTGGCTACTATGAAGAACCTACAATATGACATATTTTCAGTTGTTCCACACTTTGTTGTTATGTATATAATTCCACATGTGTTAATTCATAGTTTTGATGCCTTCAGTGTGAATCTACAATTTTCATAGTCAAGAAAATAAAGAAAACTCTTTGAATGAGAAGGTGTGTCCAAACTTTTGTTCTGTCCTGTAAATAAAATTGAATTGAGCCAGATACCAACTCAGACGAGGAAATCAAAGATGTACATGGATAATTGTCTGACAGTGGATGATTAGATTGGGGCGGAGCAGGATGACTTTGGCTCGCCCATTTCACTCGCTCAGAATACTCAGAAATGCAGTTTTAATCTTAAATTCTTTTACATGTGTCTTCCATCATGAGAAAAATGCTACAAGAACATGTTAAAAACAAAACAAAAACATTTTCATTGAGGTAGGTCTTTGAACACTAACTTTTTCATGTACTGAATCATTATTGTAGAACTGTGCTTCAAATAAAGGGCTTTATGTTTACCACTGTCTAAGTTATTAATTTTCAATTCCTTAATGCTGATACTGACAGCAATAAAAAGGGAAAGTGACTAGATCTGCAAGCAGATATGGCGGGGTCCAAGCTATGTGCACCGCCTCCCCGAGTGACTCCACATTGTTCTTGTCCCACCGCCAGCGGTTGCCTACTTTAAGCGGATGAAATTCTAACAGTCGCAGAGCCTTAAAATGTAGAAAAACATTTGAGGAACGCATGCTGGAAGTGACAGTCTTCTAAGACAAAGTGTTTCAAATCTTAGCTTAATTGTGATAACTATGATCGGTGAAATCCACAGATTACAGATGTTAATGGCAGTAAAACGCCTCACTGCCACTTTCTACACTTTTCTCAGACAAAGATGAACATTTTCACCTTTTCTCTTGTTTAAATTCTCAAACCTTCATAGAAATTAGATCCAGGATCTTAGAATGAAAACAAAGATCTGATCATCACAGATTTCTGATCTGAAGAGCTCCATGTTTCTGTTCAGGAGACATGGAGGAGATTGATTGACAGGGTCTCCAGCCAATCAGGACACAGAACGGGATGCGCTGTTTAAAAAAGGCAGCATAATTGCTCTAAAAGAACGAGGTAAACCGGGAAAGATGAACTGTGACGTAGAAAGGAAAGACTGTTTCTGTTCTGTTTGACAGAGATTCAGAGAGGATTTCAGGTTGGAGCACAGACTGCAGAAGGAGGGAAGAAAATGACAAGTCTTGATCGTGTTGCCAGATAAAAATAAAAAACATGGGTCTCTGATATTGTTCAGTGGGCCGGACCAAACATGGAGGCGGGCCGGATCCAGGCCGGCGGCCGTAGTTTGCCCATCCCTGGAGTAAATGTCTGCCTTTTCTTGCCACCACTGTTTCCTCTCAAGTATTTTCCTTTTTTCCCTTATCTAGAAAAATTTCATTGTACTTGTACTTTCTTGTACTTGGTGCAACGAAAAAAAAGACAATTCATTCCATTTTTTTCACACACTAGAAAAACATCAACATAGAAGACATTTGAGACACAAACACTTCAGATGCACATCAGAGACAAACACAAAGACTCTTGTTCACTTATGTTTATCGGATTTTCAAAAGCTTCTTCACATGAAAAACAAATGGATAAAGAATAGAAAAGAGCTAATCAAGAACCAAAAACACAGAAAAATGAATGTACGAATGTACACCAAAAATAAGCTGACACAACCATAGAAACAAAAAGAGAATAATTACATTTTACATTGTTTTTTGCAATTAGATTGTGTGTCAGTCAAGGAGGATGTCAAGACCTTCCCTTCATCACAGGTTTTAATACTGAATTGAATTTATTTATTGAATGAGGAAAGATCCAAAAACATAAACATACTAAAACCAACAGTCCCATGCCTGAGTTGTAATTAGTGATGTGATGTTCTTGAATGAATCAAAGGGCTCAATAACATGATAGGAATCATCTGGTAGTCGCTGGGAACCATTCTTTATTTTGTCCTTTTTTTTCTTCCTCCCTAAGTTTTACACCATCACAGAAGTGCTCAAACAAGCTCATCCTTCTAACTTCAGATGTAAATATGACATGAGTTGTAATCTCCTGATTAACCTGACTAACTCCATGACAAAAAGCCAGGTGCAGGGGTGTGGGGGAGGGGGGTGCACAGTTTCACACTGGAGTTGTAGTCATGAGTTTAAGTTGTTCTGTTTTTTTTTTTAAAAACCTGACATGGGTAAAAAAAAAAAAAAGCAATGCGTTCCCACGAAATAATTGTGAATAGTTTGATTCTTGCTTAAATTTTTCTCCTCTTGAGTCAATGTGGGTCACAGAGACCCGGAAGTAGCGGCGGAAAGTGGCTTTTGCAGCAGAACAGAGTGTGTGCCGGTAAAGACTGTGAATGAACCCAGACATGGAGACGTGATTACCGATGTTTGTAGAGCTTGTAAAATAAATAAGCCAGATCTCTAAACATCTTCCGTGTCTTCCATGTAGTGAGACATACACTAACAGAAATGTGAAGGTATCTGCCGGAAATCCAAGTCCTGAAGTTTATAAATGACTTACCCTGTGAGGGTTTTTTTGTGGGAACCAATAATTTCTTGGGAACTTTCTTTTTTTTTTACCCATGTCAGATCAGAGGCTCCTTAAAAATGTTCTTGCGTTACAATAAATCACCAGAGGTTTTTGCATGGAGCTTCAGTGTAGCCTGATTTGTTTCTTCTTGTGTATTAATAAAGAGTTTGTTGGTTACATTTGCTTCTGTATAGATGAGGGGATCTTATAATACTAAAATAAAATTGTTTTTAACCACACCTGACATTACACTAAATTAGGAGGCCTTATGTGTTTTATCAGTCCTTCAAAATGCACTCGTGTCAGATTACTGAGCAAAATGATGATTACATCTAAATCAAACTTTATTTCTATGCACTTTTCCAACTTGTGCTACTCAAAGTGCTCTACATAAAACAATCACATTTTGGAAAGAACAAAAGACAAGACATTAAACAAATATTTTCAGATCCCATACAATGACCACACACACACACACACACACACCCACACACACACACACCATGACACCATAGTAAGACAAATGATGCAATGTAGAAATCTGGCTTTTTACCAGGGTGGGGAAATGATATTTTGGGGACGTTTCCACATCACATCATGACCCCCCCACACACACACACACACACTCAAGTTTACAGAATATAGAGGCCCCCCCCCCAAATCTAAGCAAGGAGTCAGACCTGGGAGATCCTATGACAGAAACCCTGTTCACTGAGAAGGGTCAGTCACTGATATGGAGGATCCATATGAGGAAAACAGTATAAATCAAATGGAAAAGTATTCAAATAAATAAAAGTTAAAACAGACAATTAACCAGATACTGTGACAGACTGGCGACCTGTCCAGGACGTCCCCTGCCTTCGCCCGCAAGTGGCCGGAATAGGCTCCAGCAGCCCCATGACCCCGAGAGGGATAAACGGATTAGAAGATGAATGAATGAAAAACCAGATAAATAAAATAAAAAACCTTAATAGACAAATAAATGTGAATAAAAAATATATCAAATTATTAAAAAGACAACATAAAATAATTAAAATATCAAATCAATTCCTAAATTTTTAACTAAAAGTTAGATTAACCCTTGTTCTATCCTAGGCACTTTAACGTTGGGAGTTGGGTCATCTAGACCCACTAGACAGTGCTCTGAACCTTTTTTCTTCAATGATTTGTGATCTTCACTGGTGTCCATGGATTACATGAAATCTTTCCACCTTTATCCACCTTTGTCATGGTAGGGGGAACACGTCAATGGAAGGGGGGGGTCATCTAAGATACCACAAGGGTTAAACAGGTTGGTCTTGAGCCTTCCTTTAAAAATGTGAACAGATGGTTCATGTTGGTTGTAGGTCCATAGAGAAATGGAAGGGACCAGTTAGGGAAGAGCTACTGTTAAAACCCGTTGATCAGCTGAAGGTCATTACCACAAAAGAAAACAAGAAGAAAGCGACTGTATTCCTCTTTTTCATCCGCAATCTTCTCTCAAACAACATTAAATGCTTTGTATATACAAATAACCAAACGCCAAGCAGAAAAACTTAGCTGCTGGATGACCTCCATTGTTGTTGTTATCTTCACCCCTGCATGTGTCATGACGGCCCAACTTTGATTAGAAATGCTCACCTGAATTGCCTGGAGCATTCTACCGGACCGGACCGGACCAAACAGAACCGTCCCATTTAGTGGAAAAGAGACTTAACAGTTTCCATGTGAGACTGCTCTGGTGGATCAAGTCTCTAAGTTACAAAAAAAAGTTCTTAATGGTTCAGGTGCCAGTTCATTGAGACATCTAAGAATCATTTTAAAGAGCTAAAACTGATAAACTTTAAAAATGTTGTATTTCAATCAAATGTGACAGTGATGATTTTTAATTGGGGTTTTTGTGTGTAAGATCTTCAGTGCTCCATTATAAAGCCTCTCCACAGGTTAAAGAGTGGAGGCTTAGTACGGCTCAGATTCCCATACAGCAATCATTTCTACCTTTTTAATGACAACAATGAGCCTGAGTGTAAGTGTGTGGCCCCTTCCCTCATTGCGAGTTGGGTTAGAACTCATGGTGCATGGAGAAGGAGGGTCTAAGGCAGGGGTCGGGAACCTTTTTGGCCAGGAGAGCCATAAACGCCACATATTTTTAAATGTAATTTCGAAAGAGCCATACAATAATGTAGTGTCCCTTTCCCACACTAAGGCACGGAGACTTAACCTCTTTTAGGGTTCTTTATTCTGGTTACTGTAGACCGCAACAAACGCCGTAAAATCAATTCAGCAACTCCTGAATCTCTCCCGCCGAGACGAGAGCGCTTCTCCCAACTTTATATTCCCCCGTCCTGCTCCAGCCCTCCCATTTCCTTATTCGGCCCATGGCTGAACCCCATTGGTCCAAACTCCCTAACAACAGGCTGAGCGACAGAACTGAGGGCCAATCAGATCTCTGCTTGAACGATGCGTTCCATGAACTCCAGAACTTTTAACGCGGCCCAACAGCCAAGTTAAACTCAGTCCGCGACAATATGTTTAAAACTAAATATACAAGTGAATGTGTGCATTTGATGTAATTTCAACATTTTTAAAGTCCAATAAGTCTGTGGATTCTTTTTAATAACATTGTTATGCTGTTGCTAATAAATGATGAGTATTTCTCGTGGTGGTTTTGCTGATGGTCTAGTCTGGTTGATACGTTGTGAGTTTCTGCTTCATGCAGGCGTTGAGACTTTAAACGTGATCGTAGGTCTGAATGTTCTTTAGATGTGAGACAGACATGGAACCAAACACACACACCCACGCTGCAGGAGTGACGGGCAGCAGGTTTAGGTTTTTACCATCTCTGCGCGATTCACCTGCTGCCGGTCCCCCCCCCCCCCCCCCCCCCACCCCCTCTGCTTTCTTCCTCACACATCCCGTCCCCAAAACTGCGCGCTCTTCCTCAGGGAGGCAATTCAAAGGTTTCTGGCTGGTACAAACTCTGTGAAATAATAGATAACAGTAAACTGATAGTTTTTTCTCCAAGCACCGCTATTACTGCGCGCCTCTGGCATCGCATCGCGCCCGAGAAGGACTGGTCTAATGATAAAAAAAAGTAAAATTAAGGATTTGTCTGCGAGCCACATGTGACCATCAAAAGAGCCATATATGGCTCGCGAGCCATAGGTTCCCGACCCCTGGTCTAAGGGCAGGGATGCCCAGTTTACCTTAGTCTGTTTAGTTTGGTTTAGCCATGATCTATTGAATTGTATGACTTCATGTTCTTTATGATTTCGTGTTTATTATAAAGTCCATTGAGACGACTATTGTTGCAAAATTAGGCTTTATAAATAAAGTGGAATTGAATAGAATTTTGATGTTGGATTTTCAGGGGAAACCTAGAGTTTGAATGCTGTCTGAATTAAGAGGAGGCAGACAACAGCAGCCTCTTATTATGAAGACTTGATTGAAACTGAGAGCAAGTGTCCGTATTTCATAATTCTGACCGTCAGATGCTAAAGTCTTTCATCACAAAAAGAAGAGTTTTAAAGGGGAGTTCAGAGGAAATGAACTGCTTTGGTCAAAATGAAGCATCCAGAAACCACCACCCCTTTCTTGTCATTTTTCCCTCTGTTCCTTCCTCCTCTCCTCCTTCTTCTCCACCTCCTCCTCTTTCTTCCCTTTACTCCTACATTAAATTGCTGCTTTAATTGGCCCCTCTGATGCGGTCAATGGTCTTCAGAGAGGATGATGGAGAGATGAAGACAGGAGTGGAAGAAAGGATAAGGGAAGAGTGTTTGAAGTTGTGGGTTATTACACTCACTTTCTCTTATGGATCATCAGAAGATGAGTTCCAGCAAATCAGGAGGTGTGGCATCTGCAGCAGTGCCTAAAGAAGCTTTTCGTCATGTTTTAGTTGTATTTCCTAATATTTCCTGTGTTCAACAATACGTTTATTTTTTTGTTTGGTTGATGTGAAAATGTACAGTTTTCCAGAGAGGTCTGGAAAGGTTTGGAAGTTTGTACTCGCTATGTTTTCACCCTGGTGTGAACATTACATAACTTCTGCTGACACGGGGTCACTAAGGGAGTGGCAGCGCGTCATATCGGTCATTTAACAGCATGGACAATGAGAGGCTGATCACAGAGGTCCAGAACCACCCCCTTATTGAAACTGGGGTAGCCAGTGTGAGTCATCTGCCGTAGCTAGACCGCTCCGGTAGCTGCGCTGGAGCCGGACTGGATCCAGTGAGAGCCCAGGGTTAATGGCTAAATCAGCTTGTTATCCAGCTCCAGCTTTTTTTTTCAGCAATAATTTAACACCCGACAAATGTGCAAAATCTAACCAAGATTTGCACACACGTAATACCTGGTAAAAATGAATTTTCAGCATAACAAACAACACCCCCCTCCCAGACGATGACATCACAGCAAGCAAAATTGTAAAAAAAAAAAAACAAATGGGCCCAGAAAAAATGGCCCATTCATGGAGCTAAAAAAAAAATGTCAAAAGACACAAACAAAACTAAAACACACGTATGGAAGAGGATTATGGCCACAGAGAAAGTAAAAAAGAAAAGGGCGTAGAAAATTCTGACTTTTTTTATCAGAATTCTGACTTTAACTGCAGAATCTGAGGAGCTGCAGGAGTAAAACCAACAACACGGACGTCTGTAAGTGTCGTTTTGCGTGCTTGAGGTTTTACGGAGGAGTTCATTGAAGAACAGAAGGTAAGTAAAAAAAGAAATACTTTTAAACTGGATCTTGTAAATAAAAGGCCAGCAGGCTATGCTAGCATTTTGCAACAGCTACACGGATATGAAGTGATTATTTTTTAAATGTGCAGAATGTTGTTAATTTGGTATAATTAAGTTGAATGGTTAAACCCCAGGCTGCTCCTTTGTTTTATTCATCTACGTTACGCACGTTTTACCGTCAGAATCCAAGGGCTCTGTCTAGATACGTTTAGCTCCCCTATTGTGCCCGTTAATATGAACAACTACCTTATGATCTCAATTTTTATACTCCTTCAGAAAATACTCTCGACACAGATTGTCGTGTTTTGTAACTAAGTAATACCCACCGATCTTTCTTTACACTCCATTACAATAACATTCAGTTTTCTGCCTTCTCGTCACGTGACACCTTCTCTCTTTTTATTATCTCATTGCCAAACAAAAACTCTGCATAGGACGGTGCCCCGTCACTGAATCATCCCCTTTCATAACATAAATACAACACAGTTTTTGTTATTCTGTCTCTGCGTGAGTTTAAATAAAGCTCAGGAGGTTGAATTCACGTGACACCTCAGAGTAGCGTTGCGTATCCACGGCAACCACAGTTTCTTCTTCATGCAATGTGTTGACTATTTTCAAAGCATGTTAGCAACCACATTAGCTAACCGTCTATCGGCACCGCTACAAACTTTACAGGGTACAGGGTACGTTTTTTTTTTTTTTTTTGACAGGTCGGGGGTTTTGGAAGTACCGGGAAGCTTGAACGTTGCGTCATTACGTACATTTCTCCAGAATCAGATGATTGACTCCTTGTAGTCTACTACTTTCTCTCAGCTGCATTTTCAAAGTCAGTTCGTAATCACCTGAATAACCCCAGTTTTCCAGTTTTAGTGGGCTCATAAATGGACACTGGGTGGAGGCCCTGGGGAAGACCCAGGACACGCTGGAGGGAGCGACTCTCTCAGCTGGCCTGGGAACGCCTTGAGGCACACACACACACACAGACACGTGCACACAGCACCAGTTTGGAGTGGAGAAGCTGAAGGTAAACCTGAAGAAACTGCAACATTGACAAGGCCTCAGTGAAGATATGGTAACAACCACAGAAGGAGGGGTGTCACACCCTGATCTGCACCGCCTCCCTGATCCCTCTGCGCACGTGCAAATATCATGTCACTACCGCTGTAGCGTTTTACGGTCAGGGTATATCTTTAGATGTTAACAACAATAATAGTTATTCATCTTCTAAACCCCTTTTGTCCCTTTCGGGGTTGCGGGGCTGCTGGAGTCTTGCCAGTTTGTCTCAGGGCTGCAATCACACACATGCACACTCACATTCACACCTAGGGACCATTTAGAGAATGACTCCAAGCCGTGTGGCTGCTATTCTGTCACTGATCATTGAGATTTTCTTTGTCTGTAACAACAACGATTTAGGATTATACAGTGTTGCGTTTAGGCGACGTTCTTTTTTTTTGTTGGCGCTGTGATCCAGAAGCTCTCTGTTGTTGAAAAACATAAATTCTTGTGATGACGGAGTTCTCAGCTGTTTAAATGGCTCAGGTAGACATATAGAGGGCAGAACTATCAGGAAATGCTGCTGGGAGCTGATCTTTTTAAAATATTTGTTGTTATAAACATTTTTGGATAATGTCACAAGGTTTGCAATCTTGAAACAACAAGCGTACAAAAAATATACAAGTTACGGGAGTAAAAAGAAACGTAACTGTTGCGATGTTGTCCACATAGAGGAAATCACGTAATATTTCCACATGGGTGGATGGAGCAGATACTGTCGCTGTTGCGAATTGGGGTGCAACAAGGGGCACACCGACACCAGGCATGTTTGAGATCACCTTGGCGGGCACAGCGCTGCGCAGATCCACTGGTGTGTGGTGCATGTTGATGGAGTGATATTTCTGCCACTACGTTGCACACAAAACTTTCTAAGTTACAAAATGAAAATATAAAATAGTTGCTTTCAAAAACCTTTTTTGCATTTGCAAAACACGTCTTCACATGCGTTTAGTCGCCTCTTGATTTTTTCCCATCTTTGATTTTGCTGAGTTAAGTTTCACTTTCAGCTGCTGATTGGTCCAGATTCTAACCAATCAGTGTCTCTGTCTCATAATGACGGTGCTTGGAGGCAGACATGGACTTTGTATAATAGTATTTAAAATAGCATTTTTTCATGAGTAAATGTTTTTTTTTACTTTGGACAAATGCTGACGAGTTTTAAAACACAAGACACTGTGAAAATGAACATAAAAGTTAAACAGGCTTCTTCTGATAAATGCATTGAGTCTCCTTGTGTGAGCTGTCATTCTTTTGCTTATTATTGCTGTTCATCTGATCCCAAACACGTGTGCAGTATAAACAATATGTGCTTTAAATCTTTTATTGTTTTGTTTTAACAAACAGATCTTAGAGAAAATCAAACTTTTTACCAAAATTTGCTCTGCAGGATTCAAACAGACCTGTTGATTTAATGTCAGCAGGTAAACTTTACAGTTTCAGGATATCCTCGACCATAAATTCACAAATCTGACATAATAAAAATTAACCAATGCTAAAAAAGAAAGAAAGTATGAATTATTGTTAAAATGATTTAAAAAATGAAAACGTCTTCATCCAAAGAGACAACATTGAGGTCAAAAAGAGCTGGTTTGGTTTCTGAGCCTCGGTAGCAGACACCATATTAGATGAATGTGGTGATTTGATTGGTTAGATTCTGGACCAATCAGCAGCTGTTTGGATGCAGCTTTGTCACATTTAACTGTAGCTTATCTCTGCAAAATCAAAGATATGAAAAAAGTGAGATGACACACAACGCATGCGAAAACTTTTTTGGCGGTGGCAGTTATATCACGCTAAGTCGCGCTCAGAGTAGTCAGCAAAATCAAAGATAGGAAATAAGTGAGATCTGACACGATGCATGCTAAAACACGTGTTCTGCAAATGCAAAAAAGTTTTTGAAAGCAAAAAAAATTGAAAGCAAAATAAAAATAATTAAAAAAGCAAATATTTAATATTTTTCATGTGAAACTTAGAACAATTTGTGTGCAATGTATTGGCAGAAATATCACTTCATACATGTTGGGTAGATTTGCTCTAACGTCATCATAAAAATATCACGCGAAAAAGGCGAGTGCAAGGCGCCTACCTAGACGAGCGCAGCTAGAAATTTGGTACTGCGCTGACTGCGAGCCGCCTATATGACTACAAAGCAATGCATTTTGGGAAAAGGTTTCCTGGCAGTTCTTGTAGTTCTTATTTATGCAGATCAGAAATGGCTGGTGCTTAACAAAGGCAATCTTATTATTTTTGCAAATTGTAAATCCCTGATGAAAAAATTGAAATGAAAATCTTTTTATACAAATGGTTGTGGTCATTTAAATCAGCATCACTCAGATTACTTTATCATTAGAAATTATTTTACTTGAAACATTCAATTCTTTTATGTTTTCTAATGATAATTATTTTGGTTTTAATGCTAAACATCAGACAAACATTTCCATTTATGAACTTTTGAACTTTATTTGTTTCTGAGGGACAGTGCACATTATAGCAGGAAGCATCACTGCAATGAGCCAGATTCAGCCCAGCGGCTATTTGTCATCTGTTGTCCCGGGACAGATGTCAAAACTGTCTGCCTACAAAGCTCAGGACATACAATCAAAATACCCATCATTACAAGACATTACAATGATTATAAAATATATTATAGCACAGCAATAAGGGGGGGAGAGGAATATTAAAATTCAATGGAATGTTAAGGACATCTCCAGCTTCTCGCTGCAGCTCAGTGTTCGCCTTCATCTCAGGCGCCTTTCCCCGCCTGCAGCCGCCTGCTCTCCCTGTAGATCCATGCAGGCGCTGGTTGATCTCAAACACACCTCTACTGCATAACTTTAAGGACTGCTGTGACACGCCCACATTCACATGCGCACTCACGCTCGCGCCCTGCTGTCCCGGGTGTTAGGCCTCAAAGACTGGTTCATGCTTGCGTATAACAGAGCTGGTTATTCACGCAGGAGTACTGAGGCAGCTGTTTGTTTTATTGGAGCAGCCATACATCACTTCTCCATCTCAGATGAATGAGGCTGCAGCAGAGAGGCCTCCTACTTCACAATCAATATGAAAGGCTCTCACTGCAGAAATATGAAACTGAGAAAATCTGATTGGAGATGTAGATTAAAATGGGTGTTAAAGGCAGCTTTCATCAAATGGATCTGTGTGTGTTTGCCGTGTGTGTCTGTGTATATGTGTGTACCTGTTTAAGCCTGTGTTTGATTGTGTGTGTATGTGTTGTGTGAGCAGGGAGGTGTTTGCTGCCAGAGGGGCAGATGGAGACAAATGGATGATCTTTCAAGACAACAGCTTCAATTAACACATAACCACACTCACAAATCATTCATGCACCAGCCTTGCTCACACACACACACACACACACACACACACAGTACTTAAGTGTTTCAGTGAGGTTCAGATCTGTCTAAAGCCCATTGCCACATTTCAAAGTTTAGGTATCAAGTTGATGAAAAGAGGAGATGCAGTCAATGAAAATACTGGGAGAACTGTCTCAAATCACCTATGTAAAAAAATGCAGGGCAACGGTAATGGTCATGTGTCATTTTGAGAATGTTGTGATGTTAAAATCTAGAAATAATTTCACTTTAATAAAACTGTCAGAAGAACTTTAACATGTTTTATGTTCTGGTCCATCTCCTCTAAGCATCAGTGGAAACAATTGTCTGACATTTGTGAAAAATTTAACTGATGTATGTGTGTGCTGTGTGTTTGCGAGTGCGTGTGTGTGCGTAGGTTTGGGTGTGGGTGTGTGGGGGGGCGTTTCTCGTTCTGTATTGCACATACCAGTTTTAGTCTAAATGTAGGAGCTAAAAGCCTAGAAAGTGTTTAGCTAAATTCTAGCACTTTGAGCCACTGAGATGTGATGCCACCAGGCTGACGCGCTAAGCGGGCCGTCGTTTCCCTCTACGACAAAGAAAAGAAGTCTTTCACTCCAATCGTCCTTGCTATTAATTTGTTTATTTTTTACATTATTGAAAACGGATTTGACTTCTATAACTCCACTTCACCAGATTAAAAAATCTCTTCTCCATCTGGCTGACGCACACCTGTCTGAGGTCAGGTAATCAATCAATTTATAATACACAGCAAAAAATGATAACAGCGACACCCACAGGACATGTTACTCAATGTGGCTCCTACAATAAATGAACAGATTGCCAAACTCTGTCAGGAAGTGAGCGTGCTGTAATGACTAAATGAAGTGTGGTGAAACTATGAATACTCAAGCTTAGTAACATCACAGTTCAAATGAAAAAAGTCACAAGTAGGCATGAAATAGATTCAAATTCAAATCTAACTTACAAAATAATTCCGAAAAAAGGTATCATCATTAAATGTTGTGATTGCAATGAACAGATTCGACTTTCAGCCGTTGTCCGACAGGTTAGGAAGGATGGCTTTGGAATCACAGGATTCCATTTACTTCTTTCCCTAAAAATATATTTTTTCTTTGTTTAATGAATAACTTTTGTATTTTTTGGTAATAAAATGTTTTCTGCTTTGGATGTTATGTAAAGTATTCTACCAAATGACAAAGTTGGAGTCCTTTGGAATGGATAATTGTCATGGTTCGCCCCCTAGCATGCGTTTTTGTCCATTGCAGGTTGGCTGAGGTTTCTCATGAGAAGGTCACAGCTGCCAGCAATCATCGCATTTAGGTTTCAGTATTTCAGGCATCTCCCTCCTGCTCTCACAATGGGAGCAGGAGGAATCCACTCATCATTCTGGATTTTTTCGAGTCCTTCCTGCTTTGGGGTCTTCTCCTACAAGCTATTATTACATTATGCTCCAGTCTCACCAGACCCAGCAGGAGGTTAGCAGGCTAGAAACTTAGCCCTGCAGCCCGCAGATGAGGATTAAATGGCTTGAAATGAGCTGTCCACCTTGGTCCAGGAGTGGCGTGGCAGCATGTCTGGGATGCAGCAGGTCCACAATCGACTCTCAAGACTGGAACATGCCCCTCAGTCTTCATCACTAAAGACCCCACTGGGTGTTCCAGAACAGTCTGATGGGACTGCTGAGCACTACCGGCCGTTTCCTGCTTCATGATTGCTCTTTAATGCCAGTGAGCTGGAGATGCTCCATCTTCAGCAAGGAGCCTGCAGTCTCTGGAATTACATTGTGGAGTTCCGGACTCTGGCTTCCAGCCCCCACTGGCTGGATGAAACGCTGGTGGACGTCTTTCTTCAGAGTCTTTCTAATGCACTCAAAGATGAGCTTGCGACAAGAGAGGTTCTGGAAGTTTTGGAGGAGATGATCGACCTGGCCATCTGCATCAAGGATGAGGGAACGAGATCGATAGCAGTGTTGCAACACAAGTTTGTCATCTCCACTTCCTGTGAGTTCTCCACCTATGCCAACCCAACACCTAAGCTCCACATGAGCATTCTACTCCTCTTCTGGAGCCCATGCAGCTCCTGCTGAGCGACAAAAACACATGGGGGCAGGGCTGTGTTGCACTGTGGACTGTACGGCCATTTTTTCTTCAACTGTCTGGGAAACGCCAGGGCTAGGAGAAAACTGGTGAGTCGTGTTTCCATCTTTACTCCTCTCTCTGACCACAAACTATGGTCTTGGTGGAACATGCAGTGCAGTAGTTGGAGACATTAATTGACTCAAGCTCTGATAGTGACTTGATCTCTCAAGCTGTGGTGAGCAAACTCATGATTCCTGTCGAGCCTCTGTCTCCTGCTTCACTCATTCAGTCAAGTGACTGTGTCTGGTAACCTGATTAGGTTTTATGTTGCGGATTCATTGAGACCTCCGGTTATTTTGGGTTCTCCATGGTTGTGCAGACACACATCTTATATTCACTGGACCTATGGACATGTATAATCTGTTTATCTGCTGCGGCTGCTGGTCATTTCTTTGTTAAAACCCCTCCTCCTGAACTTCATGATCTTGCTGTATTCAGCAAGGTATGAGCTAAATCTCTGCCTCCCACGGTCCCCATAACTATGTCATAGACCTTCTGCCAGGGACACAACCCCCCTAAAGGCGGAGGGGAGGGACTGATATTGGACAAAAAGACTCAGAGGTCATCAGAAAGTCACCTTTAAGTTGTGGGTGGGGATGTTGGCATGGAAGTAAGCTTCCGCTAATATCCCATCATCCTTTTGTTTACACTGTCCCACTAGCTTACAGTTCCTCACAACCGAAAGCTGACATTAGCGGTGCAACAAAATATGCAATTTTGGAGGTGCTCTGTTTCTTTTGAAAAAACAGGACTTTGATAAAGAAATTACTTTTTTAAATCAGGTTGTTTAACAGTGGCTGCAGTCCTGATGTTCACATATCAGTCTGCAGCAGAAAGGCGGCTGCGGGTGGAATATTGATCATTAGAAGTCAATCAATGGCAATTTCCTTCATCTGATGATAGATTGGAGAAGCTTGATTGAGGAAAAACAAATCTTAGCAGAGATTAGAAAGTCTTGAAGTCTTGCTCCTACATCTTCAGGGATTTCTTAGTCACTTCAGAGAAACGATTTTCGATCTGGACTTCAGCCTCTGAAAGGTTAGATCTTGTTTTTACATGGCCATCTTTAGCCCCCAGCCAGCATGCCCCCCCCCCCCCCCCCCCCCCCCCCCCCCAGCCGCAGCTGGCTGAGCAGGCAGACGTCCCCCTGCAGCTTCTAAGCAAAGACAGTGTGACGGGGAGGGGCTTAGTTTCACTTCATGCCCATGGCCTTCTGCACTCTTCCTAAAATGGATTTTTTTCTTTAACCTGGACTTCAGTGCAAACGTGTGCATGTGTGGCCCTTCGTCAGCAGTACACCCCACCACGCCCCCCACTGTATCACACTCAAACACACAAGCAAGCTTAGTGAGGATTAGACCACACATGCACAGGCAGATGCACAACACTCACACACAGATCTTTACTTCATTCCCACACACTGGCAGTTACAAGCACACGCAATGGTTTACATTGTTCTGCTGGGTTAATATTTACTAAATGCACCTCACACAAGCAATGTGTGTGTGTGAGGATTGTGCGCTCTACTTTGTTGTTCTTTGTGAGGTCGTATTCCGTTTTGAGTTGTCCCCATGTCTCAGTCCCTCCAGGTTCCAGTTCAGAATCCTCCACATCTGTCTTCCGTTCTGGGATGGTTTTCAGTTCATCTTGGTGATCTGTGTTTTCGCTCTTCTGTTGCTCAATAGTTTGTTTCATGTTTGAGTTTATTTATTGAATGTTTAAGTTTTTTCAGACACCAAGCCTGGTCACCAACATCTTGGGTCCTTCTCTTGACCACCAGTTCCTGACAGAGTGTTTGAGTGTGTCTGTGTTCCTGTGTGTGTTTGAGGCACAGACGGATATTTATACAGTGCTTTTCTACCTGCAAAGCTGCCATGTTCTGCAGGTAGCTAGCTACCACCAGGAGCAGTATGTGGTAGAGTGTCTCGTCCAAAGACACCAGTGCACCAAACCTCTGACTTTTGAACAGAGGTTGACCACTGCACCACTGTATATTTGTGGGAGCACAAGTGTGTATGTGGGTGTCTTTGTTTGTGTATTACAGTTAAACATTTCAATATTTTTCACTTTTTCTTTCTTCCTCATCTCCCTGTTTCTCTGTCTCTTTGCTGGTCTTTCCCATATCAACGCCCTCTTTAAAAAGAAAAAAAGAGAAATGCTGTTAAGGAACTTTTAAGAGATAACAGGAGCGAACAAGAGGAAGAAGCAGAAATAAAATGATGGAAGATGATGGTAACTGAGGAAAAAGGAATATAAAGGAAACATGAGTAGTGATTGAAGGAGATGACGAAGAAGAGGAGGAGGGTGAATAAGAAAGTGACTGGATGACAGGATTCACCTAAGGTCAGAAATCCCACAAGCAGAGTGAATAGACAAAATAGCAAATGGCTAAAGGTTTTTCCGATATCTGATGTTCAGCTCCTGAACATCAGCCGAAATCACGCAGGCATTAGGGAGTATTATGGGATGTCTGTACCACTGGCATGGCTCCATCCTAATTAAGTATCTCACAGCGTTTATCTGCCTCCTCAGACGTTTAGGTAATGGTTTGCAGCAAAGCATGAGCAATCCAATACTGCTAGAGAGGTTTACTAACTTCCTGCAGCAAATAATTAGTGTGTGGCTGAGAGCTGCATGACCAGGATGTTCATTTCTTTAAGCTGCTAAATCCTGAATTTTAAAAGCAAATCTGTTAATCCAATAAACGGTGTCATCCGAGCCAATCCAGGATGTTTGACTTTAGTTCATATCCCCGTGTGATAACTATAGTCCAGCTCTGCACGATTCTGCTTACTGTCTACAGGTCAGTGAGGGTCAAACATCAGAAAGTCTTTCTGCTGGATGACAAACAAGTCAGATTTAATCATTTAAATCTGACTAGTGCAATATTGTGGCGCCGGTGAGGTCGGCAGCCGCCGCGACTGCTCCGACCTATTTTACCTTTTTACCTCGTTTTTTACCTCGTTTTTTGTTTTTTTAAGTTAATTTTTTTAAGTTAATTCGACGCTTCCAACTCCGGATCCGAGTTGGCCGAGAGAGATCCTGAGAGAGAACAAAGGACGCGACCCGAAGCGGCGGCCCCGAGGGAAACGAGCCGGCGTCAGGAACAGGCTGAGAGCCCGTGCGCACCGCACACCTCTGCCTAGCATCCTGCTCGCGAACGTCCAGTCACTGGAGAACAAGCTTGACGACCTCAGGGCGAGGGTAAAATTCCAGAGAGACATTCGGGACTGCAATCTCCTCTGCTTCACCGAGACATGGTTGAATCCAGCGGTGCCGGACTACGCCATACAGCCGGCCGAGTTTTTCTCGGTTCACCGAGTGGACAGGACACGCGACTCGGGGAAGACAAGGGGAGGTGGAGTGTGTCTAATGGTGAACAGCAGCTGGTGCAACAGCACGAGTGTTGTTCCACTTACACGCTCCTGCACACCCAACCTGGAACTATTGTCCATCAAATGTCGTCCTTTTTATCTTCCCCGGGAGTTCACATCGGTCATAATCAGTGCCGTTTATATTCCACCACAAGCGGACACGGACGCTGCCCTATGTGAGTTGCATGAGGCACTCACACAGCACCAGACTCGACACCGGGACGCTGTGCTTATTGTGGCAGGGGACTTTAACAGTGCCAACCTCAAACGCGCAGCGCCGAACTTCTATCAGCACATCACCTGCCCGACCAGGGGCAAAAGGACACTGGACCACTGTTACACAACAGTTAAGGATGGCTACAAGGCACAATCTCATCCACCGTTTGGGAAATCTGACCACGCCGCCATCTTCCTCATTCCAAAATATAAACAAAGGCTCAAACAGGAAGTTCCGGTTTAGAGAGAGGTCGCGCGCTGGACAGGCCAATCGGTGGCCGCCTTACAGGACGCACTCGAGGACGCTGATTGGGGCATGTTTCGAAACAGCTCCAATGACATCAACGTGTTTACGGAAGCGGTTGTGGGATTTGTTGGGAAACAATCGGATGACACCGTACAGAAAACGAAGATCAGAACGTTTCCCAATCAGAAGCCGTGGGTGGATAAAACCATCCGTGACGCTCTGAGATCTTGCACCGCTGCCTATAACGCGGGACTCGCGTCCGGGGACATGGAGCTGTATAAGGCTGCGTCATACAACGTCCGGAAGGCGGTGAAAGAGGCGAAGAAGCGCTACGGGAGGAAACTAGAGTCACAACTCCAACAGAGTGACTCCAGGAGCCTGTGGCAGGGACTAAGAACAATAACGGACTATAGAGCACCAACATCCGGTGTGACGAGCGCGGACAGGACTCTGGCAGACGAACTGAACACCTTCTATGCTCGTTTCGAGGCTGCAGCCAAGGACGCTAGCGATGCTAATGCTAGCATCTCTAATGCTAGCGGTACTAACGGCTGCAGACAGGAAGTCACTACCAGTACCAGTAACGCGTTCATCATCTCCGAGCATGACGTGAGGAGAGCCTTCAGGAGAGTAAACACCAGGAAAGCAGCAGGTCCAGATGGCATCTCAGGTAGAGTCCTCAGAGCCTGTGCAGACCAGCTAGCACCTGTGTTCACAGAGATATTCAACACTTCTTTATCTCAGTCGGTGATCCCTACATGCTTTAAGGAGTCTGTTATTGTTCCAGTCCCAAAGAAACCCCATCCTACTTCCCTCAATGACTATCGACCTGTAGCCCTCACCTCAGTAGTGATGAAGTGCTTCGAGCGACTGATCAAAGACTTCATTATCTCCTCACTACCTGACACATTAGATCCACTACAGTTTGCTTACCGTTCGAACCGCTCAACGGACGACGCTATCTCTCATCTACTTCATACTTCTCTCACTCATCTGGACACTGGAAGGGGAAATTATGTTAAAATGGTCTTTGTTGATTACAGCTCAGCATTTAACACCATAATTCCCTCCATACTCACCACCAAGTTGGAGCACCTGGGACTCAGCCCATCTCTGTGTCAGTGGATGTCCAATTTCCTAACTGGCAGACCACAGGCAGTAAGGATGGGCGGATTTGTCTCAGCTTCCATCACTCTCAACACTGGAGCCCCTCAGGGTTGTGTTCTGAGCCCTCTACTGTACTCACTGTACACGTACGACTGCGTGGCGTCCACCAACTCCACCACCATCATCAAATTCGCTGACGACACCGTTGTGGTGGGCCTGATCACTGATAATGATGAGACGGCCTACCTGAAGGAGATTGGACATCTGGAAAACTGGTGTGAGAGGAACAATCTCCTCCTAAACGTCAGCAAGACTAAGGAGTTGATAGTGGACTTCGCCACAAAGCAGAAGAGGAACTACCAGACCCCCGTCATCGACAAGAGCCCAGTGGAGAGAGTGAACAGCTTCCGATACCTCGGTGTCCACATCACGCAGGACCTGTCATGGTCCTGTCACATCAACACCGTGGTGAAAAAGGCCCGGCAGCGTCTTTACCATCTTTAGACGTCTGAGAGACTTTAGACTGCCCTCTGTGGTGCTTAGGAACTTTTACTCTTGCACCATAGAGAGCATCCTGACGGGTAACATCACAACCTGGTTCGGGAACAGCACCATGCAGGACAGACGAGCTCTCCAAAGGGTGGTGCGTTCAGCTGAGCGCATCATCCACACCGAGCTCCCTGACCTGCACTCAATCTACAGCAGGCGGTGCTGGACCAGGGCCAGGAAGATAACAAAGGACCTCAGCCACCCCGACAACGGACTGTTCTCTCTGTTGCGGTCAGGAAAGCGTTTCCGCTCTCTGAAGGCTAACACAGAGAGACTGAGGAGGAGCTTCTTCCCGCAGGCGATACGGACTCTTAACCAGTAATCATGGACATTATACACACAAGCCACTTTCACATATGTCACTTTAGAGCATATTTGCACACATCCGGACATTCTATTTTTATGTTTTTATATTGTATATTCCTATATTTTATATCTATCTTCCTATTCCTATTGATATTCTTTCTTGTTTGAGGTCGCGGGCGGTCGCCTAAGCATTTCACTGCACATTGTACGCTGTATGATTGTGTGTGTGACAAATAAAATTTGAATTTGATTTGAATTTGATTTAAAGCACGGAGTTAGGCTGCATTGTAGTGAAGCGGTTAGCACTTTCGCTCTGGATTGAATCCTGGCTGGGTTCTCTCTGTGTGGAGTTTGCATGCCCTCCCCATGTATGCATGGGCTTTCCACAGGCATGCCAGCTTCCTTCCACAGACAAAAGCACAGGATGACTGCTGTGTCAAAGGCTGTTTCCAGACTGGACTCATTTGGTTCCCTAAAGTTGGATTGAGCTTCGGTTCGCTCTGAGTTTATTATTTACTAAATGCACCTCACACAAGCAATGTGTGAGGATTGTGCACTTTAGTTTGTTGTTTTGTGATCTTTCTGTGGTCATGTTCTGTTTTGAGTTGCCCCCATGTCTCAGTCCCTCCAGGGATTTTGGCAGTCTGAGTATGCTTTATGCTCAGAGCAGAACAACTGAACCAAAACGGCCACCGTAGCCGGTGGTCACATGATAAACAGAGTGGGAAAGAAGCATTGGATGAAATCCAACATTTGTCATTTATCAAACAGAAAAAAGGGTCCAACTGTTTATTTGTTGAAACTTTTCTCTTACCACCACTGAAAACGCTTCTTCCACGCTTTTCTGTGTCTCGTTATGCGACACACGCGTGCCGCTGCTGTGACGTCATTCTCAAAGTGACCTTACCACAGTAAGGTACCTGTGCGATAACGCCACAACGATGACACAAAGACACTTATTGAAATGGGATCTACGCATTGCTTCTCACTGTTTTCCCAACAATCTATGTCATTAAAAACTTATCAGTGTACCTTCTTTTTCCAGTCCGAATGGTCTCTAGGTGTGCATGTGTGAGTGAATCTGACGCAGGCTGGTGACCTGTTCAGGGCCATCGCCCAACAGTAGCTGCTACAGGTTCTAGGAAACCCTGTGACCCCAAATTGGATTCAGCGGATTTTGCAGATGAATGGAGGGATGGACGGAAGGATGGATGGATAGATTGAATTGGTAGAATCTGCCTTTTTTTCCTGTTCAGCTCTTTGGAAGTTCAGGGATCCAGCTTCCCCTGTTCCAACTTTGATGTTTAACCCTTGTACCATCGTAGATGACCCCCCCTTCCATTGACGTGTTCTCCCTACCATGACAAAGGTGGATAAAGGTGGAAAGATTTCATGTAATCCATGGACACCAGTGAAGATCACAAATCATTGAAGAAAAAAGGTTCAGAGCACTGTCTAGTGGGTCTAGATGACCCAACTCCCAATGTTAAAGTGCCTAGGATAGCACAAGGGTTAAAGGACAACAAAACTTTTCAATGCTGCTTTCTCAGTGAAAACTCAACAGCTACCAAATGCAAAAATGTTAAAGAGGCTTTTAAAAGTAACTTTAGGTCTGAAAATCTGCTGTTCCCATTTGAGGAGGTCAAATTGAACTCCATGTCAAAGTAAAGGGTACAACAGGCACAGTTTTTCGATTATTCCGTCCTGTTTTCCTAACTTCAATTCATTTGTTTCCTCTTAAATGTAGAATAGATTTTAAAAGGTTTTTACTAATGCTAAAAAGCTCCATCTTTAGAGCCCTAGGTGGTATTCCTTTCAAAAATTAGTTATATTTCCAAAATTATGTGCATCCATGAATTTGAGTTTGGATCAGCTAACGAAAGATTTGTTTTAAAATCTTTTAAAAAATTACAAAATTCTAAAAATGCTAAAAATTGTTTTGGACAGAAAAGTTTCCTTTCAGTGATTGGCTGCTGACGGGATAGTGGTTCTGATTGGTTGATCGGTTTCGATGAAAATTCTAGAAAAAGGCAGAAGTTGTGTTTATGTCTGTACAAAGGTAGGGCGGCAGTGGTGCAGTGGTAGGGCGGTCCACCTCCAATCAGAAGATTGGGGGTGCGATTCCCGCCCATGTGTCAAAGTGTCCAAATGTTTATAACTGAGGATAATTGATTGATTTCAAGCATTGCAGTCAAAGCAATAAAGAATTTACAGAGATTTATCAAACTCAACACAGAAATGATTAAATAAGTAAAATATATTTTGTACTTCATAAAAGTCTTTATGTTACGGTTTCTGTTTCTTCGAACCCGAGCCGCCAGCCGCGGACCCCGAACCCCAGCCGCCAGCCGCGGACCCCGAGCCCCAGCCGCCAGCCGCGGACCCCGAGCCCCAGCCGCCAGCCGCGGACCCCTAGCCCCAGCCGCCTTAACACTGGACAGGAAGGTAATACGTGAGGTAATACGTGAACATACCCAGCAGAAACAGTGAACATACCCAGCATTTACTACTGAAAGTACCATGTAATAGAGTGGAAATAGGGCTGACTTTCTTTTGTAGTCCAGTTTCATTGTACTTAAGGGGTAGTTTCTGTGGTAAATTCATGGTAAATACTATGAAACATACGAGTGCAGACTTAAATTCAAGGTACTTTATTTGTACTTACCTTGTTCATACATGTGGTAAGTACCACATGTATGAACACCTTTGCTCAACATGTAAATACCCAGTAAGAATATTATAAATACCCAGTATGTACCACGTAGGTATGAACCCAATAGTACCACATAAATACACGGTAAGTACCATGTAAGTACAGACTAGACACAAAAAAGTACCATGTAAGTACCTAAATCTTTAGAATTCATGACTTGTAAATTTAGAAAATATTGATGAGTTTCTTTTATGTAATTACAGTCTGCCTTTTCGTTTATTTGTACATATTTTATAATTATTTTTCACAGTTTGAAACAGTGTGTCTAACCATTTCAGTTACCACATCAAATCAAGATTCTTTCATCTAAAATATTTCTTTAGTTTTTGCTTGATAATGTGACAAATATAATGTCTTGAGATAGATTGGAATTTTAACCTTTCACCCAGCATCAAACCTCTGGAGTTGACAGACCGTCATGACTCTCGTGCACACCTGTGCACAGGTACCGAACCCGTCAGACTTTAAAACCTTCTGGGTCATTGGAATCACGTTTTTAAGTCACTTATTTCCTTGTAAATCAATCCTCTGCCTTCCGCTCTGCTTCTGTGTCCCTCTGCATGTGGTTGCCCCTCCCCCAGAGAGTACACACCCACACTCACACACACAGACACACACAGACCCTCTCCCATCTATCTTGTCTCATTTTTGCTCATAGCTAATTCTTTTCTGTTCTCTTAATCCTTGTACATCTTGTTTTATTCTTCTGCCCTCCATCAGTCATTCCTCTCCCTCTTCATCTTCCATCGTTGTCCCTGGTTCTCCTCTTCCTTCTCTACACACCTCCTCATCCACACTCCGCCTCGACGCTTTCATCTTTCCTCCCATTACGCTGCCATCTCCTCATCCATCTCCCATCTGTCAGGGGCCGAGGAGGTAAAGTATCATTCAGGGAGGATAGCCGGGGCAAAAGTGCTGCACACACACACACACGCACGCACACACACACAAAGAGCACAGTGCTCACACACACACAAAGAGCACAGTGCTCACACACACACAGCACACACACACAGCACACACACACAAACAGGCACAGTGCTCACACACACACACACAAAGAGCACAGTGCTCACACACACACACACACACACAAAGAGCACAGTGCTCACACACACACAGCACACACACACAGTGCTCACACACACACACACACACACACACACAAAGAGCACAGTGCTCACACACACACAGCACACACACACAGTGCTCACACACACACACACACACACACAAAGAGCACAGTGCTCACACACACACAGCACACACACACAGTGCTCACACACACTCACACACACAAAGAGCACAGTGCTCACACACACAAAGCACATTCACTGAATCACATCACACACGCACAAAGAACAACTGCATTCTCCTACATACACAAAGAGTTCATGCACTCAGTGCATTCATATACACACCACACTCACACACATTGTGCTCACAAACACACAGCAGACTTACACTAATAGAACAGACAAACACAGGGCACTCAAACGCACAAGCAGAGTGCTCACACACATTGTGTTCACACTCACCTTTTGCTCACACACAGTAGATATATATACACACACTAACACAGCAATCAAACACAACTCACAGACTCACACACACACCCAGTGCTCACACACACTTTGTTCTCACACACACACACTTTGCTCACAAACACAACAGAATCACACACACAAACACAGCACTCACAAACACAAAGCTCACAAACACAGAGCAGACTTACACACACAGTGCTTGTAGCACTCGCACATAGCACACACACACTGACAAACACAAGTTAGTGCAACCACCACCTCTCTTTGCGTCTCTGTTTGCTGGACGGTCAGTAAACGAGATGTTCTAAGGCGCAACCGGTGCTGTGTTTGAGGGGAGCTTCAGAGGAGCCAAATGGACAGAAAGGAGTAGAATGAAGTCGGAGGGAAGAAGAGGTCGTCAACAAGAAAAAGTGAGAGCAGTGGATGGAGAAAGATGAGGCGGGGAAATGAAAACAGGAATGAAACAGGAAAAAGCAAGTCTAAGAGAAAAGCAATCCTGTTGGTGCTGATAGATTCCAAGCAGAACCATGTTATCTCTTTCTTCCTCCCCTCACAGGCACACACAGTCTAGACACACAACACACACACACATGCAAACAAAACACACACATCTTGTAAAAGCTAACCAATCAGAAGTACATGTATCTCCAGCTTTACAACCAATAATCAGTCAAAAGCTGCTGCAATTGGCTCTGAGTAGATGTGCTTGTGTGGGCCTCTGTTTCCTCATGTGGTTTGTTTACATTGCACGCTGCAGGGGGGGGTGGGACAGGGAGTTTAGTGATGAGTAGCTTCAGAAGATGAGAAAACTAGTCAGGTGACCTTCAGACATTTCAGCACCTCAGGTGATCTGCAAATGTTTTAGCCGGTGTGGGTACCGGATGTTCTCGGGGTCCTTCGGGGTCCTTCGACCAATGATGACGTCACACTATTTGATTGGCTGTAAGTTGCCACGACCAATGAGTCAACGTCGCTAAGTTTTTTTAAAAAACTTTATTGACAATTGCGGTATCATACATTAAATAACGACCAATAACAATGTAATCAATATTACCTCGAAGATCAGTCAACATTGCCAAACATAACATATTAACACAGAAAATAAAGAATAGAGGGGGAAAAAAAGAAACAGTGAACATAACACACAAATAAATAAAAACAAATAAATAAAAATAAAATAAAGGAACATAGAACCAATCTAAATAGTCCAATACTAGTTAGGGGTACTCGTGAAGTTTGTATTTCAGAAAAAAACAAAGCAATTTCAAGCCATTCTTCTTTTTCATAAAATGAAGTGATTCAAAGTAAAAACAGAGCTCTTTATGAAATGTTATAAAAAGTGGTTTGGTCTTCAAAAATGTATTTTTGTGCATATAAAACTTTCCTTGCAATATCAGGATATTAAGAACTGTATTTTCTGGTTTATTATATGATACCACACCTACTAGAACATTTTTTGAGTGTAAATGAACTGGCATTGCAATTTTGGAAGAATACCAGAAGCAGAACCCTTCCCAGAATGTTTTTATAACTCCACAGTTAAAGAATAAATGATCCACCGTGTCAATGTCATTCAAACAAAAACTGCAGTCATTCTCTTCAAACCCAAAACGAATCCTCAAAAATTCCTTAGATGGGTACGACATCGCTAAGTAGTAAAATCGCTAAACGTAAAATCGCTCGCTAAGTAGTTTGTCCAACTGGTGTTACCGTAGGGTGACGTCATCATTGGTCGAAGGACCCCCGAAGGACCCCGAGAACATCTGGCGGCCCGAGTCGATCCGGTACCCACACGGGCAGTTGACCTGCAGGCATCCCAGGTTGTGTTGGAGGAAAAACATCAGTCCTGGAGAAACTATCCCCGTATTATTTTACTGTAGGGGACACCTAAATGACACAGGTTCTTTGACATACAGTAACTCTGACTGTTTAAAGACAGAGTATTTCTTTATTCAAATTGTTGTAAGTAAGGAGCAGATGAAAAAAAATACTTTGGAAAAAGATTGTATTTGTGACAGTGGGCGGGTCAGAAGCCCCCTTCAGCGCACAAAAAAGAAGAAATATCTTTCTCAGCACCAACAGTCCCACCCATGACTCAGAGGTGAATTTCTAATGAACTCCTGCCACTCTGCAGAAACTATGTCCTAGAAAATTTTTATTTTGCCTAAAAACAGAATAATCATAATTAAAAGACCATTGGGAGCACTTTGAAGCTTTTCAGTGTATTTAAATGTTCATTCTTAACTGTAAACAACCCCAAAACAGTATTTTGATCTGTTCTCGCATTTCTGAGTATTCCTTTGACCCTTGTGCTATCTTAGATGACCCCCCCCTTACTTTGACACATTCTCCCTACCATGACAAAGGTGGATAAAGGTGGAAAGATTTCGTGTAATCCATGGACACCAGTGAAGATCACAAATGATTTATGATGTTGCAATATTAGGAGTACACACAACATGCCAGACCTCAGTGATGGACAAACTGTAGTAAATAAATGAACATTTGGAAGTTTGAATTCAGGATTTTGATCTCAGAAATAATAACAAATCAATTCGGTTTCCTGTACTGATTGTCTAGAGCAAAACAGGAAAAACTCAGTGGAAAGAAGTGGTGACAAAGATTAATACCTACACAACAAAAGCACACAAAGTACAGAAAGTTAAGAAATGTATGAGAAGGAAGTTAACATGTAAAAAATGACTCACAATGGGGCCACACCTGGCCTAGACAGTAGTAAACATTGGGCTCCAGGGGAAAGTCAGTTGTTCATTAGATGAGTCTGTTTGTTCTTGCACTAAGATTGAAACATGAAAGGTGAACCAAAGAGTCAAAGCAGCCCCCCGCTGCATACAAATGTGTGCGCACACACTCACAACCTCATGTGTATACCCCCACCCCTGTGCTCCCTGAGGGGGGGCTGACAAGAAGCAGATATTCAAAATGATGCAAGCTCAAACGATGCATCTGAACAACTTCTGACTTCTCCGTGTGACAAACTGGCCACCATGCCCCGCCTGCTGCAGAGAAGGGAAATGAAGATGCTTCGGCACAATGCAACACAACCAATCATGTGACATTTAACACTTATCAGACACTCACAAAGTCGCGGCTAGTGTGTGAAACATTGGATGAGTTCAGCTTGGCAAGTGTGTCCACGCTTGGAAGTACACAGCTCATGTGCTGCACTGAGATTTTTCCCTTTTAATAAATGTGGCCTTTTGTCTGTGTGAACCTGTCAGAATTAGATTAGTTTTCCACAGCACTGGTGGCCTTTACACACACTCACACACACATGTACGCACTTCTGCTGCTATGTGTGAGGCCAATTCATTTTGCCACAAGTGGCTTGAGATTGGATCTGTTCAGAGTCCTAATATATCCCACCTTGGCTAACCTTAAAGTGCTCCGCCTCCAAGAGACATGTGCGTTAATGTGTATAAATGCACATATGAAAGCATTTTACATCCAGGTTACCTGCTAAGACTCAGATCATTGGTGCAGACACCCCCTAGCAACCACCCCTGCAGAGAGACACAACATTGATTGTAACGTTATCTGGATGGGATCATTTCAATTGATCCACAAAAAGGGTCACTCTTATCGATGCTATCTGCTCGTCTGCTTTGTCATTAGAGTGACATCCAAGTGCCAAAATATCGGGCTGTTTTTCCAGAAGGGAGGTGGTGGGGGAGGGGGGGGGGTGATCTCAGATACAAGCAGAGATGAAGACGAGCTGCAGGACAGGAGCATTTGTGTTTATTCATGTTTGTTCCACTTCAGCTGCACTTTAGCCATCACTAGCTCTATTTCCATTGTACTCATGCGCAAAACCTTATTGAAATTCTAGAAATGTCGAAAAAACACATTTTCACGATTACACCGCTTCCATCAAATTATATTTATGAGAATAATAATAACTAATAATAATAACTCACGCAATAAGTCAAAATTAAGTCATTTAAAAACAGTGATCAGCCAGTGAGTGAAGGATTGCTGGTTCGATCCCCGCTCCCTCCAGCCTCCTGTTGTGTTGTGTCCTTGGGCAAGACACTTCTCCCTGCCTGTGGCTCCACTGGGGTGTGAATGCGTATGATGATGGTCAGAGGGGCCGAAGATGCGTACTGGCAGCCACGCTGACGCAGTTCAGTCTGCTCCGGGGCAGCTGTGGCTACATCAGTAGCTACCATCACCAAGAATGAATGAGGAGTGAATGAATAATGGACACATTTTAAGCGCTTTAAGCGGAGAAAAATCCAATCAAATATTCAAATTTCTGCCACAGCACCAGCGCTCATCATCATCTATCAAAGGAGACATCAGAGTCTTATTCAGCAGCAAGCTGCTTACACGTGGGAGTGGCTACATATGAAGTCATTTTAGGAAATGGTGGTTGGTGAGTTTCCAGAGGAGAATTGGATCCAACAATTCAGCATGACATGCTTAACTTTTAATGAGCTGTGTGACACTGTGGGTCCTCTGGTGGCGCCTACTGTGCAGCGCCCAAGTGAGCTAGTTTATACCAAGAAGTGCATTGCCCTCACTAACTACAAACTGGCTACCCATTGTCACACGACTACCTTCATTTAAATACGAAAATAGTGTTTCCATTGTAGTTTTGTGAAAAATGTCAGTTTTGATAGACCTCAAAAAGTCCTCCTCCAAGCACAAAAACCTTTTTTCGATAAATGCAAGTTTTTTCAAAATTTACGTGTTTCCATTAGGCAAATTTATGATAGCAAATCCAATTTGCACAGTTTCATAGTCAGTGGAAACAAAGCTATTCAAGAACTGTAGAGGCTCGCATCTTTCATACCAATACCCTCCCTCGCTTCTTCATTACTTTATCTGAAGAAGGAAATTGGTTAAAAAAGACACTTTACGTAGCATCTCCTGGCTACTAGAAATTCTAAAGTCTACATTAGTTCAGTTGTTCTGCTAACATCAGGTAAAAAAAACACACTGCTCTTTTCCTTTTGCACTTCGGATGGATAGATGGTTGAATTAAGTGGAAAAGCTGTTTTACGTTTTTACTTTAACCCCTTTGTGAGTGAGCAGTAACACTTTCAGCAACTATATGCAGATTGACTTCATTAAGAGGAGACATTTTTATTTTTCCCTCAAAAACCTTTATTAAGTTCCAGACGAATGTTTATCGATTGTATTTAGTGTTTCTGAAATTGTGTTTTGATTCCAGTCAGCTAACTGACAGCAAACTCTGGACACAAAGAAAGAGAAAGCCTAGCAAAACAGTCAGTATTGACCCTGATATTTAGCTTTGTGGACTCTTAGCTGAGCTAATAAACCTGCTGCATTTGGAACCAGCCGTCTGCCTGTTCTTTATTTATTTATTTATTTATTTATTTATTTATTTATTTATTTACTTGTCCTGTCCAACAGCTGGGCAAACAGGTTGGAGCTGAAGGCCTCTAGTAATTACAGATTCAAGTTGCTGATATTCCAAGAAGTTACTTATTCCATGTTTGTCTTGTAGTTCCTGGGGTGTTATGAATCTTCTATCAATAATTATGTGCTCTAGTTGTGTTACGCCCCCTGCTTGCCAAGCTGGGAAGTGTAACATTTTTTTGTTTATAAGGATGTCTGGGTTGTTCCAGATGGGTGTCATTTTGCACGGTTGAATTGATGATTTTGATATTTTAAGAAATTCCCACCAGGCTGTTAAAGTGGTGTTTATATTAATACTTTGGAAACAATCCTGTTTTTTAACTGTTTGGCTAATAAATGGTAGCTGTGACTGGTTGATTTTTCCACATAACGCCTGTTCCAAGTCTAACCATGAGTTGGTTTCTGGATTATTTTTTAACCATTTTAAGATGTATTGTAATCTATTTGCTAAATAATAGTTGTGGAAGTTAGTTCTAAGCCTCCACAGATTTTAAAGTTTTTAGACTAATTCTTGCAGGTTGATTTTTAAGATTTTCATTTTAACCGGGGCTACCTTGACCATAAGGGACAGAGGCAGGTTGACTCAGCGTGTTAGATCGTCCTGTATGCTTTTCAGTAATGGGGTGTAGTTTAGCTGCACCAGTTCTGATAGTTTGGGGGAAAAGTGGATACCTAGATATTTGATGTTTCCTGATTTGACTGGTATCGTGAGTCTTTGCTCTGCATTACTGTTCAGTGATAATTAAACAGATTTATTCCAATTAATGGAGTAGTCTGATATGGAGGAGAATTCATTAATGATTGTTGCTGTTTCATTTACAGAACGGGAATGATTTAAAAACAGTAATATGTCATCTGCATAGAGACTAATTTTATGATGGCTGTGTTTGGTTTTAATTCCTTTAATGCTCTCATTCTGTCTTATTGCTGGAGCTAGAGGCTCAATAAATATAGCAAAAAGAGAAGGAGAGAGTGGGCAACCCTGTCTGGTTCCTCTTTCGAGAAAAAACCTGTTGGAAGTCTGTTTATTAGTTCTGACTGATGCATTGGGGTTGTGATATAATTTTAAGCCGTCTGCCTGTTCTTGTGACACTTGCATCATTGAGATCCCTCTATTATTATCATTAACCCTTTTGTTGTTGTAATAATCCCGCCCCCCTCTCTCTCAAATTAGTGGCATTGTTCAGCTCCATTCCTGTCCCATCCGCTCCTCCTATCCTCTGCTCCTCCTGCTCTTTTTTCCTCCCTATCTTGAAAAATACTGTTTTGCCTCCTCTTAGTTTTGTGTTTTTTGAGCAGTAAAAACACTGATAAAATAAAAATTTAAACAACTGTCCTGCAATTATAAATGCATCTCCATCTGGATCTCCCACACTGACACACATGCACGCGCACACACACTGAGCTGCACAGGAAGTCAAACAGAAGGCCAATAAGATACGCTTGACTGGAGGCGAGTCTGCAGCCTCTGTGTCTGTCTGAGATGGGGAGATAGTGTGGCACTATTCACTGTTGTCATTGTGTGAACCGCATGTCCTCACAGCCACAGTCGGATCAGATAAATCCTGAAACATTGCTGTCTGTTTTCCACACTAAACACACCTGGAGGTCAGGGGACTTAGAAGAAGCAACATTCACACAAACTCTGCGTTTGTGTATTTATCCAAACAGTGTTGGGGGTTTCAGTCTAAAAAGCAGTGGGGCGAAGGCTAATGTAGACACATCTGTGCCTAACCACCTCTGCACAGGCTTCTGTACACGGACCCTGACGGACTCCAGCTGCTTTTAAAACAGAAAACTCTCATTCTGTATACCTTGGGGAATCAGCAACCCACAGCGGCACTTTGTTTTCACATAATCATTGTAGCTAAATCTTTAATCAGACAACTTCAACAATCATGATCAACTATTCCCCCTCTTCATGCGTGGCTGGCTCCAGCATTTTGCCCTGAAGCTAACCAAGTAAAATAATAGCATCAATCAAAAAGCCTGAACAACGAGCACATCGATGCTTGCTCATGAAGATACAGTGAGATTTTTGGAAAAATTAGGTTCGTGAAAGAAAAATAACAGCTTGTGACGTTTCTTAATGGGTTTGCAGTACAGAAAGCATTTCTTATAGTATATTTATTTGACACAAGACAAGACACAGACCAGTTAAAGATTTGCCTTGTAACAAATAAAGAAGAAGGTTGGGAATACAGACTATAGGAAAAGTTAGTTATTTTCTGCTAAAATGTTGCATTTACTACTACAGTAATGGGATAATTAAAATGTTGTAAAACGTGTACTGAGGGGTTTGCTGCTGTCTTCTCGGTTTCTCTGTTTCCAGGGTTCACTGTCAGTGAGCTGACTCCCAGGTGCTAACAACCCAGGAGAGTGTACAGAAAAGATGGAAGGAGTATTTTGAGGAGCTGATGAACGTGGAAAATGACAGGGAAAGAAGGGAGGAAGATGTGGTTGTTGTGGAGCAGGAAGTATCAGAGATTGGAAAGGATGAGGTTAGGAAGGCTCTGAAAAGGATGAAGAGCGGAAAGGCCGTTGGTCCTGATGACGTACCTGTGGAGGTATGGAAGTGCCTAGGAGAGACAGCAGTGGAATTTCTAACGAGTTTTTTCAATAGGATTCTAGAGAGTGAGAAGATGCCTGAGGAATGGAGGAGAAGCGTTCTGGTTCCGATCTTTAAGAACAAGGGTGACACGCAGAACTGCAGCAACTATAGAGGAATAAAGTTGATGAGCCACACAATGAAGCTGTGGGAAAGAGTAGTGGAAGCCAGGCTTAGGAAGAAGGTGGAGATTTGTGAGCAGCAGTATGGTTTCATGCCCCGTAAGAGCACCACTGATGCCATTTTTGCTTTGAGAATGTTGATGGAAAAGTACAGAGATGGTCAGAAGGAGCTGCATTGTGTGTTCGTAGATTTAGAGAAGGCGTATGACAGGGTGCCGAGGGAGGAGCTGTGGTACTGTATGAGGTTGTCTGGAGTGGCAGAGAAGTATGTCAGAGTAGTTCAGGACATGTATGAGAGAAGTATGACGGTGGTGAGATGTGCTGTAGGTCAGACAGAGGAGTTCAAGGTGGAGGTGGGACTACACCAAGGATCAGCTTTGAGTCCTCTTTTGTTTGCTATGCTGATGGACAGGCTGACAGACGAGGTAAGACAGGAATCTCCCTGGACAATGATGTTTGCGGATGACATTGTAATCTGCAGTGAGAGTAGAGAGCAGGTGGAGGAACAGCTAGAGAGGTGGAGGTTTGCTCTGGAAAGAAGAGGCATGAAGGTCAGTCGTAGTAAGACAGAATACATGTGTCTGAACGAGAGGGATCAAGGTAGAAGCGTTAGGTTACAGGGGGCTGAGGTGAAGAAGGTGCAGGAGTTTAAGTACTTGGGGTCAACAGTTCAGTGTGATGGGGAGTGTGGAAAAGAGGTGAAGAGGCGAGTGCAGGCAGGTTGGAGCGGGTGGAGGAAAGTGTCAGGAGTGTTGTGTGACAGAAGAGTGCCAGCAAGACTCAAAGGAAAGGTGTACAAGACAGTGGTGAGACCAGCTCTGCTCTATGGGTTAGAGACGGTAGCAGTGAGACAGAGACAAGAGGCTGAGATGGAGGTAGCGGAGATGAAGATGTTGAGGTTCTCCTTAGGAGTGACCAGGTTAGACAGGATAAGGAACGAGTACATCAGAGGGACGGCTCATGTTGCCTGTGTTAGCGACAAAGTCAGAGAAGCCAGACTGAGATGGTTTGGACATGTTCAGAGGAGGGACAGTGGATATATTGGTAGAAGGATGTTGGAGATGGAGCTGCCTGGCAGGAGGGCAAGAGGACGGCCAAAGAGGAGATATATGGATGTCTTGACAGAGGACATGAAGTTGGCTAATGTTAGGGTAGAAGATGTTCATGATAGAGTGAGGTGGAAAAGGATGATTCGCTGTGGCGACCCCTGATGGGAAAAGCCGAAAGAGAAAGAAGAAGAAAGAAGAAGACTGTCAGTGAGCTGACTGGAATAAAAACACTATTTCATAATTACTAAATAGTGGATAGTTTTTGCATCTAAAGTGGAAATAAAATAAAAAATAGATTTATACTAAAAAAGGAAAATAAAGGAAAACCTAAAAGTGACAGATTGAAGGATCCTCCAGCTTTGTGGACCCTCATCCCAGCCGCTTCACACTTGCAAACCGCCCAAATGCATGCTGGAGATCATCTGCAAAGAGCGGAGAGGAAATCATGTGGTCCCAAACAGGACCCCCTCTGGCGCCTGGCTGCCTAGAATATCTGTCCTTAAAGACTATGAAAAGACAAAGAGCAGCCCTGCCAGAGTCTAACATGCACCCGGAACCGGTCTGACTTAAAAGTGTGATATTTTTCTTATTTGTATTGAGACAATAAGAAATATGTCCTTTAATTGTGTTGTCTTTTTTTTCTCTCTGCAGACTAATGCGTAAAAGTAGATCGTCGAACTGGGTCACAGAGAGACGGAAGTAGCACTGAAAGCGGCCGTCATTCAGACGCAGCTACTGCAGTAAATGAAGCTCACCTGTGCTGGTAGTCTCTAAATGAAAATAATATGTGGCGAGTAGCTCTTCACACATGTGAGAGGAGCGGCAGGTTTATGAACTCACTTTTGGACAAGTATCAAGCAGCAGAACAGAGGCACCAGACATGAATTTGATGTCTTTGATGGGAATGCAGCAAAAGGCTTCAGTAAAGTTCCCATCCTGGCACATCTAAGCATCAATGTGCTCAGTTTGGCTGGGCTAACTTGTTCGGTTTCTTTGTTAGCCTGATCCAAAAGCCTAAGATCACGTTCAAATGTTTTCTCAGTCCCATGCAAGCAGAATACGTCCAGCAGCATTACTCATAGTTGGCAGGGGAAAAGTATTTAGCCTCTTGGCATCTTTATTATGGCTCACACCAACAGCAAACAATTAAATCACTAAATAAGTTGACATGACAGACCTGCAAACCTGCTCCTCTTTGTGGTAGGAGACAAGCGTTGCATCATATTTGTCACATGAAACGCAAAACATATTTGAAACTTAAGTACAATTTCTGACAACATCTTTATAATCCTGGCTAATCCTGAGCCAACTGTGAAGCATGAATTTTAGGGTCAGGGTAATTTTAGAGATTTTTTATGGTCAGGCAAGCAGGTGAGGAACCTGGATGCAGGGAAGAACCACAAACAAAGACGTAACAAGGTCCAACAGGTTTAAGAACAAAACCATAGCCACTGAGAATATAGCATGAAGACAGTAAAAGCCAACACTGAATGCATATGGAGAGGGCCTTAAATATTGGGTGGCTTATTATCAAAGTGCAGGCAGCTGTGACTGCACCACAGGAACACTGGTGAATGGGTGGAGGCACCGCCAGCCTGCACAGAAACCCAAAAGACAAAATGAGAACAAAGAAAAAAACATTTCAACATAACAACATGGCAGTGGGAGCCTGGCATTTCCCCTAAATGTTCCCGCCTTTCAGGTCAAAGTCAGTGGAAAGAACATTTTGGAACAAGAAAACAACCAATTTGTAGTTGTGCACAAGAGTTGGGGCATGCCCCAAAAATATGGGGTTTATGGTATTCTGGGAGCAAAGTTGGAGAGACAAAAGTGTGAAACTGTCTTTATGAAGTGAAAATATGAATGAAATAAAGAAGCCAGGTCTCTTTTAAGGAATGGAGGAGTCTGTCTACTGTGTAGAGAGTTGCACTTTGGTCCAACCAAACCATGACTGATGGTTTCTTCATGTAAGAGTTGATCTCCTTAAAACTGAAACTCCTTAGAGCTCTTACATAATAGTTTATTAGGAAACGAGCACTGGGTCCATAGTTAAAAAAGAGAAAAGTTAGGTTAAAGTGGTTGTTGGCAATTCTTTCTGCAAAAATGTCTGGAAAGAAAACTGACAGGACAACAGCAGTACCACCGCCCTTCCCTATGTTCTCCATTCTTGTGAGTGTAGTTTAAAGTGTAGCCTTTAGAATGAGACTGCCAAACCTGGCATCCAAGTCCCTTCACAGCAGGTCAACCAACTCGTCTGATACATAAGAGATTATTTGTTAGATAATGACTGGACATTTAAAAAGGCCATAGTTTGTTCTAGTGGAATTCTGTTCTGTCCTGATCCGTCATGAGAAGATGAATTCTGGGTTTGAATGGTGACAAGGGCGTTTCTGCAAATGCTCTTGGGCTGAATACAGAATCCTATGTAATTGTGGACTGCACAGAGAAGGTGGCACATTTAGCAGGTGATCCGGACACCAAAGGGTGAGCAGAGTTCTGCTGTGATCCAGACAAATGCATGACTGTGGGGGCTTGAATGTGACCAATCGAAAGCAGTGAACAGCAGCAAATTTAAAGATAATTTCATCCTTTCCAAATGACTGAGGTGAAGTCCATCCTGTCTATAAAGAGGCACCACTCCAGAAAGTTGAGTTGTCTCTAAAACCAAGCTTCTTTGTGATGGGGTGGACAGCAGCTAGGTGTGGAGGGACAGAATCCTGCTGGAGCATGCTGATCCACAGCTAACAGCAGGAATAGATCCAAAGATAAAAATGCTTTTTCTGGTGCTGGACAAAACATTGAAAAGGTCTGACTGCTGTGTCATTTGTTTCCACGTGAGCAAAAATCTGGATGATGGAAGACATTACAGAAAGCAGCGGTCTGTGTCGTTTCCCCAGGATTATCTGTATTGTTGCTCATGGAAAAGGGGGGTGGGGATGATGAAGTCTTTGATAATGAGTGCTGTTGGTGAGAATAAAAGTTGGGGTGAAGACTGCTAAATGCCTGTGTCGCATGCACCCATCCAGGGGTTGACCTGTGCATGCTTGTCTGAGGTGAAAAATGGGCAAACTTCTGCGGGGCGTCCACGACAAAATATCAAGGTCGTAGGCCGCTCTGTGTACCTGTAGAGCACAAACACTCGTGGACATTTTTTCTCCAGGCGGTAGGTGAGACGCAGGGGAGTCACAAATTGTTTTCATTTTTTTGACCCCCCTCGGATCCTGCAAACTGCATAAGGAGCTCATTAGTGTTGATCACATCACTATGTGCTCGTTGAGTGCAGCCTGATGTTGGAAATAAGGAAGTTAGACAATCAGATCATAGTTTTTGTGTGGCCATCCTACATGTTAATCATGGCCCGCAGCAGCATCACTGACTGCAAGGAACAGATTATTTTCAGTGAAAATGTGACCCCCGCCGCGTACTCGCAAAGTCACCAAAACGTGCACACACCTCGGATAAATTGAAAATGAATTGTCCATAAAGTCAACGTCACCCCACCCCCAAAGATGATGTCATCATGGCCAGCGATCATAATGGGAACTCTTAGAATTGGGGATTTTTGTGTTTTCCCACGATATGGGAAAGCGACACCTTTGTTTGAGCAATTTGCACGCAATTGCACACACTTGCTGCCAGCTCCAGTCCACAAACACTACAGAAGTGTTGTTGACCTTTGACCTTGGGAAAAAGCCGCCATCTTGCATTTTATTAAAAAAAAGCACCTTTAGGCCTTGTGCTATCCTAGGTACCTAAACATTGGGAGTTGGGTCATCTAGACCCACTAGACAGTGCTCTGAAACTTTTTTCTTGAATGATTTGTGATCTTCACTGGTGTCCATGGATTACATGAAATCTTTCCACCTTTATCCACCTTTGTCATGGTAGGGAGAACACGTCAATGTTAGGATGGGGTCATAGCACAAGTGTTAGTACCACATACAAACGAAAACTTGTCCTAGGGATTTTTAGCGATTGCCTCGTAACTTCTCGGGCATCAATGCCAAGCTAATGTGGACAAAATGTTGGAATTAGAAGTTGTAGATTTTGAACGGCGTGCACGTAGCGAATTTGCAACTGTTGCAATTTTAGCTAGCTCGCACATTTTTTATCGGAATGTCATGAAAATAAAATATGCTTTCGTATGCTACAAACTTATGTAACATGCGAAATGAAATCTGTCCAAACAAACAAGTAAACTAGAATGAATGTCAAATCCATTCAAATGTTAGTTTCCTAAAGTTCACCACTGTTGTTTTTCCACATCCACAGAATCCAAAAGGAACATTCTTAGAACATTCTAGACACTGGATGGTCACATGACTTTATTCAAAGTCTGTCCACACATTGGACTGGAATGATGGACGGATCCATGTTAATGACATCACATGTGTGTTGTCTGCTGATGCACTTGGTCATTTTTACCTTTTAAACCTACTGTATCTCAATCCAAATGGTATTTTCCAAAATTGATTATAGATAGATTCACACCACCATCACAGTTTAGACGTAAAGTCCTGTCTGAGATCTTTTGGAAAGTTCAGCCACACTATGTACGAATTTTTAGTTGGACTTCTACAAAAAAAGACAACTTTTAAATCCAGGTAGATTTCTCTGTCTCTCCAGATGTGTGGAGTAAATTAAGAACAACTTGTTTCATGGCAACCGCTCAGTTTCTCTGCTCACTTGTCTCCTTAATTTATCTCCATCTGCTCACATTCACTCTGACAACCCCCTCCCCTTCATATCCGTGTCCCTCCCACAACATTTACAAGGTTCATCCAAGTCACTTGACGCCCACTCACCTCCAACACGCCACTTCAGTTTCCATGGTAATTAAGTAGCGATGGCGCTACTTTAAATGTACTTTAACATTCATCACTCATTAGGAGCTTCTTCCTCTGAGTGAGCAGTTTCTTTTAGAGCCAGGTTCCTTCCAGGTGAAGACCAGGTTCCTCACAGAACATGTCAGGAAACTAACACACCATCTAAGTGTTTTCTAAAGTTTACAGAAAAAAAGCTGCTCTCTGCTTCCTCCCTCTTGCTGGCACAAACCGAACCGTAGAAATTGAGGATTCATCATTTGCAAAGATTCAGCCACTGGCTCACTGTCAGAGTCTAATGTGGGTTTCGGTGGCTCCAGTTTCAGCAGCAGTTTGAGGATTTTCCTGGGATGAGATTAAATCCAGGATGATTCATGGAGCTTATGCTTCTGGAGTTTTGCAAAACATGCTCTACGAAGTTGCATCACAAAGAAGCTTGATTTACATGCTTAAAGCCATGTCCTGAAACTGGAAAAACAAACAGTAAAGAATCTCCAGTCTTCCAGAAACAGGCTGTACTGACCGTTTTCTCTGATCCCTCACACAAACTAGACAAAGTAACTCCTTTGATTAATGTCTTGAAATGAGTAAGATTATTATTATGCTTTTGGTTGCCTTTCTGTGTCCTTGGGTTTACTTTTGTGTGATGTTTCTTGGTTTTAGTCAAGTTATTATTTCCGTCTCAGTTACACGAGGTTCAAGATACGCATCTAAAGGAGAATGTTCATTTCTGTTCTGCTTTTCAGATTGTCAGCTCATCTGTTCGGTCAGCCTTTTGTTGTTTCTTTAGTTTTGGTCATGTTTAAGTTTATTAATTACATGTTTAAGTGTCTGCCACCAGGCCTGGTCTCCAGCATTTTGGGTCCTCTGGCAAAAGTTTCAGACTCTTTCACTGTACAAACATTTACAAGCGATTTAAAAATGTTCCTTGGATCACCTTTTTGGAAGAGGCTTTGTCTGTGAAGCACACGCTTCACAGACAAAGCCTCTTCCACATGTCCTCCTTGCCCCTGCATCTACAGCCAGTTGGCTCATGTGTGTGTACATCTGAACTGCATAACACAGCTGTGCACATCACAAACACACGACATACTTGTGCGTTTTACAACTGCCCAACATGATCATTTATGCCACAGACACCTGACACACACTGATGCATATCACAAACACCAAACAGCTGGAAGTCAGATGTACACACAGACACATGTTTTTGGACTAAATGTTCTCAGTCACTAATTAATGGAGTGAAGATCTACTCTGCTAGCAAGTCAAACATTATAGCACATAATCATACATACAGTTGCATACACAGTCACAGCTAAAACCCTTGCTCACAGTAATGTACTTACATGCTCACTCACACACAGTCACACGGTCATGGTGTGTTTTTTTGTGTGGGGTGTTGTTAGGTCTGGTATCTGATAGCACCGTAGGAGAGAACAGTGGCATGAGCCAGTGGCTCAAGGACATTATTGCTTTTAGAAGTCACTTAGCAGCACTCCAGCTTTAAATTGAAAACACTCCAGATTAAATAGAGACAAGCTATGAAGCAAATAAACCAAACTGCTGCCATTTCGCCCCACCATCTGTACGAAGCAAGAGTGCTCCGCACCAGTGTGCTTCCAAAACATGTGGATTCATAATATGAGTGAAAATTAAATCACTGAGGAATTTTAGGATCAACTTTTTTGTGCCAAGTGGATTTCAGTGTTATTTAACTGACTGGAATCAATGTTTCTATAGCAACAAACGGCGGCTTCAGTGATATTGGGAAAGGTGTGAAAAATTCCCTGACAGCTGGTGGACTCTCATGAATAACAGTCTGAACAATCAAACCCAAGCTGGTGTCCACACACAGTCCTCCAAGCATCGCAGAACGCAGACCAACAATCAAACCAGCAAGGGGAGGGGCCTATTTCTATACGGCAAGCATGGGGGGGGGACCACTGCCAAGAAGCTCCTACCCCCAAAGTGCATCTCAGGCTGACCCCCCCACACACACACACACACGCACACACACCCTAATAAGCGATAATAAGAGGAAGGAGGGTAAGTTGGGGAAAGCTGGTAGACTGGCCCCCCAGCCCCCAAAATTGGGCTCAGGTCTCCCCAGCTCAGGGGTCCCATCCCCTGAAGGGCTGACCCCCCCAGGCCCCACACCGCCAGCCCCACACAAAGAAAGAAGAGCCAAGAAAGCAACCCCCCCCCCAAAAAAAAAAAGAAATGTTAGTTGATGATCTGATAGGAATCAATTTTTCCAGGTTTATACAACCATCATTTTATGGTCTTTAAGCAGCATTTGATTCTTTCGGCTTTGCTTGAGTTGAAAAACAAAATATGCTGAACATTCTTTCACAAGTGTTTGTGAAAACAGTCTCCATGCCTGAGGGCTTGATTTGATACACCTGTCAGGTTGGGTGAGCGAATACTTTTGGTAAAAAAAGTGTAATTCTGATCCTTTCATTTGTAATAACCTTTAACTCTGCTGTTTTCCAAAGTTTTCTGCCCCCCCCAAAAAAAAAAATGTTCTAGCTCGACTGCTGCCAAAGCTCAAAACTTCATTAGTGAAAAATAAAAGTCGACTAAATGTGTGAAATTTGTGATCAATATCAGTAAAGGCTCCAAAGTAATATGTGAAGTTACCTTTGTGTTTTTAATTATTGTATAGTTACTATTTCCATTCACATAAATCAACTAGAATTTGAATGAATAAATAAAACATTAACATATAAAGAGAAAGTAGCTTTTCTTCCAGTCCAAATTTTGCTTTTTACTTTTAACAAAGATAAACATAAATTATTTTCAAAATAGGACACAGATAGATAGATAGATAGATAGATAGATAGATAGATAGATAGATAGATAGATAGATAGATAGATAGATAGATAGATAGATAGATAGATAGATAGATAGATAGATAGATAGATAGATAGATAGATAGATAGATAGATAGATAGATAGATAGATAGATAGATAGATAGATAGATAGATAGATAGATAGATAGATAGATAGATAGATAGATAGATAGATAGATATTCTTTTGTCTTCAGCAGCAAAGTAACATTTGGAACAGTGCAAGATTATAAAAGAACATCTGTAACTTAAACAACAGCATAAATTGAACTAAAACTAGAATTCAAGTACACACCAAACAACCGTTGTAAAAACAAAAATGACAGAAACAACGAATGAAGTACAGCGGATAGGTACTCTGGTTCTCTTTTCTCCTCCAAACACAGATCTTACAGCATTTCCTTCCTTTCGTTTTCCTCCTCTCATTCTTGAGTTCTCTTGTTTAGTTTGAACCAGAGTTCAGGTGAGCTTTCACTTTTGAACCGACCAGGGTAAAGAAAAACAGGGTAAAAAATGCCCTAAATGATCAAATTCTATATTTACAATGTCCTCACATATTTTCATTTAGCTAGACTTTTTCACCTTAGAGAAACAGAAGTCCTTAAAGGTGACAATTTGTTAAAGGGATGAAAGAAGTGGTTGGTTGGTTGGTGGGTCTGTCTGGTTGGGGCGCTCTGCACGTGCTCCCTGCCTCATCTGCTGCTGTCTCTCTCTGGCTTGTTGTGCTGGAGCAAACATATTTCTTTTATTTTCTGTGCACACAGCATGTTATTTGAATTTTGAAGCATGGTTGGTTTCATGTAGTTTCATCAGACCTGCCTGTGCTGAGGAAGCTGTGGATGGAGTTAGCTGGAGCAGATGAGACTACAGGGTGACTGGTAGCAGTCCTGCAGTCCTTTGCCAATTAAAAGCCTGCATACAGTTGTCTATTTCTAGTTTAGGTGACGAGCAGAACTGCCTCTGAAATGCCAGTTCTCTATGTGGGTAATTACAGAACAGTTTATTCCTGCCTGCGCGTTCAAGCAGGAATCTCTGCCGTATGTTTGATGCCATTTAAGGCTGAGAGCTGTAACTTCTTAAAGGTGCAATAAGAGCTCCATTACTTTGTGGTGTATTTAATGAAGCACAGTAATTAGTGTGTTAGAAGTGAGCGAGCACCTGCTGTTTTACTTTCTTTGACAGTATTTAATGGCCTACTCTGAGATGATGTGGAAAGAAAAAGCTAGAAGAGAAAAAAACACAAAGAAATCTGTTCCTAAAGAAGAAAACAAGCTTAGTTCAAGTGTCAGAGAACTGCAATGGCCCTGCAATTAGCCTTCTTTCTGCTGAGAGCGAAAGGGGAAAGACGGATTCACAAGATTAAAAGGCAACATTCAGGGCTTCTTTCACCTCAATATGTTTGAGCCAGAAAAGCTGCCATGATAAGGAAGTACTCCATACCTTCATGTATTTTTTTAAACTGACTTACGACCAAAGTAAGAGTAAGAAAGCAAGTAGAACAACAGAGAAAAATGAGGAACCGACAGGGATTCTAATTTCTCATTACAGGTGCTTAGTCTGATCAAGCTGTGGGGGACCGTAGAGAGGAAGACCTGCTTCCAACTAAACCTCCAACAGAATCGTACTTAGGAAAGTCTTTCCAGACTTTGTAGTTTTTTGGGGGGGGCGGGATTAAGCCTACACAGTGTCTTTGAGGATGGGATCTCTGCTGCTCTGTTTCTCTGTAGTAAAGCCACCGAACACTAGATGGGAGGATGATAGATGCAAGTCAGCATCATTTGAGAAGTTTCACAGACAGAACCGCAGCTGCATGACGCTGCCCAGCACCTCATTGTAAATGAATCTATACTTTGCAAGATTACTGTAACACGAAAACTTTCCCACTTTTACAAGCAGCTTTTCTTTGAGCTTCATTCCTCTGGATCCATCTTTTACTGAACTGACATCATTACTACCGACTGTTCTTCTGCACTCTCTGATTTTCAACATGGCAAAGCCCCCCACAACAAACAGGCCTCAGCTGGAGGCAGATGCCGGGCAAACTGCAAGCTGTCTCAGGCTGGAGGTGGATTTACAGTGCCATCCTTTACCAGGATACATGCAGCTGGTGAGGCTCTGCAGGGGTGGAGTGTGATTGACAGGTCATTTTGCCACCATTTCAAACAGATTTGTGGACTCCAGGGCAAGACCTCAGAGTTAGTGCCTCAAGCGTTTGTCGCTTTGTTGAATTTTTGAAAAAAAAAGGGCTTGTTCTTGTTTTTTGAATTCTAAAGCTGTTGAAGGTTTAAGAGCATCTTTACTTACAAACATCACACAGGTTTAGTTAGATGAAGAAAGTGACTCATCTGGTTGATTGAAACCGAGCCACTCAGCCTAAAGAACACAAACTCCTCCAGACTTAATGGCCTTCTTTTGTTCAGATCAGATTCTTCTGTTGTTCTCTCTGATCAAAAAGCTAAATCAGGCGCAGAGGTGTGCAAGCTGAGCATGCACAGTGAACTCAGTCAGACCCAGAGAGGCATTCTGAGCAGAGACAGGAGCCCCCCACCAAGCCCTGCCGGCCCCCATCTGCGACTCTGCAATCTCAATTAACCTAATGGAAGTGGCAATTAATTAACTCCACTCAAACAATGATTAAGGACTTGACAGTCGAGTGAGTGGGGGGGTTGAAGTGAGGATAATTTAAAGGTAACGATTTCCCAGCATGAGGATAAAAATTCCGTAATGGATGCTGGCGTGAACTCTGGATTAGAATGGATTAATGTCAGGCTCAAAACTGGATCTGACTGAGGAAAGTGGCTCAGACTCTTGTATGTGTGTGTGTGGGGGGGGGGGTTCCCTCAAACAGACAAGAGTAAGAGAAGGTAAACCCTCACCGTGTTCCTGTGGCCGCTGGCTCCGATTGGTCCTCTGAACACCCCCTTGATGCTCCTCAGCTGCCCGTCACGTAGGTGGGTGGAACTGATCACGATGTAGTAGCACGCCATTGAATCCAACTGGGTTTCATCTGGTTGAAGTCTCTTTGCTGTTGGGCTTTGTGAAGAAGAAGAAGGGAGCAGAAGATCTGAACTTTTTTTCAGCTGCTCTGACGTCTAGTCCAAGTTTTGGAAGTTTCTTTTTTTCTTTCTTTACCTTCTTGAATGTTTCACCTCCACTTTCTTTGCACACTTCTCTTTTCTCTCTTGAATTTGCTACATTCTCCTGTTTCTCTGCAGATGTTGAGCCCACATCTCTCATTTATCAGTCTTTTCCTGTCATTGATGGTCCTCTTTTCCCGGAGTCTAAATTCTTCCTGAAATCTCAGCTGCTTCTTGATCAATCTTCCAGTTCCTCTAAATATCGTTGTCCTCCTCCTTCTGCTCCCCCTTCCTCTTTTTCTTCCTGGATCTCTTTTAAGTGTTGGCAGGGGACACTTTTTCCCCCCTGCCTCCCACTGTCTCCTGCGGTCTCAGTTCTCCCTCTTGGCTCTCTGCTGTTTTGTCAGTGAGTAAAAGTGTTGAGTCTCCTCCTGGTTGTCGGGGCAGGCGTGCAGCCTGCTCTCTGAATCTCCTCTCTTCTGCTGCGCTGCATGTGCTGCCTCTCCTCCTTCCTGCCTCTTTCTCACCGCTGATCCCTCGTTCTGTGGCCAGCAGAGTGGTTTGCTCCTCAGTTACCCGCGGTTACCATCTGCCCTTTTAACACACGGAGTGCTGACGCTTGCTCTCTTCTCCCTCCCTCCCATCCCTGCCTCTCCTCTTGCTGTCTTTCTTCCCCTTTAATCATCTCCTTCTCTCTTTGTCTCAAGCCAAAGGAATCAAGCTCCACCTACTGGTAAGAAGAAAGAGTCCAACAGAAGGAAGGATGCTCTGAATGCTCCCAGTTTACCAGGACGTTACAGTTTCCCCACTGGCTAAAACACATTTTCTGAAACGTTAGACACAATTTTTAAAAAAAAGGGTAAATACACAAAATACCCAACTCTTGAGTCAAAAGCTCAATTTAAGGTCAAAATGAAAACTCTGTTGTCAAATCCTACACACACAGCAAACACAACACACTACACAACAAAACACTTGATACTCTTCACAAAATGGTTTAAAAAGAATGGTAACACCCCACCCCCAGAAAAGAAAAATTAGAGCAAAAAAAGTATCCAGGATTTCTTTTTTAGTTTTACTGTAAGCCCAGGGTCTCATTTATTGCACGTCACCTTCTTATCTCTGTGCGGGTCAGGCCAGATAAATTCATTCACATCACATGCAATGTTCACACCAGCCAGACAACTGGAAAAAAAGGATCTCGTCTGACGGGTGTTTGGCCTTGTGATGAGTCAGTGTCCGTAATTGAATGGCAGATAACAAGATATTTTCTGCTTAACAATTTAGCCAAAATGAATTGTGCATGGTTTTTTAAAAACAGTGGGGTTTTAGAACTGTAACTTATGTGTAAAGCAGTAACTGAGATTGAAGTTTAGCAGAATTGGTTCAGGGGGTTGGTGAATGAGTTACAGCCCAAAAACACATATATTTTGGTACTTGAGACACAACAACCACATCATGTAACTCAGTCACCCCTAAACCAATTTAGGGGATTGGTTAATTTCTCATCCGCACCCCGATGAGGACCCATGATGGCTGTGACTTGTGCTTTGGCGTCTCCAAGCCTTGTGGATAGCGACCAAGCATTCATAGCGACGTCGCTTTTTGATCCTTTGATGTCGACTCTTCCTTTCATTGTGAAGCAGACTTCACCAAGCGTTGGATTGTTCACCCACTACTAGGGAACGTGAGCTGGGCTTAGACAGTTGAGAGGCAGGCTTATTTTACCCTTTGGGGCTCTCCTCCGGCATCCGCCTTGCAGGCTGTGCCCAAGTGTCAGGGACAACACACCTCTGGCTTTGATATTCTTCCCTCCTCACACACTAGTTTCTCATACGTATATATTTTAAAAAAAAAATCCCTGCTCTGTGTGTAACCATGCCCTCCCACACAGGGTCTCTCTTCCACCATCAGCAAGCTGGAGAATAAGTCACATACCACCTGCTAAAACTCCCCCCAACTGAAAGGGTTCTGGTCCCTAGAACTACCTTTGGGGCCTTTGTCTGTTAACCCTCTGAGGTTCTCTTTCCCACCTCTCACTAAGTTTCCCCTTCTCCATTCTCCTCTGGTCTAACACCAAATCCTGGAAGCAGGGGGAAACCTTAGCAATCTTGTCATAGATCTTGTTTGTGCTGGCTGCTTATAAAAAGTTGTTGTTCTTTATTGTACTGACCCACTCTGTTATGGTAGTGGTACTCAACGAGCTCACCGCTCCAGTCAGACCATCCACAGGAGTTTTAAGGTGGCAGCCAAACATTAGAAAAGAGGGTGCGGAGGAATGTACAATTTTGTTGTAAGCTTGGACAAGGTGCCCCGCCCAATTATTTTGTTGTTCAGCCTCCAATGTCCCCAACAATCTTAACATTGTTTTTTTTCTAAACTGCTCACATGCTCCAATTCCTTGTGGGTGGTGTGGTACTTTCGAAAACCATAAATCATGCAAAGTTCTTTAATCAGTCGACACAAAACTAGCACCTTGATCTGAATGCATGGCTTAAAGGCAGCTGAACAGCTGGGCTGTTCAGCTGGGCTTTGGGCTTTGGGCTTTGGGCTATACAAATAAAATTGAATTGAATTATTCTGATGGCAAAACTCCACCACTGGTTGGGACCACTACTTATGAGAGTGTTTCACACATTAAGGAGTCCTTTACTCTCCTGCATTATACTCCTTCAATCATTTCAAGTCTCCTTCACTGGTGAGGAACTCCTGCCTTTCTGCTGCACCTAGTAACCAAGTGAGATAGTCTTGAAATTGACAAACTGGGGTCTCTCTCCTGCTCCAGTCTCCATAGGGCCTAAACTGCAGTAACTGGCATCTGTATAAACAGTGAAAGGCTTTGAAAAGTCAGCATAAGCCAGTGCTTCTCAATTATTTTTTGCCAGGCCCCCCCCTAGGAAAAAGAAAATGTTTCGTGCCCCCCTACACACACACACGCGCGGTGACAATATATAGGTAAGTATCTATAAAAATTGTGTATGTATACCTAAAATTGTATTTTTTAACATTAACAAAAAAAAAACAATGTAAATCCATTTTCAACAAATATTAACTTTATTTAGCCACAGAAACCCTGTTAGTCTAAAACAGAAAAGAAGCTTAAAGAGCCTGAAATAAAAAATCTGTCAGTCATTATTTAAACTAGAAACATTTTGATCAACTGAACCATTTGATGCTGAGAAAAAGAATTCAATCAATAAATAATATTAAATGTAAATTGATCTGAAACATTAACACAGCAGCACCAATAGATTTAATGTTTTTAGTCTGAGGAAATAGATAAAAACATTGTTCTGATTTTATTTCTAAATGATGGATAAATTATGATGTGTGACGCTGTTTTCCTGCATTACCTGCTGTCTGCATGTCAAATACTGACACCAACTAAACAACAGGCAGACAAAGAAAACATTGATGGAAAATAAAAACACGTCATCAAAATGTCTACAATAGTTCATAAAGAATGACATTATTAGCATGAGCTGAGTCATCTAAAGGCACGTGATGATCCTGGTGTTGCTCATCACGTGCTCCGTTTCACCCGGCAGTCTGTGCCCACTACCCCTCCCCCTCTTTCTAACACACGCGTGCAACAGGACACAGAAGCAACTGCAGGGACGGCAGTTCACAGCTTCAGGCTGTTACAAACACTAATATAACAGATTATAGGAAACCAATAGAGACACAGATTTTTTTCAAAGCACTGAGCTGGTGTCACCACTGCGCCCCGTTAAATTTGCGCCCCGGACAATTGCCCGTATTACCTGTGGCTAAAACCGCCACCACTGCGTGCCCTCCACTATTTGAGAAGCAATGGCATAAGCCAAGATTGGTGCTTATAGCAAGTGTTGCTTGAGCTTAGGGCTGCACGATATGAGGAAAACTTGCGATATGCAATAATCTTCTTTCTCTTTCGGCTTTTCCCATCAGAGGTCGCCACAGCGAATCATCGTTTTCCACCTCACTCTATCATGAACATCTTCTACTTTAACATTAGCCAACTTCATGTCCTCTGTCAAGACATCCATATATCTCCTCTTTGGCCGTCCTCTTGCCCTCCTGCCAGGCAGCTCCATCTCCAACATCCTTCTACCAATATATCCACTGTCCCTCCTCTGAACATGTCCAAACCATCTCAGTCTGGCTTCTCTGACTTTGTCGCTAACACAGGCAACGTGAGCCGTCCCTCTGATGTACTCGTTCCTTATCCTGTCTAACCTGGTCACTCCTAAGGAGAACCTCAACATCTTCATCTCCGCTACCTCCATCTCAGCCTCTTGTCTCTGTCTCACTGCTACCGTCTCTAACCCATAGAGCAGAGCTGGTCTCACCACTGTCTTGTACACCTTTCCTTTGAGTCTTGCTGACACTCTTCTGTCACACAACACTCCTGACACTTTCCTCCACCCGCTCCAACCTGCCTGCACTCGCCTCTTCACCTCTTCTCCACACTCTCCATCACACTGAACTGTTGACCCCAAGTACTTAAACTCCTGCACCTTCTTCACCTCAGCCCCCTGTAATCTAACGCTTCTACCTTGATCCCTCTCGTTCAGACACATGTATTCTGTCTTACTACGACTGACCTTCATGCCTCTTCTTTCCAGAGCAAACCTCCACCTCTCTAGCTGTTCCTCCACCTGCTCTCTACTCTCACTGCAAATTACAATGTCATCTGCAAACATCATTGTCCAGGGAGATTCCTGTCTTACCTCGTCTGTCAGCCTGTCCATCAGCATAGCAAACAAAAAGGGACTCAAAGCTGATCCTTGGCGTAGTCCCACCTCCACCTTGAACTCCTCTGTCTGACCTACAGCACATCTCACCACCGTCATACTTCTCTCATACATGTCCTGAACTACTCTGACATACTTCTCTGCCACTCCAGACAACCTCATACAGTACCACAGCTCCTCCCTCGGCACCCTGTCATACGCCTTCTCTAAATCTACGAACACACAATGCAGCTCCTTCTGACCATCTCTGTACTTTTCCATCAACATTCTCAAAGCAAAAATGGCATCAGTGGTGCTCTTACGGGGCATGAAACCATACTGCTGCTCACAGATCTCCACCTTCTTCCTAAGCCTGGCTTCCACTACTCTTTCCCACAGCTTCATTGTGTGGCTCATCAACTTTATTCCTCTATAGTTGCTGCAGTTCTGCGTGTCACCCTTGTTCTTAAAGATCGGGACCAGAACGCTTCTCCTCCATTCCTCAGGCATCTTCTCACTCTCTAAAATCCTATTGAACAACCTCGTTAGAAATTCCACTGCTGTCTCTTCTAAGCACTTCCATACCTCCACAGGTAGGTCATCAGGACCAACGGCCTTTCCGCTCTTCATCCTTTTCAGAGTCTTCCTAACCTCATCCTTTCCAATCTCTGCTACTTCCTGCTCTACAACAACCACATCTTCCTCCCTTCTTTCCCTGTCATTTTCCTCGTTCATCAGCTCCTCAAAATACTCCTTCCATCTTTTCTGTACACTCTCCTGGGTTGTTAGCACCTTTCCATCTCTGTCCTTAATCACCCTTATCTGTTGCACGTCCTTCCCATCTCTGTCTCTCTGTCTGGCTAGCCTGTACAAGTCCTCCTCTCCTTCCTTTGTGTCTAACCTGTCATATAGCTCATCATAAGCTTTCTGTTTGGCCTTTGCCACCTCTCTCTTCACTCTACGCTGCGCTTCCTTGTACTCCTGTCTACCTTCCTCAGTCCTTTCTACATCGCACTTCCTTTTAGCCAACCTCTTCCTCTGGACGCATTCCTGTACTTCCTCATTCCACCACCAAGTGTCTTTACCGTCTTTCCTTTATCCAGATGACACACCTACCACCTTCCTACCTGTTTCCCTGATAATCTCTGCTGTAGTTTCCCAGTCATCTGGAAGCTCATATGCCATATGCGATAATAGTGATCAATATTGAAATGACGAAACAACTAAATACATCATTTCCATTTCCCTGCAACAGTTTAAATGAAATAAAAGTCAACATAACTTCAGTTATACTTCAAATGACCCTCGTCTACAGTATATAAGAGGTGGGCATTTGACATAAAAGGGCTCCATCCGATTGGTCAACTGCATAAATGGATTTATCTCATTCATTAGATAATTCAAGCTGCCATAGGATTGTTTTAGCACATTTATGGAAACATTTGTCACAATTTTCGCTGGCTTTTGCGATATGCTTATTGCACAGCTTGATATCACGATAACGATAAATTTGTGATTAATTGTGCAGGGCAACTTGAGCTGCTTAAATGTAACTTCACACACAGTCCATTGGACCGAGGGTGATTGGCTGCACATGCTCCTTGATGAGCCCCTTAAAATTTCATTCAGGGGTTTAGCAATCTTTGAAAAGTGTCTAATAAACTGTCTGTAGTAGCCCACAAAACCCGCCCAACTGTGGTAGGAGGGTCCCAACTCTGGACTCTGGACGCTCAAGGGCAGCGGTGCTCTGCTGAATTAGAAAAAGGATCCCACAACAAATTTTCTCTAAAATTGCTGAGCTGTGGACGTCACCTTCAGCTTTTCTCATTCCCCAACTTAGGATGGGGAAAGTAAGACAGATTGTGCAGTGTGTCAGGTAAATTCACCTAGACGATAAAGAGAAACACAGTAAGAGGCCACAACAACAAGCTAAGTTTCTTGAGGACAAGGGAGAAAAAAGTTTGATGGAGAAATGCCATCACCCTTTTTCACAAAGAACTTCTTCCCTCCTTGTCCTTTTATTTAAAATACAAATGGGAGGTTAAAACTTACAAGCAGAGAAACAAAGTTAACCCTTGTGCTATCTTAGATGACCCCCCCTTCCATTGACGTGTTCTCCCTACCATGACAAAGGTGGATAAAGGTGGAAAGATTTCATGTAATCCTTGGACACCAGTGAAGATCACAAATCATTGAAGAAAATAGGTTCAGAGCACTGTCTAGTGGGTCTAGATGACCCAACTCCCAATGTTAAAATGCCTAGGATAGAACAAGGGTTAAACGTTTATTAGGGGTATTTTCTAACGAACCTTTCAAACAGCATCATTCCTTATCTACCAAAGACAGTGTGTCATAAAAAAAAAACCGCATCCTAGTTTGGGGTACGAAGCAGGTGATAAAACAGAGAAACTGTTGCTTAAAAGGCACAAAGGTCATCTGTAAATTACAGTTTGAGTTGACATTTTAAATACGCATTTTAACAATGATAAAAAAGCAAAACAATTTCTTCCACCCTTTATTTGAGAACCACTCTAAATTTCAGCAGATAATTGGCCGGAGGTCATGCATTCATCCTGATCCAGTTCAGATCACAAATGGAAGCCACTGTCCTCACATTTCCATGGAAACTGTCTGCTGTCAGTTGGCCCGTCCCATCACCAACACAAACTCCAAACACCCAGCCCCCCCAGGGGCTCAGTATGTTGAGGTTGTTTCACTTTAAACATTAGTGCATGTTGTGGGTGTAAGGAACATTTTCCTGTTCTCTGCACAGCCCAAAATGGGGCCAGACCCCCGGGACCTTGCTGACGGGACAGCTTATGCCACACATCCAGACGGTAAAATGTCAGTAAAATGTCAGGAGGGACCCAACTGGCAAAGTAACTGACACCTCCGTCACAGACAGAATAATGACTTTGCTGCTGTCAGGCGTTCTATAACATTTCATTTGGCACTTTTTTTTGAGGCCCTGTTAGAGGGTAAATGTGGGTTCTTTGACCTTGAGAGGACCAGGAGAAATTGAAACCATTAGCTCATATCATCACAACTAACTTCCATCCCTTCTCCTTACCTGAAGTTCATTCATTCATTCATCTTCTAATCCGTTTTGTCCCTTTTGGGGCTGCTGGAGCCTATCCCGGCGGGGGACCCCCTGGACAGTTCGCCAGTCTGTCGCAGGGTCACAATCACACACCCATGCACACACACACACACTCACCCCTATGGACAATTTAGAGTTGCCAATTAACCTATGAAGCATGTTTTTGGACGGTGGGAGGAAGCTGGAGACCCCAGAGAGAACCCACGCATGCACAGGGAGAACATGCAAACTCCACACAGAAGTGTGTTCAGGTCCCCCAGCCGGGACTTGAACCAGGGGCCTTCTTGCTGTCAACCAGTATGTCTGAAAATTCATGCAAACTCTTGTGTGTCTTGTCGTTTCCCAACTGCACATTTCATTTTTGGACGTCCTGAACCATCTGAATCTACGAAGGCAGGAAGAGACGGCAACAGGGGGTTACCTGTTAAAAGAATACCTATCTGCAGAAAATTATTCTCTTAACCCTTGCTATCCTAGGCACTTTAACATTAGGAATTGGGTCATCTAGACCCACTAGACAGTGCTCTGAACCTGGGGTCTGCATCTTTAACATGCAAGTCCCACACCGATCATCTTTTCTGAATAGTTTTTATTTATCAAATTACAGTCTCAATACACAAGTTATTATACAAAACAATATTATTATTCCTTTTTTGAATCATATGCATCCAAATGAACACCGCCAGCACCCACCCAAGGTATAGTGTCAAGGTGGATCAATTCAAATACTCTCTCACCAATGAAATGAATGAAAGAATCCTAGTTTTTTTTGTTTTTTGTTTACCCATCACCTGACATCTAATTCCCCCAAAGGTATCAAATTATATTAGCTGTAGGTTACTTAGGACTTGTGGCGTGCTGGAGGATTAGGCAGGCAAGATTGTGGATAGCTCAGTTATGGATTTTGTTAGGGATGTTTTGGGCCAGGTACGTAGAAGTGGATTCCAGAGAGTATCCAATTTGTCGGAAGTACCAAACACAGAAAGACTGTCTCGTAGCCAGATTTTGATTAATGGTGGTTGACGCAAAGCACAGTAAGTTTGAAAAGAAAAGGGAAGCAAAATTAGAAAATATTGCAACAGTAATTAACTTTACTTGAATGTCAGACTCACTGATAATGTCTTACTTTTGTGCCCAGCCTCACATTAGATGGTGGAATCCAATGCAAACTTGGTTGAATGGATGCCTTTAACATACTCAGCATTTATTAATAAGGTAATGGTTAATTTATAAAAAAGTCTACATTGTAGACATTTTTATTACTAGTCCCTTGTGTTTGGTCTGACATATTTGCACTGAAAAACATAAGGTGAGGCCGGCAGTAGCTCTGCCTCAACATGAATTATTCATAATAGTGGAAACATTGTGCATTTTTACATTTTTTGTAATAGATTCAAGATAAATGATGAAAAAAAAACAACGGCAAAAAGCATTTCCTCAATCTTTGCTCTAAATGTCCTCCAGTCTGAATAATAGTCATTTTCAATTGCTTCTTGTTTTGAATGTTCTTAAAAAAAAAAAAAAGAGGCTGCATGTGAACTCATGTTTGTTCCTTGGTGGTTGCTGATAAAGTTTAACAGGAGCCCCTTATTTTATGCTTTTCTCTGACTGCAGAAATAGTAGATGCAATATCATTAAAAACATTTCTCAAAGTAGGACTTCTAATCAAAACGTGAAGTACTAAATAATGGGTAATGAATTACGGCTAATTAATTACTGATTAACTTCTTCTTAGATGACTTTTTGGCTGGAAAACGGAGTCGGAACACTGCTCTTTGAAGCTCAGAAAGGACTGTGTAGTTGTTCACACTCATAGTTCTGTAACTGCTGGTAGAAGCCGGAGTTTGGGCGACTCGATGGTCTGGCCTGCTTGACTTGACTGAAGGCATCATCAAATGAAAGTCCTTCTCTTATCATCAGGTAGCCAATGACAACAGAGGGGGAGCGTGACACACCAGCGTTACAGTGGACCAGCACCACGCCGTCCTGCAAGAACCAGACACAAAGGGTTAGCTCACTAGCATTGTGTAGGTGCCATGAAATAACTGGTTTTTATTACTGTGAATGAATATTGGTTTTGTTTGTGACTTGATTACAGTATTGTTGGCAGTCATTGAGTAGGTAATCAGCTGGCGGGTCACATGTTTGTGGGCAGAGACACTGATGATTGATTTGAACTCACATGTGCTTTTTCCCCGTCTAAGACGGGAGGGGGAGGGGGGGGGGGGGCTGAGCTGGGTTGCCGTATTTTTCGTTGACCGCTTTTGTGCTTTTTCTCGATTCTTTGCTTTTTTCTATTTTTTTTTATCACAATATCATAAATGGTTTTAATTACCTTCTTTTTGCACTAATAAAAAATTCAAAATACGAATTTTGTTAAGCGTCATGGTTTTAAATGCGTCCTTCAAGACCCGGACCCAGCATCAGCCTCTAAGCGACTCTTTGGTGTTGAAGCATCACTCTCTAACAGCACCACTGTCCCCCAATCAACACTTTTGATTAAACTTTGAAACCTTCTGTTGCTGCTGTGAGTCCAACATGTTTATCCTCCAGTTCTGTCTGGATCCTGTTCAAAAGAGCCACGTCCAGCTTCTTCATCAGCCATACTCTACGCAGAGGTGAATTAACGGGGGGCTTTTCCTATCGTGAACCTGGCGTGCGAACAGTAGAGGAGGAGCATTGAAGAAAAAGAAATTCAGCAAAAGGAGAACTAACGAACAAGACTAATGTGGCTAAATGAAGCTTTTGTTTATCATAAAAAAGTAGGCAGCAACCAATTCAGTCACAAGTGGCGATTCGCTGAATGCCAGCTACTTTTGAGGCCTCTGATGGTGATGTGAATCAGGGACACCTCCCCCCACCCTCCACCCCCACCTCCCCACACAAGATTGTTTTGAAGCAGTAAAACAAATGTGTCATCATACAAAGGACAAATGCTTGGAGAAAAATCAGCGATGAAGTTGGTCTTCCCTAAATGGGTTTTTAGTTTTCTATACATTTAAATTGAGCTCACTGTAACACATAAATATGTCCGCTTTTACACATGATTTAGGAAGAGAAGAACTTTCTATATTTTTAGTAGGGCTTTCATGCGATTATTATTTTGTGTGATTGATTAATTAATCATGAGTTTTAATTTTTTAATATAATTACTCCATTTTTCACCACAATTTTTTTAATCTAAAAATTGCCTCATTTAGAGATATTTTCATTTGCTTTACATAATCAATTGGTATTTTTTCAATCTCAGTTAAGAAATACAAACACAAAAACAAAACATCAACAAGTGCTCAAATGTTCACAAGAAACATAAACATAGAATCAGCCATAAACTATGAACAATTGCTAAACTAAACTAGACAGACCCTGGATATCCCTGCCTTTAGACGGCCAAGGCCGAGTACAGGAGCAGGAGCACAGACAAGGTAAAGGTGAGATACACGTCCAGGTACAGGAGCACAGACGAGCCGACTGGAATCACTCCTGCTCCCCCCGAGGGGAGTGGGAAAGAAGGACAACACATGTGGTGCACAGCACCAGACAGGGACATGAAGAACTAAATGGTAACTAAATGATGCAAAATAGGGAAGAGGAGGAGAGAGATGAAGACAGAAGACCGAGCCTGTGTACTGCACCGCAGATGTAAGAGGTGTTTTCAGCTGAGTTCAAATAAAACGTTCATGCAAGTAAACAGTTGGAACTCTTGGTTTTTTACATTTGAGATCAGGACAATAGAGGATATAAATGAGATTAACGCGATAAAAAAGACCTAATTTGTCTGTAATTAATCAATCGCATTCAATTGGACAATGCTACACCCCTAATTTTCCCTTCCATTTAGTTCTTTAAAAAGTCCAATTCCTTACTGATGCCTTTAAAAGGTGTTTATTTTATGCTGCTGTCATCACATCATTTTCCCATTAGTACAAATCTGTAACACAAGGCTTTAGTCTCAACTGCCCTCACAGGTGGATACGGGCTGTCTGTGGGTGACAAATGGGCAAACCTGGGTGGGACACGCAGATGGCCGGTGAGCACATTCTTTTTTATATACATGATGTGAGCATAAGGTTGCAATAAACACTTAAGACACACGTATGGGTAAGAAAGGGGGTAATAGGTGACATCCAGTCGTGTCCTACGCACACTACGCAGGAAGCCCATTAGTCATGTTCAAGTAATAAGTGGGCACTCCTCGTACATCCATTGTGTTGAGCTGGAGCTTGCACTCTCTTTCCCCCTGTGCTTCCCTGCTCTCTGGCTCTGGGGGCCTCGCGGCGGTCCTGCTGGCCCTGGCCTGGGTGCGGATGTGATCGCCCGGGGAGCGGTTGTTCTCTATCTGCTACCGTGCCGGTGTTGGGGGGTTCTGGCTGCTGCTGCTGCGGCGGGGGTCTGGGTGTGGGGGTGGCTGGGCGCTCCTCCTCCTTCTTTTCACATTCCACCATCCATTTTAGAAGAACATAAACACTCACCTGAGCACAGGTGTTAGCTCACCTTTGCACTAATAGTTTGCATGATTGAATGAATGAAATATTTCACACTAGTTGGTTTAAAGGCATAGGTATGTGTGTGTGAACAATATCTGTTTTGTGTACATGTTGACATGTGCACAGTTTTGCAGCTAGCAGGTGTGTTGATAACATTGGTGTGTGTGTGGACAGGCCCCACCCTTAAAGACGTGTATTACATCTGGACCTCACCGTAATGAGTAACCATCCATTGTTGCTTTATGCTACTTCGTGGTGCCCCCCCCCCCCCCCCCCCCCCATACACTTCTATAATTCCCCCCCCCCCCCCCCCCCCCTCTGACATCCCTCTCTCTTCTTCCCTTCTTTCCTTTTCCGTCCGGTCCAACACCAAAGATTTTCAAACATGATTGAAATTAATAAAGTTTGGCCTCAATTACAAAAGGGGTTTGTTCAGTCATACCTTTGGTGTGTCAGTAGATTACCGTAATTTCCGGACTACAAGCCGCTACTTTTTTCCTGCGCTTACAGCCCTGCGGCTTTTTCAGTGACGCGGCTAATTTATGGATTTAATTGGCGGCCGCCATGTACGTATTTTCGAACTCAGTGAATAGTTTGAATTCTTTATCTAACACCAAGCACAAGGCATTTATATTCAACACACCTCTAAGCAGCCAAACAGCATGGACTTGACTTCAGGTCTTAGACACTTCAGTCATGGTTCAACAAAACGAAACACGCATGCCCAGCCGCATCCCAGAATCCTTTGGGGCCATTAGACCCAACGTGCACGTGATCGCCGCTACATTATGATGAAGCTTTCAAGTTAAAAGCAATCGTTAAAAGCAGCGTAAAAAAGTCCACCGTCACCAACGGGTTTGGAAAAGCCGGTTTGCTGCGTGACGGAGAGAACAGCGCATGGAGTGAATTTACACTCCATTTACGGTTTCTGTACCCGTTCACCCCTCCATGCACTGCTGCTACTTGCTCATTCTTAAACACGTACAACAGAATGGCGAGCCGGGCATTGGCCCCGCCTTTAGCCCCTAAGACTCATGGGAAATGTGGAATCGCGGATGTAAATTTCCTCATCATAACTGAGGGATGTAATGTTGATTATATGGTTACTGTTTGTAATTTTATGTATGATACCTAGATTGTCAATAAGTAAAAAAAAAATGAAATAAAAACAGCATAACTGAGGAACTTGTGAACAGAATAGAGGTCCATGCTGTTTGACAGATGTCGATACACCCAAATACATGAGCCAGAGGCAAAGCTGGCACCACCCACAATGTGCTAATGAATTGCACTCACTCTGGGATACTGGCCGTGATCTGTCAGGATGACAATATCGCCTAACACATGCGCGGCTTGTACTCTGACGCGGCTTGTGTATGTATAAAACTAATTATCACGTGAAAATGGGTGGGTGCGGCTTGTAATCGGGTGCGCTTTGTAGTCCGGAATTTACGGTAATAACCCCTCTTGTTAAAGTAAAATATGTCCAACACAAGAGGCCCTCAGCTCTCATCTGCCTGCCCAGCTGTTGGACAGGACAAGTTAAAATAAAAATAAATAAAGATGCAGCCTCTAAAACCCTCCTCAAGCCCGGACAACCCAAAAATCCACAGCACCCGAATGGGTCAACGCCCCCTCTCCCAGTATGAGTGCATGTGATTAAGACTTTAGTGTCATTAATGTGTGTATTGTTAATAGATATTATTAAAGAAAATGTAACATTCATTTTTTTCTTTTTTTAAATTCATATGGTCAGGCATATTCTTCATTCCTCATTAATGAGCAGCTGAGATGCCACAAATCTACAGCAAAGTTGAACAAATGATTCACATTAGCTTAGATCAGTGTTTTTCAACCAGTGTGTGTGCCGTGGGAGATGGTCAGGTGTGCCGTGGGAGATTACCCTCATTAACTGATCTAAAAACATTTTCCATTTCCAGGAAATCAGCTCTGTGTTCATCCAAACATTCCCTGATAAAACACTGAGTAGTTAGGAATATGAAAGATCAAAAAATTATTTTTTCTTTGTGTTTATTTGATTCTATTAAAGACATTTTGATAAGAATGATGGTACCACGATTTAGCCGTAGCTTCAGCTGTTTTAGGAAAAGTCCCGCCCCTTTAACTGTCGCCACCAATCATTCTTGGAGGTTTAATCAAACGTCATCAGTCTGACCAATCAGAAGTGGTTAAAGTCTTCACTTCCTTGTTCTGATTCTGCTCATAAGTCTGTCAGTTCTAACAAAAACACCAGCTAAAGCCCGTCTTTAGCGGTGTAGCTTTCCACAGAATCCGGTGTCAGACCGTGGAACAAGTGAACAAAACCATGAAGCTCAGAGAAGAGAGTCTGTCTGCCATCACTACATCTCCCATGATGCATTGGGTTAAAGTGACAGCGTCTCAGCGCACAATGAGCCTCTCCTCTTAACGTCTTGAAACCACAACGAACACACATCAAACTGTTTTTAAATCTTCTAACTTAACTTTTATTACATCTTTTAGAAAAAACAGCTGCAGCTTCCAGCTTTTTCTGCCACAATTATCACAGAAATGCACGTGAGATCATGGAGGGGCTGTAGATCAATACAGACTAGGAGTTTCTCCTTTTATTTTTTATTTTTTGGATGCTGGTGTGCCGCGGGATTATTGACAACGTTTAAGTGTGCCGTGGCTCAAAAAGCGGTTGAAAAACACTGGCTTAGATAAGCTGGGAGCATGGGCAGCAGTTTGGTCTGGGTCTAGCACCCCTCCCCCCAGGAAAGAGCTCTATTGAGGCAGAAATGGAGCAGAACTGAAACTCTGAGCACGTTTTTGATTTTCAGTGCCAGCCATTGTCCATTAAGGGACAATCATTTCGATGGAACTGAGGGTGTTTTCAGTGCTTTCATTTTAAAAGGTAAAGAATCAATGAGTTCCTGTGGGGAGAGAATGCTCCATGTGAGGGGAGCACGCTCCAGTCTAATGAAGGGTGCATAGAAAATCTGCAGACTGAAGCTGCATGAACCCGAAGATAAGCCTTCATCACTGCAAACAGGCTTCAGATCAGAGTTCCCATCTTTTCTGCTGCTTATACTCAATCTCCTGAAACATACACAGGCAAAGCAAAAAGTGCAGCGTTTGCCCAGAAACAATGTGATCAGACAGGTACTAGTGCAAGTAAAATGACTGCAGGGACATAAACACAGAAGATTTCTGGCTTTAAATGATGTTCTTAGAGAAATAGAGAGCTGCTGCAAAGTTTTTCTATTTATTTGATTAATAGTCAATTTCGATTCTCAAATAACACGAGTTGTTTTAAATTCTTATTAAATAATAATTTTATGAAACAAAACTTTTGAAACCTGCTTTTTATCAACAATAAACCTGTCAACAACCTGAATTTCACAACTGAAACGTCCTTTATGTTTAGGCAGGTTTCCTCTGTTTCCATGACTGTTTAGTTTTTCTTCTTTTGATTCTGATCCAGTCAGATGTGCATCTTGCAGATGTGGATGCACCTCTGTGTGCTGGTCGTCTGTATGTGTGTGCTCTGTGTGCGTCTATGTGTGTGTGTGTGTGTTTGCATGTGCGTACCTGTTCTTTGGCCTGATCTATAAAGGTGCTGCTTTCCTTCAGATAGGATGTGATGTCTGTGTCTGGGAGGTCCAGGATCTGAATCGTCTTGTAAACCATCTGATGGGGGAACAGGTTTGAGACTCCATAGGCCACATTCAGCACGTGGGACACCTGACAGAGAGAAACGGCGAGGGAGGAGTGAGGCAGCAGAGAAGTCTCTGAACCAATGACCTCTGTGCATTGTCCTGCTTTCACAGCAACAGACTCTATGTGACAGACTCTGAGAGGAGGTCATTTAGACAAACAGTGGGGTTGAAAACAGACCGATGGCTCAGATTCCCTTTTTGGTTTCCATCTACTGTGTGGTAAAATTCGCTAACTATAGCGCTTTTGGTTTCTCTGTTAGGTGGCTCTGATGAGCCTGCAGATCATCTAACATCCCTTGTGTAAACACACAACTGCTTTTGTCGTCATTGGAATTTGGAGGGAAGAAGTCTGTGGAGTTGCTCATGGTGAGAGGCAGCGGGCTGGTGTGAGCTCACTTCTGACACCTCAGCTCAGCTCAGCCGGTGGGATTTCACCAGTGGTCGCCTTCAGGGGAGGAATAGGTCTCTGACTGTGGTTCTGGCCTAGGGGCCGAACAACAGATCATAATACCCATTATCTTGGTGTCTCTTGGAAGAGGTACTGAAAAGTGCCCCAATGGGGGACTCCATTCTTCGCCCAGTGGGACTCAATGCCCACATGGGCAATGACAGTGGCACCTGGAGGGGCGAGACTGGAAGGAAAGGCCTCCCTGATCTGAACCTGTGTGGTGTTCTGTTGTTGGACTTCTGTGCTTCTCATAGGTTGTCAATTACAAACAGCATGTTCGAACACAAGGGTGTCCGTCAGCTGGCGCCTAATAAGATCTGGCCTGGTGGGGTTTCCATGATCATGAGAACAGTGAGAAATTGGCCTAAAACAAAGTACTTAAGTCTTTCTGGCAAAAGGAATCAAATACTCATTTCCCTCAATAAAATGCAAATAAATGTATATAAATTCTTCAAAGTGGATGGATTAGGCCTGCGTCTTGTTGTGGAGAGTGGACTTCTAAACCAAGACAATCTAACATTCAAATTTTAAGGCAGAAAAAGTTGTACAATCTATAGACGACTCCTGAAGAAGTGTGCAATTCAATAGAAAAAAGGAAAGCGTAACATTTGAGTGGCCAGTCTTTCCTGTTTCTTCACATTGATGTTTTAATATGCAAGTCAAACAAAAGGAAATAGGAGTCAAAGTCAGATGTGTCGAAACATCACAGGCATTAACCACTGACATCTGTACATTTTTTCCTTCATTTAAGGAAAGTAGGGAACAATCAGCTGACATGATGGCTGCCTGCCACAAAGCAAAGGTGTGATGGAATTGTTTTTCAATCATCTAGATCAGGGGTCGGCAACCCAAAATGTTGAAAGAGCCAAATTGGACGAACAAAACAAAAAACAAATATGTCTGGAGCCGCAAAATATTCAAAGCCCTATTTAAGCCTTATAATGAAGGCAACACATGCAATGTGTGTCTATATTAGCTATGTTAGCCTACTATCAAAATGATTAAGTTGCTACAAATAAATTATGAGCATTATTAACGATTAAATGTTTATTTGCCCTGCAGTGCATTCAGCGGAGAACGACGCGTCACGTGACTGCTCTGTTGTGAAAGTTTAACTTCAATACAATAATATTGTAATGACCCAGCCGGGACGTCTCTTTGGCGGGGAATACAACGCCAAACTTCTAGCGTAGTGCTTAATTGAAAAGCTATCTGTATCTCAAACACCGCACGACCCCGAATAGTCTAAAGCAAAAATGAACAGGAAGGGCACCAATATTTCTCTTCAGCATTGAACCAGTTTATCCAAACACATCAACAGCTGAAACAGCATGGAAGTGACTTCAATTCACAACACTCTCACTCAAGGTTTTCCCCCAAAACTCCCCACTTCCCATGAGCCTTAGGGGCTGAAGGCGGGGCTAACCCCCAGGTTGCTACAATATCAATGAATTATGTTTCATTGCTTTGATAAAATTAAAGAAATGTAATAAAGAAATCCGATTTTTGATGTCATTTTTATTTTGAGGATTCGAAGAAAAGAATGGTCCCCTGGCATATCTGAAGCTTAATTTGTAAATTTGTGTTTTGTATTGTACTTTCGTTTTGTACAATAAAGTAAAAAAAGAAGTAATATTGTAGTGGTGGTCATGTGCATTTTAGGTCTGTTAGCAGCAGGGGATTGTGGGATGCGGTCTCCTGATCTAATTAGGGCTCAGCATGAGCGTTTCTGTTTGCCCACGTTTCTTTTCATATGGCAGTTTTGCTGTTGGGCTGCACGGTGGCGCAGTGGTTAGCGCTCTTGCCTCACAGCAAGAAGGCCCCCGGTTCAAGTCCTGGCTGGGGGACATGAAAAACAACATCAATGGGGGCCTTTCTGTGTGGAGTTTGCATGTTCTTCCCGTGCATGCCTGGGTTCTCTCCGGGATCTCCGGCTTCCTCCCACCGTCCAAAAACATGCTACATAGGTTGATTGGCAACTCTAAATTGTCCATAGGTGTGAGAGTGAGAGTGAATGGACGTGTGATTGAGGATGTTCTACCCTGCGACAGACTGGCGACCAGTCCAGGGCATCCCTTGCCTACGCCCAAGTGGCCGGGATAGGCTCCGGCAACCCCGTGACCCCGAAAGGGAATAAACGGTTAAGAAGATGAATGAATGAGTTTTGCTGTTCCACCTTAGTTCATTCTTGTTATGTTATGTTGTTTCTTTATGTTGGACCATGAGTGTGGAAGGGAGAGAGGTTGATGACTTCTGTGCAATGTTTAATGTGGTGCTGTTTTAAGTAAACAGACCTGTAATGCCAGAAAGGAGTCTATGTTCTCAGTTAAGTTAGCTGCCTGCTCCTCCCTGAAACTGTTCGGAGACGTGGCTTTCATGGGCCACGGATACTTCTCCAGCGCAGCCAATTGATTGACAGCTCTACTTTTTGACAGCTTGGCTCCCGTTTTGCCCTCTGCAAGTGACGTACATGCTTGGCGGTACAAAGTTTTTTCTACACATTCTTACAGCATTGGAAAACGTTAAGAATGTTTGTGTCTTGTTTTTCCTCCTACAGAAACCATATTAAAACGAAAAATATATTTCTCTCCCACATTTTCAACATTTTTGAAAATGCTCCAGGGAGCCACTAAAGAGGCATGCGGCTCCTGAGCCGCGGGTTGCCGACCCCTGATCTAGAGGAAAAAGAATTCAAATTTAAAATAAATAAAAAAGACAAAGCTTAATGTAAACCATGTCATCGTTACAAAGCATTATCTATGACAACCCTGTCTATTTCTGAAATTCTGAGAAATCATCCTAAAGAGTAAATTCAAAAACTCTGCAGTAAGAATTTTTTTTAAATGCCATAAGCATCACTCAGCCGCTGGACGTCCTCTTTCAGCCTGTCCAACGCCTCCTGTATGGCCGTCATGCCCAGGACGCTATCGTGGTTCTGTTCAGCTGCTGTCTGATGTCTGACATACACGAGCATCACTGATAATCCAAACTGGAAATTAAAATAGATTTTACTCTACATGTGTCTGCGTGCTGTTTATCCAAAGGTGTGTTAAACATGCTCTTGTAGCATTTTTCTCATATTAAAGGACCTATACAACAGAATTTGCTATAAAAACTTTCTTAATTCGAATGGAGTTGGATCAGGAGCAGCTGAAAACCGCATGCTTGAAAAAGCTCGTCCTCTGGCACAGCATGCCAAAGTCTGTGCACACCCTGGCCCACACACGCTTAGATGTGTGAGACATGATGAGCGTTCAACACTCCTGCTGTGGCGAATTGTGATTCGAGCTCAAAACTGTACGACTGTACAACTTGATCCAATATTGCTGGGATTTCTTTTTGCGCCACCAATGTTAGCTTGAGCCTCTAAGCTTGCGGGTGAGCGGGCAGAGCTCTCAGCGACGGGGAGGAGAAGGAAGACGGCTTGATCGGTGTTGACAGTCCACAAGCCAGAATAGTATTTCTAATGAGCTACTGTCACTGTGCATAAAGTATGTCCTTAAAAACAACAAAGGCTTTTAGATCTTGGCTAAGAAGTTCATAATCATAATTAAAAGATCACTGGGAACAATAGAAATAAATATGATTGGAGCGGGACTTTAACCTCTTCAGACCTGCGTCCACACATGAACTGTTGGTTCTTTGTTGTTGGTTCTGTTGCCACAATAGTTCATTCTGTAACCTGGGGCCTGTGACTGTGTGCTGATGGTTAGCTCAAATATTAGCTCAGGCCTCAAGAGGTTAATAACAGTCTATGAAATTCAACTAAATTCCTTATCATAACATTGTATGGGATCATATGTCAACAGTTTTATTTAACATGAAAGAGAAGAAAAAAAGAAGTTTTACACGTTTACCTATTACCGTTATGGTATATTGCTTAAAGATGCGTATATAAAGTATGCAATAAGATATATTTTGATATGACATATTAGGACCACAGAAATAACCTTTTCTAACTTGTTTGTGTTAGAATGGGCTGTTCGTCCTAAAACACAGGAAAACATGTCTTTATTGTTGTCTGAATGTCACTTACACCGCAGAAGCTCTCTGTTGTTGACGAAAACACGCAGTTATTCGCTGTTTTAAAGGCGAATAACTTTTTCAAGTTATTCTTTTTCAAATATTTTTCATTTTGATAATAAATTACAAAGTTTACAATCTTGGAAGAACAAACGTATAAAAAACATACAAGTTACGGGAGTAAATGTAGATTATATAACTGTTGTGATGTTGGCCACATGAGGACGGCATAAAAGGCACTTTTATAAACCATCAAAGTGTGGATTCATTCACAGTCTTTGAGAAATGTTCATATTTATCAGACTTTGGCAGCTCAGTGAGGTATTAGCTGTTTTAAAACAGAGGCCATGATGTCTGAATTCCTTTTAAAATCCAGAGCCTTAACTGCTCCAATGACTGACTTCTTTTCATTTGTCCTTCTGATGTTCCAGGGATTTTGGATTATTCATCTGCTTCGTCTTGTCTCACTGCTGCAGATACAAGCCGATGCGTTTGTCTGGTTTCTGTTGTTCCAGGTTTGTCCGTCTTTCCTGTCAGACGTTCCCTCCGGGGGGTGGGGGGGTTACCCTCACCAAGACGATTCTTCAAGACATTTCCATTTAGAGGAAGCTTTCTTCGCTGTTGCCCTTTGATTTCTTTTTACACAGAAAATGGATCCATGTGATCTGTTGGTCACTAACAGACTTATTTTTCACTTAAGACAATCTGTATCAATTGGAATGATCTGGAATGAACTGGAGCACAACAAAAATAATAAATACAGCTCTGTAAGAGGTTTTGCTCTTTGTGTGGCACCTTGAGACACCCTGGGTTGTGAAACGCCTCTGTCAGTCTGCCCCAGGGCAGCTGTGGCTACAACAGTAGCTACCATCACCAAGTATGAAGGAGGAGTAAATGAATGAATAATGGACACAATGTAAGCGCTTTGAGTGTCTGGAAAAGCGCAGATAAATCCAATCCATTATTACTATTATTATTAAACTGCTGCCAAATAGAAAATGGTATTGAATGAAACTTTGGTCAGGGATATGAAGGTCCTCCTGTCAGGTCTTTGACAAAGAAGCTTCCTGGAGCAGAGGTCTGACCCCAGAGAGGGAGTGACTCTGCAGGCAGCAGCTTTATGAAATCCAGGAGCTCCCTCTGTTGAGCTGCATGAGACTGCAGGACGCTGGCTGGCTGGCTGGCTGGCTGCCTGGCTGCCTCTGATCTCATGTCACTACGCATAGACTCACTACAAGGCAAGGTGATGGGGGCGTTTTGATCCGGCTACACTGACCTTAAATCTCTGCAGGGTGTCAATGTCGTGCGCTGCATCTTGAGAGCCTAAAAGACAGAAAAGATGTTCAGCTGTAAAATGATCAAAGCACATTCAGCTCAGGATGAACATCCATCCTGCAAGGAAACACATTTGTTTGGTTTTTACTATTCTGAAACAAAGATATTAAAGTGATGATGTTTATAAAGTATTGATAAATCCTGTAATAAAATGGCTACGGTAGAACAGGGGTGGGATTATATAAATTCGCTTCCTTCCACTCCCTTTCAAGCAATATTTATTAATATGTCTAATTATCCTCAGTTTGATTCGTCGTTGTATGAATGTATAACTGATGATTGTATTGTTTTGTGTATTATTCCTATTTGATTGCTTGAAATAAACCATTTCAAATCAAATTTAAAAAAAGTCTGATGAGAAACAAGTTGAGACTTCAAGACAGAAAAACACCAGGGATGGTGAGAAAAGACAGACGTGTTGTAGAGTTTAAGAGTGAGCCGAGGCTTCAGGATGCTGACAGAAATGAGTCTGTTAAAAACAGGCAGTAAAGCTGAAGCAGAGTGACTATGGCAGACATGGCTGAAGAAAGTGCTGAAACCAACATTCAGCAGCACAGAAGGAATATTTCCTCCAGAAAAGGACGGACGGCTTCAGCAGCAAAAGCCGTCTGTCCGTGTATCCATGGAGATGGAGATGGTGTCTCTGCCTCCTGAATCCTCTGCAGCACTTTGACATGATGGCCGATTCATGGTGTTGAGAGGCAAATCTAAGCTGTGGGATGAGGGGAGAGCTTGGAAATAAGCCAGATCTGTTCCACACATCCCATCAGTGCAGAAAGAGAAGATTTAAGGTGACAAAGCAGCTCTTCCAGCACAAAAGGCTTCCCCTTTCCTTTAAGCAGAGATGACATCAAAAGATGTTGTGTGGCTGAGTTCATGTCTAAAGCCGTCTTCCAAGCATGAGGACATACCAAGAGGGAGGGAGGAAGGCAGCATCATTTACCCAGCAGCAAGAAGGGTCGGACAACACCAATCTGAAGGTCCAAGCTTGTATCTTCAATGAATCCACAGCCAGCTCCCTGCTCCTGCTCCAGCTCCTCCACCTGTTCTCCTCCAGCACTGCGCGTCTCCAGCAGCCTCCTGCCGGTCACTGTGGTCACATGGGTGCACTGCCTCCTCAGACGTGTTAGGGAGAAGCTCTGGATCTCCTGAGACAGTGAATGCATCACACAGCTTGCCTCAGACCACAATCTGAGGGAAAAGCGTGTAGAAAGATTTCACTATTGACAATTATTCTGTGATTACAGTGAGTGTAAGTCTCTGGATCACATTATTTGATTCCTACTTTTTTACACCCACCCGGATCAAAGATGGCCTTGGAGGGAGGGCGTCCTCAAAATGCAGTTAGAATGGTGACATTGTTAGGGACAACGCCTTCACGCGCCGCAGAAAGAAGCCTTTCTTGTTTTTGATGTAGACAGCGGAGGCGGAAGCTGCGAGAGCGTGAGGCGTTCAAGTACTCCTGGTAAAACTGAAACTGTTCTTATTTTCTTCGTCGTCATCATGAATTTTATGGCAGTTGGCAAACAACAGAATGGTGCATCACCGCCGCCACCTGGTCTGGAGTGTGGACCACGAGAACTCCAGTCTAGCATGTCCCTACTACAGATTAGGCCTATGTCTCTCACTAAACCCGATAATATTTTTTTCCAATCCTGCACCTAAATTCTGCCCACCAAGTATAAATAAAGTAAAGTAAAACATCACAGGCAGCTTTTTATTATACTTTTTAAATCCCCTTGAGTCTTTGTAAATGGTCTATGAAAATGGCCCTTTGTATGTTCTACATATCACACTGCAATATCACATGTCTTTAGTTTCATTGGCACCAATAAAGTCCCATTTCCCACTTGCATGTTTACCTATCACGAAGAGCTGATCGTTGGGAGATGTATGGCCAAATCTGGGTCAGGATATCGTCTTGTCTTCCCAGCTGTTCCTCCATTCATACAACATAGTCTTTACTGTCTTCTGCATCCCACAAAAGCACATTCCTCTCCTTCATTCCTCCCATTGTTTTTGCCATAGTTGATTCACAGTTATAAGACTTTTAAACTCTGCTTCACTCAGTGTTACACTCACATCAACATTTTCCTTATGTGAAGCTAGTTTTGCACTTTTGTCTGCAGATTCCTTTCCTGTAAGACCCAAATGAGCTGGTGCCCACAAAAATGCTACATGCACCCTGAGTAGTTTAGCTGAAACTAAAAAATATCTGGTCCATGCTGTGTAGAGTATTTTAAAGTTTTTAGTGGCGTAGCGTCATCAATCCAGTTCAGGGCCAGTTTCATTTCTGCAGTGTATATTGACATCCTTTTTTGAACAGTGACGTCAAACTCCAGGACAGCAAAAGCTGTCCCTGTCTCTGCCTTCAACTCTTGGGATGCATCAGTCTACATCTTCACATATTCATAATATTCTGATAAAACTTTCCCCCTATTCTGTAAAATAGAAAAATGGACCAGACTGCGATGAAATAACCATGGTGGAATTACTGCCCTTGGCACAGTCGGACCAAGGTTAATGTGGTCTTCTTCAGTTCTTTTACTTTTTGTTGTATTGCCAACCCTACTATTGCAAAGCTCCTTTGCTGTTTCTCACACATCACTCAAGACAGCTTTAGGTGGATGATTTTAGTCATGCCCTTTCAAAGTCATAGTTCTTCTTCTTGTATAGTTTTATGACGGATAACACACATCGTTCAGGCGCATTTCTGACACCTATGGTATGGAGTGTGGGTCAGAATGAAATTATTATTCAACGGCATTGGCATTATTCAACGGGGCGGCAGCGGCTCAGGCGGTAGAGCGGGTCGTCCGAAGATCAAAAGGCCAGCGGTTCGATCCCCGCTCCCCCCAGCCAACCGCCGCCGTGTCCCTGGGCAAGACACTTCACCCTCCTTGCCTCCAGTGTGGCTCCACTGGCGTGAATGTGTATGAATGTCCCGGTGATGGTCAGAGGGGCCATAGGCGCCAACTGGCAGCCACGCCTCTGTCAGTCTGCCCCAGGGCAGCTGTGGCTACATCAGTAGCTACCATCACCAAGTATGAATGATTAATGGACACACTGTAAGAACTTTGAGTGACTTGAAAAGCACAGATAAATCTAACCCATTATTATTAACCTATTAATTTAATTCTTTACACTTTCAACATAATTTTCCTTCCTCAAGAATGAAATGAGAAACATATGTCTGCTGGTGTTACTTGAAATATCTTTAATTTCTCTGTTTGTTCCTGTTCTTTTAAAATGTTCCTTCAACAACCGTCTCTGAGCAGAGAACATCCCATAATTCATCAACACGCTCTATGGTTTCCTCTGCATTACAAAAATCCCATTTACCACTCATGTGTTTTCCAATTTAAAAAAAGGTTATAATTAAATTGTTAGTGTAGACACAAGCCTGCTCTCTATGGAAATGATTCACATACTCTTTAACCTTCAAGGCTGTTTGGCGGGTTTGCAGGGTTTCACAACAATATACGACAAAAACTGCCCACTTACAAAAACTGTAATAGAAAACAATATAAAAAAACCCATGGATGACAACTGGACTGAGAAACACATGCAACGCAAATGCAAAACAGTTTATACAAACAATTCTTAAAACATAGAACCTCTGAAGCGGAGCAGTGATACAAAAAATATTAAAAAAAATTAACCAGGCTCATGAGAACATCCAAAAAAGACTATTACACAGAAATATTAGAAATAATTAAGAAGAAATTAAATATTAAAGAAATTTGGAAAGTATTAAACAGTGTCTTTAGGAAACACAAACAGCAAACAAATTATCCAGACTCTTTAGTTGGTAAAAATGAGATGTGCAACAATATTCAGGACATGACTTAGGAGTTCCATGAATATTTTGTGAGTTAGCCGATGAAATAAACTGTACTAATAAATCAGAAATGACTACTGTGGAACACTGCATAAAGAGAAAATCAAAGTAGATCCATTTGAAACCCGTGGAAGCAAAAGAAATTCTAGAAATCATCAAAGAATTCCAAAACAAAACATCTACAGACTGTAACAGAATTAATGTTATGGTGATAACAAAAGTCATTGATTCCCTTGTTGACCCGCTAACCTATATTTGCAATCTATCATTTCAAACAGGAACATTTCCACAAAAAATGAAAATAGCCAGAGTAATTCCATGACACAAATCACGAGACAAACACCAACTAACAAACTACAGACCAGTGTCTTTACTCTGACAATTCTCAGAAATACTCGAAAAAAGTATTCCTCACAAGGCTGGAAAATGCTGTTGAGAAACATTAACGAAGACCAATATGGTTTCAGAAAAAACAGATCAACAGTATAGTCTGTACAGTGAAGTAGTAAAAATAGTAAACACAGAATTAGGGAAACTAAAACTAAGGTTGACAAAGATAAACTCTCACTCAATGTTAACAAAACAAAATTCATGATTTATGGAAGTTGCCACATTCCTGCAGACATAGAAATAGAAGTTGCTATATGATAATCAGACTTTAGAAAGAGTGACTGAAATTGAGTTCCTTGGAGTAATTATGGACGACAAAATAAGCTGGAAGCCACAAATAAAGCAAAAAAAACAAATAGAGCTAAACCTGCTAAAAGCATATAGTGTTGAGAAAAATATGTCGTACTCTCACACTGATGTATTCATCGATAAAAAAACTGCCACATTTACAGTACAGTGTAGAAGTTTGGAGAAATACTAATAAAACAAATCTAAAGTGTTTGCATATCTTAAACAAAAGCTATTCAAAGAGTTTATGGTTTGGATTATGGGACACATACAAATGCACTTTTTTTTCAGTTGGGTTTATTGAAATTATGGGAATTAGTGAAACTTAAAACAGCACACATCATAAAGCCAGAAACAACTTGTTAGCAATAAACTTACCGTACAACAAATGTTTAAGGACAGAGATGGGAGTTACAATTTAAGAAATCAGCTAAACCTCAAAAAGCAGCGCATTCATACTACAAAAAAGAAAACATGCTCATCAATTTGGGGTGTGGATTTATGGAACAGATTGGATGAAGGTTTAAAACAAACCAAAAGTTTACATGCATTCAAGAAAACCTACAGGATGGAACAGAACAAGAAATGATCAATAAAAACAAAAATGCCTCTTCTGCATCCACATTACATTCCTATGTAATGTGGATGCAGAACATGTACAAAACTGTAAATAGAAATACGCAGATCATCAGGTGTTGTAAAAAAGAGGTGGGATCATACAAGATTTCTCTTCAGCCCACTCTTTTTGTTTTATCTATGTTAAACTCTTGTGTTTATTTTCATTTGTGTTTGAAATAAACAAAACTGAATTGAATAGATTGAAATGTAATTATCTGTCTGTATGAAGCTCTGCTGGTGAATCATCCAGAGTGAACTCCAGGAGCTGGGGGAGGGTCCAGTGACCCTGACCAGAAACCAATGGGTTTACCAATGGATGGATGTCTGAATGTGACTTTGAAATGGCAACCCAATTCTTTATTTTCTTGTGCTTTAAAAAGAAGGAACATGGTCAAATGACGTTCTTATATACTATTGTTACGTTTTGGGGATTTTTTTATGCAATGGGTCTCTTGCAGGTGTATCCAAACTAAATTCTAAAAAAATAAAAAGGAAAAAAGATAAAAAGTTAGGATGGCAACTAATTACTAAGGTAACCCAAAAAAATCCTTTTGTGTGTCCCCCTTCCCCATAGTTTTTCTATTTGGGGATTGTTGTGGGCCATTTTGTAGATCTGAAATATTCCAAGGGCTGAACGGTGCCTCACACCAATAAGGCCCCTGGTTCAAGTCCCGGCTGGGGGACCTGAACCAATGTCAATGGGGGGGCCTTTCTGTGTGGAGTTTGCGTGTTCTCCCCGTGCATGTGTCCAAAAACATGGGTTATTGGTCACTCTAAAATTGTCCATATGTGAGCGTGCATGAGTGCATGGTGCGGGATTGTGGCCCTGCGGCAGACTGGAGACCGATCCAGGGTATCCCTGACTTCACCCACAGGTGGCCGGGATAGGCTCCAGCAGCCCCGTGACGCTGAAAGGCATAAAACGGAATAGAATATTATTTCAGAAATCAAAAAAAGATAGTCTGCAACCCACTTTCAACATTTTGCCCATAGCTGCACTGTTGAAAATAAGCTTCTTCTTGTTTGGATCACATATCAAAGATGTTGGAATTTTTTTTTTTCATTTTCAATTTTTTTTTATTTGTTTCTCTTTAATCAACTTTTTCTGTGGTAAACGTTCTTCCTTCATTACGACAGGAAAGCAATAATGTAATATTTTATCTGAACGTTAGGTGCCATCAATGGTGCGGAATTGAATTAAGATGTCCGAGCGTACTTGAACGCCTCTCAGTCCTGTTGTGGAAAACCAGGACAGCTCCTCCCAGTCCCTGACCGAGAGAGAAGGGGGAGACCGCGGGTGGAGGACAGGAAGCTGTTTTCCACAAACATCTGAGTATGGAACACATCTAAATCCTGCATAAATCACTGCCTTTACTCTGCTTCCAGATTTTGAACAATAGCTTTTTGCGATTCCAGCTCTTTTTTGGGATCGGACTGGAAATCTAAACGAACAGCGAGAAGATGTCTCGGGCGGGGATCCAGCCCAGCCAGCAGAAACTGGCCGAAAAGCTCACCATCCTCAACGACAGAGGGATTGGAATGTTGACACGGGTGTACAATATTAAAAAGGTTGGCGCACACACGCACACGGTGGTCACCATTCATCCGGGAAAGCTGCACGCGAACCAGGACAGAATTCTTCCTGAATCCTAACTCCCTTCGGGGATCGCCCGTCAGGATGCGGGCTAACGAACACTTTCTCCGGGCAGTGACTGAAGCCCCAATTTAATTTGTATTCCCCCCGGCTTATTTATGTAAAAATGTTCCTGAAAGGACAAATATGTGAAAGAAATGTCCGCATTCTAGGCATATTTCTTCGCAGCATCCCAGGCTACGGCTCTCCTTAGCAGAGCTAGCTAGCACCGATGGCGTTAGCTTGCGGTAAAGTCGTTCACCGGTTCTTACGTGAAAAATGGTGGCGTGAGAACAAACAAACACGGGCGCCTGTCGCAAACAAGTGGGTAACATTAATCCCCACCATTCAAAGAAAACGGAGGATTTAGTCGAGCCCTGCAGTCCTTAGCGGAGCTAACTGCTACAGCCTCTCCGGTAATGGCGGCGGCGCGGATGCCGGAGCTCCGCTCCAGCGGGGCGTCGTCTCTGAACGAAGCCGAACGAGGAGCACTGAAAGTCGAATGGCGTTCGGTCCCTCACACCGGAGGAGAAACGGAACCCGCAGCGATGTGAACAAATGGGCCGATATTTTACGTCGTTTGTTTGATAGAACAAAATAGAAATATAACCTATTGGAAATGTTTTTAGGGGTAAATTCCAGCTGTTGTTGTCACAATCATCAAACACGGCGAGTGAAATACTTCTATCTGAAAATGTTAATGGAGTTTTCCCTCTGATCCATGTGAGGGAGGTGATTTGTTCACTTCCAAAACTATTAAAACTGTCAGATGACACTTTACCCCAAAGCTTTTCGTGTTTTTAAAGTTAGGGCTATCTTGAATATTTGAGCTGAAATGATTATTTCTTTTCAAACTGGTGTTGGTGATATTTCCATCCAGAAACTTCTGATTTTGAAGGTTTTCTGATGAGGGTTTTCTTTTTCTTTTACTGCAGTCTTATCTTAGAGGAAAGCATATGTTTGTAGTGTTTGATACATCTTCCCTTTTAAAGGAACAAACTGCTGTTTTTTGTCTGAGATGGAAAGGACTTGCTCTGATGTGATCTGCGTTCACATCAGACGGGGTTCACTTCAAATTTGTGTCTGCTGCCCGGCCGTAAATGCAAAAGCATGCACCTATTTACTAGTGGTGTAGCAATTTGTTCTGAAAACTATTCGATTCATATCATAATTTGTGGTTGCTGATCCAATCCATAATTGATATTGGATCATTTTGATCGATCCAGTTCTCTGACCTGAAGTGGATCCGGGAGATCTATAACTAAAACTTCCAGCAGTGAGACTCAGACAGAAATTCCTGCTACTGAACAGTGGAGTTTTCCAGATTCTTCCAGATCATCTAAACTAGAATAAATGTCAAATCCATTCACATGTTAGTTTCCTAAAGTTCCCCTCTGTTGTTTTTCCACATCCAAAGAATCCAAAGGGAACATTCTGAGAACATTCTAGACACTGGATGGTCACATGACTTTATTCAAAGTCTGTCCACACGTTGGACTGGAATGATCAGTTTAGCAGGGGGACACGTCTGGCCCTGCAGGGTTTGAGTCCCTGGTGGTGTAGTGATGGTTTGTTACTTTGGTCCCAGCTCTCTGCAGGTCATCCACCAGGTCCCCAATGTGGGGTTCTGGGATTTTTTCTCACCGTTCTTGTGATCATTGTGACCCCATGGGGTGAGATCTTGGGGGGAGCCCCAGATGGAGGGAGATTATCAGTGGTCTTCCATTTCCTAATAATTGCTCCCACAGTTGATTTCTTCACACCAAGCTGCTTCCTGTTGCAGATTCAGTCTTCCAGCCTGGTGCAGGTCAATAATTTGGTTCCTGGTGTCCTTAGACAGCTCTTTGGCCTTAGTGGAGTTTAGAGTGTGACTGTTTGAGGTTGTGAACAGATGTCTTTATATAGATAACGGCTATGTCAGATTTCCTTCACTACTCACTACATAGTGCACTATATAGTGCGTTCACCATTTTGTTGTGCTGTCCGACTGTACAATTCCAAAATCGAGTGCTCTAGAAATTTCCCAGAAGTCTCTGCAAAAACCAGTGTGCATTGATGCTCACTAGATTGGCGAATATAGACAACAATGCATTGCGTTTGAACAATTTTTGTGAAAAAATTCAGTTTAAATATATATTTAAATAAAACATCAACATTTTCATCCCCAGATCTCAATGGATTTATAAATGATCGTCGCGCTCATATCAGTGAGATTTTCCCTTCATGAAATTGATGATGTCATATTAGATGTTAAGAAAAAAAAAGTATTGAGCATTGTGTCCTAATTGCTTTTAAAGTCCACTTGATAGTCCAGCACTGTCCAGCACTTTGCTTTTTTAGAGGGGCTCTGCTTTCACGGCGCTCTTTCTCAGTGGGGTCATGTCTTCACTAGTGACTTGAGTACCCCTAGTGAGACAGCTGTTACCTGGCACAGCATCTATAATGGAAATATTTCTTTTTTTTTATGAAAATAGAATAGAACTTAATGATCCCTCTCCAGTGAAATGTATGTGACACCACAGCTCAGTAAAAAGACAGACAATAAATAACACTAAACAATAAAGAACACAATCAAATAGAGGTCTATGGAGTGTTGTAGGGTTTAATAGCTGACAAGAGGAAAGAGTGGCAAAAATGCCCCTTCCTGCAGCATGGGTGATCCAGTCTCTGGCTATAGGAGGTGCTTAGTGGACCCACGGTCTCATGCAGAGGATGATGAAGATTTACTTGATGGAATTCAGTTTTCGTTGCATCCTCTTCTCACCCACCACAGAAACAGACTCCAGGGGACACCCCAGAACAGACCCGGATCTCAACATCAGTTTATCGATCCTCTTCCTGTGCATTTGTCTGCACTGCAGCGCTTCATCTCTGTTTTCACGCACGCTGCTGTAAACATGGATTTCACTGCTCATTGCCAGAGTGCCTAAAATGATTGGCTAGAATTGAGCAGCAAAATGGAATGGAATACAAGTGATTGTCATGTCATTGACAGTCCCACTCTAATTATCCTTTGATGTACTGTAAAAGTGTTCTCAGTGGTCTTTAAATTATGATGCCAGTTTTAGGCAAAAGATTTTCAAAAGCTGTCTTTTCCAGGATATACAGTACATACCAAAGGTTAGGACACACCTTCTCATTAAGAGTTTTCTTTATTTTCATGACTATGAAAATAGTAGATTCACACTCATATATTATATACATAACAAAAAAGTGTGAAACAACTGAAAATATGTCATATTGTAGGTTCTTCATAGTAGCCACCTTTTGCTTTGATTACTGCTTTGCACACTCTTGACATTCTCTTGATGAGCTTCCAGAGGTAGTCACCTGAAATGGTCTTCCAACAGTCTTGAAGGAGTTCCCAGAATGCTTAGCATTTGTTGGCCCTTTTGCCTTCACTCTGCGGTCAAGCTCACCCCAAACCATCTTGATTGGGTTCAGGTCAGGTGACTGTGGAGGCCAGGTCATCTGGTGCAGCCCCCCATCACTCTCCTTCTTGGTCAAATAGCCCTTCCACAGCCTGGAGGTGTGTTTGGGGTCATTGTCCTGCTGAAAAATAACTGATGGTCCAACTAAACGCAAACCGGATGGAATAGCATGCTGCTGCAGGATGCTGTGGTAGCCATGCTGGTTCAGTATGCCTTTAATCTGGAATAAATCCCCAACAGTGTCACCAGCAAAGCACCCCCTCACCATCACACCTCCTCCTCCATGCTTCACGGTGGGAACCAGGCATGTAGAGTCCATCCCTTTACCTTTTCTGCGTCGCACAAAGACACGGTGGTTGGAACCAAAAATCTCCAATTTGGACTCATCAGACCAAAGCCCAGACTTCCACTGGTCTGATGTCCATTCCTGGTGTTCTTTAGCCCAAACAAGTCTCTTCTGCTTGTTGCCTTTCTTTAGCAGTGGTTTCCTAGCAGATATTCTAGCATGTAGGCCTGATTCACACAGTCTCCTTTGAACAGTTGTTGTAGAGATGCTAGAACTCTGTGTGCCATTGACCTGCTCTCTAATCTGAGCTGCTGTTAACCTGCCATTTCTGAGGCTGCTGACTCGGATGAACTTATCCTCTGCAGCAGAGGTGACTCTTGGTCTTCCTTTCCTGGGGGGTTCCGCATGTGAGCCGGTTTCTTTGGAGCGCTTGATGGTTGTTGGGACCGCACTTGGGGACACTTTCAAAGTTTTCTCAATTTTTCAGACTGACTGACCTTCATTCCTTAAAGTAATGATGGCGACTCGTTTTTCTGTACTTAGCTGCTTTTTTCTTGCCATAATCCAAATTCTAACAGTCTATTCAGTAGGACTATCAGCTGTGGATCCACCTGACTTCTGCACAACATAACTGATGGTCCCAACCCCATTTATAAGGCAAGAAATCCCACTTATTAAACCTGACAGGGCACACCTGTGAAGTGAAAAACATTTCAGGTGACTGCCTCTAGAAGCTCATCAAGAGAATGCCAAGAGTGTGCAAAGCAGTAATCAAAGCAAAAGGTGGCTACTATGAAGAACCTACAATATGACATATTTTCAGTTGTTTCACACTGTTCAGTAGTAGGTAGGTAGTAGTGGTAGTAGGTTTAAAGGCTGTCATCTGGACTTGGTTTTTAAAGTTGAAGACATTTCACCTCTTATCCAAGAGGCTTTGTCAATTCTGAATTAGCTGGTAAAAGAGCTGGTTTATATGCGCTCATGGGGGAGGAGTCAGAACTGAAATTGGATGGTATTGTCAACTTAGCCTACATTGTTTTGGGTTGTAAAGATTCCTTTGTCCTCAGCTGGGGGTTGGGGAGCCAGTGAGTCCCTCCCCAAACTGGTCATCTCTTTCAGCTGTTTGGGTTTCAGAACACTGCCATAGATGGATGGAAGAATAAACCTGATGCTACCATTCTTATTAAGAGAAGGTTTATCCTTCTTGACAAAGATGGCTTCTTTCACTCCTCGCTCAAACCATCCTTTCTCTCTGGCTAGAATTTGGACTTCACTGTCCTGGAACGAGTGGTTTGTGGCCTTCAGGTGGAGATGCACTGCAGACTCAGGTCCACTTAAGTTGGCTCTGCGATGTTGGTAAAGCCGCTTGTGTAGAGGTTGTTTGGTTTTTCCTACAATCATACCGATCAGTCTGTCTGAGGCAAGTTATTGATCAAATGGACCTATAGCCTTATAAAATCCTTTTAGAATTAAATTATTTCTATCAACATTGGAAATACCATTTGGATTGAGACATGGTAGATTTATTGTACGTTAACATAAAAAGTACCATCACAGATCAGTCCATCATTCCAGTCCAATCTGTGGACAGACTTTGAATAAAGTCATGTGACCATCCGGTGTGCTAGAATGTACTAAGAATGTTCCCTTTGGATTCTTTGGATGTGGAAAATCAGCAGTGGGCTGAACGTTAGTAAACTAAGATGTGGATTTGACATTGATTCTTGTTTACTTCCACTTGATGATCTTGCAGAAATCCAAGAATCTGGAAAACTTCACTGTTCAGTAGCAGGAATTTCTCTCTGAGTCACACTCATCGATATACATTACTGGGTTGGTCTTTGCCTATTTGCTGCTATACACAGTGATGTGTGCGTGCAGGCGCCATTGCTATGCATTGAGTCACGTCAACAGAACCCTGCTGTTCCAGTTTAGGACTGGCAGACATCAACCACAGAAATCAAGCTAGCTCCCTCATTTCTTAACAGATTTAACAATACATAGCTCATATTTAAGCTATTAAACTACTGCTCTCATATATTTAAATATTTATTGCCAAAAAAAATCAATCTGTGAATAGTGCAAAAACTGCCTCTTCTAGTGTTACAGGTAGGCCTGCACAATATACCGCAAATTTATCGTTATCGCAAGATCAAGCTGTGCAATATGCATATCGCAAAACACAGCAAAAATTGCAATAAATGGTTACCTTAGATGTGCTAAAACAATCTTATGGCAGCTTAAATTATTTAACGAATCAAATAAATCCCTTTATGCATTTGACCAATCGGATAGACTCTTTAGCCCTTTTATGTTAGATGTTCCATCCTATGTCAACGAGGGTCATTTGGAGTACAATTCTTAAACTGTTGCAATAAAATGGGAATGATGTTTTTGGTTGTTTCCCTATTTGTTTATATACCGCAAATTATATCGTTATCGCAATATTAATCCCTCATATTGCATATCGCAAGTTTTCTTCATATCGTGCAGCCCTAGTTACAGGTAACACATTGCTGTCAAATTACAGCTTTAAATACTCGTGATTGTTGATTTTCCCTATATACCAGAATCTGTGTACTTGAGCTTGTAAATGCTAGTCATCCAAGTCCAGAAAGGAGGGAGACTGTTGAAGTTCAGTAGCATGAATGGCTGATAAACTTGACAAAGTGAAGGACAAAGCCTGTTTCCTATTAAAAACACCTCAAAGTGCTGAACAAAGAAAAACAACTGCTTCTACTACACATACAGATGCAATGAGGTAAGCAACACCTTGTAAAGGTCTACCATAATCAAAATAAACAATAGGACTTTTCTTATCTTTTATTATTTATGCATTACATACATGTCAGACTCATCTCAGGTACAATCAGAAATTACATTGAAGATGTTTTCATAGGTCTTTGAAAATAATGACGTGGCTTGGTGTTCTGTTGATGCTGTTTGTGCTTTTGCAGCAGTGATGTGTGTAGATGTGCAATATGATGCACGTCGTAGGTAACGTTCTGCCTACAGTAGGATAGCAGTTACTGAATCTGATGGTCGCTGGAGGCTGTCAAGATCTTTAATGTTTACTGGAGTGAAGGCCTCTGTGACTCTTTGAGATGGAGTACTTTCCAGAAGATGTCCTCTACATGTCTCACAAGATACGGCACAACTTCATAAGATGCTGTAAAAAATAAGCACGGAAAAGCTATTTGTATAATATTTGGTCCAATGAAGGCTCACTTGACAGAAGTATAGTCCAGTTAAAAGGTTTATGAAAATATTGAATCTTTTGCAGTTTATAGCAATTTTGTGTGATGATGAATCTGTAATACATTTGAGAGTGCAGGATATTGTTATAAAGTGCATTAAATTTGGTATATCATAAACGGCATATCAAAGGATGAATTCGTTCAAAATGAACCAATATCATCTGAATCGTATCGGCAGTCGTTGAAATGAAACAGTTTTAATTTTAATTTCCTTTATATTGATATTCATTATGTCCTCCATCATGAGAAAAATGCTACAAGAACGTCTTAAAAAACACCAAAAACACAATTTTTGGGTGGGTCTTCAAAAGTTCAAAGTTCAACAAAACAGTTTTTGATACCAACAGCTGGTTCAGACTACAGGTAACTGGCACAGTGCTTTTCATGAGGGGCTCTTTTTCCGCACAGTGTAACGCTACTGTGCAAGAGAGAAGAACAGAAACGATTTCACTTTAATAGAAAATAAAACACCTCAGGGACTTTTTGAAAACACCACAAGTTAAATTATTTATAGAAAAAGAGCTGCTAAAAACAATTTCGTTGTGCACTGCATAATGATAATAAAAGATTCTGATTCTGAAGTCAAGAGCAAAGACTGATTTGTTCACTCATTCATCTTCTAAACCCGTTTTTGTCCCATTCGGGGTCACTGGGATGCTGGAGCCTATCCTGGCAACTCGTGGATGAAGGCAGGGGACGCCCTGGGCAGGTTGCCAGTCTGTCGCAGGGCCACAATCACACACCTGTACACACTCACATTCACACTTGTGGACAATTTAGAGGAACCAATGAACCTATGAAGCATGTTTTTGGATTGTGGGAGGAAGCTGGAGTTCCTGGGGAAAACCCACGCGTGCACGGGGTGAACATGCAGAATCCATACAGAAAGGTCCCCCAATGGCGTTCTGGTTCAAGTCCCGGCTGAGGGCCTTCTTGCATTGAGGCAAGAGCGCTAACCACTGTGCCAATAAAATTATTTTATCTTATCTTTTAATAAGGGGGAATTAAAAATCGTGGTGTTCGTTATGAGAAATTAAAGGACAACACTGACGCCTGATCGCAACGGACAGTTGCTTCCGCAAAGTCCATTAAGTTCTGATAATGGACACTTTGAAGGGCATTATCATGCTGATACCGTGGTCATTTACAAAAGAAATGCATATTAAATCAAATATGAGCACTTTAATCTCATTTAAGGTTTAATATGCGGCGCTTTGCGGTGTCATGATAACAGCTACAGAACCCGCACCGACCTCGCTCTGCTGCAGCAGAGGGAAGTGGTGTAGATGCTGATCGTCATGATTAGGGGAACAAAGCATCATTTAAGGGGGAAGCTCTCCTCTCACCACTTGTTTGTGTCCAGTCCCAACAAAGTGTATAGTCTGAATTGTTTCTTCCTCTGGTGTTGCCTCTTTGTGTTTCATCTCCTCCTTATGTTCTCTTCTCTCTTTCTCTTCGACTGCATCCCTGTATTCAAAATGATCAAATTCACCAAACCGGTTAAAGGAAACTATAAAATCACTCATGTCTTTTCAACTGTCTTGTTGTTGTTATTAATGGTGGAATAAGGTATATCAGGTATTAATAAGAAGTTGGGGGTCAATACTTTTTGGATTTCTTAGAAAAGTCTTCCTACAGTTTTTCTGATGTGTTCGAATAAAGCACTGTGGACCTGATGTTTTGGATCTTTTTTCTTAAATGAGATTTAAGAAATACCCCTTGTTGGAGTAAAAGTAAGGTTGGAAGTCTGTTACATAAAAAAATCTTCATGAAGCCACTTTTTAATTGTATTTTGATCTTTTAATATACCACAATGTCACAAATTTAAAGGAAATTACCTCAAAATGATGCTTTTCAGAGCAATTAGTAGGTGAGATTTAAAAGATTAATTAACTTGATTACATGTTATAAATAATCTTAAAAAAATGTAATAATAATAATACATTTTATTTAAAAGCGCCTTTCAAAACACCCAAGGTCACCGTACAAAGTTAGAGGTAAAACACAATAAAATCACAACATGTTAAAAACAATAGATAAATTGGATTCATCAGCTGACATCACATGACAGCACTACTTTGACTTTTATCATGACTTTTCTGATAGCATTCAACATATTTTATTGACTAACATGCTTATATTTTTTCTGTGTCAAATACTTTTTGGCTTTTAAAAATTATACTTGGCTGGTTATTAACTATTGGCCAACTTGGTCGGTAAGTCAAGTATTTCATTTTGGCCCTTGTGGCTGTGATGACGATGTGGATTCAAGCTTGACTTGTACAAGAAGCTGGTGAAAGCGCTGGTACAGCATTAGAGGAGAAGGGCTGCTGATGGAGAGCCGATGTTTCATAGGGCATGTGTGGACTAACTACCCACTCAGAGTCAAAATTAAGTTGTTTGCCCACGTCCTGTCAGAAGACACCGTTGCTCCTCTCTTTTCCTCGAAGTGGCCAGAGATTTTCTTCATGTATCTCCAGACTCCCCAGACATTGCTCTCCTAAAGCCGTTCCTCCATCTTCATCTGCCATCCATCTTCATTTAAGATCTTATTGCCCCTTCTTACCTGTTCTCAGTCCCTGGATCTAAAGACTCATCTTGTCATTTAGCGGTGCCTTCAGTTCTGTGGTAACCCACGGCTTGTGGTTGGAGAAGCACCGTACCCTCTTGATTAGAGCAGTGTTCCTCGCATGAAAGTTGATATAATCTGTGATGCAGTGGGTGATGGCATCAATGTTCTCACCACGGGAGTCTAAATTCCTCCCAACCTGTCCTCTCAAAACAGTCTGTTAGAGCTTCGCTGCATTCCTTAGACCACAGCCTGACCACCTTCATGCTGGGATGTATCGTCTTCATCAAGGGAGTGCATGTGGGGTGATTAATGACCAAGTTGTGGTCTGTGCCTGGGGGGGTAAAGGTGATGAGCTGTAGGCCTCTTTTGGGGTTGGCAAACAGGAAGTCCAGCGTTTTATTGTCCCTGTTCTGGCAGCCAGCATAGTGGGTGAAGTCAGGGAGAGGGTTGGCGTGTGGTTAAAGTCTCTAGATATTACTAGAAGGGGCTGTGGATGTGCTGTTTGTAGCTGGGACATGGTTCGGCTGGATCTAAATAGTTAACACAAAAACAAAAACTTTCACACCAGAGTGTATAAGAGAACTGGACTGAGCGATCGCTCCCCCCTTGTGTTCCAAACAGGAAGTACTTGCTGGCTCCAAGAAGCCAAAATCCCATAGACTTTTATTGAGACATAAACAGCGATATCACAAATTATTAAATCAGATGCCTCTGTAAAAGCATGTGGTGCCCGCTGACCTCCTGAGCCATTCTCAGTGGAAGGGGTGTGGACTTCAAACAAGCTTACTCCTGATTGGATAGTAGTTGCTATATAAGTGTTGACACAGACCGATTTGGACCAATCACTGGCTCCAACATAGGGACATCTGTATTACGGAAAAATGGCGACTGAATTGGCTTCATTTGACTAAAGCCAGAGGTAAGGCATTTTCTATGTCACACCCTGCGCATTCCAGTTCACTTATACAGTCAATGGACCAAACGATAACTGTGGTACAGCACTGTTCTTTGTTGGTGATGTGTCCCGGGTTACGTAATCTGTCATTAATGTATATCACAAGTGCCCCCCATCCTCTTACCACTCCTCTTCACATTCTAGTCCGCCTCAAATTGTTTGAAACCATCCAGAGGCTGGCATCATCGGAAAGCATGAACTCTTTTTGTGTTAGGATTGTAAGAGATTAGAGTATACAATGAAACAAAACTTCCTGAAAGCTCAAATTGTGTTGGTGTTTGGTAGATCTCCGTCACGTGCAAGCTCTTTCAGCAGGATTGCATTGGTTATTTGGAGACCCCCCCCCCCTGTGCCACATTATCCATGTAAACCCTTGTGTGTGCAATCAGGCAGTAGCACATCTTTTCTGTCATTTGTACATCTGTCCTGCAGCATTAGGAATCACCCGCCATTTTCATGTTTTCCAAGGCCTCCACAGACCGATCCACCACAGCTTTCTAAAGATGGACACCAGAACTACAGCTTTTTCTCCTTCTATGTAGTTTCTGTCTTTATGGTGGTGGGGGGTTGAGTATACACTGAAAACACTCATCATACATCATAGAGTATCTGGAAAAAATATGAAATCTTAGCTCACTAAAGTTCAGTTTTCTTTTGCTTACGCTGGAAATGTTTTCACTCATGCCTCCCGTCCACAGTCTTCTTAACTAAATCTATATAGTGATAAGTTTTAAAAACCCACTGCATTGAAAATGGTGTTTTTGGTCTTTTTAACGTTCTTGATGCATTTCTCTGATAATGGAGGACACACGGTATATAAAGAAAAATAAGTTTAAATTGCATTTCTGAGTGTTTCTTAGTTCAAATAGTTGTGAATAGAGAGCAGACGACAAGTGCAGTTTGAAAATATTGTAGTTGTTAAATGCAAACTACAATCAGTAGACCCCAAGCCACTAGACTCCCCAGCTGACAGACAGGGACTCACAGCTTCCAGCTTATGCAGAAGCTCCCTCATGCTCCATAAGAGCTTCAAACTTCAGCACCACGGATTTGAAAGGATTGCTATGACACTCAGGATTGTCTTTACTCAAAACAGTTTAACAATGCACAAACAACACAAAGAGAACGTAAAGAAAAAAACTGCAACTTCATTAATCAAACTTAACCATAACAAACTAGTGAAGAACAACAGAGAAAATTCACTCTAAAGGCCCGTTCACACCGGGACGAATTTCGCCGGCGATTTTCGCCGACGTTTAACGCCTCGTGACTAAACAAAGGGCACCAATGAGAGTGTGCACACCGACGCGAAAAAACGCCACGCGTCAAAGCGTCAAAAAAAAACCCGCCTCGGGTTCGTTTTTTTTTTCGCCGCGTTGCGTCGAAATCTATACGACCAATGAGAACGGCGCTTTTGCACACGTGTCTGGAGCTTCTGAAGTTACAGTAAAACGCCACTTGGCATTAAGCGCCATCTAATGTCGGGGAATGACATTGCATGTTCGCTCGGCTCATCGTCAGCAAAAATCGCCTGGGTGTGAACACAAAAAACGTGGCGAAAAACGCTGGCGAATAACGCTTGGCGAATATACGTCCCGGTGTGTACGGGCCTTAACCGTTTACACTTATTTCTGCATACCTGGTTCTACATACACTGTAGGTCTATACATTTATTTTAAAAATGAAACTGGTTTCTGTTGCTTCTGCAGGATCTGTTTGATGGGAACTTTAAAGATCTTTTTGAGTATAAACACTTTAAGCAAAACACAGAATTTTATAGTTGTTCATTTTATTGTACACGTTTGATTCACCATGATCTGTAGAGGCGGCCGTGGTGCAGCGGTAGGGCGGTCGTCCCATGATCGTAAGGTTGCAGGTTTGATTCCCGCCTTGGACGCCCATGAGTCGAAGTGTCCTTGGGCAAGACACTGAACCCCACCTTGCCCCCTGTGGTAGGCGGGTGCCTGTGTTTGGCAGTGGAGCCAAATGTGTGAATGTGTGTGTGAATGGGTGAATGGGTCTCTGACTGTAAAAGCGCTTTGTCCTTGTAGGTGGAAAAGCGCTATACAAGTATACGCCATTTACCATTTACCATTTAAATGATAATTAAGTCGTGTATAATCATCTTCATCCAACCCTGTCTTCTGCATCCTCTCCTCTAACACCATCTACCTTCATGTCTTCATTCACTGCATCCACAAACATCCTCCTTGGTCTTCCTCTAGACGGCAGCTCTAGACTCAGCATCCTTCTACCAATAGATTCACTGTCTCTCTCATGGACATGTCTAAACCATCTCAGTCTGGCCTTTCTGACTTTATCTTCAAAACCTCCAGCATGTGCTGTTCCTCTGATGTACTTATTCCTATCCATCCTGGTCCCTCCAAAGGAGAACCTCAGCATCTTCATCTCTGCTACCTCCAGCTCTGCTTTCTGTCTGTGCTACTATCTCTAGGCCAACAACATGGCTGCTCTCACCACAGCTTTCTACACCTTTCCTTTCATTTGAAATGAAACTCTTCTATCACACCTGACACTTTTCTCCACCCATTCCAATCTGCCTGCACTCACCTCTTCAACTTCTTTTCCACACTCTCCACTACCCTGGAGTGTTGTCCCAAGATACTTCAAATTCTCCACCTTATTTATATCTTCTTCATGTAACCTCACTCTTGTTGTGTAAATATGTCCAGTTTCTCATATCAGTTCTTATGCTACCTTTAGGCTGTTCAGGAACATTAAAAGTTTTCAAGCAATCCCTTTCAAATGACCAGCAGTGAATCCGAGAACATGATGCGGACAAAAGTCCGTAGCTCCCTGCACAGCCGTGTGCAGTCTTGACACATTTTTTCTAATTTAGTTTCTGTACATTACCACAGTGAATTTGAAATAAAACAACTAAGATGCCATTGAATTGCAGACTTTCAGCTTTTATTCCATGGGTTGAACAAAAAGATTGCATGAAAATGTGAAAAACTAAAGCATTTTTTAAATACAATCCCTTCATTTCATGGGCTCATAGGTAATTGGAAAATTGACTTCCATGCTATTGCATGGGCAGGTGTGGGCAATTCCCTTGTTATGTCATCATGAGTGAAGCAGATAAAAGGCCTGGAGTTGATTAGAGGACTCGTGCTGCATTTGGAAGATTTTGCTGTGAACAGACAACATGCGGTCAAAGGAGCTCTCCATGCAGGTGAAAGGAGCCATCATTAGGCTGAGAAAACAGAAAAAAAACGTGCCAGAAATTGCTACAGTATTAGGAGTGGCAAAATCAACAGTGTGGTCCATCCTGAGAAAGAAAGAAAGAAAGAAAGCACTGGTGAACTCAGCAACGCACAAAGACCTGGACGTCCACGGAAGACAACAGTGGTGGATGATGGCAGAATCATTTCCATGGTGAAGAGGAACCCGTTCATAACAGCCAACCAAGTGAACAACACTCTCCAGGAGGTAGGCGGATCAATATCCAAGTCTACCATCAAAAGAAGACTGCATGAAAGTAGATCCAGAGGGTACACTGCAAGATGCAAGCCACTCATAAGCCTCAAGAAAAGGAAGGCTAGATTGGACTTTGCTAAAAAGCATCTTAAAAAGTTCTGGAAAAACATTCTTTGGACAGATAAAACCAAAATCAACCTCTACCAGAATGATGGCAAGAGAAAAGTATGGAGAAGACGTGGAGAAGCTCCTGATCCAAAGAACACTACATCATCAGTAAAACACGGTGGAGGCAGTGTGATGGTCTGGGCGTGCATGGCTGCTAGTGGCACTGGGACACTAGTGTTTATTGATGACGTGACACAGGACAGAAGCAGCCCAATGAATTCTGAGGTGTTCAGAGACAGACTGTCTGCACAGATCCAGGTCAATGCAGCCCTGTCTGCGCAGATCCAGGTGAATGCAGCCCTGTCTGCGCAGATCCAGGTGAATGCAGCCCTGTCTGCGCAGATCCAGGTGAATGCAGCCCTGTCTGCGCAGATCCAGGTGAATGCAGCCAAACTGATTGGACGGCGTTTCATAATCCAGATGGACAACGACCCAAAACATACAGCCAAAGCAACTCAGGAGTTTATTAAAGCAAAGAAGTGGAATATTCTTGAATGGCCAAGTCAGTCACCTGATCTTAACCCAATTGAGCAGCATTTCACTTGTTGAAGACTAAACTTCAGACAGAAAGGCCCACAAACAAATAGCAACTGAAAGCCGCTGCAGTAAAGGCCTGGCAGAGCATTCAGAAGGAGAAAACCAGCATCTGGTGATGTCCATGAGTTCAAGACTTCAGGCTGTCATTGCCAACAAAGGCTTTTAACCAAATATTAGGAATGACCATTTGGTTTTCAGTTATTTCATTTGTCCAATTACTTATGAGCCCATGAAATGAAGGGATGTTTTTAAAAATGCTTTAGTTTTTCACATTTTCATGCAATCTTTTTGTTCAACCCATGGAATAAAAGCTGAAAGTCTGCACTTCAATGGCATCTGAGTTGTTTAATTTAAAATTCACTGTGGTAATGTATAGAAACTAAATTAGAAAGAATGTGTCTCTGTCCAAAGATTTATGGTCCTGACTGTATTTGCAGTCTTCTGCTGACGTCTGCAGTCTACTACAGTCTTCTGCTATCATCTGAAATGATTTGATGTCGACAGCAATCCTCTGAAGCTTACTGCAATCTTTTGCCCCCTTTAGCTGTGTTTTGCCAAATCTGCAGTCTTTTTCTGCCATTTGCAGTTGTTTGTCGTCTGCAGTCTTTTGCAGCTGCCTGAAGTTTTCTTTAGTCTTTTGCTGCAATTTTCAGTTGTTTGTTGTCGTCTTCTGTCCAATCTTCTGCTAGGTATGAGCTTTTCTTTCGGCACTTGAACATTCATCATATATTTTAATTTAGAGTATTTATTTTATCCAAAGAGAAACTTGCTCCTTATATCTGTTAATTTAAATCATGTAAGCATTTTATACTACAGGAATCTGTCGATTCAGGGTTGCATGTTAATTGGGTTTCAGAAAGAAACATTTAAGTTTTATCTCCCTAGACAGATCGTATACACATTTACATCAGAAGGTTTTCTAAATGTCATTTAGACCTGAACTCACCATGAGGCTACAGCCTGATGGATTTGACGGTCACACTTTAACCCTTTAACATCAGGGCTGTAGCTGCAGCGTTGACGCTCTGTGAAATACTTTAACTCTTCAACAGTTTGTCCAATTGATGCAATTTCAACACATTATGAATTATTTTTTAAACATTTTAGGTTACTTCAGCTACTTCAACTAATAGAAACATATTTTATTTACTTAAACTTATATCACTACTTATAATTTTGTTTGGATTATTTCATATTTTATTCCTGCTTTAAATATAAGTCTATTTATTTTGATTATTTTATATTTTTTGTTTATCTTATGACTTTGTTCATAAACTGATGGGACTTTGTTGCTTAGTAAAAATCCTTGATGCATTTTTAGCCCCCCCCCCCTGTGTTTCCATACAAATATTTTTTCTTTTGCCTGAGGAAAAACACATGGATGAGGGAAAAAACAATCCCATCATGCTTTGTGGCTCACCAAAGAGACACTAAGTGTGCATCTAATTTGAACATGATGAATCCAAAAATATGACAAATGTTCCCCTGTGACGGGTGTTGTGCTGATGTACAATATTTTGCTCTGTAGCCATAATTTCCTCAAATCTGGTGATCTAAAAATGCAGATGGTAAAAAGCGTTTGTGTTCATGTTCCGTTTTGTCGCTTAGGCTCCAGCGGGATGTAATTATCTGTAAATGTATATTTCTGTTTGCCTGCTAAACTATGAATCGTCTTTTAAACATGACAGTGTCTGACGTGTTAAATGAAACCTGCAGCTTCAGCAGACACAGCACAACCTGTACACTTTTAAGTGGGTGTGCACATGGAGCGTGCACGTACGTGTGTGCGCGGTGTGGAGGCCAGAGTGTGTACTGATGTGTGGATGCTGATCCAGGAGTTTGTCTGGGTGGCTTTGGTTTTGATTTCTTTTCTTCTTCTCTCCGTCCCAATGCTCCCCCCCCCCGTGCAGCAAGGACAAGTTTGGAAGGTTTGCAAACTTTCTCACCTTCCACTGATGACCCCACCCCACCCCACCCCCCTCCCTGGTCTGTGGTGCCTCCCTCTTCATGTTTGAGTCATGTGTGAGTGCGGCTGAGCTCCATTCACTGTCAGTTTGATCAAAGCCAAGCAGGTTCAGTGTGTCCTTCATGTTTGTGTCCCAGCATCTACTCAAACATCTGATCGTGCCACTGATGGTTACATCTGCGTGGCTGGTTCAAGCCCCGCCTCTCCCACAGGTGTGAAATGATTCCAGTCAAATTCGGGGATCTTCCCAATGAAAATCAGACCACAGACATTCCCAAACACCAGCAGAGAGACATTTCAGGCATTTTTCTGATTCTCCCTCCTTCACACGCCGGTGCCAAGGATCAGAGTTCTGCTGGTCCCACTTCTGCTCTAGAGGGTTTCAGGCAGCACAAGTCAAGGCTGCAGGCTCCCTGTGAACCAAAGACAAACATCCCGTTTTTCTCATTATTCCTCATGTTTTGTGTTTTCAAACAAATTTATTGTAAAATAATTATCTCCATTCAGCAGTTTTCCTAAATTCTTCTGACATTTTTACACACTTACAGCTAAGTCCAAAGTTTATGGACTTCCTAAATCATTAGAGAGATCAGAAAAGAGTTTATCAATCCAATTTTAGTGTTCAAAAGGTGATCCACTTTTATTGTAAAGGAGACTAAAGTATTCGTACTGTACTGAGAACTGTCTGAGATCAATCTGTTATATTTGTGTTTACACTGGACTGCTTGATTATATTTTGATATCAATAATATTATTCATAATGATTATAATATTGCACTGCCTCTATAAACTCAAAAATGTCATATTTATGTATGTTAGAAAACAATAAGACACATTTTAAACTCTTTCTCTCAGTAAAAAAACTTTTGCTCATCTATGTTTTCTAAATAAACGATCAGCTAGAAGTTTAAGTAAATTTCAGCGTTTTTCTCCGTCTTTAAGTGACTGGGTGGAGGTGTCCGATTGTGGGCTTGCATTATTTTAGCAAGTGTATTTATATTTGTCATAAATCTAAACTAACTTATTTTTCACACAGCGAGCAGCCTGGTGTAGCAGTTCCCCCTCTCAGGTGTCATTTTGTTCAAACTGTGCAGACTCCTCTAATACTTCAGAGTACTTGTTCATATTTCCTGCAGAAGTGGAAACATTTCAGTCTAAAGCAGACACATGTACTGCAAAGTATGTTACACTTTGAACGTAGCAATGACTACTTACAAATGAAGTAATGCTTGTGCCACTAAAATGACAACAAAGGTCACAGTCTTAAAATTCAATTTTCTAAACTGCAAACAAAATGTTCAGATTTAAAAATATAATTTTCTATTAAATGTTTGTCAGCAAAACTGTTTTCAGAATCATTTTCTTTGCTTCTAAAATACATGTTTGCAGTTGTGACTCTGCATAAACATGTGCTACCAATCCACCAATCTCAGACAAGGGGGTTCACACCGATTGGTCTGGATTCCATCCAATCACGTGTCTTTGTCTGGCATTCAATCACTTTTTGATTGGGTTTAACCAGGATTCTACAACCTCTAACCAAAGGAGGAAGGAACAACAAAGCCCAAAAAGTACAACACTACTTTGGATTGAAGTTATTGTTACTATTATGATTTACACAAAGGGCTGTCGTTTTTTCATGAATGAAACGTGAAATATAAGGAGAATAGAAAAATTCAGATAAAAATGTGTTTTCCAAGTATGCTGATTTTTCCTTAAAGGCACTCTTGAAATCTTTTCAAATTAAGCAAATTTACTCCATTGAAACTTTAACAACTAGAGTCAAAATGGGATTTTCTCTTCTATACGCAAAGAACTGGTCCAACTATTTTTTTTAATCTATTGTAAAATAATTCTCAGTGGTCTTTAATTATGATCCTTCAGTTTTTAGGCGAAATCAAAAATCTGTGTTGTTTAAGACATACGTTTTGCAGAGCAGCAGGAGTTCATCAGAAATTTGCCTCTGAGTTGTGGGCGGGACTTTTGGCACAGACATAAGCCTCCACTTATTTCCCATGATTCTCTTATTTATGTTCTCTCCTGCTAGCTTACAGCTCCTCACCCCATGCTAACATTAGCGGAGCAACAAAAATGGCGGGCAGTATTGGGTCTATCCAGCCGGACAGCTTTGAGCCAGATACCAGTTCAGAAAGCAAAGACGTTCATGGATCCATTTACAGTTACAGTCTTTTCACTGTCATATTATTGTTTCAGGAGCTCCTCAGACATGAATCTCGTCCATCCATTTTCAGAACCCGCTGAAGCCCGTCACGCGTCACGGGGCTGCTGTTCAGCACAGCGAGGTGTAATTATTGATTTGAAGGGACGGGACAAAACAAAAAGTTACAGTTTGGAATGCAACCAATGCCATGTCCAGAGGCCGTCTAGCTAACGGCTCATTTGCAGACCAGGTCCCTGAGACAAAACAGACATAAAAAAAAAATACAACAAAAGCAGTCACAAATACAATATAGTACATATAATACAGAATATTTAGATCCAACAACAATAAAGATTGAGAGAAAGCAAGAATCAAGACAACACGTCTAAAAACAGCTGTGTAAAAATATATTAACCAGGATCATGAAGGTCACAAATGGAAACATGAATTTTATAACTAAAAAAGACATTTTGGACAGAATTGTTTTTAAAACTGAACATTTTGTTTGGAATTTAAGGAGTTTTAAATTTTACAACTGCAACTTTTCTGCTCATTTTGCTGGCAAACATATTACTTGATAATATCAACATTGTTTTTTTATCTGCGATGTATTGATTTTATTTTGTTTTAACTTTTATCTGACCAGAATGTGCAACAGAGTTTTAAAAAGAAAACTTTTTTTTTCTTAATTCTGAGTTTAAAGTCATAAATTTAGAAAAAAGTAATGAATTAATGAGAAAAAACACCCAAGTTGTCTGTTTATCGGAGCCTAGCTTGAAGATGACAGATGTGGAGCATTTTGTGAAGTTTTATTTCTGGAAAGGTTTCAAAAACAAAGAAATTCTGACCCTTTTGGCGACTCAAAACCAAATTATTGTTAGTGTATCCGGCACTCTGGGGTTCTGTGTCGGTAATGCAGAGTTTAATACATAAAATAAGGAGCTCAGAGACACGTTGGGGTGAAGAGGACCGCTACTTTATTTTCCATTTCATTCACATTCACAGAAGTCCATCCATCACAGTATGTCATCAACCTGTCATGCGCACAAGAAACACCAAAGCAGAAGGAAAACATTGTTACATAAGACCCCCCCCCCCTTTAGATGATGATAGTTTTAAAACATTCATTAAACAACAAAGATTAATAAAAAATAGGCTCTTATATTAGCAAAAGAACGTTGAAAATCCAAAAAGTGTGCTTTCTCAGACAGAAACGTCACACAGACTTAAAGATCTTGTCTTTCGTGGAGGAAGAAAGGACTGAAGAGGACATCCGCAGTGATACCGATGTCCCTTCAAACCACCCCTCCATCAATAAATAAATCACGTTTAGTGGGTCTGCTCTGCTGCTGCGTGGCGTTCACTTGCTGCTCTGTATGCTCACTTTCCTCTCTGATCTCGTAAATTTAAGAGTTTTTTTTCCTCATAATTTCATAATTGTACTTTTTTTTTGTGGCCCTAAAACTCTGTCGTAAGAATGCAACACATTGAGATTGTGATCTATTTTGCAAAGGGATCCGTCAAAGAGTTTAGCAGCACACATTTAAAACGAAAACTTCAACAATATAAGAGTTTAACAATGTAAGGGAAAAACTGTTAGGTCAATAAGAAGTAAATCTGAAGACAATAAACATTATATAAAACCAGCATTTAAGGGTACAATAGTTAAGAACCATAAGAGTCACATCTTTGGTTAATCAAGAGTTAGTGGAAATATGAGCACAGGAAGAGGAAGTACAGCTGAAGTTCTGAGAGCAGGATTCTGTTCACAGAAACACTTCCTTCAGAGATTCTGAAACCCAGCTCAAAGCAGAAAACAGGACTTCTCTAGAAAACCACCATTAACGAGCTTGTGGCATCGTTGCCCTTGAGATCCCTGGATACTGACTTGGATCAATTGCATTTTTACATTAAACAATCCCATCATATTCAAGATTTAAAGGATCAGAATTATCCATTTCTACTGGCCGAATTGTCAGTAATATTAGTTACTAAGCCTGTTTACGAGTCCACAAAAGCAAGCAGATTAATGTTAATGCACTATGGAATATATTTATCAATTTTGTAACTCTGACTTTGTCATGTCCAACAAATGGACCTCATGGGTAGTGTTTAATGTGACTACATTCCAAATGTTGTGTTTTTTTCCGTTGTTCACCTTAGTTTTCCACATGTGTAGAAATAGTAATAAGACATTGTTCTTTTGTAAAAGAAACACCAACCTTTTAAATTGAATTGTCACCATCTGTTGTTTGGCTGAGAAATATCCTCCTTCTTTTTCTACTCTTCACGGTCCGATGTTCACATTCAAACCGATCAAAACTGACTAACGATCTGTGGGGGGCTGGAGTTTTTTTCCCCTTTCTCTGCTAATTTAGACACCGCCCCAATGCCTCTACTGGTGGATTTGTGCAACTATAAATGACAATGAAAGAGCCTGGGCTTGTGCTGCTGATAAATTTGGCTGCAGCTGCTGCTGCCACCATGTCGGGAAAAGCCTGATTTGGCCCCAGGGCAAAAAATTCAGTGTAATTTCTGAGATTGGGATTCCTCCCACCCCCTTAAATCCTTAACATGGCAAGATAAAACGTAGGGTCAGGGCTATGAACCTACACTATCTGTGGGAAAAGAAACAATGTCTGCTTACTGAGTGTATCTAACTAGATAATAGTTTGGTGTTATCTAGTGTCCCGTGGTGTGGCAGCCAGACATGGTTCATATAAAGGCTAGCATCTGTGCCATTGTGAGGTCAGAGTTGAAGGTGTCTGTCGGTGAATGTCTGCTCTTCTGATCGAGACCACCTTTAGGAAACCCCCCAAGTTCAGTTTATCCCTGTGGCCTGAAAATGCAGGGTTGTGCAAGGAAGGGCATCCGGCGTAAAAACTCTGCCAAACCACCTGTGGGAATTCGCCGTGGGGCCCCTGATGGGATATGCCGAAAGGTGAACAACAACATTCACCAATTTATAACAGAGATCAACAAGACATAAATGAATACATCAAAACAACCAAAAACTCAAATATCTTCAGTCTCTGCAGGACTTTCAAGTCCTCAAGTTTTGAGAAATGAAGGATAGAAAATGCATTATTGGATTTTCATTTATATTTTGTTATCATTTGTTTATTATGTATTATATTCCTCTAGTGGTTTTTAGGGAGAGCATTCAGATGTGTCCATCATCTGCCACTAATGATTATGAGCTTTGATCTGTCACATGGGTTAGTATTAGCAATGCGTATCATTGATACTTTTATTAATAGGTAAATGACATTTAAAACTAAAACAGAAAAACAAACCTCTTCTATCAATTACAGACTGGTGTTATAAATATATTTAATAATTCTAATGCCCTTTAAAACCACGCATTTCTAAAACTCTGGATTTTGAGGAGTGGAAACCTATTTTCTTATTAATTTTTCATGTAAGTTAAAGCATTTATTGATTGTAAATTCACTGTAGTTCATCACTGCCAATGCAGGGACATAGAACTGAGTCAATTGAGCCTGCCCAAGTTTGTCCTATTGACCCTTTTAGCCCCTGTACTTCTGTCCTTTGCAGTGTTCTTTATGTGTTCCTCTATCAGCCTGACAACAACCTCAATTCTAACCAGCTTGTTTAATAAAGGGCCCGTCTACATCCCAGGTTGTCTCAAAGTGCTACACATCAGCATCAGAGCTTTAATTGAAAAAAATCCAGTTCAGTCATATATCATTCTAAATAAGTGACCAACAGATTACATGGAAGGGTCTTCAGGGCAATTCCTGTTTTTCCTGTCATTCTTTCAGTTTTTACCCAAGTCCAGAAAAGACCTCCACCTGAAATATGTGCATTTTTGTTAAATTCCTAGTGTTGTTCAGAAACTGCAGTGTGACATTTACTTGCTCTTTTGAGTCTGTAAAAATGATTTCAAGGCTATCAGTGTCAAACCCACAAATTCAGATGGGAATGCAAAACATTCCAACCATGTCTGTTCTCCATCTCCTGCTTTACAGTTGGCCTTAAAGCTCAAAGAAGATTGTCCTTCATTCTTTTAAAGTCTTGCAGCCACTTCACTAGATCTTTGCAGATCAAATAATTAGAAAGTAACCTGAAACCGACAAGACATTTAAAGTAGAGTTTTTGCACATTTTTTAAACTCTTTAATGGCTTTGTTCTTCATCAGCATCCCTATGTGATGTGACCACATCGTACGACCCCACGGTTTCCCACAAGTAATGAGGTGGTGCATGTTCTTTTTGGTGATCACATGTTCAGATTATAGGCATGATCAGAAGAGTGTGTCAAACTGAACCTTTAGCACAGCTGTCATCGTTGGGTAACTTATCTGAAAGGTGTGTTGGATTTCTACGTAGGTACTGCTTTGGTCTATACTTTATGCTAGAGCAGCCCAATACCGATCCCAGAGTCTGTCAGAACCTGGAAACCCTTATCCAGATCATCAGCAGGAAGTAGGTAGAGAGGTGGTATAGGTGGGTGGTAGACCTCCAGGACTAGAGCTGGGCAGTGCTGCTTCAGGCAGATTTAAACTGTCTTATAAGACATTGATGGAGGCTGGCTTCTGGTGTGAAAGTTGGAGGTTTTGTACAGAAATGATTTGAAGACCCACTCCAACAAAAATTGTGTTTTTGGTTTTCATAACATGTTTATGTAACATTTTTAGCATGACTTAGGACAGGTATAAAGAAAATTAGGCTTAGTACTGCATTTCTTAATAGTATACCACTGGACAATGCGGGTGTGACTTCACTCATAGAAAATGTCTTACCTCCAGCAAAATGAATCCAATACAGTTGCCTATTTTCCACGATTTCCACTATCGCCAATCATAAGTATGCGTGGTCGAAGCCCACACCCCTTCCACTGACAGCAGCTTAGGAGAATCTGTCAATCAAATGTCAGGCATTTATTGAGGCATCTGATTGGTGGGTTTAAAACTTGAACAACTTGCAAGACAGGAGAAATATCATGAAAAAATGAATAGAAGTCAGACCGAGAGTGGCTATTCAGCCAAGTAGTATGACTGAGTAATAGACGGCCGTGGAGCAGTGGTAGGGCCGACCTTTTATTGGAGGATTGCAGGTTTGATTCCTGCCTTGCCCGTCCATGTGTTGAAGTGTCCTTGGGCAAGACACTGAACCCCACCTTGCCTCTGGTGGAAGGTTGGCGCCAATGTTCGGCAGCGGAGCCGCCACTAGTGTGTGAATGTGTGTGTGACTGGGTGAATGGGGCTGTGACTGTAAAGCGCTTTGGGCCTTTGAAGAAGGTAGAAAAGCGCTTTACAATTATACGGCATTTACCATTTAGCATATTATTTCTCGATGGAAGTCTATGGGATTTAGGCTTCGTAGAGCCAGTAGGTACTTCCTATTTGGATTCCACTTGCAGACAAATAGATCCATCTACATCTTTGTTTTCCTCTTCTGAGCTGGAATCTGGATCCAAAGTCATACAGCTGGATAACTCTGATATTGTGCGCCATTTTTGTTGGACCACTAATGATAAATAGGGCTGGGTTGATAAAATGTGCAAACCCTGTAAATTAAAAATTGAATTGAATCGAATCTGGAAAAGGTTGGTGATACCCTAATGTTAGGTTGGGGTTATGAGGGGCTGTAAGCTAGTAGGAGAGAGTGTACACAGGTGTATGATGGGAAATGAGCGGAGGCTTACACCGGGGCAACAGTTCCACCCACAACTCAGAGGGGAATTTCTGATGAACTCCTGCTGCTCTCCAGAAGCTATGTCCTAGAAAACGTCAGTATCGTAGTTAAAGATCACTGGGAATTCTTTGAAAACAGATCAGAAGAGGATCAGAGTGGGACTTTAAACTGAATTTGTCAGGTCCCATTATGTAAGAGTGCTGCACACCTCTAGCTTCAGCACTGAATCAGCACTCCTGATGCTTTCCCTTGTCCGGCCTCATGTTAATCCCTGACAATCCCAGTGAAAGCACTGATCTTTCACCCCTGTACAGTAGGTGGCAGTGTGCCCTTTTGTATGTCCTCCAGTTTTAGATAATGGGCACATTTAGCTTGTTTTGGAATTCCTTCCCTACTCACTACATAGTGCACTATATAGTGCCTTTGCCATTTTGTAGTGCTGTCTGAATCTACTGTTCCAAAATCGAATGCCCTACAAATTTCCCAGAATTCTCTGCAAAAAACCAAGTGTGCATTGATGCACACTAGAATAAATACAGACCACAATGCATTCAGTTTTCACAGTTGGTTTTGTAGGCAGGACGTTGAATTGGGTTTCAGTCTCATCTTTTAAACACACACTCACACACACACACACACACACACACACACACCCGTGGGAAGGAGAGGGTTGTGGATGCAGACTAGAGCAAAAATCTCATAGAAGCTTATCTTAGCCATCATTTTTGTCATCTTTCATCCAAAGTTATTTTCCTTTCTTTTTATTGAATTTTTCTCTTTTTCTACATCGCCCCCCTCCCCCCATCACTGCCTCTCTTGCTGTAGTGCTGTTTGAAATGATCTCATCTCGTGCAGCTCCCAGTGGTTCTTTGTCTTTTTTATTTAAAGCCAGAAGCAAAATAATCTTTTTATAAAACATTTGGTGATGGCCTGGATCAGGTGGAAGTTTCCAAGAACTTTCATAATGAATCTTTGTGATGTTCCAGCCTAGAACCACTGGTGAGCTATGTTACAGCTGAACCTGGTTTATCCAGACATGAAACTTTCCAAACCTCAGCACAGAGGCCTCTCTGGATAATCTCCAGAAATCTTTGTTGCCCTGCATCTGCATTGAATGTAGATGGTGTGAGTATTGCCTGCCCCCCCCCCCCCCCCCCCCCCCCCCCCCCCCCCCCCGGATAAACCAGGTCCCACTGTAAATCCTGAATGTTTCCTGGTGCTAAAACCAAAGATTTTGCTGAGTGTCAGAGACTGAAACCCAGAGTGAGAGCTGCCTCCATGTCTCTGATTCTTTGGGATCATCTGTCCTCATGTTCTCTTTTCCTCTCCCTTCCAGGCTTGTGGAGATCCCAAGGCTAAGCCTTCATATCTGGTGGACAAGAACCTGGAGTCAGCTGTTAAGTTTATAGTGAGAAAGTTTCCTGCAGTGGAGACGCGAAACAACAATGTGAGTGTTTCTCTGTTGTGTGTTTCAGCTCTGCTTTCTTCTGCACTACAGTTTTTATGTTTATAGTCGTACCTGTTACTGTGCATGTTTACATCATTTTTCTAAATATTCCAGTTTCCTATACCAGGTTTCATGGGAACAATGAAATCTTAACTAATAAAAAGTAGTTCATTTGATTTTTTTAGGGGTTAGCACATTAATTAACAGCAATTATTGTAGCGGTCTGAACCAGAGCTGGTTGGTGTTCCGGTGTTATCATGTGTTCTATGTTGGGAGTTACAGTGAACACACCATCCACAAATGCTTATCGGCCCCCAAAGAGGCGTGGCTAGGTTTATATTGTGGCAGGTGAGACCTCTAGTGTCCTGTAGCTGAGCTGAGCATGTTCAGCTGTAGGACTTTGGCCACAGCAGCCATTCCATAAAGAACACTTCATCTCCACGTCTCAGTGGAGGAGGACTCTTTATATTTTCATTTTAATCTCTGGAATGACTGCTAAAGTCTGTAGAAGTCTACAGACTTCTGTAGCAGCTTCATTGCTGATGTTTAACAGGATGGTTTGAAGGAGTTTTTCCTCATTGCTGTTTTTAAAGAGGATGTCGAATCAAACATGTAGATTCTAGTTTGGTAGAAAAGACTTCACTTTTGTTTAAGTTTAGTCAAATATGGACCAACTTTAAAAATCCTCTAGCTGTCATTTGATTTATTAAAATGAATAGATTCTGCTGTTCTCTGATAGAAGAAGAAGAACAAACATCTGTTAGTTCTAGTTGTTGAATAGGCAAAAATGATTATTAGATGTTAAGATCTGACTCTGGTTTGGATACTGAAGCAGACAATATTACCCTCTGTCTTTTGTTAATCTCAGTCAGCAATGTGATTAGTTGTGATTAAAAATGTAAACTGTTGTGCAATATTCATATTTTCGTTTAACTGGTTTTAAACTGTCAAATAAAATTACCATTTTTATCCCAAAACCTGGAGGTATAAATGATATTTTCTGTTGAACGGGGACTGTTATTGGCAAAAGTAGAGAGCACTGCATAGTTGAGATCTGGCGCTTTGGTGTTTCTGCCGTTTGTGGAAACAGTTTGAGCTCTTGAACGTTTGCTAAATCACTAGATAATAAAAACCTTTAATGTATGAAGTTTAAAGAAATACAGTTTTTGTGTGTTCAAGCTTCCACCTAAAAAGCACCCATTGTCTGTTAACATGCTCCTCTGTGAAGATGCTGTGCCAGAATCAGGTCATTTGCAACAATCTTTAAAGAGACACGGGTGTGCTTCATATCTCTGTCCTTGACCTTGACCTTGACCTGTGTATAGCAGCTTAGCTCATAGGTAGTTTGTGCTCACACAGTACTAATGCCCGTCTGTGAGCATCTGTCAACTTCAGTTTCTGCAAAAGTGCCTGTGAAAGCTGATCACTGAAGATGTCCCTGAAGATGCTGAAGTGTGATTAGGCACTCAAAGACATCCAGATGCTGACAATGTTCAGAAGGGACCATGATTTGTCTCACTGGCTAAGAAATGCAAAGAAAACTAGTAAATGTAAAAGGTCAGTAGTGGAGTAGGGACATCCACTCTATCACCTCAGACAGCCAAAAGATAAACGGGATCGGATTTTTGAAGTGTAGAGTTTGTAAGTGACGTGTCAGACAAACGCAGCTGGATTTTTCCCCAAAAGCGGGTACTCCCAGCATTTGTCTGTTCATTTCAGGGGTTGGACATCTGTCCATGTCTAAATGACACACATGAGATGGAGGGAACATGGGACCTCACAGAAGCGTTGTCTAGGCAACAGTCTTCCTTCTTCCCGGAGCAGTAGCAACTTTTGCAGACAAGTTGGCTACTCGTTATGAAAGCTAACGCCGCTGTGTTCACTCGTGTGGTTGTTGAGCAGGTCACAGCATTGTTTGTATATGACGACTGGACCCCTGGCATTCCAAACAGGAAGTACTTGCTGGCTCCAAGAAGCCAAAATCCCTTCGACTTGTATAGAGAAATAAACAGCTGTTACTCAGTCATTTTAGCTTCTTAATTATTTTGTTATCAGACACACAGTACATTTGAAAAAAATACCTTACATGTTTCGACAGAGACGTTCCGTTTTCATCAGTGTCGTCACACACAAGACAGACAGCAAAGGAACGGTCATATTGCCATACATCAGAGGAATAACTTAAAGGCCCATGAAAAAATACCACATTAGCATGCCGCTCAGACAACACAAAAACATGCACAACTCCTGGTACACCCAGAATACAATATCAAGCAAAAGAATAAATGCAAATTCATCTACGAATCTACTAAATACCATGTCATACCTGCAATAAAACATGCACGACGAAATTTCATCACAAGAAAAACAGAACACCAGAAGGAATGTGAGCAGGACGACAACAGGCATCTCAAGAAAACACAAAATCAGCACCAACAGACGACGGGAAGCAAGAAAATGCTACCATGGACTGGAAAAGGCAGCGGTCATCCCCACTGAAGAAAACAGACATCGTAGATAGATAGATCATGGAGCAACGTGGAACGACATCCTCCAACAGCGGGTGGACAGTGGAGGGCATATTCACCTGTCACAGTTTTGACGGGTGACTCCGCCTCAGTGACGATCAGCTGTTTTTATGCACGTCACATTTGACCACCTGGTTGGAACTCTGAAAAAGACAGAACGTCTCTGTCGAATCATCAGGTGTGTTTTCCAATATAATGCGTGTTGAGAAGCTATTTCATACTTTAGACACAAGAAAAACGTTATCACACTACTCAGTCATTCATTTTGTGGAGCCTTTAAGAGGTAGAAGTGAGAACTTCCATCAGGCTGATTGCTTAAAGTGGTAACCATAAAAAAGTTGGGTCAGAGCATCTCAAACCAATCACTGCTTAGTGACCACATCTGACTCCAATATGGCAGCGTCCAAATCCCCAAAACATGGTGATTGAAATGATTTCATTTTGTCGGGGAAGGAAGTAAGCCCTTCTCAATGGGTGACATTGAAAACTCACTCAGTCCAGCTGTCATATATAGTCAGTGGGCGTGCTCGTCAAAGTAACAGGAAGTGTGAAAGTTGGTTCCAAGGCAGGACTGTCCGATGACGGCGTCTGCAGTCGATTTGTAAAAACCTGACTACTCATTGTTGATTTATGTGTGCATGTAAACTGGCTCTGTGTGTGTGTGTGTATCTGTGCGTGCGTGTGTGCGCGTGTGTGTCTGTGCGTCTGTGCGTGTGCGTGCGTGCGCATGTGTGTCTGTGCGTGTGTGTGTGTGTTTGTGCGTGCGTGCTTGTATGTCTAACTGCTTTATTTAGTATAACTGTGCAACAATTGTCTCTTACATTGTTTTTTTTCTGCTTGTGTCTGTGTTTGTTTGTTCTGCATGCTAAACTACGTGCTAATTCCGGACTTGTGGCTTTTGGTAAGTTTTTGTACATTTTTGTTAAGCTTTGGATTTTTGTTTTGTGTGTTTTTATCGTATGCTTGGCTTTGCTCCGCCCCTTTGATTTCCTTTCATGAATGAGCTGAGTGACTGTGTGGCTGTTGAACTGCCTGATGTGACAGCTGCTTTTCTTACCTGCTGAGCTGATCACACAGTTGTTTGACTGATCCTGCCAGGCTGCAGTGACCAGCACTCACCTGGTCCCTCCTTTAGATCAAAGGTTTTCCCACAAGTAGGCCTTTGTTTTCATTTGCAACGTTCAGAAAAGGAAAAGGAGGGAGCTGCAGCAGCTGCAGTCACACGTGTCCATCCAGTCCGTGGCTGCAGCTCTGGAGCAGGCTTTGTTTCAACACAACATACTCTCTTCTCACATAATTGTCTGATTGCTGAAAGCAGTCAGTTTGTTCTACAACTTCTTTGTTCTTGTTTTGTTGCACAAATCCTTTTAAATGTAAAAGGTTATCAAGATGCTTGTAGTTTGTATAGCGTTGGTCTGAGGGTTTATTTCATATGAATATTATAGAAAGATATATATATATTACTCCCATAGATAATAAATGTGGTCACACTAAGAATTTATTTTTCTCAAAAAACTTCTGAAGGAAATGTTAACAGATTTGACTAAAGGCTTTTAGGCTTAATCTCCTATTCCATAAATTGTAGAAATATTTTTTCCCCTCACATTTCTTGGATACTAAAGAATCTTGTTATAAATGGGACAACTCCTTTCCTTCTGACTAGATTTTCTGCCATTTAGGATGTTTTATAAAACACTCTTTTAGCTCCTTGTTTGACACACTCTAACGATCTTTGCAAATGTCAATATTTGCCCTATTTTGATCACCGCAAATTCAATGGTACCACTCATTTCTTATTGTTTTCCTTAAAAATAATAATACTACAAATTAAAGGTATGTGGTTGCCAGCGTAAACAATAGTCCTTAGTAAGCGATAAAAGGGCCTTAACATGTTTGATATCAACTGGCCCATAGAACATGGGACATAGGCCATAGCTGCCTTCAGCTGAACATTTGAAGTGGCCTTGTATAGTATTTTAGCACCACCTTTTGGTTACTTATGGAGGACATTCTAATTCCAGCTGCTGTGATTGTATCTCCTGAAGTGTAACCGTTAGAGCAGCGATGTCAGAACCCAGGCCTTGGGGGCCGGTGTCCAAAACGTTTTCCAACCATCCATGGCTAAACTCACCTGATCCAGGTAATCAGGAGCAGATAAGGAAGGACTTCTGGAAAACCAGCCGGAGGCCGGCCCTGAAGGCCTGGAGTTTGACATCCCTGCCTTCAAGACAGAATCTATTTATCTATTTCTCATAGCAGCTTCCTAAGTCATTTAAAAAACGTTTACCATGATGTCATCTGCCAATTAGTAAAACACTTCTTTTTCTCTTTATACTGCACTCTGACAGCAGTTCATTAGGAATGAATGAAAGTTGTGCTTTTAGCATTCAGATGCCATTTCTTTTTAAAGGAATTGCTATTTAAATGTTAAAGGATCTTTGCTTTTGAAAAAATCCACTAACTCATCACATGTTTTCATCGTTTGGATACACACCAAAGCATTTGAAGCATAACATGAAAAAAACTTCAAGCAAAGTAAATATCTTCAAGCTTCCTTAGAAGATGTTTTTTAAGTTGCTGAATTATTCAGCAGCTGCAAAAAGTGACTTTGGTTCATTTAGTGCAGAATTGTAGGAAAAGCAAAGCTGTTCTGGTCTTGCATGAGTTGAGTCTTTAATGGGAATTGGATGGCAGCAGAAGTCTGCATGATGCATTTGTTTCTGCTTCCAAGAGTCAGACGGATGAGGAGAGGCGTCCTGCAGATGCTTTAGCTCTGCTGTCAGGTGGTGGGTCATGGTGGCTGTTGGAAACAGGCTCTGACTTGTTGCTCAGACGTGTTCTTGTGTGGTTTCACAGCAACAGCTGGCCCAGCTGCAGAAGGAGAAGTCTGAGATTTTAAAGAACTTGGCTCTGTATTACTTCACTTTTGTGGACGTCATGGAGTTTAAGGTGGGAGAAAGAACATTCTGGAGGAGTTCAGATTTAAAGGCTGTCACTGATGAGTTGCTTTCCATCTTCATCCACAGGACCACGTGTGTGAGCTGCTGAACACCATTGACGCCTGCCAGGTCTACTTTGATATCGTAAGCGCTGATTTTTAGGTTTGTTCCTTTCAGAATGAAGAAGCTCCACTGAACCAGAATTAAACCTGTGATTGTGTTCTCGAGCAGACGGTGAACTTTGACCTGACCAGGAACTACCTGGACCTGGTGGTGACCTACACCACTCTGATGATCATCTTGTCTCGCATCGAGGAGAGAAAAGCCATCATTGGACTCTACAACTACGCGCATGAGATGACGCATGGAGCCAGGTGACAGAGCCAGGTTCTAGTCCCTCAGTCAGGGTCTGATCAGATCAGTCTGTTCGTACTACGGCTGTCTCTAACAGTTATTTCAGTAGTCGATTGATTTTCAATTAGTCGATTAATCTACAATTATTCTTTACGTAAAGTGATGGGCCACTTTTTTATTTTATTTTTTTTACAAAAGGTGACAGTGCTGGTACTCAGTCCGAGGTGGTTCGTGTCATGTACGGTACTGCTAATGACCGCCGGATCGTACGTTGACAGAAATAGAAAATTTACATGTATAGTTCAGGAATTTCTATTTAACCCTAAAAAAGTTTAAAGTCCGTTCGCGAGCTCTACGTACAAATCACATACAAATCAGGCGTTCATTGATTGCTCGCTGACAGTTCAACTGGTTAATCATTTTCACGCTGAATCGCAGCACTGTGACCAATCACGGACTCGGAATCTTTACCGCATAACAAGAGTAAACCCAAAGTCTGCTAGCTTGATGCTAATGTAAAATGGAATTTCCCATAGGACACCTAATGCTCACGCTTGGTCGACCTTAACATACATGGCTGACTAAATGAACAGCTGGATAAACTCACAGGCATGAATTTTTCAAACTCTTTTAAGGAAAACATTTTTAAAGTTATCATTTGTGGTCTGAAGCACAGTTTTTTCTTAAATCTTCTGGAATACAGTGGACATTCCAGAAGTGGACAAACTGAAAACACCCTCCAGGAGAGAAAGTTGTGCTGTAGATAAGCAACAGGCTGGAGAAAATCTTAGTTGTCAACAGTGATACAGTAGAAGTTAAGTACTAAATCCCTCTCTCCTACTTTCAAAGAAGCTGAAATAATACTCTAAATATCTGAAAAATGAATATAAATGGCCCTGATTTTTTTAAAATATTCAGCGCTCAGGTCTTATGTTCTCCTCAGTAGCCTCCAAGTTTGAAAATGTTTGAGGCCCCTGCAATTCATTCAATACAATTCATTTGAACAATGGTTCACACTGGATGGTCACATGACTTCATTCAAAGTCTGTCCACACATTGGACTGGAATGATGGACTGATCCGTGTTCATGACATCACATGTGTGTTGTCCGCTGTGATGAACTTGGTCGTTTTTACGTTGTAGTAAAATAAATGCTACCATGTCTCAATCCAAATGGTATTTCCCAAAGCTGATGACAGATTTATCTCATTTTGAAACAAATGTATAATGGTATGGGTCGATTCGATTTACAACTTGCCTTAGACAGATGGATCTGGTTGGAATGTAGGAATAGAAATGGATTCATCGATTACGTGGATTAATCATTACACCCCTATGTGGTCTGTCTTTAGATCGCAGTGTTACTTGCACTGTGTTTTACATTTTTAACATGGGGGATGGGGAAAGGGTTGTTTATCTATCACAGCTGATCTGTTCTGTTCCTGAGTCCACTGTACCGCACCACATCTGCCAGTCTGCCTCTGCAATGTTCACTTTACTGTGTCCCAGAAGTCTGATGGTGTTCCCTGTACCCTGGAACAGAACAGGGAAAAAGTCAGAGACAAAAACATACTAACATGAGCACAAAGTCAGCTGTCTACACTGGAGTTGCAGCTTAGTCTCTACTGGACTCCTAGAAACAGAAACAGAGCCATGTTTTAGATAAGAGAGGGGACAGCCCCCCCCTTTTGTGTGCCCTGCTGCTTTCAGCATGGTCCGGTAAAGATGTGAGCTGGTGGTTTGCCTTGGAGTTGAATAGATGTCTTTAACAAAGTTCTGAGGGTTCAGTACGGATTCCTGCTGCTGTGTCTGCTGGAAGACAGAAAACAAGGAAACCTGGAGTCACTCTGGATAAACCTGAGCATTATGTGTGTGTGCTGCAGTGACAGGGAGTATCCAAGGCTGGGACAGATGATCGTGGATTATGAGAATCCTCTGAAGAAGATGATGGAAGAGTTTGTCCCTCATGGAAAGGTGAGGCGTGTCCTGTGTTCTCTTAGTGTTTTGGACCGCAGGTATGAGCATTCTAACAAATGGATCCATTTCTGGTTTCTATCACAACCGGAGCAGGATTCCAAAAGTACATTTATCCTTTTTAGTTTCTTGCTTATCTTGTGTAGTTTGGAAATGACAAAGTTCAGCATTTGATTAGAATCAAACAGTCCATAAAGATAAGATAAGTTAATGTTATTGAGCCACTGCTAAGAGAAACACCTGCATTCTTTCAAGAATTTGGTGGTGACCCTAGCTAATTCTGACACAAGCTGCATGTTTGCTGTGACCAGTCTCTGTCGGAAGCCCTGATCAGCCTACAGATGGTTTATCCACGGAGAAACCTGTCTGCTGACCAGTGGAGGAATGCCCAGCTGCTGTCCCTCATCTCTGCCCCCTCCACCATGTTGAACCCGGCTCAGTCAGACACCGTAAGTGCCCTTTCATCCTGCGTGACCTTCAGCATCAAACGTATGACGCCCGTCCTCCTCCTCTGTGTGCCCTCAGATGCCCTGCGAGTACCTGTCCCTGGACGCCATGGAGAAGTGGATCGTGTGTGCGTAGCCACATTCTGAATTTCCTCCGAGCCCTGGGCGGTTCTGGTTTTTGACTGGGCGGGTGTTGTGGGTTTTGTTGCAGTTGGTTTCATTCTGTGCCATCCAGCGCTGAACAGCGACGCGGCGGCGCTGTCCCTGTGGAAGCTGGCCCTGCAGAGCTCCACCTGCCTCTGCCTGTTCAGAGACGAGGTCTTCCACATCCACAAGGCTGCAGAGGACCTGTTTGTGAACATCCGAGGGTGGGGGGCCCCCACAGTTTCCCTCAAATAGAAAAATGCATTTTAAATGTGGAGACATTTCACTTGGGACCAAGGAAAATATCTGGAAGTAAAAAAAATATTTAGCTAAAAATCAAATGTTACTTTGTCAAAACAAGTGAAAAATCCTCAAATTTAAGATGCATTTCTGAAAAGCAGTCATTGTCGTAATGAGGGGAGTCATTTTCCAAGTTCTTTTTTTTTCAGGTACAACAAACGCATCAATGACATCAGGGAGTGCAAAGAGCAGGCCCTGTCTCACGCGTATGTTCACTTCCTTCCCAAAGTTTGCCTGTAACCCAGCTCCATCTTTGGGAGCCTTTTCCCGCCTCCCTGCTTTCTGATAAATAAGAATCCCTGTACTCATTTCAGCTTCTTCTTTCTTAAACTGTCATTTGAGCTTTTATTTCCACTTACCGTGCTCCTTTTATCTCTCCCTTTTTGCCCCCCTTCCTCTAGCCTCAGCTTTCATCCCCCTTTTCATCTGCCCGTCATGCTTTTGCCGCCATGGTCTCGGTTTTGAGGATCGTCCTAAAGTGTCACATTGTGTTTGCCGTTTTCCTTTAGAGGCTCCATGCACAGAGAGAGACGCAAGTTCCTCCGGTCTGCTCTGAAGGAGCTGGCCACTGTCTTAGCTGACCAGCCAGGACTTCTGGGTCCAAAGGTGATGCAGAAAAGCTCCGTAGATGACAGTTTGGAAGCAGAGAGTTTGACTGCAGAGCTTTCATATTCTGGCATTTAAACACGTTTCTCCAAAATATGAAGCTAAAAAACAAAAGTTTTTTGAGGTGAAAACACATTACTTTAACAATTATAAAAATAAAATATAATAACTAGAAAAACTAAATGTGTCTGCGATGGTGCAGGTGTGACTGCTTTGAGCTGAAGATTTTGCTCTATTCAAAAGCAGCTAAAATCAGCAGAGAAGTTGAACCAATACTTTAAAAGAACCTGAAAGGACTAAAAAAAGTGCTGCAACCTCCAGTTTACTCAATAAATGTGTCTTAAAAGAATTCAATGATCCATAACTCTAGGTTATTTTGAGGAATGATACCAAAATGTTTGATAAAGAAAAGTGATGTGAGATGAGGAGCTTCGTTTCAGCTTCATTCTTAATCCATTGTAAATCGATCATTAAAAGTAAAGTGTGCCCAACATCGTGACTTGTCTACATAATCCTGACTTGACTCTTCCTAACCTTATGGCTATGCTGAAAATATATGGCCAGCTGTTGGGTTATAATCTAAATATTACCAAAACTCAGGTTCTGACTATAAACTACTCTCTAAGTTCTGTCATTAGACAACGTTACAAATATAAATGGGATCCAAAAAAAGATAACATCCCAAACTCTTATTTTAATGCTTGGGACAAACGGTTGTGTAGATACATATGGACAGGAGCAAAACCAGGAAGAAAATATCAAACATTTCAAATCAATAAAGAACATGGAGGTCTCGTCCTTCTAATTTTGAAGCAGTCCTACTATGCAGCTCACCTAGCTCAGTCACGCAGGAGACCGAGGTTCAGTACCCAGTTTGGTTTTTAGGCAAGACCTTCATGCTGCTGCTTATCTGGGTCTCCGTGTGCCTTCAAAACATAGGGTTGTGTCAGGAAGGGCATTCGGTGTTAAACTCTGCCAAACCACCTGCAGATGCAAGATGAACAACAGCATCACTATGCAGCTCAGCTAAAATACAGAATCTGCTGGTGCGCTCCAGAGATTGCAGCCTATCGGAAACAGATCAAGGTGAATTTAGGACATAAAATACTCAAATGACTTTAGATCTGAGTGGAAAACACACTGTTAATCTGGAATAGAGTACCAAAAATGTAAACTGGAAAAGGATGTCAGAGTTTATTTTGGCCTTTTTCTCAACAAAATTCCAACCTGGTAGAACAGATGCAGCCTTCTTACACTGGAGTGAGAAAGGTTTGTGCTTATTCCTAAATGGAAAGACATTCAAATCATTCACTAGATTACAAACTGAGTTCAACCTTGAAAAATGTGACTTTTTTTAGGCATCTCCATCTGCGCCCTTACATAAGGCAAACAAAGCATTACATTTAAAGGTATAGATTTTCTCAAAGTATTTACAGATTCTTATAAAAAGTTACCTAACAAGATTGTCTCTAGACTTTATAAGGGGCTACAGAAACCTAAAGATAATAATTCCTTGGCTGTCAAATTAAAATGGGATAAACAGCTAACTATTGGGATGACTAGCTTGCATGGTGTGAGACACAACTAACATAAACCAGATCTGGAATTTGGAGGGAAAAATGGGCTCAGGTTCTACACACCACCACAAATGGGAAACACATTTCAAGGTAAATAGCAATGTTGTTGGAGGCAGTGTGCACAGGATAATGCCAATCAGTCTCACATCTTTGGTCCTGGACAGAATTAGTATAATTAAATGATTATCAAAACAATAGAAGCTCTTCTGGGTTATGTCATCCCTACTGACCCCAAAGGTTTCTATTGGGTCTACTACCTGAAAAGGAGATTTAAAGAGGATTGTTACCTTTGTAAAATATGCATAATTACCTTTAAAAAAAACAAAAAAAACTCTCTCTGTGTTGGCTGAAATGCGACCCCCCCCCTTTAAGTCAGACCAGTTCTTTCAAGTTGTGGATGAAGTTTATTAAATGGAAAAAATGACTTTTGCTCTACAAATGAAATGATTTTTTGTTTTTTCTTAACTTGTAACTCCTTTACTTTTGTTCTGTCTTATGTAAAAGAAAAAGTTATTTAAAAAAAAAAGCAAATATACCACAAAAGCTAGTAATAATTCTGAATCTGTTGTACTGTAGAAAGATCTATGGGTATATTCCATAGGAGTGTCAAAAAATCACCTTAATTGCAATTAATTAATTAGACAAATTTTTTATTTTTTTTAATCCCATCAATGTCACTTTTAATCTCTAACAATTGTTGCTTTCTCAAATATAAAACCCAAGACTCCAACTGTTTATTTGCATGAACATTTTATCTGAGCCCTGCAGAAAACGCATGTTACATCACTCAGTGCACGTCTTGGTGTCCCTGTATGCAGCGCGTGCCACAGGTCTGTCGCTTCTGTGACATCATCAATGTGCAGCGTTGTAGTTTTTACACAACCAACCCAAAACAACGTAAGGAATAAAGCCCAAAGAGCTGTCCGTCATCCTTAAGTCATGGGGTAGCGGGAGGGCTGTGGATCGAGACATGTCAACATATGATCTACGCTGTTGAAAGGAACTCAAAGAAGTGTTCCGACTACTTGAGTGAATTGATCTGTTGCTCTTTAGTTTTTTTTTTGTTTTTTTTTGTTTGTTTTTTTTTTTTTTTGGGGGGGGGGGGTCTTAATTGTTGGTGATTGAAAAATATCCCCCTTTTTGGTGTAAAAGTAAAGGTTGGAAGTCTGTTATTTAAAAAAAAAAACTTCATGAAACCACTTATTTAGTTGTATTTTGATCTTTTACTGTTTGATAAAAATATCTCAGGTAACGATCTCTAGAAAAGCCTCAGAGATCCCGTTTCCGTCTCCGAGTCTGGGTTCATGACATCATCAGAGACTCTCCGCTACAATGAGCTTCACCGTCCTCTGCAGGAGCTGCAGCTGGATGACGGACACTTCAGTGCTACTTCTGTCTCTCTGTGACCCAGTTTGACAGTTTGCTGCTCTGCATTGGTCCAAGGAGAGAGAAAAAATTGACGGCTTTTTATTATTGTCTCCATCATACTTTATCACAAAGTTCCAAAGGAGAACACAATTTGCTCAACAAGTTTGTGTCTTTCACTTCTGTTTAGATGCATGGCAATATCGGGCTAAACCATAAAGTTCTGGGGGAGAACGATCAGATTCTTCTCCCTGTTGGTTCTGGACTCCACCTGCTGATACCAACACATTGTGGGCTAAAGCAGACTTCCTTATTTGTTGAGGCGACCCACGTTTTTGCCATGGTTAAGACACCGACAAAAAATGTTCAGCACGTTAGAATTTTCCCTGCATTGTCGCACTGCCTGAAATGCGCTGCCGCCAGACTGCCACGGGCAAAAACTGCATAGCGGGACTTCTGACGGAAACTGCTGTGAGAATCATGTTCAGTTTGATCGCTGCTTCAAACTGAGAAAACCTGCAAAGGTTTAGAGTTACTGCAGTGTGCAGTACAGACAGGTCAGCAAAACCGGCCACTTCACTGACCCCTCATGTAAAAGTAACCCCCCTCTGTTTATGACCCCCCCCAGGCTCTGTTTGTCTTCATGGCTCTGTCCTTTGCTCGCGACGAGATCATCTGGTTGCTGCGCCACGCCGACAACATCCAGAAGAAAAGCACAGATGACTTCATAGACAAGTGAGCAGAACTAGGCTGAAGCCACACACAAATGCCATGCTGGTTTCAGGTCTGACAGATGGGGGGGGTGTTTGCAGACACATTGCAGAACTGATCTTCTACATGGAAGAGCTCCGTGCCCACGTGAGGAAGTACGGGCCGGTGATGCAGCGGTACTATGTGCAGTACTTGTCCGGTTTTGATGCCGTGGTGCTAAATGAGATGGTGCAGGTGAGAACGCCAGCAGGTGTGTGGACTGTCCTGCAGACTAGCAGTGTTCATGCAGCATGTCTGCACCTGCAGCTAACCTCTTCATGCAGAAAAACCTTTATTCATCAAATAGCATCCTGGCTGTTGTATTGACAAAGTATTTAAAGCCGTCAATAACATCCTGGAGATGATGTCTGTCCTGCTGTAACATCCACACGGTTGTTGCTGAGAATCGAACAGAAAGCCTTCATTGTCAGTATACATAGTAACATTGCAATTTAAAAGCAGTTTCCCTAAAAGTGGACATATAAGACAAATACAAAATAGAGTGACAGCTTTGGGAAAGAAACGTCCCTGAGTCTGTTTGTCCTACCCGCTATGGATAAAGTCTCAGGCTTAAACCCGGATGTGTATTGGCCCTCAGACTGTGTCCTGCCTTGCTGAGACAGCAGGGGTTGTAGATGGAGCTGATTGCAGGCAGAGGGCAGCCTTTTGCTGCCGCTTCCTGTCCGCCTCCGTACATCTCCTGGAGTTTGGGTCTAACTGTGGTTGTCCAACAGAACCTGTCTGTGTGTCCGGAGGATGAGTCCATCATAATGTCTTCATTTGTCAACACCATGACCTCCCTGAGTGTCAAACAAGGTGAAGCAGCATAAGGGGGAGGGGTGGGTCTGTCATTGAAACATGACTGAAGTGTAATGTGCGTGTGTTGCAGTGGAAGATGGAGAGGTGTTTGACTTCAGAGGAATGAGGCTGGACTGGTTCAGACTGCAGGTTCCTGAGACTTCTTTTTTCATGTTAGAGCCATATGAAAGCTTGTTTTTCTTTTCCTGTGTGACCACTTTGGTTTTCTGTTTCCTCCTGTGCATTGCTGAAGGCATACACCAGTGTCTCTAAAGCCAGTCTTGGGATTTCAGACCACAAAGAGCTGGGGAAAATGATGAACACCATCATCTTCCACACCAAGATGGTGGATTCTCTGGTGGAGATGCTGGTGGAGACGTCGGATCTGTCTATTTTCTGGTGAGTCATCCTCTGAGTGGCTGGTTTGAGTACGCCCTCCTTAACCGCTTCCTCCTCCATCTCTGCAGCTTCTACAGCCGCGCCTTTGAAAAAATGTTCCAGCAGTGCTTGGAGCTCCCCTCCCAGAGCCGACACTCCATCTGCTTCCCTCTGCTCTGCACACACTTCATGTCCTGCACACATGAGCTCTGTCCTGAGGAGGTGAGCATGTTATCTAGAAAACAAAAACTCTCAGAGGAAGAATGATGAAGATGTTTGTTGTAGAAGAAATACAAACACCTAAATCTGCCAGAACAGCTGGCTAAATTTAGTTTGGCTTTTTCTGATCTATATTGATATTTTTGTGAACAGATGAAACTAAAACCAGTAGAAATATTGTTGTGTTTTAGAAACTGCTGTGATTGAGTCTTTGCTCTCTGTAGAGAACTAAATTGAATTCAAAAGGACAGTTGATGAAAGGTGAAAACAGTCTTCATGCTACGCTTCCCCTAAAACCTAAAGGTCGTGTCACACTGCCACTACGTACAATCTGCGCATTGTCCACATATGACATGTTCCGGGATACATGCATGATACATGTAATTCATAAGTGTTTGATATTGGTTGCAGAATGTTGGGTCAGGTGCAGTTCACGTGTAGGAAGGCAGAGCGGGCTGTGACCAAGTACCCTGAGCGCACATGCGACTCTGGATGCCTGCCGAGCGCTTTTTGTGAATTCTCTAGCTGCCTCAGCTGGCGCCTAGCAGCCTCTATGTGCACGGACTGGGGTGGGGGCATGAGATGGGGAGATCCACGAGAAGTGCCTGACGCTTGTCTAGAGTTGCATCTGCGCCTGCCGTCCTCGGCCTCCTCCCGCGACCCGGACACCGTCCAGCAAGAGTCCTGACCCAGACGGGAGACCCCCACTCCATATAGACAGTTGGAGGGGTCAAAGATCGGCCGATGTATGTTCCCGTCACAAAATATGCATGAACCATGCGTAATCATTGCATGTAATATGCAACTTCGATTTTCTTGCGTCAATTACATAACTTCAATGTCATATGACAGTTAGACATCGCTGGTACTTGTGTAAAAAATTACCGTAGACTTGTGTGGAACGTTTATGAAAAGCCAAAAATTTGCAAATGCATGTTCTAAAAAATCATGCACAATTGCTTATGATGCCTGTAATAATTGTGCATGAACCACATAAAGTACGAGTGAGCTGCGTTCAGTCTCAACTGATCAAACATTTTGGACAGCTCAAAACCAAATTCATGTAAAGACACGTAAGCCAGAACCCTCGACTGACATTTCCCTCATCAACCAATGCCGAACGCAAGAAACACTTATGACATGTATCAGGCATGTATCATGCGAGACCTACATTTCATACGTTCGTACGTTCTGGCTGCGTGGCACGGCCTTGATTTAGAACTGACGAGGATCAGGAGAATCCGACTGTTTGATCACAACAAAGCATTGCGCAGGTCTACGGCAGGAGCTGACCGTGGTGCTGAAGCCGTCTGATTTCTGCACAGTGCTCTGAATGTCAAAAGAAAGAAAGTCAATGAAACGTGTTCTCTGCATGGTTTATTTTTTATTTTAACGTGGTTTATTCTGATACATCTGTCATTTCACGTAAAGAACCGCTCCCTTTTCTCACTTTTTCCACGTATATTCACATATGCACAAGATGTACGTAGTGGTAATGTGTTCTGTTGTCCATCGTTCTCCTTTCTGTCTCTAAATCATTGCACATTCAAAGGTTTTCAGAGTTTCTGCTGAGCTCTGGAGATGCTCTTCTTATTTTGAAATGTTAACTCTGAGTAGTTGTTTTTGTGAGAACATTTCAATCGTGAGCTTTGATAGTTAACAAAGTCCTGTTCTCTGTTTGTGTGTAATTCTCTGCAGCGTCACCACATAGGAGATCGCAGCCTGTCTTTGTGCAACATGTTCCTGGACGAGATGGCCAAGCAGGCCCGAAACCTGATCACTGACATCTGCACGGAGCAGTGCACGCTCAGCGATCAGGTACACGGCTCATGACCAACCCTTTTCTGATCCCGTGCAGTAACTGTTGAAAACGAGCTCTAATCAGGAACAGTGACAGTGATGTTTGCAGAGCTGCTTCACCTGTTTCTCACTCTGGGCTGTTTCTGTTAGAACATGGAGATGTTCCCAACAAAGTCACAGCTCCACTTTGTCCAAATTCTACCTCAGAGCAACAGAACGTCCTTTGCTTTCCCTTTGCAGCTACTGCCCAAGCACTGCGCCAAAACAATCAGCCAGGCAGTCAACAAGAAGAGCAAGAAGGCCCCCGGGAAGAAGGGGGAGCCGGAGAGGGAAAAGCCGGGAATGGAGAGCATGAGGAAGAACCGGCTGCTTGTCACCAAGTCAGTATTAAACGGGAGGTTTGATTCTTTTCTCCAGACTCTGGTCTGACTGAAAGCCAAATTTCCTTTTGCTTCAATGAAGACATACAGTTCAGAGCAAACGAGTTCTGTGAAAAAACAAACTGAGAACGCTTCAGAAATGGAAGGGTCCATCCTTGGTTTTCATCAACAAAATGCAGTGAAAGAACAAAATCTGAACCAGTACAATATTGACCTTTCTTTGCCTTCAAAAGGGCTTCAGTTCTTTTATTACTCGGCTGGAAGGTTGTTCCAAACATTTTGGAAAACTAACCTCGGATCTTCTGTTGATGTAGGCTTTCTCACATCCTTCCGTCTCTTTGTGCAATCCCAGAATCCCTCCATGATGTCACTTCCTGTTCTTCCTGCTCTCCTTCCTAAGAGGATCTTGACCAAATCTCCATTTGCAGAAATGCAGCCTGAAATGTTTCTCTGCTGCCTGCAGACACTCCTCATTGTTCATCTCTGCAGGCCTTCTACTAACAACTTCTCATGGATCCAGATCAACTGCTGCCATTTTTCTGAGCCCAGATCCTGGGTTTTTCTGCATACTTGATTTGGTTGACTTTTTTCCACATCATACGTTTTCTTTTTGGCTGCAACATTTCCACGAAGACACTCAGCGGCTCATTTGGTTAAGTGCAGGCACACTGGAAACCAGGGTTCGATTTCCAGGGGACACAATGAGCTTTATCCAGTGTGGGTCCTTGGGCAAGACTCTTCACACTGCTGCCTAACTCTGGAGCCACAGGGGGGGCCACGTTTGGGTTCCCCTGTGCCGGTCCCCAGCGCAGTTATAATACAGGGTTGTGTCAGGAGCGACATCCAGCGTAGAAATCTCTGCCAGAAAATCGGATTCACTGTGGCGACCCCTGAAGGGGGTGAATAACAATTCTACAATATTGATAAATGGTCTTTAAAGTGTTTCACTGAGGGGAAATCTAAATGTAGAAAAGCCTAAAAGTGTAGTTATTAGTGCAGATCATATCATAGATCCGTCCTGGATTAAAAGATTGTTTGATAGCAGCAGCTTTGTTTAGGTCAGCAGTAAAATTCATGTTTTTGTTTTAAGGCGTTTCATACTGAAAAAGCTTTTGTTGAAATGATTTACAAAAGTCCTCATCCAATCAGCGATGTCCCATGGACCTTACCGGTACCTGTTGACGTTTCCTCTTTCTTTTTTTTTAACATCTTTTAACATTTTAACTTTACTTTCTTCTTTTTGTTTCTCAGACATGATGTTTTTCTGTTACCGGTACTTGTTGTTGTGATCTTTATGATGTTTTTGTGCTGACTGATTTGATGATGTGGTTAACCGACTTGTTTGAGATACATGGATGTGTGTTTTCTGGCTAAATACAAACTCATTATATAACTCAGCTCACATATGAACATATATGCAGAAAGAACCACGAGCAGCTGTCATTTAACAGACCAGACTGGCATCTATGGGTTAATAAATGCTCATCTATATTACTATTACTATATTACTAACTGAACAGTAAGTAAATAACCAAACAAACAGCCCAAAGAAAAAACATGCATCGACATGAACTCACCTCAATCATCTACAGGCGCACTTCAAAGAGCCAAAATGTCAAAGAAAAAACTGTTTCCTTCTCCTAACTGGCACAGCGGCACACTCATGCACACAGTGAGGCGCACCATTGCCAAACCCAGTTGCACTTGCAACCAAAATGGTCTCACTCGCAGCCTTGAGCCCTGTACTAAGAATGAAGAACCTGGGCTAAAACCATCATTTAGCTTTAAAGACTTCATGGAGAATAAAATCCTAAAGTCTTAAATGATCATGGCAGATCAGTTTTGTGTGTTTTTGCCATAAAATGGGATTTGAATTGTTGCTTCTCTTTTACAGTCTGGATAAACTCCACACCGCTCTATCTGAGCTCTGTTTCTCCATCAACTACGTTCCCAACCTGATGGTGTGGGAGCACACCTTCACCCCGCGGGAATACCTCACCTCCCACCTGGAGATCCGTTTTACCAAGTAAACTGTCTGTTTGAGGACTGCAAGGAGTCTTCAGAGGAAACGGACAATGGATGAGGTTTCTGCTTCCTGTCTGTGCAGGTCCATCGTTGGGATGACCATGTACAATCAGGCCACCCAAGAGATAGCTAAGCCCAGTGAGCTGCTGACCAGCGTGCGAGCGTACATGACAGTGCTGCAGTCCATAGAGAACTATGTGACCATCGACATCACGCGGGTCTTTAACAACGTCCTGCTGCAGCAGACGCAGCACCTGGACAGCCACGGCGAGCCCACCATCACCAGCCTGTACACCAACTGGTGTGTTTCCCCGCCGTCTCTCCTCTGTCACTAGTAAAACTCTGTCTGGACTGCCATGCCCACCCCCCCACCACCCCCCAACTTACATTTTAAACAATATCATGGCGCACCCTCGCTTTTCATTACATTTAACTGTTGCTCACATTTCTGTCCTTAGACCAGAGGGAAAAGGTTATTTGTGTGTTCAAGTGAATGTTCATTTAAGTGTGTGTGTGCGTTCGTGTGTGTGTGTGTCCAGGTACCTGGAGACTTTGCTCCGTCAGGTCAGTAACGGACACATTGCGTACTTCCCAGCCATGAAGGCCTTCGTGAACCTGCCCACAGATAACGAACTAACGTTCAACGCTGAGGAGTACTCTGACATATCTGGTACGAGCGCACGTACATGCACTTCTCTCTGTCTCATGTTTCTGACGGACGGCTAGGGCTGTGTTCACACCCAACGCGATTCGCATGTCAAAAAATGTGTTTATTAGCTTGATGCCCCAGACGCATGTAGGAGGAGCTACCACCAAATGCTTTCAGCCCGATCTCTGTTTCTCATTTACAATGCATGAAAGACACGAATGATGTTTAGAGATCAGGCTTATTTATTTTAAAGATTTCCCAAAAACGATCCAGTTCAGTAGGAGAACATTTCTCCCCGTGTTGGATTTGGACTCCACTCACTGCTTGTGTCACTGAACACACCATGTGCCCCAAGCTAAGTCCCTGATTGGTTGATACGACGCGTCGTCCTTGCCAAAAGCTTTTTTAACTTTGGAAACGCGGTGCCGTGACGCTGAAAATGCACTGCTGCTGGGCCGACGCGCTCACATAGAGTCTACACTGATTTAGCATTGCATGTGGATGGGAAACAGCTGAAGACTGTGGTGAGGGTGAGTGTGATGTCACTTCTCTGCTTTTCCCCAGAGATGCGTGCTCTCTCAGAGCTGCTGGGGCCGTACGGCATGAAGTTCCTGAGTGAGAGTCTGATGTGGCACATCTCATCACAAGTTGCCGAGCTGAAGGTTTGCACCATTGGCTCACATATGCACAAAGGTTTACGTCCTGTTCGGATGTGCTGAAGCTTTGAAGCCTGCACACCCGGGGTAGTTCTCATCTGCAGCTCTGCATCCAGCAGGAAACTGACCCGGATTCTGGAGAAGATGATCACTAATCCGATTCAGATCTCGAATCTTTTTCTTTTTGTCTTTACCTGTCATGTTGGGACTCCTAACTCTGAGGTTCTCCTTTGTAGAAACTGGTGGTGGAGAACATGGACGTTCTGACCCAAATGAGGACAAGCTTTGACAAACCTGACCACATGGCCGCTCTCTTCAAAAAACTCACCTGTGAGATTTGTTTTTGAATGTCTGCAATCATGGAGGAGCTTTGAATGGGACCTTAAAACCACCTCCTCTGTGTGTGTTTGCAGCTGTGGACAGCGTCCTGAAGAGAATGACCATCATTGGCGTCATCTTGTCATTCCGTTCACTGGCTCAGGAGGCTCTGAGAGATGTAGGGTGTCAGTGTTGACTTGTTGTTGGCCATGTGCAGGTGTATGTGCACATCTGAACCTGCTCTCGTCTTTGTGTGCCCTGCAGGTGTTGTCGTGTCACATTCCCTTCTTGGTCAGTTCTGTGGAGGACTTTAAGGACCACATCCCTCGAGAGACAGACATGAAGGTGGAGCACACGCTTGCTCAGGCACGCTCACTAACGGGAGAGGCGCTCGTGTTCATCTAAGATGCTCGTTTCTGCTCCGCAGGTGGCCATGAATGTGTACGAACTGTCCTCAGCAGCTGGACTTCCCTGTGAGATTGACCCAGCTCTGGTGGTTGCACTGTCGTCCCAGAAGAGCGGTGAGCCTCGATGTCATTACAAACGTGCACGCTCTCTGCAGTGCAATCATTACTGCATTACCCTCTAAATGTGTGTGAGCAGAAAACATCAGTCCAGAGGAGGAGTACAAGATCGCCTGTCTGCTCATGGTGTTTGTGGCAGTTTCTCTACCAATGTTCGCCTGCAGCGTGATGTCACAGTACAGCCCTGCTATCGAAGGTACAGTCTGGCCTGCCCAGCCCCCCTCAGCTCAGTTATGAAGGGGATCCAAATCCAACTGATGCAATGAATCTTACTTTATTGTAAAGTATCATTTTTATTTGTTCTGTCCAACACGGCCACAACAGGCACACTGCCTCAGACTAAGGGAGATGACCAAAAAGGGGCGTGGCATATGACAAATGGACACCAGAAAGCTGAGGAACACAGTTTATTAGAGAAAGAAAAAAATGAAAACAACAAAATAAAATCATTACTGTGCTGGTTCTAAGCAAATACAAAACAGAGGGATTGGAGCCTTGGCCAAACATAAAATAATTCAGGTAGACAACTGAGCCAGCCACGTTGACCATTGGAGTTAGCAGCTCGCTGCTAAGGCTGCCTAACAAAGTCTGACTAAGGAATAGAATAAACAAAGCCCGCAAATAAGGACTACCAAGGTCCAACCCGGAACTAAAATAACAAATCCCAGCAGTATAAGACTGCTGAGGACTAAGAGGGACTCAAAAGAGAAACAAACCGACCAGGGGGTATTCCAGGAAGCATGTTTAAACTAGCCTGACTTTAAGCCTGAACTCTGGCTGAAATCCGCCTGAACTTGCTTACTCTGGGTATGTCGGGTCCAAAAGACCGGATATGAGTTAGCGTAATTACGCTCCACTTGGTAACCCTGGGTTAATGCTCGTGCACAGCAGGTACATAAAGACATTCTCAATGGATCACCGATTTCCAGAGTCACCATATACTTCAGTGAGACGGAGTCTGAGATTTAAATGACGACGTATGAAGATTATACGTCCATCAAAAAAGTAACACGGCTGCATCATCATTAAAAGAAAGAGTTTTTGCTTGTAGTTGAAGAACAGACAAAGTAAATGTACGAGTTTCTGATCTTATTTCCATTTTTTCCTGGTGACACATGTACATATGACTTATCCAATTTTGCCAACTTAAATGAATTACTTTTATTGGTAACAAATAATTGAGTTAAATTTAATCAACCTAATTTCTTACGTCTATAAAACTCAATAATTGTTTATACAACTCAAATTTACATATTTATCTAACTAAATGTCATATTACTCCAATTCAATTAATATTTTTTCCATCTTAATTATATTTCTTGAACTCATATGTCTAAGTTTGAGCCGGCAGATTATACTCATTTTTATAAAAATAAAAAGGACGGAAAAAAATGCACGGAGTGCATAAATTCATTAAAGAATTTTCCGTTATTTTCATTATGCGAGAAATGGTAGTAATGCTATATAAACTCATCATCGTCTCCCTCCCTCTCACTCATGGTGCAGAGACTTAAGCATAGTAGGACAAAAAAACTCGGCAAAACACAGCAAAACAGCTAAACAACTAAACACATTTGGTCAAAAACCCACACGTAAACCCAAATCGGTCCAGACAGGCAAAGGGGATGGTATCCCACAATCCCTTGCGGTGCCGATCTAACAGAAGCACCAAAGTTACACCTACTTAACTGAATTAATTTGAATGAATGTAAAATAACTTTGATAGATACGTGTTATTTTTAAACTGACGTAACAAAAAAATGATTTATCTTAACTGAAGCAAATAATTAAGTTAGTTCAAAGTAAAAAAGTTTCTCTTTCCAACATCCATACGTGGATATATTGGATTTTTCATATCACGATATTTTGTTTTTTTCATATTGTGCGATAACGATATTAAAAACGATATCAAATAACTATATTTTTCAAAGTAATCTTTATTGCACACAGTTTTAAAAGACCACAAATAAATTCAAATGTTTGAACTTTCAAGTTTAACAGAAAAATAGACAAAAAATTGATACACAATTATGTCAATATAAAAAAAAGTGCAATAAACTAAAAAAAACTCCCAAGAAACTCCTCAGTTTCTTTAAAATGCTCTTCAAGAAATTAAAGAAAGCTTAAAACAAAAATGTTCTTATTTAAATACTTTTGTGCAACTTCGAATAGCTTTCAAAGACAAGTCAAAAAAGAACAACAGATCAACTTAATGGCCTCCTATTCTGTGAGGCAACAAATAGGCACCATGGTCAGTGTGATTTCTGCTAAATGAACAAAAGCCTACAGATTGCGGGCAAGGAAGACAAGTGTATCAACCATTTCAGGTGAAGTCTGGCATTGAGCATGCTCGAGGGGGGTGGTGCTGCTTTAAGTGAGAAAAAAGGTTGGTGGTATTTCCACATTTATTAGGAACGTATCTTTGGCACAATTTGCAGTAGACGTTACTTTGACTTTTATCCGACTTTAGATAACCGAAAAACGTCCACACAGCGGAACTTTTCGGGCCGGTCCGTTCTACAATGCCTCTTGAACCTTCATCTGCGCCCGCTTGGCTCAAGTTTGTTAACGCCTCTTCAGACGGAACATTCATTTTCTGCAAGTGTTAGGATTTGCAACGCATGCAGATACTAGCTTGCATCCTAGCTTGTAAATAACGTTCACTCTAACTAGACGTGGCGCAGTTTATTCAGTGATTGGTCTAGCCCTGTGATACTTAATTCTGATTGGACAAGAGGGCGGGTCTTCCGGGGGTTTCTCCCGTGTTCATTTAAAACGAAAGTTTATCGCAATAGACTCATTTTACTATCGAAAAAAGGTAATATCGCAATAACGATAATTATAGTTTTATCGCCCAGCCCTATCCATACGTGGTCTTATCACCCTCTCATGGTGGAAAAAGTATTATCTGAGCTTCTTCATCCACTAAATCATCTTCAAATGGACACACCATGCTTCTTCACCTCTCTGAAAACAAACTAACCTTCAACTAAACCTGCTCCAGACCAGGTTATGTTCAGAGCATGAGTTGCTATGGCAACTTGACCTACCCTGAAACATACCTCCATTTCTGGAACCGAAAGCTGAGGTTATCAACTTCCTTAGCCTCAAACTTACCGTGGGAGCTAGCAGAACCTGCTTTCTGGAATACCCCCCCAGCACAGCTCCAACTCAAAACAACTGCTCCTCAGGCTCCTGCTCTGCTCTCTCTGCATGCCGGCCCCCCTGGATGAGCCCTTTTCTGACTTAAATACCTGGCAGGTGTTGATCAAGATCATTGGCCACACCTGCCAGGTGAGCAGAATGACGGGATGCAGCCCAGCAGCTGCAAGACAACACTAACAGCTGAGCAAACAAATCAGAGCTGAAGGCCTCTTGTGTTGGACAGATTTTACTGTTACAACAGAGGATTAGGAAGACGGGCAAAGGTGTAGACAGTGGGGCAAACAGTTATTTAGTCAGACACCAATTGTGCAAGTTCTCCAACTTAAAAAGATTAGAGAGGCCTGTAAATGTTCTCATAGGTAAACCTCAACTATGACAAACTGAGAAAAAAAATCCAGAAAATCTCATTGTCTGATTTGTAAAGAAAATATTTGTAAATTATGGTGGAAAATAAGTATTTGGTCAATAACTAAAGTTAAAACTCAATACTTTGTTATGTACCCTTTGTGTTTAACAACAGCAGTCAAACATTTGCTGTAAGTTTTCACAAACTGTTACTGGCATTTTGGTCCATTCCTCCATGCAGATCTCCTCTAGAGCAGTGATGTTTTGGGGCTGTTGCTGGGCAACACAGAGTTTCAACTCCCTCCAAAGATTTTCTACGGGGTTGAGATATAGAGATGTGAGATCTAGGTGTCTTTGCTCAAAAACAGCCTAGAGCATGATGCTTCCACCCCCATGCTTTACAGTAGGTATGATGTTCTTTGGATTGTTTTTTAAAGGTCTGAAAGGAACACTCGCCAGTTGCGAGCATTTTCTCCTTTTTGACCAGTAAGAGTTAGAGGGTTAGATAGCGGGGATCGAACCACCGACTCTTCGATCATTGGACATCCTATTCAACTGCCTGAGCCACAGCGCAGCGTAACAGAGTGAAGGAGAGGCTATATGTGCATTTCCACTGAAGTAAACACTTAGCACAGCGCTCATATTGCTCATAAGTGATGAATTGATGTAATAACAGTTTCTTTCTTAATAGTTTGACAGCCTTACAATCTAAAGCCTTACCAGAAGTCCTCTCTAAGTGGTTGGAAAACATGAACTGTGTCTTTCTTAATAGTTTATTGAGGTCTTTGCAGCTTCCTAATCTAAAGTAGGGCTTTTTCTAACCTCAAAGATCTTATTATCGTTTCCATACAAATGAGAAGACTTAACGTTCAGGAGGAGCAAATGCCAACGATCACCTTCTCCTTGTTAGTTTTGGACTTAACCCACCGATCACATCAACATGTCACAGGCCTGATTGGTCGATGCAATGCAGTTTCTTTGTCAAAGTTCTTGTTGGCTGCAGCAACTTTGTTAGAATAATGTTCTTTACTTTGTGTTACTTTTTAAAACGATCACTGCCTGTGTGAATCTCTTGTAACACAAATTTTCAAAGTGTTTAATGTTGTGGCTTGCATAATGTTATATATTTATTTTATTAAATAATAATCTGTAAATGGTAAAAGTGTCTTTATAATCATCGTATTACTCCCTTGCAAAGGGCTTAAAGTCAGCTTGGAAAGGTTCCTTTTATGTGTTGGAGGTGTGCAGCTTGCACACATTTCCTGTTCTCTTTGAAACACAATCACCTTTGTGTGCGTTTGCTGCCCCCTGCAGGCCACTGCAACAACATCCACTGCCTGGCCAAAGCCATCAACCAAATCGCAGCAGCGCTCTTCACCATCCACAAGGGCAGCATCGAGGACCGGCTCAAGGAGTTCCTGGCTGTAAGTCCCAGACACCCTTTCCCTTTTAAACCTGGAAGTTCAGGCTTTTGGCAGGAAAACAGGAAAACACTGAGGCTGAAACTGCAACAGCAAGCAGGAAGTTTTTTTAAGCAGATTCTTCCACAAAACATTTAAGAAGCAGGACGGAAACCTGCAGAGCATGAAAACATTTTCAGTTCAACCTTGTTTCAAGAGAATCCTTCAAACTCATTTGCATTCATAAAATCAGATTTCACCTAAAAATGTATGAGGGGGGGTATCAGGTTCTTTTCAGATTGTTTACTTGTCGTTTTTTCACAGATGAACTGTAACACAAACTCACACCTGCAATCCTGTTGTTGGAGCATTGCACACAAACCCACAACAGATGTCCATGTTGTTTTTTTTGCCTGTCTTAAGTAAAGCTGCTGCTGGACAGAAAGGATCAATTCCTGCGTTGTGTTGTTTGTGTGCAGCTGGCTTCATCCAGTTTACTAAAGATTGGCCAGGAGACGGACAAGACTACGACCCGCAACCGGGAGTCTGTGTACCTGCTGCTGGACATGGTGAGAGCAGCTCAGTCACTCATCAGTGTGTTCCAGCTGCAGTGTTGTACCTTAAGAGCTGCTTTTGTGTGTTTCTGTTCCAGATTGTGCAGGAGTCGCCCTTCCTTACTATGGATCTGTTGGAGTCCTGCTTCCCTTATGTCCTGCTGCGAAATGCCTACCATGCTGTGTACAAGCAGAGCATCAGCGCCAACGCATAGACACACACACACACACATACACACACTGACAGATGCACAGCACACTAAACCCAAACTAAACACACTAGTCATAGCACGACGAGTGACTTTAAGAAAACACTAGAACCACATGGAAATGAACAAACGCACTCCAGCTAAATGGAGGGATCAGTGTGATCACTGTAAGTCTTGTTTTGTGTGATGCGTCTGAGACCACGGCTGCAGCGGTGCTCCGTGTTTTAAAGATTCAAAGAACAAAAGTATAAACAGATAGATTCTATTCAGCTGAAACACCAAGATAAACAGTACTTTTCTTTTGGGCGGCTGATGACCTTTGGAGGCGGGGCTATTCTTTTCTGCAGGTGTGCATTCATCCTGACCAACATGCACACACTGGTTCTAACTAGTACTACGTGGTGACTCCGTTTTTTTCTTTTCTAGTAGTTGTAACAAACTTTTGTGGGTAAAAATCTATTAACTGTATTCTATATTAATGTAAGCTGAACTGTATGTTTTCATTCATTTGTTATTTTTATTAAATTGCCAAAAGTGACACTAAAAATTGGAAGGTTGGCTGATGTAAAAAGAAAGTTTCGGTTCCACAGTTGTGTGATAAACTGCAGACAGTTTGGAGGTGTAAACACAAAGTACATTTGCCTTCTTGAAAGGCTTGTTCAGCTGTGGTTTAAGCTTTTGTCCAAACAGGAAGACGGAGCTCGTAATCAGGACTGTGGAGCTGCGATGAGGCAAAATAAACAGATTTATATGTCCAACTAACTCTGTGTCATGTCTTCAAATTTAAAAATGTTTCATTGACATTTAAAAGCAGACCAGGCTTTAACAAAGTGTGTGTGTTAGTGTGTGTAGATTAGCCATTTGGCCCAAAGCAGACATGTTTCAGTCAAGTATCTCAAACTGAAGGTTTTCATCCATCTAGGTGACATCAAAGTTGAGTTATGGCATCTGGACATTAAATCTTCTTTCTTGAATTGCCCCCCCCTCAAGTGGTTGACTGAGTGTCTGAGCGGTTCTGGATTCAAGCCCCATATATCATCCAGGGGGTCCCCCCCCACATTCCTAAGGGCTTCCTGTGGGAAAAGTCTGTTTTGTGTCCACTGTATGTCTGTTGAGTACGTTTGGTCATCGGCGTACACTGACCGTGCTTCTTAGAACGCCCAAAGCGCTTCAGGAACAGACGCATTCACACACTGATGGCAGCTCTACGGCGCCAACCTGTAACCTCCACAAGCAATGGGTGTCTTTCCTAAGGACACTCTGTAACACATGGGTGGGCAGGGCGGGAACCGAACCTGCAATATCCCGGTCAGAGGTCGGCCGCTCTACCTCTGCAGCGGCCGACCCAAGTCTGTTTATGTCTAAGTACTAATCAACATCTTAGGCCTGAAGATGCTTCTTTGATGATGTTTCTGCTCGTTTTACATTTGAAACACGCCTATCTTGTTGTTTGTTCTAGTTGTTTCCATACGTCATCAGATTCTGCAGAGAGTGAGTTCATATTTACAATTTGAGTAACAACAAAAAAACATGGTTGGTTCTATGAAATGCATCTGTTGTCCATCCTCCAAATGTTCTTAGGTCCAGTTCAGTGCAAGAACCGAATGCATAATGCATAGCTTAAGTCGAGGCCTAGCAGATTCAGAACCAGTTAGAACCTGTCCAGTTCCCCGTTACAGTTTTCACAGCGCTTAAGACAACCGTGCTGCTCCTGAGGTAATGCAGCAACTGCTCGCCTGACTTCTGGAAACCAAAGTGGCTGTGCATGCCCCCATACAAGGCCCACGTCTCACGATAGTCCTCAACATAGCGGTGGACAGAGCGAAGCCACAAAGTGCTTCAGGGTTCCACTCCCCCAGCTGGAACATGCTCCTGGTTTTGCAGTGTCAGGGGAAGAATGCCGTCGACTCTGGAAACAAGTATGCAGCCTTTGAGGAAGATGATAGTTTGAGGCGTTATCCGAATAACAAGGAGGTAAAAATCCACAAGGGAGAAGCAAAACGCAGTGAGGTGTGTGAGTTGGACCCCCTCCAGATTCGGGTTGTACAACATACATTAATGCGTCACCGGCACGACGAACAACCATACAATCAGGACCATAAATATTTGGACACATTTGTTCTAATTTAGTTTTTGTTCATTACCACAGTGAATTTTAGAAAAACTAAAGCATTTTTAAACACAATCCCTTCATTTCATGGCCTCATAGGTAATTGGACAAATGAAATAACTGTAAACCAAATGGTCATTCCTAATATTTGGTTGAAAAGCCTTTGTTGTCAATGACAGCCTGAAGTCTTGAACTCATGGACATTACCAGATGCTGGGTTTTCTCCTTCTGAATGCTCTGCCAGGCCTTTACTGCAGCGGCAAACAGTTGCTGTTTGTTTGTGGGCCTTTCTGTCTGAAGTTTAGTCTTCAACAAGTGAAATGCTGCTCAATTGGGTTAAGATCAGGTGACTGACTTGGCCATTCAAGAATATTCCACTTCTTTGCTTTAATAAACTCCTGAGTTGCTTTGGCTGTATGTTTTGGGTCGTTGTCCATCTGGATTATGAAACGCCATCCAATCAGTTTGGCTGCATTCACCTGGATCTGCGCAGACAGGGCTGCATTGACCTGGATCTGTGCAGACAGTCTGTCTCTGAACACCTCAGAATTCATTGGGCTGCTTCTGTCCTGTGTCACGTCATCAATAAACACTAGTGTCCCAGTGCCACTAGCAGCCATGCACGCCCAGACCATCACACTGCCTCCACCGTGTTTTACTGATGATGTAGTGTTCTTTGGATCAGGAGCTTCTCCACGTCTTCTCCATACTTTTCTCTTGCCATCATTCTGGTAGAGGTTGATTTTGGTTTCATCTGTCCAAAGAATGTTTTTCCAGAACTTTTTTAGATGCTTTTTAGCAAAGTCCAATCTAGCCTTCCTTTTCTTGAGGCTTATGAGTGGCTTGCATCTTGCAGTGTACCCTCTGGATCTACTTTCATGCAGTCTTCTTTTGATGGTAGACTTGGATATTGATCCGCCTACCTCCTGGAGAGTGTTGTTCACTTGGTTGGCTGTTGTGAACGGGTTCCTCTTCACCATGGAAATGATTCTGCCATCATCCACCACTGTTGTCTTCCGTGGACGTCCAGGTCTTTGTGCGTTGCTGACTTCACCAGTGCTTTCTTTCTTTCTTTCTTTCTCAGGATGGACCACACTGTTGATGTTGCCACTCCTAATACTGTAGCAGTTTCTGGCACGTTTTTTTTCTGTTTTCTCAGCCTAATGATGGCTCCTTTCACCTGCATGGAGAGCTCCTTTCATCGCATGTTGTCTGTTCACAGCAAAATCTTCCAAATGCAGCACGAGTCCTCTAATCAACTCCAGGCCTTTTATCTGCTTCACTCATGATGACATAACAAGGGAATTGCCCTCACCTGCCCATGCAATAGCATGGAAGCAAAGTCCAGTCACTGGACGTTGGCTGGTAAACCTCAGGGTGAGGGTGAAATTACAGAGTGACATTTGGGACTGCAGCTTTCTCTGTTTTACCAAAACATGGCTGAATCCAGTTGTAGCATATCTTGAACTTCTGATCATCAAACGCCACCCCTTGTGCATTGTGCACCAATAGAAAGAGAGTTGCCTTGTTGTAAGTAGTAATCGCCATCTTAAAAAAGAGAACAAATCTAGGTATATGGAAAAAGAACAAAAATACAAACATATAAATGAGAAACAAAGTCTGTTTAGAGCAGCCAGTCACAATAGCGACTGACCTTACCGGTGCCAGAATGGAAAAATGTTTGATGGTGATTTTGGATGTCATAGTTATCAAACTGTTCCAGATTCTGTTCCAGATTGGTCATCCTCTTTAAAATTGTGTTCAACTACTTAGAAAGATCAATAATTGTCTCAAGTGTGACTTCAAGTTTATAATTTTATGTTTCTTCAAGGTTTTTGGTGACTCACTCCACTATCATGTTTTCTCTTGATAAATTGTCCTTCCACATGCTTTCCTCTCAGCAACATTTTTACTCACAGTTACAGACTGCAGAAATATGGAGAGACAATGGAAGCAATGCCCAGATTGAGAGAGAGTCCATTAAAGTACAAGCAGATTTTTAAAAGCTGAGCATCTTCAATAATGTTTGACGGTGGTTGCAGATTGTATTGATTCACAACCTCACAACATTTTTCTAATAGGAATCCAATTTTTGATTTATGAAAATAAAGAGAGCATGAGTCAGTCAGTCTGAAAGGATGAGGAGCCTTTTCTTTTTACATCTTTATTCACAGCCACAGTTTGAACTCCAAGTGCATTCTAACTTAATGTTTGTGCATGAAGGAATGATGGAGAAGGTTGCCTTTTCAAAAAAATATTGCTTTTAGACTGCAGATCTGTGACACCATAGGAAAAACAGGTTTGAAAATGGGACCAAGCGTGAGAGAAGGTCAGATGAAAGGCGGCTATCGGGAGATGGAATCAGGACTTGGTGCTTCCTTTTTCCGAGTGCACGACAAATCTGAGGAAAGGGAGAAGAAAGGAAGAGGCGGGGGGGGCATTATCCAAAAACAACAGAAGGAAAGAGAAGAAGAGTAGAAGAGAGTTAGCACTGTCAGTCTGGTTTCAAGATCTAACTTATCATGAAGCCATGATTCAGATCTGAATCCTCCTCAGATGTCAGCTCATCTTCTGTGTCTTACCTCAGTCTGGCTGATAAGAAATCTGGCAGTTTGTTTCAACATTGATTTAGAGTCATGTGCTGTTAATACATGAAAATAACTTCAGTTGTTCTTTCAAAACAAAACTTTATAAAATTTGATTTCATATTTAAGGTGACGGGCTGGACAGTGGTGCAGTGGTTAGCAGTCTTGGCTCACGGGAGGAAGGCCCAAGTCCCAACTGGGACCCCTCTGTGTGGAGCCTGCATGCTCTCCCTGTGGGGTTTCCTCCGACAGTCCAAAAACACGTTTGTAGGTGAACTGATGACTCTAAATTGTCCTCAAGTGTGCATGTGTGTTTGTGGCCCTGCGACAGACTAGCAACCTGTCCAGGGTGTCCCCCACCTTTGCCCAACAGTGGCCGGGTCATAGGCTCCAAAAGGAACAAAACGGAATTCAGAAAACGGAGGGATTTAAGGTAACATGATGATGAACATTACCACAGTGAATTTTAAATCAAACAACTCAGATGCCATTGAAGTGCAGACTTTCAGCTTTTTCCATGGGTTGAACAAAAAGATTGCATAAAAATGTGAAAAACTAAAGCATTTTTAAAAACATCCCTTCATTTCATGGCCTCATAGGTAATTGGACAAATGAAATAACTGTAAACCAAATGGTCATTCCTAATATTTGGTTGAAAAGCCTTTGTTGTCAATGACAGCCTGAAGTCTTGAACTCATGGACATCACCAGATGCTGGTTTTCTCCTTCTGAATGCTCTGCCAGGCCTTTACTGCAGCGGCAAACAGTTGCTGTTTGTTTGTGGGCCTTTCTGTCTGAAGTTTAGTCTTCAACAAGTGAAATGCTGCTCAATTGGGTTAAGATCAGGTGACTGACTTGGCCATTCAAGAATATTCCACTTCTTTGCTTTAATAAACTCCTGAGTTGCTTTGGCTGTATGTTTTGGGTCGTTGTCCATCTGGATTATGAAACGCCGTCCAATCAGTTGTCACTGTTGTCTTCCGTGGACGTCCAGGTCTTTTTGCGTTGCTGTGTTCACCAGTGCTTTCTTTCTTTCTCAGGATGTACCACACTGTTGATTTAGCCTCTCCTAATACTGTGGCAATTTCTGGCAATGTTTTTTTTTCTGTTTTCTCAGCGTAACCCCTGTGCTATCCTAGGCACTTTAACATTGGGAGTTGGGGTCATCTAGCATCTAGGTATAACAATGCATTAAACCTTTTTTCTTCAATGATTTGTGATCTTCACTGGTGTCCATGGATTACATGAAATCTTTCCACCTTTATCCACCTTTGTCATGGTAGGGGAACACATCAATGCAAGGGTGGGGTCATCTAAGATAGCACAAGGGTTAATGATGGCTCCTTTCACCTGCATGGAGAGCTCCTTTGACTGCATGTTGTCTGTTCACAGCAAAATCTTCCAAATGCAGCACGAGTCCTCTAATCAACTCCAGGCCTTTTATCTGCTTCACTCATGATGACATAACAAGGGAATTGCCCACACCTGCCCATGCAATAGCATGGAAGTCAATTGCCCAATTACCTATGAGCCCATGAAATGAAGGGATTGTGTTTACAAATGCTTTAGTTTTTCACATTTTTATGCAATCTTTTCGTTCAACCCATGGAATAAAAGCTGAAAGTCTGCACTTCAATGGCATCTGAGTTGTTTTATCTAAAATTCACTGTGGTTAATGTACAGAAACTAAATTAGAAAGAATGTGTCTCTGTCCAAAGATTTATGGTCTTGAATATATTCAATCAGTTGTTAGTACTTTATTCTTCTTTTTTTTTGGTTTATTTCACTTTTTTTTTTTTACAGAGAGCGGACTATTTGATACTCTGCATCAAACTCGACTGCAGCCGCAAAGCAAAGCTTTGCTTGATGCAGAGTTTGATTATATATATAGATAGATAGATGCTGATCGTCACAATGGATTAAATAAGGCATTAGTTCAGAGAGAAAGTTTACCTTACCACTAGTTTTTGTCCAGATGATGAATCTAAAGTTTGTTTTAAAGAAGCTTTCAGAAGTCAGAGCTCTGTCTCCCCCTCTGGTAACCTGCAGGAACTGTCTCCAGAGTTCTAACAACACTACATCTCCCAGCAACCCCAGCGCACACCTCACCTGACTCTCATTCACTCATCAACCACAGCATACTTGAGCTCTGCACTGAGTGAAGCTCAGTGGGAAGAATTGTTTGTGTCACATTACTGAGTGTTACATCTGGACCTGATCTTCTGTCTCTGACTCTGTTTGCCTGCCGCCTGCTCTGAATCTCGCCTGGATACGGACTATTCCTGTTACTCTGATGCTCTCATGCTCGTGATTGACTCCTGCCTGCCTGACCCGGATTTAGCTTTGTGGACTTTAAGCTTAGCCAATAAAGCTGCTGCATTTGGATCCAGCCGTCTGCCTGTTCTTGTGCTTTGGATCATAAAACATGATGTTTCGCATCATTTTCCTCCATTGACAACCCTGTTGCTCAGCATATCAAATAGTCCACTTCTTGTGAAAAACAATTTCAATCTAAAATAAGTGTTGTGGCCGGAAAGGCAGGAAGCTTTTAGCGCAGACACACATTCAGCTGTGATCGATTAAAGAAAAGCTTTTACGGTCTTCACTTCCGAGAATCCCGTCAGCACTTCTCTCTGCTACACTTCCCTTCCTCCCCTGGCATGTTTCATGCAGAAATTCCTGCAACTGGGATTCATGTAAACATCACTGTTTGCTTGGCATGTCCAGACTGTCCTGCAGATCATTTTGCTTCATCGGAAAAATGAATGAATTATTCATCTCTAAAGACCCTAGCAGCAATAAAACAATGAAACAAGCACATCTGCTCGGTTGTTGGAATGTCCCAAATTTTTTTATAAAAAAAATGTGTTTCAAGACTCCTATTCAGATTCAGGGGCAAAAAGTCACAAAGTGATCTTTAGACAAACCCACAAACATGGGTTTGAGGGTTTTCTGTCCAAATATGTTTAACATTCATCCAAACATTTGTAGTTACATTCTTATAACTATTTTGTTTGAAAGTTTTAATCTTGTTAATTATAATTGTTCTTATTTATACAGCAAGACATTCGTTTTTTTTTGTTTTTTTTTCAATGAAATCGGGCCAACATTTCACCAGGAAACATAAACATAAAGACCAAAGAGCCTGCTCCCCTGTCCAATAAACAATTGGGATTTTTGGATGTTTGCAAATTGACTAATAGTGTTGCAGCTTTGGAAAAATATTTCTGTCAATTTTCTGATTGGGCCCACAGATATAAAGAGCCCAGACATATAGACTCAATGTCCTTCAGAATCCAGGCCAACAGATCTGCAGACATACGTAGACCTACAGATCCCAGATCTACAGAGCCACAAACCTGCAGAAGCTCAAACCCACTGACCCACAAACACCAACAGCCCAGACCTACATGCCTATGGCTTACAAACCAACAAACACAAACCAACACCCTTACTAGAACCACTAAAAATGTAGAAGTCCAAAAAAAACAACGTGTAGTAAATAAATAATGTAATTAATAATTATGTGTTGAAATTAGTACAAGCAGCCACTGAGGGAAACCCAGTTTTAGAAAATAGTTTAGAGGTTGTCTGGAAGGACGGTCGCCTGGTTTCATCAGCTCATGAAAAGCTCATGTTTTCTTCCAGAAAGATGCTGGTTTTGCAGAAATCTGACTGGGAAAACTAGAGGAAGGAGAAAAAAGTACAAGTCCAGAAAGCTGAGCATGATGTTGATACTTCACCTTCCAGTTAGGAGCCAGAAACTTCAGTTTTCCTGCACGTAAACTGATTGGAGTTCATTTTCTTTTGGTACTTTTCTAAAATGGGAAACGTCTGTGTTGTTTCCATTAGACCATCAGCACACAATGGATCCCCTTCTTTCTGTTCATTTGGCCAGAACTTTGCCCGGAATCACATCTTTTCATGACCAACCTGACTTGTTTTCAACCTCTTGTAAAAAAAGTCCCATAATCAGTGTTTACCTGTCATGGTGGGCGGGGCATAGGTGCTCTGCTTCTTCTGAAAGGGATTTGAGGCCTGCAAAGGAGGAAAGCAGCACAACTGAAGATCAGAAAGATCCTTCTGACAGTCATGATCCACTTTATGCACTGACCCGATTGGACCCATCAGTGACTGGGCTGCACATGGAATTTGGAAAAGCTAAAAACCCTCAAGGAAGACTATGATGAAATGGGGTTAAAAGATCTGTTTCCAGTCTGGCCTGACACAGATGTGTGTGCGATTTCCTGCAGTAACACAAACCTGTGAGTCTCCGCTCCCGTTGTGTTGATCTGCAGCATCTAAGGAGAGACAAACGGAGCCATGAGCGCTTCCTGCTTCATCTGCACCAGCTGTGTGTGCGTTTCTGCACAGATGCTGGCAGAGGGGGACTGTTGACACACGCCCCTGTTGTGAGTCCGTTTTATGTGCAGCGGCCTGCAGCTTCATGAGGCTTCACCATGTGGCAAACGCAGCAGGGGGGCTAAAGGTCCATCCACCTCTTTCTTTCTGGTGTTGTTGATTTTTCTGTCTGCATTTATGGGTGCTGCTGTTGTATGATTGCAGTCATTTTCCAGGACAGAGTCTGGAAGTGCTCCATTTGTTATATGTGTTTATATAGCTCTTTCGTTTGGCTGCTGCTGTTTCTCCAAACTTTCACTGTGGTTCAGCTTGTCGTATTTTTGGGAGGGTGTTTTTGAACAGATTCCAAGTTGCAGTGAGTCCTGCTGAGCCTGATCTCTCAGATCCTGCTCACACTTGAACCACTTTGTCCGTTATCACAGACCAAAACTAGCTTCTGCCTCTGTTTTATAAAGAATCGTCAAATGTTTTTATGCTGGAAAAGCCTGTTTTTTGTCAAACCTTTCCCTGTGATGACATAAATAAGAATCCTTCTGTTGCAGGTGTATTTGTTGGTTTATTGAAGATCATTTTCAGCAGCAGATCAAGGGACTTGATAAGGACTCAGCTCAGGCTTAACTCTCACAAGCAGACTCTCTTTTCAAAAATGACAACTTTTGATATTTATTTTAACTCTAAGTTGTAGATCTTCGGTCTTACTACAAAAAGGAACTTGTAAACCTCTTAAACCTGCAAATCCTTTTGTCGCCTCAGTGCTGCTGCATGCGTTGCATGTTAAAACATTTCTTACCAAATCTTGAGGCCTCCTGACTTTAGTTTTTTTGTACATCAGCTGTTTTGTCTCCGTAAAGACCAGTGATGCAGTCGGGGTATTTTAACTTGTGTAATAATTTGAAAGCTTCAATAGGTTTCATCAGCACATTTACATTTGGCTTTTCATGAATATTTAGAGAGCTTAGGCTTTGTGGTGGTTGGTAAATTGGTTGAAAAAAGAATTTTTAAGTTATGGCTGACAATTAAGAAACTCAAAGCCAAATTAAACATTTTCAGGAAGAGAAAACCCAATTCCAGCACATGCATTCCTGCAAATTCAAAACCTTTCTGACAGTTTTGCCGTATCTCTCCATCAGTCAAAAAAGGAAGGACTTAATTGTTTCCAGATGGACAGCAGGAGCTCTCTTATTTTTCCAGCTGGATCTAACGCATAGAATTAGGTCCCTGCTTCATCTGAAATCACAACCATTCATGAAGGAGGAGTAACATTTTGGCTGTTTCCTATAGAAGCCAGCAAAACAGCTGCTCTGCACCACTTCGATGCCTGCATTTAGCTCTGAAGGAGATTTAAAAGAGCTCAGAGCGACACACTCTCGCTATGATCCATCAGTCCGGTCTGAGCGCCTGGATCACTTACCAAAAATAATCTAATAAAGGTTCCATTACAGGAGCTGCAGTTCAGCCTCTGTCAGTTTCTACTGCTCACCTGAGCCCGGCTGTCTGTAGATCTGCAGAGTGGCAGGAGTTGGTCTTCTGCGTCGAATCTGAATTAAAAACACAAGCATTTGCATTTCAGCCTTTAAACTTTAGCAGAACGTGACATTTGTATTAGAATATTTCATTTACGCCTCTGCTCTGAGCTCAACACATTGCCGAACCATTAGTTTAACTTTCTGAAGGTTTCAAGAAAGCCGAGCTGGGGAACAGCAAGCTGGGGAGCTGCATGATGAGAAGCAGGACCAGCACTGAGGGTTTAGTTTGTGGTTTTGAGTTTTACCGACAGACACACAAACTGGCCTTAACAATAATCTTTGCTGGATTTTCAGGTCAATACATTTTGTCATCTTGAAAACACCCAGCAGAATCTCAGTCCCAGGAAGATGGAGTCAGTAACATTTGTTTCTGTTCAGCATCCCAGAGGTTATCAACAATTTTTTAAATTTAAGCTACTGAAAGAATAACGCTTAAGAACAATAAAAAAGAAAGGAATCCGGAGTTGAGCGCTGTTCTGATCAGCTGCTCCTCTTTGCCTTCTTCACAATGTTTTCAACAACAGCAGAAAGTCTTTTCTGGTCTTCTCTGATGCACAAACAGCTCTTTGCTTAATGTTCAAGCATAATGTGAAAATAATCAAGTCAAATGAAAAATCAGAAAACATTGACACAATAACAATTAAAGAAATCTCTGTCAAGCCTGCATTAAGCTAACATTCCCAGGAATTGGGAGGACACTTGATGATTCATATTTTAATGATTGTCAGTTCCATCAAGGATTCCAACGCGTTGCTGATCATTTACAGTTTTCTCAGAAACTGGCTATGTCCAAATAAACAGACTTGGAGACGTCAAACAAGACTGCCTTCATGAAGAGGCAACAGAACAGTTTTGAACTCTTCTGTTGCCTCTGCCAGCCTTCTTTCAGTTTCACCCCTCAAACATGGGAGGCGGGACAAGACGCTGCGAAGGAAACGTGTCGAACAAATGTCAGGAGCAGGTTCTGCACAGCAGCAGCATCTGCAGCCAGACCTCTGCAACCACACCCCAGTGCCCCCTCCCTAATCCAAAAAAGGGCACACCCCAGCCATTACACCTGCAGGTTTGAAATCCTCACCTGCTCAGCGGCCTGTGGGTCCAGCTGACCCTGCAGAGGAGGAACAGCAAACTGGATCTTCTTCGGACTGCTGGGCTCCATTATTACTGAAGCAGAGATGGAACTGAGACGGGCAGAGAGGGAGGGAGGAGCAGAGAGGGAGGGAGGAGCAGAGAGAGGGGGAAGGAATGCTCTTCTTCCTGATGGGTCCATTATCACCAATTGACAAAGAAGCAGCCGAGGTTCTGCAGCAATGTCTTATACCACTGTGGTGTTCTGAATGTTCTGATCATAATGGGTATTCTGCAGCTGCCTGGACACTTTTACTCCTCTGTCAATGCACTATTTATATGTAACGCTGCAAAGTTTAAAGTGTGGAATTGATTTTCTGGAGTAGCAAGACATGTGATGAAGACGAGGAAAACAAGAATCATGTCCTTTTTTCTGATTTTAGAAGAAGACTTGCACTCTGCAAAGGTTATCAGAAGAAAAAACAGATATCATCAACCCTGAAAGGTTTCAGAAAGGTAAGAAGGAACTGTAAAGACACAGCCAGTATTTCAACTTCATGTCACATAAACTCACAGCTTCCATGAAGGACTACTGAAAGAAATGAGACATGATGGTTTGATACCAAGTTCGTCCATTTTAGGCATAATGTGAGGTTATCACACCTGTCAAACTACAATATGCATGAAGTCTTTGATGCTGACGTCTGTTAAAGTAATTTTTTCCCCCTCAAAGCCGGTAATTTATTCCATCATCATCAGTACTGGATCCATCTGTGCTCCCAGATGCATCACCTGCTTCTCCTTTACTATGACATCACAGCATGCATGCTGCTTCTCGTTGTGGAAACACTGAGACAGACCCAGTTGCTGGAACCCGGAAAGATAACGTAGACAGGTATGGAAAGAGTCACCCATTTATTGTCCAGGCTGACACAGTAATACGTAGTCGTATTCTTGTGGCTGATGATGGGGAAACGGCACCCAGAGAAGGAGCGCGAGTCCCGGAGGGAGAGGCGGTGGGAACGGAGGTCCTTCCTTTTCTTTCTGTGACGCGTAGCACGCGTTTGGAGATCCGGTGGTATTGGACTAGTGGGTGTGATGGAGCGGCTGCGTGGCGTGGAGTCGTGGCGTGGCTGGAGGTCTGGAATCTCAGGTGTAACCAGATGATGATGAATGAACCATAGAGGGGCTGCTGGAGAGGCCTCATCTTAAATAGCAAGAGGACTGATGAGATGAGTACCGACAGCTGGGTCCAACCTGGGGAGAGAGATCAGAGAAGGGAGGGGGAGAGGACTCCCAGGCGTCCCATGACATGGAGGTGAAGCAGAGCCTGCTGTCTGCTGGAAACATAATAACATAAAATGGAAAGTAGACTTTTTAATTAGTTATAAACAAACAAAGAACAATCCAGTAAAATTCAAGATTTTTAAATATTTTATAATACAGTAATCTGTCAGAGTGAAGCAGACATATATGGTCTGGATCCGAAGCCAAACTGTTGTTCTATCCTAGACACTTTACCATTGGGGGTTGGGTCATCTAGACCCACTAGACAGTGCTCTGAACCTTTTTTCTTCAATGATTTGTGATCTTCACTGGTGTCCATGGATTACATGAAATCTTTCCACCTTTATCCACCTTTGTCATGGGGGGTCCTGGCTCGTACCTGGGGTGGGGCAGGGGGATGCCCAGATCTGCTGGGTGGTGTTGAGGTGCTCGTCTGGAGCTGTGGGCACTCTTCTGGGGTGGGACCCTGCGTTGGGCCCTCCCTGCGCGGCGGGAAGGCTGCTCTCCTGGTTGAGCTGGAGTGGCAAGCCCCAATGCCTCCCTGTTCTCTGGCTCTGGGGGCCTCGCGGCGGTCCTGCTGGCCCTGGCCTGGGTGACGGATGTGATCGCGTGATTGAATGAAATGTTTCACACTAGTTGGTTTGAAGGCATAAGTATGCGTGTGGGAACAGTATTTGTGTTGTGTACATGTTCAAATGTAAAACATTTAAGGAGCCAACAGGTATGTTTGTAATATTTGAGTGTGTGTGTGTGTGTGGACAGGCCCCGCCCTTTGTAACCCTTGTGCTATCCTAGGTACTTTAACGTTGGGAGTTGGGTCATCTAGACCCACTAGACAGTGCTCTGAACCTTTTTTCTTCAATGATTTGTGATCTTCACTGGTGTCCATGGATTACATGAAATCTTTCCACCTTTATCCACCTTTGTCATGGTAGGGAGAACACCTCAATGGAAGGGGGGGGGGGGGTCATCTAAGATAGCACAAGGGTTAGATTTGTATTACATCTGAACCTGACCGTAATGATAAACATCCAGAAACTTGTTGCTTTATGCTGCTTCATGGTCTTATCCCCCTTCCCCTCCTATTATCACCCTCCAACCCCCCCCCCCCCCCCCCCCCCTCTCTAGCGTCCCTCTCTCTTCTTCCCTTCTTTCCTTTTCCGTCCGGTCCAACACCAAAGATTTTCAGACATGATTGAAATGAATAAAGTTTGGCCTCAATTACAAAAGGGGTTTATTCAGACATACCTTTGGTTTGTCTGAAGATTAATAACCCCTCTTGTTCAAGTAAAATATGTCCAACACAAGAGGCCCTCAGCTCTCATCTGTCTGCCCAGCTGTTGGACAGGACAAGTTAAAAAAAAAACATGATCCACATTGCTTCTTACACTGATTTCCCGACAATTTATATGTAATAAACACTTGAGCGTAGCGTTTAGCCGGCGTTTTCTCAGTAACTACCCTGCAGCATGCCTCAGCCAGATCAAAGTATAAAGTGTTGTACCCGACGTTGATTCAGGCGTTCAAAGTTGGTCAGTGAAATATAAAGTTTGAATAAATGAACCATCCCGACAGGGATTGCAAAGCCTAGAACTTCCATTATTCTTTCTCTTGGTGTTTTGCTCCACCCTTGTAATTCCTGGCCAATGTCTGAAGAGATATTTAGCCATGTGGTTTTGTTTTCAAGCTTTGGTTTTAAACAGAATAGTCTGGTTATAAGGCAGTCTGAATACAGACCAAACGCAAGGTTCAGGACAATCCAGACCTAATAAAACTGACCCGGTCATGACCAATGCACTTCTCCAGTCTAAATCCATCCTACGTTTTTACTTTAAGCTTTGAAATGGTGAATAACTTTACACCACATGCCACAAAACAATAAAGAAACTTTCGGGAACATTCAGGTGAGATGCATCAGCAGCTGTCAAACTAACCGTTAGCACTTCAGTAAGAGCTATGCTTTCACAAAAACACAACTCATTGTCTTAGTTATTGTCTTGTTTTTCTTGCAAAAAGAAAAATGGACAAATAATTCTGAACCAGCAGATCTATTTACTTACAAATTAAAAACAAATCCAATGGTGCATGTCTATAAAAGGCTGTGGATGCTCATGTCATGAGGTTTGGAAGTTCTGCCGCCACCAGCCTGAGCCCCCGTCCCTCAGTCCAATCTAAAGTTTGCAGGAAATGATCAAGACTTCCTTAAAAACACAGCTTCCTCTGAGACGTTACAGACCTCAGGCAACATCACCAAAAGAGCTCTGAAGCACGGCGGTGGACGTGTGATGATTTGAGGTTGACAAACTGGGGGATTTGATCACAGAACAGCATGTCTCATCAGCACCAATGGTGAAAGTTGGTGAGATGAGAAGAGGTGAGGCGTCCTGCTGCTGAGGGGCGGCGCTCTAACACTTTAAACTTCAGTCACTTCCAAACACTTTTCTCTCTCTTCTAACAGAAAATAAATAAACATGTAATGTTTGTCTAAAGTGAAGCAGCTTTTTATGATTCGTTCGGGGGGGCAGGGCTGCTGTTTTTCAGTTTCTGAGAGACTAAATCCAGAATTAAGCCCTTCATACCCATTTGGTTACAGAGGTCCGTGTCTTTTACCGAGATCAACGTTGTGTTAAGGGTTGCATCGAGGTTATATTGCTGGACCAGAATTTTGAACAGTCATGCAGCAAATCAGAATGCAAACACCTCAGCCCCTCCCACAGAGCTCCTCCTGCAGCCCTGCCCCCTCCCAAGCAACTCTGGTTGAGTTCTTATGGGCTGAGATTCCTGACCACAAATCTGCTGGGTTCTGAATTGTCAGATTCTGATCCTGGTTCCGATCCAGGCTGACTATTTGGCTTTTAGCTGCAAACTTTAACATTCATGTTGTTACAGATCAGTGTACTGTTCACCTCCGACAGTCTGCAGCGGCACACCTGTTGATTCTTGCCGATCCCTGTGAACCGGAACTGGTTCTCCCAAAGCTTCATCAGAAAGCAGAATAATCGCATTCTGCGTAGACACAGTCAGGAGAAAAAGTTCATTCTCTGCGCTGAAGGAGTCAGCTCTGAGCGGGCCACGTGCACGGCAGCAGCAGAAGCTCAGCTGCAGCATGAAACTGCAATAGATCGGCAGAAGGGACACGTTGTGGAAGAACACTTTTCAAAAATGTCCTCTGTGGTTCTGCCGCGTTTGGATTGGGGTTCAAATAGACAAGTCTGTGTCTACATCTGTGGGTGGGGTCTTGGGGCTGACGCTGTCCGTTCTTTCTTCTGGGATAGAGGATGAGTCACCGTTCAGACCCGGCAGTGGACCTGAAAGAACAAACACTGATTGATTCGAGAGTCCAGGTTGTGCGCTCTGTGGATTCAGCAGAGGAGGATAAACTTTACACAGAATTTCAGGGTAATATTATGTTTCAGGTTAAACTCACGCTGGGCGTCATAGACGGAGCTGTCCGAGCACGTTCGTGGTCTGCGGGGCATTGACCTTTGAGCTCCGCTCACACACTCCTTCAGCATTCCTGACCTGAAAAGGGGTTTAAGACAAGTTAGTGCACCACCCAAGCGGTTTTAAATTCTCTCTGCTTGCGGCTGATTTGCTGACTCGGATGTCTCTTCATTCTGATCTGGGTAATCAGCAGCAGGAAATGCAGGGAGATCTGAAAAAGGGAGGCTGGCAGATTTTGAGGAAGAGGAATGGGCAGCCTTGATCTACATCCTTCACGCCTGTGAAGATTCTAAAAAAAGTTATGGAAAAAACTGGAATTGATTTATTTTTATAGCTGAAAAAAAGAGCTAGCTGTGAAACGAACAGAAACAGAGGGTATGAGCTGCAGGGGTGACCCTACAGGCTAGTACATTGCAGCGGAGCTACATGAAAACATTTCTGATCTCAGCTCACCTCTCAAAGCTGTAGGTTCCTGGGTGACTGACGGATCTCTTCATCTGTGCAGATGAGAAAAGACATGTTTTCACATTTAATCTTAACATGCAATATAAGGTTTATGGGGAAGGGCATTCAACTATAAGAAAAAAGTTCAAAATAGAGAAAGACATACAGAAATAGTAGATTGAATGTAAAAGTCGCTTTCTAGAAATGAGAAGCTAAAAGGTTAGGAGAAAGAAATAATGCTAAATTGACATCTGAATAACTGGAAAAGTTAATAAATGAAAGTAATAAATGACTGACTATCATTTAGCTAAAAGAAAAAACAATGAAGGAGCTTTAATTAAAATATGCATTTGAATAAAGAGCCCATCATCTCCTGTATTATTAAGGAAAAATAATACACTGGAATCTCAGGTTAGAAACCAGAATAATCGAAAAATGTAAACACATGACAGAGGATCTTGGGTTGAAGGCTCCACATTGGTCTGACCATAAGATTAGATCAGTACAGTGATGCAAAAATGTTTTTATTCCATTTAAACTTGTCCTGTCCAACAGCTGAGAAACAGATCAGAGCTGCAAGCCTCTTGTGTTGGACAGATTTTACTTTATCAACAGGGGTTATAAATCTTCTGACACACAAGGTGTATATTTGTATAAACCCTAGTTGGGTTTTTTTAAGATGAGAGGTATATAAAGTTCCTTTCCAACATATTAGAATATCACGGTAAAGTGTATTCACTTTAATTATTCCAATAAAAAATTAACCATTCATAAAGTAGAGAATCAGGGTCAGCTGTTTTATTATATAAAATAATTTATTTATTTTTACATAAATTGGGGTCCAGCTCATAAAACCCACAAAAAGAGAATTTCAGAAATGAGAAAACTGTGGAGAAATCTCCATTTACTACTCAGTATTTACAAAAAGATAAAGACACAGACTATAATCAAATCAAAGAAAATAAAGGATCTTCAAAATGTCTATCTTCAATACTTCAATAGTCTGGATAGGGTCCAGGTCCTGCTGGAAGACTAAATCTGCACCTCCACCGCCCCCCCCTGAGGGCGCCACCCAGAGCGAGAAAAAAAAAAGAAGCACCCACAAACCTCCCTATTCCAAAAAATACATAAAAGATATTCAAAAATAATAAAACACCCACCCACAAATCCATCCTCCCCCCATCAAATTAAAGGGAAAAAGAAACCTTCTCCCCTCTGCTGTGGATGCATTGCAGACCTCGGTACGCCAAGCCAAGCACTAGGGAGCGCGGCCAACAGGACCGCACAGGACCCCGCATACCCCGTGCAATACACTGGCCAAGGGCAACTGGCCCCTTGGCCCCACAACCCACACCATGGCAATCAAACGCCCAAGACAACCCCCCTGCCGATTGCTATCAATCCCGGCCAGCGCCCCTTGCCCACCCCACAACCAGAAGGTGCCAAGACATGGACACCTGCGTCAATGCAAGCAGCTCCCCAACCCCACCAAATCCAGCCCAGCCCCCTGGACCAGACAATGGCCGACCCACCCATCATCCCACCCCTACTAGGTGATGTGACTAGTCAGCTGGAGCCAGGGAGAGTCTGAAGCAGACATATTTTTGTGGAGGACATTATCTCTAAACTAATATGCTCTGACATGAGGTTTCTGTAGTGATTGATGCTAAGATTATTTTTAGATTTCCAGTTTAGGAGGATAGTTTTCTTCGTGATACATACAGCGGTGAGAACCATATAAGCCTTGTTAGATTCTATGTTGATGTTATTCAGGTCACCTAGTAAGCAGAGTTTGGGGCATGCAGGAATCTTAAGATTAAACCAGATTGATAAATCCTCACCGACCTTACGCCAGAATGATTGGACAGGTGGACAGAACCAGAGGACGTGCATATAGTCGTGTATGTTGTTACCTGTGCACTGTGTGCATATAGCAGACTGACTGAGGCCCATTTTAAATAACCTCTGTCCGGTGTAGTAAATTCTGTGGAGAATTGTATTGGATAAGTTGCAGATTGGGACTTTTGGTCATATTAAAGGCATTCAAACAGATCTGTAGCCAAAATGTATCACTAGAATTCAATGATAGCTCAGACTCCCATTTTGTCATGGGTTAGTAAATTGTATCATCTATGTTAGATATCAACTTGTACATTTTGGAGAGAAGCTTTGGGCTGTTAAGGTCCAAGAATTGTGTTTCTGTAGGAGCTCTACATTTGGGTCAAGCAGTATTTAGTACTCAATATTGATTTGAGTTGCTGGTATTCTAGAAATTTGATTTTACTAATCCCATAAATTGAGGATAGTGTTGGTAGGGGTATGAATGTTCTATTCTGAATTATATGCTGAAACTGATGGATCCCTTTGTTCTTCCATGAAGTAAAGTAAATCATGTTTTTGTTTAGTAAGATGTCAGGGTTGTTTCAAAGGGGGGTGGGCTCATATGGAAATATTGTTCATAATTGTCGAAAGGATCTATATAGGATGAATAAAGGGACCAGCAGTTTTGGAACCTGCTGTTCATTTTATTCAAGCACTTCTTCTGAAAAGTAATGTTCCAATGTAACTTTAAAGAACACAATTTAGGACAGGCGGGGCTGGGCGGGGCGGCACAACAGCCGTTGAGCCTCTCTTCCTGGTGCGTTCACGAAGATCCAGTACATAGAAGATTAGTGGAACTCCAACAGCCACACAGCCATGAGAGAAAAAAACGAACGTAAAACTGCCCAATTTATGCCTACCCGCCCAAAGCCATTTTTACCCGCAAATTTAGAACCAAAACCGCCCAATCTGGCAACACTGGTTGGGGTATTCTCAAAGGTTTATCTTCAGTGATAAAGAAATGGTGAAAAGGGTCATATTTGGTTCCAAATCGACATCTTTTGAACAATGTGGGGAATGACAAAACAAATGTGTGTACCCAACCCTGTTGTTTAAATATTCAATTCCATTCAAGTCAATTCAAACAAATGTATTTATCCTAGCCAATTTTATTTTTTAAGGGGCAAAAAAAAATTTCTTAACACAGGTGCATAAAAAAACCACAACAAAGAAAAAGCTGTAAAGTATTGTTATTCCTCGATACGAGAACAGGTAATACATTACACAATAAAAAAAATGATAGAAAGTGTTTATTTGCTTGTAATTTTTTAAATACATGCATCTAGTGCTGTACCTTTTTCTGGGTCGCACGGACCCGGAGGAATGTTAAGGTTGTGATTACGGTTACGGGCGGCGGCATATTGACCCTCATGGGATTACATGTCTGCCATAAATTGAAAGGGCGTAAAGACAACTAAGCGGGCGTATTTAGAAACTGAGTGAGTGAACCTTAAAACCGCGCAGGCACAATTCTAACCAAGCGACCCCGTATTTTACAACTGAACGGCTGAAATCCTAACTGAGCAGGGATCCTGCTCGGTCAATTCTCTTTTGCGCCCTCACCTGGACTTACGCTCAGTGTTAAGGGGGCGTTTTTGTCACTTGGGGGCGGTATTCAGGGGTGTGTTTTTCACTTAGGGGCAGGAACCTTTCTGGTTGATCTGATTGGCTGAAATGTGCATGTCAAGCAGCGGGGCGGGACTTTCATTTTGGGGCTTTAATAGAAAAAGAACGGTGGCTGTAACGTGGATTAAAAGCATTAAAACAATAACAAATGCAGTGAATTTCACATGAGAAAAACTTACAGCACAAAAAAAACCTGCTGCACTTTCTTACCTTAGTTTTGGGTCGTTCGTTAATGTTTTAATCCACGTTATATCCGCCGTTTTTTTCTACGAATGCCTCTAACGGGGGGGGGGCAACAAGTTTGACACAAAGAGCCAAAATTTCTAACTGTGATAGTCAAAGAGCCACAGCACACACTGACCTGCCAGACAAACACACAATTAAAGCCATGTTATGTGCCATAACCCCCTCCTCTCCTCTCCTTACAACAGCACTGGATTAAACGGCGCCGTTTCAGTTTTGAGGTTTTTTTTCTGTATTTAACGTTAACACACATACCGGTGAAACGTGCACGCTGGTGTGTGTTTAAAAAGGCAGCAAGCGCAAAACTGAGTTGGTTGTGATTTATCATCAATCAGCATTTAACATCCATCAAAGTCCTCATCTTCTGCATCTGGAACAGCTGGACTACATCTCTATCAAACACGCCGGCTTCCCTTTCCTCATCATCAGAGTCCGTCTCTTTGCCGTCCGTCTCTTTGTGCGGCTCCAAAGAACAGTGAAATCAGACACCCCAGGCCAAGTTTTTAATCCTGCAGTCCCAAAGTGTGGCGTAACTCGCCGGCGCTGCGTCCCGGTAAGGGGGGGTGGACAGCTTTTCATGGTCATCTGCTGGAAGTAGCAGCGCTCAGCCTCAAGTCGATCTTCCAACGCAGGCCTTTCCTTTCCCGCGGAAACTCAGCTGCTGCTGCGTCTTCTTGACTTGTCGGAGTTGGTTTTCCAGCGTCCTCACTTCCGAACCATAGATTCATTATTTTAAATTCTCTGGCAGCTGAGGTTCGATAAGTTAGAAAGATCTCCACAGATTCAGACTTCCTGCTTCAATAACTCTTCTGACCAACGTTCAAATGTGTCAGCAAGTATCTCTATCCTTTTGTATTAACACAGAGAGTGAACCACAAATGCATTTCTGAAGAAAAACTATCGTTTTTTATGCCTTTTAATCAGAATTGTTCGCTTTAAGCTGTTAATGCAGACATGCAGCAGCCGGATGCCAAGGGAGCGTCAACAAAGTGCAACCTCTGTGAACTGTGAAACACCACTGTGTAAAAATCAATAATCTCACAAAAAATCATAAAATTATTATAAAGCATATTCGTGTTACAATACATATTTTGTAGGAAAGTCCATCTTTATTTTATCTTGTTGCATATACTTTTTCAAATTTGAATAGATGTGAATCATGACTAAGTTATCAGTAACTTGACATTACCTTATTGTCATACTAAAATAAAGAATATGTCAATAGTTAACTTTGTTTATTTATAGGAATTTTTCATATTTACAAATGGATCAGATTTGGTCAAAAATCCTCAATAGCTCTGAAGATGCTAGAATTTTTTTACATAATCTTTATTGTAGTAGGAAAATAAGGTCTTGATTAGTCAGTACAGGAAGTTTTGTGTCAGTAACTACAGCATCTTCAAAGCTATTGAGGATTTTTGACCAAATCTGATCCATTTTTTAATATGAAAAATTCCTATAAATAAACAAAGTGAATTTATGACATAATCTTTATTGCAGTAGGACAATAAGATCATGATTAGTCAGTACAGGAGGTTTGGTGACAGAAGTTTTAGTATCTTCAGAGCTATTGTGCATTTATGTTATGATTCATGTTCTGTTATGAGTAAAAGTTATGGTGTTTAATGAATGTTTTAAATCTTCTCATAATGGACTGATTATTTTGAGCGTGTTTTTGGAGACCTCTAGCGATCCCGCCGGGCATTGTTGTTCAGCCCACTTGTTTGAAAAAATCTTTATTGAAAAGTGCACGTGCAGAAGCAGAAAGAACCCGCTAGCATGCATGCACTTCTTTGTGTCAGGGGAAGGACTTTGCTGCATTTGTTTAAGCATCGCCGGTACGTGCTTAAAATTTAATTTAGGAACATTTGATTTTCTATAAAAGAAACATGTTTATCAGTTTATTATTTTTGGAGTTTGTAAAATTATGATGCAATGCTATGCATATATATATGCTAATTGTATTGACCATTTGCTTTCAGTTTTACCCTTTTAAGTATCATTAAACCTGCTGACAACGTTCGACGGTCTCCAGAGTCGTGATATGAGAAAGGTGTTCAAAGGCTCCTGCATTGGACATGCATGAAACAGCACAATTCATTTATCTATTAAATTTTAAAAACTATAAGCAATAAAATAAAATAGAGGTTGACTTTCTAACAAAATTAAGTATAATAATAATAATAATAATGTAGCATGACTATGCTGACGAGTCTTCATTACCAGTTCATATAAATATAGACACGTATTCGCTTTTTAAAAGTTTACTACTGATTTTTACAGAATGGTGTTTCACAGAGTACCCACTTTGTAGACGGTCCCTTGGCAGCCGGCTCGCTGCTCTTTCTGCATTCAAACCTTGAAACGAACAATTCTGATTAAAAGAAAAAAAAACAATCCTTTTTCTTTAGAAATGCATTTGTGGTTCAGTTTAAACTGTGCTTCATAATCATGTCTCTTTGCATTTCCAGGGTTTCCAAAGTTGTTCGGCATAATGCACATCTCTGCACCTTTGTACTGGGGGGGGGGGGGGGGGGTGTCTTCTTTCACGTCCTCACCTCTCTCCGTACCGTCATCATGCTGTTCTCTCCTAGATCCTCTTTACTGAAGTCACACAACAACACATTAAGGGCCGCTCTGTACATTTTGGAGAAAATGTAAGACTTTCACCTTATGGTTGTGAAAGTACTGTATATAGAAAATATGATAAAAGGCAGAGAGCCGCATGCAGCTCAAGAGCCGCCTGTTAACCCCCCCCTGCACTGAAAAATGAACGTCCCACCCCTCTGCCTCGCCGATAAGACATGCAAATTTCGGCCAATCAGATCAACCAGAAAGGTTCCTGCCCCACAAGTGACAAAAACGCCCCCTTAACACTGAGCGTAAATCCAGATGAGCGCGCAAAGAGGAATTGACCGCGCAAGATCACTTCTCAGTTAGAATTGCTCCAGCGTGGTTATAAGGTTCAATCACTCAGTTCCTAAATATGCCCGCTTAGTTGTCTTTACGCCCTTTCAATTTATGGCAGATATGTAATTCCATAGACCCTAACCAAACGGTTCCCGAACGCGGCTGTGTCAGCAGCTCACCACTCTCCCAGGGGATGGGTCAGCTGCGGAAAATAAATGTCACACACCTACATGCGCGACAGCGAACAGGGCTTTAACATTAAACACATGAAAGGGAAAACAAGATTTAGTCCTAGACAGACTTAAAATAAGTCTGGACAATGCAACAATAGGTGTGTTTAAGATTCTCGCCTGGATCGTTGGCAAGATCAGGCGGTTGCGGGGAAGATGTAAGGATAGTGAAAACAAGCTACGCCCCTTATTAGTTATTTCAGTCAGACAACTCTTGCAGTAAGAAATATTTATTTGACATTTTCCACATTCTTTAAGTTGGCATTCACATATTTTCGTTTGGCATAAGGCTCCGTTCAATTCCATGAGAAATTTCCATAACACTTTCGGGTAACAAAACCCCCCCTTTACGGAGCCCACAGGTGGAAGCCGGGGAGGAGGGTGGGGCGAAGAATGAGCGCTGAAGGTAAGAAAGAGAATGAACGACTGCGCACCTGGGCTTAAATAGGACGCTGAGCAGGTGAGTTAATTGACCGAACCGCCCTAGGGTATTTACCAGTAAAACACTGCAGCGAGTATCTGCCCGAAATACGATAAATCGTCATTTCATAGTTATTTTATAATTGTTTAATTTAAAACTGTTCCACTGTTTGTGGGTTCATTACAAATCTTGTAGTATTGTAAATGGCCAGCAAGTGAAACTAGCGCCGCGTATGAAGAATGACGTCATGCTGGAGCGCGCAGGGCAGCATAAAGAAAAGAAAAGGCGCTGAGAGTTTGTTTTTCTAGAAAAAAGCCACATGTGTGTGCTTGCATACACTGCTGTACTTGAAGAACCCGTGACTGAAACACACAAAATGTTAAGTGGGCTGCTGTTCATTTAAAGTGTACAACAAAATTTGGTGGCCTGTGTGGGGAGTTTTGCTTTGCCTCCTGGTGCTTCTGAAAAGAGCCATCAGAGCAGCATGGAGCTGGAAGAGTCAGAGGACCAGCTAGATGAGGTGGTGCTGCACTTAAGAGTGGAAGAACTGCAGGAGGTATGTGCTCAAGCCAAAATCACAATGACCAAAAAGGCCAAAAGGCACGTGCTAATCCGACTGATAAGTAGAGCAGCTGAGACAGCTATTGAGGACGAGGAAGAGGAAGTTGCACATGAGTTTTGAAACGTCTAACAGTGCAAAAGAAATGACAGAAAATGACAATAATGATGTACAAGCATTGGAGGAAAACACCTGTGAAAATGCAGCTGCACTGGCTAACCTGCAGGAGCAGTATTCTGCACTTCATTTAACTTTTCAAACTTCTTCAAGAAAGATCGTAGAGGAGATGAACAAACGGACACAAAGAGTTTATAAAATGATGGTTCTTCTCTGCCTCAACCTCCATTTGCCTTTGTTACTCACCCACCTGGACTAACCATCAGATGAGAATTCAAAATTAATGGACAAATCAGAGAGAGGGACCAGAAGGTTAAACTGTCATACTCTAATCTGATCCATCAGATAGAAATGGGACAAAAAAAAACAGAGTGAGACTGAGATCATCAAAGCTGTGGTCTGAGCTGTCAGCCCAGGCCTAAGTCTCAGAGACATGTTAGAAAGCAAAACAGATCTAACTCTTCAACAACTGCGGACAATTCTAAAAGGTTATTATAAAGAGGACAGCTCTGTTCATATGTTCCATCGCTTGATAAACATCACACAGAGTAGCAATGAGTCACCACAGAATTTCACCTTTAGAGCTAAAGGAGCGACTGCTTCATCCTCCAAAGAACCTGGTGCAGACAAGCATTAGAGTTTTGATTGAGGAAATTTCTCAGATCTGTGTGGACTGGACTAATCAGCCAAAATGTAAAGTAAAATGTAATGTAAATGTAAACAAAAGTTGTCTAGATGACCCCAAAGTAACTGATGATGTTTTGATTGCAAAAACAAATGAAGCTGCCAGTATTGAGTGGGAAAGACAACAGAAATTCAAAAGAAACAGCAAAAAGTAAGAGAGCTGAAAGCAGAAGCACAACCATTTAAAACCCCTGTCATGGCTGCAATGGGAGGACAAGTCTTCTTTTAACAGTTGACAGTTCAGTCTAAATCTGAAAACAGTAGATATTGAAGACTGAATAAACAAAAATGTATTATTGATTAATTTACTTATTGATTTTTTATTTATGTATTCAATTTTATTTGATTGAACGTTTTATAAGTACATTTTGCATAGAAAACAGTTAATATAGTTAATAGTACAGTACATGTTTTTTTTTACAAATTTACTACCAAAGAAAGGATGTACCAAAGGAAGTTACATCTTGTTTACACCAGGGTCCTTGTTTATCTTATTTAGGTAAAAAAAAAAGAAAAAAGGTCAAAAAGATTGGAATTTGTTTTGTCTTTTCAACTTGTCCTGTCCAACAGCTGAGCAAACAGATGTGAGCTGAAGGCCTCTTGTGTTGGACATATTTTACTTTAACAACAGGGGTTATGAATCTTCAGAAATACCTCTGGTTTGTCTGAATAAAACCCTTTATTAATCTAGGCCAAACTTTATACACCGCCACAGAGGCCCCCAATGCCACAGAGGCCCCCAATGCCAGAAAGCAGGAAAGCAAAGGGGGACAGAGAGTGCAAACTCCAGCCCAACCAGAAGAGCCCCGCCCCAGACCAGCACCCCACCACCACTCATGAGTTCTGAGCATCCCCCTACCCCAGTCACGAGCCAGGGCCCCCCAAGCAAGACCCCACACTCCAGGCAGCCACCCACCCAGCCCACGGTTAGTTCAGGAGAGAGCAAGGCCGGCCACTCCTGCCCAGAATGTCGTTGCCCAAGAGAAGTGGGGGCCCACAAGGGGGTGTTGTAAGCATGCCCCGACCAGGCAAACCCACAGTTGGAATTTTGGAGAAGGCCTGTCTCGAGGGAAAGGACCAGAACCCCCACCACAGGGACACGGACACCCCCAGGCTGGCTCAGATGTGATGTGATCCCTGGCTCTAGGTCTTGCCAGAGAACTCATGGATCCCTCTCCCTACTTAGAGAGAGGGCTGCCGGGCCCAGGAAGCCAGCACCAAAGGGACACGACTGGTACCCCCTGCCGGGGATGGGGTAGGGGACAGATGGTCCGAGGTTCCACCTTCCTTGTGTAATGTATTTGTGCGTGTTTATAATAAAGATTGGAATAGATTATTTATTGTATTTTTTTTAAATTTCTGATTCAAATAGGCATTGGCTCCCAGACACTCACAAGTTCCGGGTGTATGTGGGCACGCTGAAGTTATGGCCCAGCTAGACCCTGCTTTTAGTGGCCCCAAGTTAAATTGAGTTTGAGACCCCTGTGTTAAATACTTCAAGCTGCCATAAGATTGTTTAAACACATTTAAGGTTACCATTTATTATTGAAATTTTCACCAACTTTTGCGATATAGATATCGCATGACTTGATATCGCCATAACGATAAATTTGCGATTCATTATGCAGGCATAATTCCTAACGATTTTTTGGCAGTAGTGGCAGAAATGTTTGTGACTGTGGTTTGGTTTCAACAAAACCCCTCACTTTCCACTTCTTGATCAAAGCTTGAACACTGGCAGTGTTGCCAGATTGGGCGGTTTTCCGCCCAACTGGGCAGTTTTGATTCTAAATTTGCAGGTAAAAATGGCTTTGGTATGCATAATTTGGGCGGTTTTAGGGTCGGTACGGCGTTTTTTTTCTTTCTTATGAAAATATAGTAGCGGACTAAATTAGGCAGTGTGACTGTTGGAGTTCTGTTATTCTTCTATGTACTGGAGCTCCGTGAATGCACCATGGGCCTGGGCTCCGTCATATAACCTGTTGTTGGGGGTTTGCCCCCCTGCCCAGAATTGTGTTCTTTAAAACATAACCACGCAGCTGTGGCCACGTGTGGGAGGAGCAACCATATAATGTTTTAAACCTGATAGCTACATGATAGCTGTTTTACAATGCATGGTAGACACGGAGAATGTGGAGAGATCAGGTTTATTATTTTAAAGAGTTCTGCATGGTAATCATGTTTCCATGTTTGAGTTCATCATCCCAGAGAGAGTCTCATCTTCAGCTCCCGTAGAGAAAACTCTGAATGAGTTTAAAGCTTGCTGTCCCTCGTTAACCCGAGAAGGAAAAATAAAAACAGGGGACCTGATTCATAATTAGTGTCTCAATGAAAATAATTTTTTTTATAAGGTTCAGGAGGCCTGAGCAGGCTGGGTTCCCATCCTGCAGCGGGTCTCTGTCTGGCCGCCGGCTCGCCAACATGGCACTCATGAAGGGTCCAGCAAGATCTATGTGCAGTCTTTTCCATGGTTCTCCCGGGAACTCCCATGGATGTAGGGGAACTTGAGGGGGGGTTCGTTTGTCCATCTGGCATATCTCACATTCTCTGCAGATACGCTTCACATCCGAGTCAAGGCCGGGCCACCATACATATCTACGGGCTAAGGCTTTTGTCTTGACTTTGCCTTGATGTCCTAAATGGATTTCTTCTAGGATTTTCTCCCTCAGCTTGGAACGTATGACAACTCTTGTTCCCCAAGGAACACAACCTTGTTCTGTGGAAAGTTCATTTTTCCTCATGCTGAATGGCTTTAGGTGTTCTTACTGTTGTCCAGACAACCTTCCATTACGTACCTGTAGACTTGTGACAATTCCCTGTCTGTATGTGTTGCTTGTGCCACCTGTTGTGCACTAAGTGGCGCCTCTTGGAGATACTCTTACAGCAGTGAGTGAATTAGCGCTGAGGTTCCTGCTGTTCTGCATTGCTATGCTCTTTTGACTTGCAATGAACAGCCAACAGCTCCTCTAAACGTGGTAAGGGATACCACTTAGTCTCTACTGCTTGGTTAACGGACACTTTATAATCTCCGCATAACCGGAGTGATCTTTCTTTTTTGTACAGGCACTATGGGTGCTGCCCAGTGCTATGCTTCACTGGAGAGATTATTTTAGCATCTTCCAGTCTTTTAAATTCCCCTTTTTACTCACTCTTTCATAGCAAATGGAAGAGGCCTGCTTTTACAAAATTAGGGTGTCACATCAGGTTTCACCCCTATTGCTGCTTTTATGACTTTAAGCATGCCTAGCTCATTTGTAAAAACCTCTGAGTATTTCTCCAGCACCTCTGTGAGTGACTTACATGTGGGTGAAGTTAACGATTTAATCTGCTGCCAGTTGAGACTGAATTCCTTTAGCCAATCTCTACCACACAAAGTTGATCCACCCCCTTTTACCACTAACAAGGATAACTCTTTGGTCTCCTGTCCATAGCTCTCTGGTACTGTAATTTGGCCTAAAACAGGGATGTGACCTCCATTGTAAGCCTTGAGTCTAAACTGTTGCTGTCTGCAGTGGAAAATGTGAAAATCTTTCTTTGTACTTAACTTGTGGTAAGACACTCCTGGCAGCTCCAGTATCTATTTCCATCTCTAGCTCTGTGTTAGCAACAGTAAATGTATCCCTATACAAGTCGATGTAATTGTTTGTTACAGTCAAAATGCTAAACAGTCCTAGTTCAGCATCATCTTGTTGTGTTGAAGTGTTTTTCCCTTAACATTTTGTTTTTCTCTTGACCCAGTTTGAGCTTTTAAGCGACATGCCTTCTTAATGTGCCCCATTTTTCTGCAGTTATGACATTGGGCATCCTTAAAATAGCACTCATTTGGTGTGTGGTTCTTCCCGTTGCAACTTCAGCAGTTTCTTGTCTTGTGTCGCGGCTCCACCTTGTGGACATTGGCTGTTCCTACACTCTCATTTCAAACCACCCACAGCTGCCGGGCTGCTCTGTCCGCTGTTTCCATATTTAAGGCAATCTCAAAAGCTTTGGCTAAAGTAAGGTTGTTTTCGAATGTAATCTTTGCTGGCAAGTCTCGCTGGCAAGTCTCATTTTATATTCCGCTCACATAGTGAGGAGTCCAGGTTGGCACCAAACTCACAATGGGCTGCACTCCGTTTCAACTCCGCCGCATACTCTGCCACCGGCTGGTCGTGCTTCTGATTACATCTGTTAAAACGTAATCTCTATGCCACCAATATCGGCTTAGGCTCAAAATGTTCCTTTAATATTGTAACAATCTCATCAAATGTCTTTTCCTTAGGTTTACTAGGCTGCACCAGACTCCTTAGAAGTCCGTGGGTGGATGCGCCCATAACTGTTAGCAGCGTTGCTACATGTGCCAACCAGGAGAGCAGCCCCCCCGCTGCGCCGGAAGAGCCCAACGCAGGGCCCCACCCGAGAAGGGCACCCACAGCCCCAGACGCGCACCCCATCACCACCCAGGAGTTCTGGGCAGATGGTCCTAGGTCCCACTTTCCTTGCAAAATGTGTGTGCGTGTATGTGTGTTTGTGAGGGTGTGTGTGTGCATGTGTGTGTGTTTATGTTGGAATGTAAATTTTGAGGGGGGAGGGGTGTGTGTACTAAGGGGGGTGCAGTTAAAATTGGCTGGTAGGGCACTGAGGGGACATCTCCTGATTACTCACAGTGATGTCCCCTCACCCTCCCCACCAAAGTGCCCTAAAAGTCTAAGGTGCGGTTAAGATTGGCGGGTAGGGTGCTAGGAGGACATCTGCTGCTTGCTGGCAGTGATGTCCAAGCACCCCCCCTACCAAGGGCTCTACATGTCTAAGGTGCAAATAAAAACGAAAGAGGGGGGGGGCCCACTCCATACGGCAACCATGGGAGGGGGACCACTGCCAAGTAGCCCCCCCCCAAGGCGCATTGCAGGCTACACCCCCCACCCCTTCACCCTAATATGAGGTTATTTGAGGAAGGGGGTAGGTTGGGGACAGCTGGTAGACTGTCCCCCGGTGGTCAAACAGCTGTCCCCCAGCACCCCCAGCATAGGGGCCAAGTCCCCCCAGCCCAGGGACCCCATCCCCGGAGGCGCCGACACCCCAGGCCCAGCACCACCCACCCCACACAGAGAGAGAGGAACCAGAAAGCGCCGCCCCCCCGGAGCAAGTCCAGGCCCCCACCCCCAAGCGCCGGGGTGGTGTGGTCCTGTGGTCATGCTTTAAAAAGAACCTAATGGAAGTATTTTTTTCTCTCTCTCCTGCTATGTGTGTTGACTGACAGCTGTCAGTATGAACTTTTAAAAATGTTACACAATTTACCGGCGCCTGGGTTGGGCGGGCTGGGGCGCTGCGTGGTCCTCTGGGCTTGGGTGTGGGGGTGCGTGGTGGGGGGGTGGGGTGGTGGTCTGGCTTGGCTTGGGTGGGTGGTCCCTTTGCCTGTGCTGGGGGGGGTTGGCGGGGGGCGCTGCTCGGGGGGGGGCCCAGCGGCGCTGGATGGGCTTCCCACCTACACCTGGGGCTGGGATCGGCCCTTCCCTGGCTCTGGGGCGGGACGGGACAGCCCTCTTGGGGCCCCCGGTCGCTCTGGGTGTCATCCGCTTTGGCTGCGGGGTCTGGGGGGTGGTGGGGTGGGGGGTCTTGTCGGCCCTGCCTTGTGGGGGGGCATTCTGGGGGAGGGGGGGGGGCACTATTGGTACGGGGCAGGGGGGGTTGACGGGTCGGGGTCTCCGCTGAGGCCATCGGCGGTTTCCCCGGCCGGTCGGCTGCCTCGGTCCCGTCGAGGCCTGACCAGAGCTCTTCCAGGGCCGGCGTTTGGGGGTGGGGGCCTGGGCTTGCTCCTGGGGGGGGCCGACGCTTTCTGGCTCCTCTCTCTCTGTGTGGGGGGGGTTGGTGCTGGGCCTGGGGTGTCGGCGCCTCCGGGGGTGGGGCCCCTGGGCTGGGTGGGCCTGGCCCCCTTGCTGGGGGGGGGGGGGCAGCTGTCTGACCACCGGGGGACAGTCTACCAGCTGTCCCCAACTTACCCCCTTCCTCATATAACCTCATAATAGGGTGAGGGGGTGGGGGGCTTAGCCTGCGATGAGCCTTGGGGGGGGGGGCTTACTAGGCAGTGGCCCCCCTCCCATGGTTGCCGTATGGAGTGGGCCCCCCCTCTTTCGGTTTTATTTGCACCTTAGACATGTAGGGCCCTTGGTAGGGGGGGTGCTTGGACATCACTGCCAGCAAGCAGCGGATGTCCTCCTGGCACCCTACCCGCCAATTTTAACCACACCTTAGACATTTAGGGTCCCTTGGTGGGGAGGGTGAGGGGACGTCACTGTGAGTAATCAGGAGATGTCCCCTCAGTGCCCTACCCGCCAATTTTAACTGCACCCCCCTTAGCACACACACCCCTCCCCCCTCAATATATACATTCCAACATAAACACACACACATGCACACACACACCCTCTCAAACACACATACACGCACACACATTTTGCAAGGAAGGTGGGACCTAGGGCCATCTGTCCCCTGCCTCTTCCCTGGTGGGGGGTACGGGCCCCTTTGCAACGGCGGCCGTGTCCCCGGGGTGCCGGCTTCCTGGGCCCGGCGGTGCTCTCTCCGCGCGGCGGGGGGGTTCACATTACATCTGAGCCGGGAGTGTTCGTGTCCCTGGGGGGTGGGTTCTGGTCCTTGCTCCTGGGCGCTGGGCCCCGCCATATTTCCAACTGTGGCCGAGCCTGGTCGGGCCATATTTACAACACCCCTTGTGGGCCCTCTTTTTTTCCCCGGGGTTCCCCCCCTCTTGGGCGGGGGCGGCGGGCCCCTGCCCCGCTCCTCCCTGGACCAGCCGCGGGCCGGGCGGATGGCTGCCTGGAGCGCGGAGCGGGTCTCCCTTGGGGGGTCCTGGCTCGTACCTGGGGTTGGGGCGGGGGGATGCCCGGAACTCCTGGGTGGTGGTGGGGTGCTCGTCTGGGGCTGTGGGCGTCCGTCTCCGGTGGGGCCCTGCGTTGGGTTCTCCCGGCGCGGCGGGGGGGCTGCTCTCCTGGTTGGGCTGGGGCGGCGCTCTCTCTCCCTCCGTGCTTCCCTGCTCTCTGGCTCTGGGGGCCTTGCGGCGGTCCTGCTGGCCCTGGCCTGGGTGGCGGGCTTGGTCGCCCGGGCGGCGGTTGTTCCCTGCCGGTTCCCGTGTGGCGTTGGGGGGATTCCGGCTGCCGCTGCTGCTGCGGTGGGGGTCTTGGGGTGGGGATGGCTGGGCACTCTCCCTCCTTCTTTCCACGTTCCACCATCCATTTTAGAAGAACATAAACACTCACCTGAGCACAGGTGTTAGCTCACCTTTGCACTTACAGTTTGCATGACTGAATGACTGAAATATTTCACACTAGTTGGTTTTAAGGCATAAGTATGCGTGTGAACACTATCTGTTTTGTATATATGTCGACAGGTGGACATTTTTTGCAGCTAGCAGGTGTGTTTATAACATTTGAGTGTGTGTGTGGACAGGCTCCGCCCTTATTGTACTACATTTGAACGTTACCATAATGATTAACAACCAGTAAACTTGTTGCTTTATGCTGCTTCATGGTCTTATCCCCCTTCCCCTCCTATTATCACCCCCTACCCCCCCTCTCTCTATCGTCCCTCTCTCTTCTTCCCCTCTTTCCTTTTCCGTCCGGTCCAACACCAAAGATTTTCAGACATGATTGAAATTAATAAAGTTTGGCCTCAATTACAAAAGGGGTTTATCCAGACATACCTTTGGTTTGTCTGAAGATTAATAACCCCTCTTGTTAAAGTAAAATCTGTCCAACACAAGAGGCCCTCAGCTCTCATCTGTCTGCCCAGCTGTTGGACAGGACAAGTTAAAAAAAAAAAAAAAAAAAAAAAATGTTACACAATAACGACTTCATGAGGCAACAGCTTTTATTTTGAAATAAAAATGAAAGTTTTAAAAATTGTCAAAAAAGTATTGTTGAGAACTGACAAAAACACCCCCCTCCAAAAAAAAAATCCCCATTTTTTATCACAAAGAAAAATTCAAAGTTAAAATAAAATTTGGAAATAGCTCCAGATTTAATCTTTAGTAACTACTAGTAAATGTAAAAGTGTCAGAAAAGCTGGTAGTTTGATTAAACCCCTCTGAAACTGATTACTTGCTTGTTCTTTTTGCCTGTTAGTATCTAGATTTGGGGTAAATTCTTTAGAGACAACACAAGCAAACCACTCAGAAGTTCCACAATCAAGTGGCTGGAATAACATACAGGGACATGTGTGCAGAATATGGACTGGAGGAGTGGCTACAACAGATCCCTGGAAAGACCTCAGATCTCTCAGTCCAGAAAAGCGCAGTGCTAGGAACAGCTAAGATACTGCAGGACCCTCCGCGGGTGGTTTCTCCTCCAAGCTCGGGTCCTCTACCAGAGGCCTGGGAGCTTGAGGGTCCTGCAGTATCTTAGCTGTTCCTAGCACTGCGCTTTTCTGGACTGAGAGGTCTGAGGTCTTTCCAGGTATCTGTTGTAGCCACTCCTCCAGCTTGGGGGTTACTGCCCGAGTGCTCCAATTACCACAGGCACCACTGTCACCTTCACTTTCCAGGCTTTCTCCAGTTCTTCTCTGAGTCCCTGGTATTTCTCCAGTTTCCCATGTTCCTTCTTCCTGATGTTCCCATCGCTTGGCACTGCCACATCCACCACAACGGCTCTCCTCTGTTCTTTATCCACCACTACAATGTCTGGTTGGTTCGCCATTACCATCCTATCAGTCTGGATCTGGAAGTCCCACAGGATCTTTGCCCTCTCATGCTCTACAACCTTCGGAGGTGTTTCCCATTTTGACCTTGGGGTTTCCAGTTCATATTCTGCACACATGTTCCTGTATATTATTCCAGCCACTTGATTGTGGCGCTCCATGTATGCTTTCCCTGCCAGCATCTTACACCCTGCAGTTATGTGCTGGATTGTTTCAGGCGCTTCTTTGCACAGCCTACACCTTGGGTCTTGTCTGGTGTGGTAGATCTACACCTTGGGTCTTGTCTGGTGTGGTAGATCTACACCTTGGGTCTTGTCTGGTGTGGTAGATCTGAGCCTCTATTGCTCTGTTGCTCAGGGCTTGTTCCTGGGCTGCCAGGATGAGCGCTTCGGTGCTGTCCTGTAGGCCAGCCCTTTCTAGCCATTGGTAAGACTTCTTGATATCAGCCACTTCAGTTATGGTCCAGTGGTACATCCCATGCAGGGGTTTGTCCTCCCATGAGGATCTGTCCTCCAGCACTGTATCCTGTGCTCTCCATTGCCTGAGACATTCACTGAGCACACTGTCAGTTGGGGCCTTGAGCTGGATGTATTCATGGATCTTGGATGTTTCATCAAGGTGCAGGACTATATATATATATATATATATATATATATAAAATCCCCCACCACGTTTGGGCACGGAGTTTGAGAGCTCAAGTGATCCCAGGAGCTAAGCTGTCTGGGGCTTAAGCCCTTGGTAGGCTACCATGGCAGACAGGTCCTGGGTGATGAGTCAGACAAAGAGCCGTCCAGAAGCCTCCGATAAAGTACATAACCCAGGACCCAATTATGTCCCCCGGATCGGCGTCACCGGGGCCCCACTCTGAAGCCAGGCCTGGGGTTGGCGCTCGTAGGTGAGTGCCTGGTGACCGAGGCTCTCCCCAAGGACCCCGGTCAGGCTCAGCCGAAAGAACAACATGGGACCACTCTGCCATGGGCTGCGGGCGGTCATGATGCAGCGGTAGGGCGGTTGACCCATAATTGGAAGATTGCAGGTTCGATTCCCGCCTTGCACGCCCATGGGTCGACGTGTCTTTGGGCAAGCCATTGAACCTCACCTTACCTCTGGCTGGAGGTTGGCGCCAGTGTTCGGCAGCGGAGCTGCCACCAATGTGTGAATTTGTGTGTGACTGGGTGAATGGGACTGTGACTGTAAAGCGCTTTGGGCCTTGTAGGTAGAAAAGCGCTATATAAGTATACGCCATTTACCACCACCCGTAGAAGGCCTTTAAAAAATGATTCAATGAAGTTCATTGTGTCTATAAGTTCTATTAAGCACTTAAATTATTTTTTTATCAGACACTGGGTTTGTTTTGTGTAAAACCTACGCACATGTTTCGGCGGAATGCCTTCCACCTTCATCAGGGTCGTCATCAGATGGTGGCGTGTGACGTCTTTAAAAACAGCTGATTTGTGACTGAGGCGGAGTCACCTGTCAAACTTTGACAAGTGACTCCGCCCCTTGATGTCCGTCTTTCTCTGGAGGATGTTGCTCCAGGTGTGAGAGAGCAGGAAAGCCCCCTCATCCCGGTTCATGGAAGTGTGGGCTCGTTTTCTGATCTCCACCGCCTCCATGATCCATCTGCGGTGTCTGTTGTCTTCGGTGCGGAGGACTTTGGCCTTTTCCCAGTCCATGATATGGTTTTCTTGTTTGCAGTGATCCGTTATGGCTGAATTTATGTTTTCTTGAACTGCCTGTTGTCGTCTGGCTCTTGTTAGTATTTTGTTTGTTTCCTTTTCGCATTCTTTTTGATGTTCTGTTTTTCTTGTGATGAAGGAGCGTCCTGTTTCTCCGATGTATGTTTTATTGCAGGTGTGACATGGGATTTCATAAATGACATTGCATTTTTTATTTTGTTCAATCTTATCTTTTGGGTGAACCAGTAGTTGCCTGAGTTTTTTATACGGTTTCACTGGGGTGCTGATGTGATGCTTTTTCATGGCTCTTTGGATGCGTTCTGTGATTCCCCTGATGTATGGCAATGTAACCATTCCTTTGTTTTCTGTTTTTTTCCTCAGTTTCTCCTTCTCTACTTCCTTGCATTTCTTCTGCTCCACCTGTGTTTGTCCCTTTTTTATGGCCCATTGAGGATATTGACACCTGGTTAGTGCATTTTTTATGTGTTTCTTCTCCTCCGTTTCGTCCTCCCCGTCCGTTACCAGCTGTGCACGCTCAAACAAGGTTCTTACGACAGATATTTTGTGAGTGGTAGGATGTTCTGAGGTCCATAATAAATATTGGTCTGTGTGAGTTGGTTTCCTGTGTACTTTTATTTTTATGTCTTTGTTTTCCATGTGTCTGATGTTGATGTCCAGGAAGTTGATGGAGTTGTCTTTTTCCTCTTCATGTTTGAATTTGATTTGTCCCGTATCGTCCATCGTGTTCAAATGGTCTGTGATCTCCTGCGTGTGTCCTGCTTTGATCTTTTCCAGAATGTCGTCGACGTAGCGTTTCCACAAGGTTGGACGGCAGTGCTCTGGTGCGGATGTTATTGCTCTCTTTTCCAGGTCCTCCATGAAAAAGCTGCACATTGTGGCTGATAGCGGGTCGCCCATGGGAAAGCCTTCTTTTTGTCTGTAAATTGTGTTACGGTATTGGAAATACGTGGATGTAGTAATTAACTGGAGGAGTTGTGTAATGTCATTAACTGTAAGGTTTGTGCGTTTCCTTAGTGATTTGTCTGCTGTTAACTGTTCCTGCACTATTTGTAGTGTGGCTTCTACTGGAGTCCTAGTGAATAATGATATTACGTCATGTGAAATGAATATCTCGTTTGCTTCCATCTTTGTGTTTTTGAGTTCTTCTGCCAGCTGTTTTGCATTTTCACAATGGTAGTCTGTGTTTCCTAGGAGGGGTTTCAAAATATCGGCGATGAATTTGGATAGGTTGTATGTTACTGATCCCATGCTGTCTATTATGGGCCTTAGTGGTGCTCCAGGTTTGTGTATTTTTGGAGTGCCATAGATCCGGGGGATGATGCTGGCTGTTGGTATGAGATGGTTATAGGTTTGTTTGTCTATTTTCTTTTCCTCCTGTAACTGTTTGAGTATAGTCTTGAGTTTTCTCTTCTTTGCTTCTGTGGGGTCTCTTTTCAGGACCTCATAGGTATTCCGGTCTTGAAGCATCTCATTCATTTGTTTTTCATATTGTTCTGTGTCCATGATGACCGTGGTTCTGCCTTTGTCTGCTGGTAGTATTGTGATTTCTCTATTGTTTTTCAGATTGTGGATGGCTGCCATTTCTTCTTTGGTTATGTTACTAGGTGGTAGTTTTGCGGTTTTGAGAATGCCTGCTATTTCATTGCGTAGTGCTGCTTTTTCTCCTGGGTCCTGTATTTTTTCACATGCTAATTCGGTGGCTACGATGAACTCCTCATGCGGGATCTGTTTTGGGGTTATGGCGTAGTTTAATCTGTGTGATAATATACTGCGTTCAGCTTCGGATAGTGTGTGTTTTGATAGGTTGGAAATCCATTTATCATTTATGGTATTTTTTAGTTCTTGCTTTTTTCCTGCTTTGGCTATTAGTTTTTCAAGTTTTTCTATGTGGCGTGTTTTTGTTTTTTCGTACTCACTGCTGTGCACGTTGCGTAGATGTCCTCTCAGGTTTTCCTCTGTTTCTTTGTCAAGCGACTGTCGCTGTGTGAAGTCCTGCAGTTCCCGTTCCAGCTGTGTTTCCAAAATGTTGATCTTGTTCGTTGTGCACCGGATTCTTTCTTTGACCAAAGCCCTCCGCACTCTTTTGATCATCCGCTCTGCGTTGTCGGTTCTGATCGGGTTCTTTATGTTGAGACTGGCTGGAATAATCCCTTCATCCCGGCAGCGGAGGTTAAACCGCAAATGGTTCCTCTGGCGCGCCCGTTTACGTTCCAGTTTTTCCAGACGCCGGAGTTCTCTCATGCATAATTTAAATCCAAATAACATTTAAAAAATGTTATTTGGATGGCAGTCAAAGGCGGGTGCCTTGGTGGCCCAGACCCCGGTCATGGAACTTGTCTTACAGAACATGGAACTTCACCTCTCTGGGAGGGAAGGAGCCTGAGTTTGTGTGAGAAGTTGAGAGATACCGTCTAGATATAGTCAGGCTCACCTCCACACATAGCCTGGGCTCTGAAACTCAGTCCTTAGAGAGGGGTTGGACTCTCTACCACTCTGGAGTCGCTCATGGTGAGAGGCGGCGGGCTGGGGTTGGCTTACTCGTGAGCCCCCATCTCAGCCGCCAAGTGTTGGAGTTCACCCAGGTGGACCAGAGGGTCATGTCCCTCCGCCTTTGGGTGGGGGACAGGTCTCTAACTGTGGTTTCGGCTTACGGCTCGAACAGCAGTTTAGTGTACCCGGCCTTCTTGGCGTCTCTCAAAGACGTACTGGAAAGTGCCCCAACGGGGGACTCCATTGTCCTCCTGGGAGACTTCAATGCCCATGTGGGCAATGACAGTGGCACCTGGAGGGGTGTGATTGGTAGGAATGGCTTCTCTGATCTGAAACCGAGCTGTGTTTTGTTATTAGACTTCTGTGTTCGTCATAGTTTGTACATAACAAACACCATGTTCGAGCGCAAGGGTGTCCATCAATACACATGGCATCAGGACACCCTAGGCAGGAGATCAATGATCGACTTTGATGTTGTTTCAGGCGCCTTCGGCCTTGTGTCTTGGACACTCGGGTAAAGAGAGGGGCAGAGCTGTCCACCAATCACTACCTGGTGGTGAGTTGGATTCACTAGCGGGGAAGAAGGCCAGAAAGACTTGGGAGACCTAAACGCACTGTGAGGGTTTGCTGGGAATGTCTTTCTGATCCCTCCGTTAGTGAAGTCTTTAACTCCGACATCCAGGAGAACTTCAGACAGGTACCGAGGTAGGTTGGGGACATTGAGTCAGAGTGGACCATGGACACACATGTTTCAGAGCTGGCCGGTTCTGGGAGGGGTTCAGCGAGGCCATGGAGAAGAACTATCGGTTGGCCTCGAAGAGATTCTGGCAAACTGTCCGGCGCCTCAGAAGGGGAAAGCAATTCTCTACAGGCACTGTTCTCAGTGCAGGTGGGGAGCTGTTGACTTCGACTGGGGACAATATCGTGCGGTGGAAGGAATACTTTGAGGTTCTCCTCAATATCACTGACACGCCTTCTTTTGAGTAAGCAGAGAATGAGGACTTTGGGGTGAGGCTGTCTATTACCCGGGCTGAGGCAAGGCTCCGGGAGTGGAAGTGAAATGTTTTGCACTGTGTTTTCTTTTCTTTTGCTCCGGGAGTGGACAAAGTCTGCCCAGGGTACCTCAAGTCTCTGGATACGGTAGGAGTGTCTTGGCTGACACGTCTCTGCAGCATCGTGTGGAAATTGGGAACTGTACTACTGGATTTCCAGACGGGGTGGTGGTTCCACTTTTTAAGAAGGGGGGCCGGAGGGCGCATTCCAACTATCGGGGAATCACACTCCTCAGCCTCCCTGGGAAAGTCTATGCCAGGGTACTGGAAAGGAGAGTCTGTCCGATAGTAGAACCTCAAATCCAGGAACAACAGTGTGGTTTCCGTCCTGGTCGTGGAAAAGTGGACAGTGGTTATTCATGGGAGTTCGCTCATCCAGCCCATATGTGTTTTGTGGATTTGGAGAAGGCGTTCAACCGCGTCTCTCATGGTATCCTTTGGGGGGTGCTCTGGGAGAATGGGGTCTGGGGAGCCTTACTGAAGGCTGACCAGTCTCTGTATAATCGGAGCAAGAGCTTGTTTCGCAGTAAGTCAGACTTGTTTCCGGTGCATGTTTGAATCTGGCAGGGCTGCCCTTTGCCACCGGTTCTGTTCATAGCTTTTATGGACAGAATTTCTAGGCCAGGCTAGGGGCCGGAGAGGGTCTGGTTTGGGGACCACAAGTTTCCTCTCTGCTCTTTGCAGTTGATGTCCTGTTGGCTTCATCAAGCTGGGACCTCCAGTGTGCATTGGGGCGGTTTGCTGCCGAGTGTGAAGCAGCTGGGATGAGGGTCAGCACCGCTAAGTCTGAGGACATGGTTCTTGACTGGAGAAAGGTAGTTTGCCATCTCTCGGTGGGTGGAGTGTCCGTACTCCAGGTGGAGGAGTTTAAATACCTTGGGGTCTTGTTCACAAGTGGGGAAAGATCAGAATGTGAGATTGATAGGTGGAACGGGGCAGCGTCCGTAGCTATGCGGTCGCTATATCGGTCGCTGTATCGGTCTGTTGTGGTGTAGAGAGAGCTGAGCCAAAAAGCAAAGCTCTCAATTTACCAGTCAATTTTTGTTCCAATACTCAACTATGGTCATGAGCTCTGGTTCATGACCAAAAGAACGAGGTCCCCAATACATGCGGCTGAAATGAGCTTCCTCCGTAGGGTGGCTGGGCGCTCCTTTAGAGATAGGGTAAGAAGCTCGGTCACCCGCGGAGAGCTCAGAGTAGAACCGCTTCTACTCCACATCAAAAGGAGCCAGTTGAGAGATGGAGAGATGGAGAGATGGAGAGATGGATAGATGGATAGATACGTTATTAATCTCCCAAGGGAGAAATTCAGGTGTCCGGCCGCAAAACACACAAAATAAATAACAATAAAATAATAGTTCATAAAATAGAAATTCATATCAAGCAGATTTGTTAAACAGCTGTACCGAACCGAAATGTACCGAACCCTATAAAATTCTGAACCGAACCAAATTGAGATTTTAGCGTATCGTTACACCCCTAGTGTATATATATTTAAATATATATAAAAAGGCGCCCCTCTCACCCTCCGCGGGTGGTTTCTCCTCCAAGCTCGGGTCCTCTACCAGAGGCCTGGGAGCTTGAGGGTCCTGCGCAGTATCTTAGCTGTTCCTAGCACTGCGCTTTTTTGGACTGAGAGGTCTGAGGTCTTTCCAGGTATCTGTTGTAGCCACTCCTCCAGCTTGGGGGTTACTGCCCCGAGTGCTTCAATTACCACAGGCACCACTGTCACCTTCACTTTCCAGGCTTTCTCCAGTTCTTCTCTGAGTTCCTGGTATTTGTCCAGTTTCTCATGTTCCTTCTTCCTGATGTTCCCATCGCTTGGCACTGCCACATCCACCACGGCTTTCCTCTGTTCTTTATCCACCACTACAATGTCTGGTTGGTACGCCATTACCATCCTATCAGTCTGGATCTGGAAGTCCCACAGGATCTTTGCCCTCTCATTCTCTACCACCTTCAGAGGTGTTTCCCATTTTGACCTTGGGGTTTCCAGTTCATATTCTGCACACATGTTCCTGTATATTATTCCAGCCACTTGATTGTGGCACTCCATGTATGCTTTCCCTGCCAGCATCTTACACCCTGCAGTTATGTGCTGGATTGTTTCAGGCGCCTCTTTGCACAGCCTACACTTTGGTTCTTGTCTGGTGTGGTAGATCTGAGCCTCTATTGCTCTGGTGCTCAGGGCTTGTTCCTGGGCTGCCAGGATGAGCGTTTCGGTGCTGTCCTGTAGGCCAGCCCTTTCAAGCCGTTGATAGGACTTCTTGATATCAGCCACTTCAGTTATGGTCCGGTGGTACATCACATGCAGGGGTTTGTCCTCCCATGAGAATCTGTCCTCCAGCACTGTATCCTCTGCTCTCCATTGCCTGAGACATTCACTGAGCACACTGTCAGTTGGGGCCTTGAGCTTGATGTACTCATGCATCTTGGATGTTTCATCCTGGATAGTGGGTTCTACGCTCAATAGTCCTCTGCCTCCTTCCTTGCGGCTAGCATACAGTCTCAGGGTGCTGGATTTGGGATGGAACCCTCGATGCATGTTGAGGAGCTTTCGTGTTTTAACTTCCATGGTTTGTATCTCTTTCTTTGGCCATTTTATTATTCCTGCAGGGTATCTGATAACTGGCAGTGCGTAGCTGTTTATTGCCTGGGTCTTATTTTTGCCATTGAGCTGGCTTCTCAGGACTTGCCCCACTCGTTGGAGGTATTTAGCTGTTGCAGCTTTCCTTGTTGCCTGCTCCAGGTTACCATTTGTGGAATTCCAAGGTACTTGTAACTGTCCTCGATGTCTGCTATTGTTCCTTCTGGGAGTGAGACCCCTACTGTGTGGACTACCTTGCCTCTCTTTGTCACCATCCAGCTGCATTTCTCAAGCCCAAATGACATCTCAATGTCAGTACTGTAGATCATGGTGGTGTGGATCAGATTCTGACAAGCGTGTAAATACTTGCTCTCTTCTTCTGAGTGAAAAGCGACTTTAAGAAGCGTAAAGTTGCGCAGCGCCCCCTTGTGTACAGGAGTATTTCTGTTTACATTAAGCGCCATCTAATGTCAGGGAATGAAATTGCATGTTCGCTCGGTTCATCGTCAGCAAAAATCGCCTGGGTGTGAACACAAAAAACGTGGCGAAAAACGCTGGGGAATAACGCCTGGCGAATATTCGTCCCGGTGTGTACGGGCCTTAAGTGTCAAAGAGTCTTTGTTTGGCAGTTTCCAGTGCTTCAGGTATGGGCATCTGGCTGTATCTCTTAGGTACTTGCTTTCTCATTGTACCTCTTTGAGCCTCTGTCAGCTTACTCACATCCTTCCGAGTTGCCTTGATTTTGGCCTCTAACCGTTGCTTCCATGGTGGGTACTGTTTTCTTCCATGGTTGCTCTTGTAGCCAAGCATCTCAAGGATCACTGCTGCTGAAGTGTAAACCAGTTCATTGGTTTCTGTGATGGTTGTGGTAGAATTTGCCCTCAATGCTTCATTTACAGTTTCCAGTAGACTTTCAGGCGGTACATCACTTAACCGTTGTAGCTGGTGTCGGGGTTGCCTAGTGTTCATTGTAGACATGATCTTGTCTTTCAGGTCAGTTGCTGCCTCGCTCAGCATAATTGTGGCTGCTGGGGCTGTGTACCCAATCTCAGGGTGGGAGTGTGGTATAACCTCCTCTCTGACCTGCTGTTCTGGCTCTCCCGTGGCATTGTATTGTATCGCTTCAATCTCAAGTTGTGATAGGAGTTGCCGTTTGTGTATGTTAGAGCACTGGGCTACCAGTTGTTTGGCAGTTAGCCTTGATTGTGGGTTTCGAAGCATCCATTTATTCCACATTCTCTGCATGTAACCCCTCTGGGTGGGATTACTTGAGTAGTAGCATTCTAACAGAACCTTTTTCTCACATCTAGTCCATTTCCGTCTTGTTCCAGTAGCCCACTTTCTTTAATTGTTCGTTCTGCCCTGGGAATCGAACCCGGGTTTCCTGCATGACAGTCCTGCACCTTACCAACCATATATATATATATATATATATATATATATATATATATATATATATATATATATATATATATATATATATATATATATATATATATATATATATATATATGTGTATACATACACAGTCAGTCATTGATTCATCTTTTTCTGTTTTGTCCCTTTTTGTCCCTTTCGAGGTCACGGGGCTGCTGGAGCCTATCCCGGCCACTGGTGGGCGAAGCCAAGGAACACCCTGGAGGGGTCGCCAGTCTGTCGCAGGGCCACAATCACACACCCATTCACTCTAACATTCACACCTATGGACAATTTAGAGTTGTCAATTGACCTATGAAGCATGTTTTTGGACGGTGGGCGGAAGCCGGAGACCCCAGAAAAACGTTTGGCCACCCCTGGTATAGGTCTTTTCCATTCAATTATGCCTCAGACAGGTTGATCTGGTTCGATCCTAGGAATACAAATACTAGAAATCGATTCATCGATTAATAGATTAATTTTTACACCCCTTGAATTTATAGAGGACCTTTGTCACAAATCACTTCGACAAGTGCACACAGACAGGCATAATATGGGATTTGCACAATAAAAAAAAAATTAACCACCCAACTCGTGTTTGTACAAAGTGAATTAGCACCCAGGTACACCCCCCCACAAGGCCCACCACAGCCCAGGGCAACTGACAGAAGTCTACCAGCTACCCCGGGGGGGCGGGGGGCGGCAGGCAACCCCCACCCAATAAATGCAAAATAATGACTAAAAGTTAGTCTTTCCCTATGGGTAGCGACACACTCGGTCTAGTTCTAATATACAGTCAAAGGGTTCAGGCCCATCCGAAGAATTAAACCTAGTGGCTTAAGACAGAGTTACCTTCTCCGCAGGCCTCAAGTCAGGCATCAGGCTCTGGTTGGCCAGGCTCATGCACTCCTCCAGAGTCTGAATGAAGGTTGTACACGTGGCACTGAGCAAAGAGGCCTGCACACACACACACACACACTCACACAGTTTTAGACATGTTTCACAAATGATTCTCCCTCTAAGTCAGTTTCACAGAAGAAAAGTGTAAATTCCCGCTTTGCAAAGATAGAGGCAATGTGCTGACCTCACTTGTGGGCGTGGCCTCATCTCCTGTGTTGTTCTGTGATTGGATGGTCTGGACCTGTTGCACCAGAAGGTCACAGTACAGACGCAGTTCAGACATCTTGGTTTTCAGACATTCTGGACCTGGAACAGATAGAGGGATCCTCAGCTGAACCAAAAGGAACTGGTTTCTGCAGGTTTGGATATCCGTATTTCAAAATGCTCAAATAATGTAAAGCTCTCATCTCCTTGATTTCTCACCTCCGTGTTTCTTGCTGTCCAGGTTTCCAGCTTTGGATGAACCTAACGCTACCAGCCACCTCTGGCGCTCAGCGGCGTTCACAGCACGCACGTAGAAGTGCTGCTCTCCAGGGATGATCAGATCCAGCCGGGTGGAATCTGTGGGATGAACTAAAACAAGCAGACAGAGGTGATGCAGGGCCTTCCCAGCAAAGAGCAACTGGATGCTCAGCACTCTGACCTTTAATGTCGCACACAGACATCTTGATCGATCCTTTGCTGCCTTTGTTGACGTCGTCCTCACTGTCGTAGTACGAGATGACCCCGTTTTCAAGGACAAACCAGCGAGGCTGCCAGCCTTCACAGAAACAAATAAGCAGAAAACACCACAAGAGTAATGGAGACCATCTACATCTTCCAAATCTGAGCTCACCACTTCACTTTGTGTGAGCAATGTGGGCACCCAAACCTGCAACCTTCAAATCAGAGGATGACCACTTTACCTCTGCACCTCCATTGATTTTACAAAAGAACTGGACTAAGCGATCCCCTCCCCCTGGCGTTCCAAACAGGAAGTACCTGCTGACTCCAAGAACCCAAAATCTCATAGCCTTCTATAGAGAAACAAAACCTGCTATCCAGTCATTCTTTTGGTCAGAAGAACCATTCTTGCTCTGATGTAAAAAAATGTAAACATGTTCTGGATAGTCCTCTTTTTTCCGTGTTATTTTTTCTTTATTGCAACTTATTCAAGTTCGAAACTGACCAATCACATGCCTCAGGAAAGACATGTGGTGCTCGCTGGCCCCCATCTCAAATGTTTAATTGACAGATTCTCCCGAGCTGCTTTCGGTGGAAGAGGTGTGGACTTCTAACATGCTCACTACTGATTGGCAACAGTAGTTTCCATAGAAACGTTGACTCAGACCAACTTGGGCCAATCACTGTTGTCTGGTTCCAACATGGCAACATCCATATCACGGAAAAATGGTGACTGAATTGATTTCATTTGGTTGGAGCCGGAATTAAGGCTTCTTCTAAAGGTGATGTCACACTCTGTCTAGTTCTCTATACAGTCAAAACAGTCACAGACGCCCTAATTATATTCAAACAACGTAAAGATTGCTACACGTTACACACAATGTTTGCATGAGTGATTGTGTGCATATTTATTTAAGTGTAAATGTTTGTGAGTTAGTTCTATAAAGCATGATTGAATGAATGATGTAACTTTTCCTGTTGTTTGTGTGTAAAAGCTTACAAGTCTGCATGTGTGTGTGTGTATGTTTTGTCTGTCTGTACATGTTTATGTGTGTTTGTGTTGTGTGTGTGTGTAAGACTGTGTCAGATTTTTTTTATGTGTGTATGTTTTGTTTGTGGGTTGGTTCGGTAGTTAAAAGTCAGGATGGGTTGATTTGCAGATGAACTTTTTATGAAATGCAGTTTCATTTCAACATAAAAGCCATTACTGACTGGTTCATTGTCAACCAGGGGGGTATTCCAGAAAGCAGGTTCTGCTAGCTCCCACGGTAAGTTTGAGGCTAAGGAAGTTGATAACCTCAGTTTTCGGTTCCAGAAATGGAGGTATGTTTCAGGGTATGTCAAGTTGCCATGGCAACTCATACTCTGAACATAACCTGGTCTGGAGCAGGTTTAGTTGAAGGTTAGTTTGTTTTCAGAGAGGTGAAGCAGCATGGCGTGTCCATTTGAAGATGATTTAGTGGATGAAGAAGCTCAGATAATACTTTTTCCACCGTGAGAGGGTGATAAGACCACATATGGATGTTGGAAAGAGAAACTTTTTTATTTTGATCTAACTTCATTATTTGCTTCAGTTAAGATAAATCATTTTTTTGTTAAGTCAGTTTAAAAATAACACGTAGTTTTCAGACAGTTATTTTACATTCATTCAAATTAATTCAGTTAAGTAGGTGTAACTTTGGTGATGCTGTTAGATCGGCACCGCAAGGGATTGTGGGATATCATTTCCTTTGCCTGTCTGGACGGATTTGGGTTTACGTGTGGGTTTTTGACCAAATGTGTTTAGTTGTTTAGCTGTTTTGCTGTGTTTTACCGAGTTTTTTTGTCCTACTATGCTTAAGTCTCTGCACCATGAGTGAGAGGGAGGGAGACGATGATGAGTTTATGTAGCACCCCTACCGCTAATTTCTATAATGACAATGTCGGAAAATTCTTTAATGAATTTAGGCGCGACGGGCATTTTTTCCCCGTCCTTTTTATTTTTATAAAAATGAGTATAATCTACCGGCTCAAACTTAGACATATGAGAGATCAAGAAATATAATTAATTAAAATGGAAAAAATATTAATTGAATTGGAGTAATATGACATTTAGTTAGATAAATATGTAAATTTGAGTTGTATTAACAATTATTGAGTTTTATAGAAGTAAGAAATTAGGTTGATTAAATTTAACTAAATTATTTGTTACCAATAGAAGTAATTCATTTAAGTTGGCAAAATTGGATAAGTTATATGCGTCACAAGGAAAATGGAAACAGGATCAGAAACTCGTACATTTACTTTGTCTGTTCTTCAACTACAAGCAAAAACTCTTTCTTTTGCTGATGATGCAGCCGTGTTACTTTTTTGATGGACGTATAATCTTCATACGTCGTCATTTAAATCTCAGACTCCGTCTCAACGAAGTATAGCGTTTTCTTTTTTTCTCCACGCGTTTCCATGGTGACTCTAGAAATCGGCGATCCATTGAGAATGTCTTTATGTACCTGCTGTGCACGAGCATTAACCCAGGGTTACCAAGTGGAGCGTAATTACGCTAACTCATATCCGGTCTTTTGGAACCGACATACCCAGAGTAAGCAAGTTCAGGCGGATTTCAGCCAGAGTTCAGGCTTAAAGTCAGGGGAGTTTACATGCTTCCTGGAATACCCCCCTGCTTGTTTGTGTCTGCAGCTTCTGATAATCACCAGCATAACGAGCCTTTCACATCAGTCTGTCTGAGGCTGAAGGTGCTGCACCTGCCCCCTCTACCTGCACGTCACAGCATCTCTGAGTGCGTCATCATCTGCAGTGCCACCTTATCCATCCTTACCTGGAAATGTTCTAAAGCAGCTGCGCGCCTTTTCTTATTGTTTCTTGTATTTCACTCATCTTCGTGATTCTTAACTGAGCTGCTGCTGAGTCCCACAGAGGGTCAACGGTCTTACCTGTCATGTAGTTGGTCCACTTGTACAGAATACCCTCCATGGCGTCTCCTAGCATCGGGCGGCTGATGGCGTTAGCCTGTTCGCTTCCTGCTAACCCGGCTGCTTACCGGATTCACGTCAGAAGACAGACAGCGCGTAAAAAACACGCTCTGTTTGCCTGCACGTGAGGGAATGGACGGTGTCACGCGGCTTCGGTGCGAGATTTGATCGTGAGGAGGTTGTCAGCTGATCAGGAAAACATCAACAAAACAGCAGCTTATCCACGGAAGCCTGCAAAGGACAATTCTACCCAGTTCGATTCAGCTCGTTGATGAGACGTGTCGTTTTCACAGGAGCAGCAGAAACGTCCGCCAAACTGTGGAAAACTCGCTCTAACGTGGAAAAAACAGATTCAGGAGGCGAGATGACACAAAGAAAACCACGGAGCTGAATGGGACACCAAAGATCAGATTTAACCAACTTTTCTAAAAATGTTATCACATGATTTGAGTAAGAATGTAGAAACAAAAAAGTATGTTGTTAAAACCTCATTGATATCAATTTTAAATGTAAAATAAAATGTTCTTTTGTAAATGTAAACCAAATGAGACTGTTTGGTTTTAAATCTAAATGTTAATAAATATTAAAGGTTAATACAGTTTGGCTAAATGCTTTATTTCAAATGTAAATCTTAAAAAAATCTAATTCGAAAAGCTTATAATACATTAAAATTCAAAATGTGAATGTAAAGTATAAATCAATAACTGTATATGAGAACCATTGACTGTACAGCACCACTCGCGGGCCACATAGGTTCTAAAATGAGATAAAGGGGCCGGATAGGAGCAGATGAGTGGAGTGAGAAAGAAATAAGATGGAATCTGGATGAAAACCTTTAGGATAAAAGTTATATTTTTTAGAGTTTTTAGCCAATTGCACCAACGGCTTGATGTTCCTCGTGTAAAACTTAGAGAAAGGCTGCGTTCGTGTGGTGTTTAAATGATCATAAGAATGAAAAACAACCACATGGATGCTAGAGCGGAGTCCCCAAACTTTTTCTTGTGAGGCCACAATAACTCTAATTTTTTCAACTTCTTTTATCTTTCTTTTATTGGAAAGCCCTATAATAAAGTTGTATTAATTTCTGATCCTTTAATAAAATAAATGACACTATTTATGAAATTTGAAAAAATGACCAAATAACTGTGATTTTTCAAAGACAAAAAGTCAGAAAAAATATACTGATATATTAAAAAGAGAAAGTAATAAATAGTGGATCTTCTTCCGTCATAATTCTAATAAAGACTTAGAGCTGCAGCTCCTCACGTCTCACAGTTTGTGCTAAAACTGAGTCCAGCACGTCTGTTTCTCATCCAGTAAGAAGCACATTTCTATGTCTTCTGCTGCAGCTACGCATATATCTGAGTTACCTTTTCACCAGTACAGAGGTCCCTCAATTATTGGGATTTAAAAATAACCGTGATCTGTGAAATCCACGGAGAATGATTACAGACGTTTTGGCAGTAAAACTCCTCACTGTCACTTTCTACACTTTTCTCAGACAGACATGAACATTTTCACACTTTCTCTTGTTTAAATTCTCAAACCTACAAAGCAATTAGATCTGAAGATCTAATCATCTCAGATTTCTGAAGATCTAAAGCAGTGTTTTTCGACCAGTGTGCGTGCCGCGGGAAATTGCCCTCATTAACTGATCTAAAAACATTTCCCATCTCCAGGATATCAGCTCTTTGTTCATCCAAACAGGCCCTGCTAAAACACTGAGAAGTTAGGAATATGAAAGATCTTAAAATACTTTTTTCTTTGTGTTTATTTGATTCTATTAAAGACATTTTGATAAGAATGACAGTACAGCGATTTGGCTGCAGCTAAAGCTGTTTGCGGCAAAGTCCCGCCCCTTTAACTGCAGCTTCCTGGTTTTTCTGCCACAATTATCACAAAAATGCATGTGAGATTGCGGGGGGCGGGGGGGGCTGTCGATCAATACAGACTTGAGGTTGTTTTTTTTGGATGCCGGTGTGCCGCGGGGTCTTTGTCAAGGTTAAAGTGTGCCGTGGCTCAAAAAAGGTTGAAAAACACTGATCTAAAGAAATGCTGCTATCATAGTCCTGAGAAGCTGTGTACAATCATAAGTTCACAACCATCACAAAGCTACACTGCTCCTAGCATGTCTTTGTCTGTTAGCAGCCGGACACACGGAGATAGCACTGATGTCATCGCCCCGCCTCCCCTCTGGAAATGCTAAGTGGAATTGAATTATGAGACACTTTTTGCAGGGTAGATGTGAAAATGTAAATGCAATCCCCTCTTTGCATTTTCATTTTAATATGACACAGAATAAACGGTTTTTAGGTAGAAAAGGAAAAGCATTTTGAAGTATTGATTTTTCATTTTAATTTGAGTCATTTGATGCAGTTACATTTTGAAAATGAAAAAGCATTTCTGTTAATCCATTTTAATTGTCAAATTAGACATTTCTAAATGAATTTTGCTACACATTTACCAGAGAACTTTTTGAAAAGGAAATGTCAAATACCATTTTCTTTATCATTTTAATTAAGTGACAGAAAAAGCAGTGTTGAAGAAGAAAATGAAAAAGCATTTTGGTGGATTGCTTTTTCATTTTAATTTTGATTCAAAAAATGCAGCTTGATTTTGAAAATGAAAAAGCATTTCTGGTTTTGACTTTTATTTTTAATTATGCTGCAGAATCGCTTCCATATTCGCTCTAAAAGAACGAGCTAAACCGGGAAAGATGAACTGCGACTTAGAAAGGGAAGACTGTCTTCTGTTCTGTTTGACAGGGATTTTTAGAGGGTTTCAGGTTGGAGCACAGACTGCAGAAGGAGGGAATAAAATGTCACGTTCTATTTGGGTCTTGATCGTGTTGCCAGATAAAAATAAAAAACATGGGTCTCTGTTATTGTTCAGTGGGCCGGACCAAACATGGAGGCGGGCCGGATCCGGCCGTAGTTTGCCCACCCCTGTTTTATACAGTCATGGCCAAAGGTTTTAAGAATGACACAAATATTAGTTTTCACAAAGTTTTCTGCTAAACTGCTTTTAGATCTTTATTTCAGTTGTTTCTGTGATGTACTGAAATATAACTACAAGCACTTCATATCTTTTAAAGCCATTTAACGTCAGTTACATGACATTTATGCAAAGAGTCAGTATTTGCAGTGTTGGCCCTTCTTTTTCAGGACCTCTGCAATTCGACTGGGCATGATCTCAAGCAACTTCTGGGGCCAAATAGCAACCCATTCTTTCATAATCACTTCTTGGAGTTTGTCAGAACTACTGGGTTTCTGTTTGTTGGTCCACCCGCCTGTTGAGGATTGACCACAAGTTCTTAATGGGATTAAGACCTGGGGAGTTTCCTGGGCATGGACCTAAAATTTTAACGTTTTGGTCTCCCAGCCACTTAGTTTTCACTTTTGCTTTATGGCACGGTGCTCTATCGTGCTGGAAAATGCATTTATGGTCATAAAACTGTTGTTGGATTGTTGGAAGAAGTCCTGTTATAGGTGAAGAGACGAGATCCATTGTTCACAACTGCTCTTAATGTTAACAGCAGTTTAACACTTGTGTAGCAGGAACAGAAATTTCTTCTGAAACACATTTAACGTCTGACCCCTAGTGGTCAGTCCTCCACAGGTCCGGAAAGTACAGGAGGTCATTCTCTCAACGTCTCCCCTCTTAGAAAAATAAAACATTTTTTACCATCTCAGCAATAACAAAGTTTTTTTTTTTGTTTTTAAATATGTAAATTCCTTTTTTCCCATGCACAGTAACAATATAAAGCAAACATTTGTTTTTTCATGCAAAACTCAAGTTTTCTGTCCCTGGAATGGCCTGGAGATGGCGTCTGTTCCGACGAGCTACTACGTTTCCATCGTCCATCTCTACGATGTAAGATTTCGGCCCCTCTGACTTGCTGATGACCTTAGCAGGAGTTGTCTATCCTTTCTCCCCATCGAGCTTCACTCTAACATCTTGACCTGAGTCAAGTTCTGAAAGTGGTTGGGCTGAATGTCTGCGTTTGTAGAAGAATTGGTAGGAATCTTTGGCTGTTTTGTCCCTCTGGTGGACATGATCTGGATTGATTGGACTTGGCAGTAAAGTCTTTTCCAACACAGGGACTGTGGTTTGGATTTGTCTACCAGTAATGAGCTGTGTTGGACTGGCACTAGTCGCTGCAATCGGAGTAAAGGGGTAAGTCATTGGTGCTTAGCAAGGATCTGGCCGTTTTAAAATGTACATTGCAGTTTGAACAGCCCTCTCCGCAGCCCCATTGGACTGTGGGTAATGGGGCTCAAGGTTATGTGAGTGAAACCATACCTCTGTTTGAAGTCTTGGACAGGGCGTTGAACCTTTTGGTTTTTCATTTTATGATGGGGTCATATGGACCCAAAGATATGGCGTAGAACCTTTTTGTTTTTCAGTTTATGGTGGGGGTCATTTGGATCTCAAAGACGGGGTGTGTTTTTTTTTTCTTTGTTTATTGTGGGGTCATATAGACCCCAAAGAAAAGGCATTAAAACTTTTGGTTTTTTCCATTTTATGGTGGGGTCATATGCACCCCAAATACAGGGCCTGGAACTTTTTTTTTTTCTGTCTATGGTTGGGTCATATGGACCCCAAAGATAGGGCGTGGACCTTTCTTTTTTTAAGTTTATGTGTTAAGTATCCAAAGTTTTTGGTTCCTGACAGCTAATAGTTGTATTATTTTACATAGCAGATCACCTACATACAGACACAACTGATGGTCCCAACCTCATTTATAAGGCAAGGAATCCCACTTATTAAACATGACGGGGCACACCTGTGAAGTGAAAAACATTTCAGGTGACTACCTCTAGAAGCTCATCCAGAGAATGCCAAGAGTGTGCAAAGCATATTTTCAGTTGTGTGTGTGTGTGTCACCTCCTCTACATGGATGACATCAAGCTATATGCTAAGAGTTAGTGTGACATTGACTCCCTGATCCACACCACCAGGATCTACGGTACTGACATTGGGATGTCATTCGGGCTCGAGAAATGCAGCCGGATGGTGACAAAGAGAGGCAAGGTAGTCCACACAGGATGGGGGTCACTCCCAGAAGGAACAATAGCAGACATCGAGGACAGTTACAAGTATCTTGGAATTCCACAGGCAAATGGCAACCTAGAGCAGGCAACAAGGAAAGCTGCAACAGCTAAATACCTCCAACGAGTAAGGCAAGTCCTGAGAAGCCAGCTCAATGGCAAAAATAAGACCCGGGCAATAAACAGCTACGCACTGCCAGTTATCAGATACCCTTGCGGGAATAATAAGATGGCCAAAGGAAGAGATACAGACCACGAATGTTAAAACACCAAAGCTCCTCACCATGCATGGAGGGTTCCATGCCAAATCCAGCACCCTGAGACTGTATGCTAGCCGCAAGGAAGGAGGCCGAGGACTAGTGAGCGTAGAAGCCACTATCCAGGATGAAACATCCAAAATCCATGAGTACATAGCTCAAGGCCCCAACTGACAGTGTGCTCAGTGAATGTCTCAGACAATGGAGAGCAGAGGATACAGTGCTGGAGGACAGATCCTCATGGGAGGACAAACCCCTGCATGGGATGTACCACCGGACCATAACTGAAGTGGCTGATATCAAGAAGTCCTACCAATGGCTAGAAAGGGCTGGCCTACAGGACAGTACCGAAGCGCTCATCCTGGCAGCTCAGGAACAAGCCCTGAGCACCAGCGCAATAGAGGCTCAGATCTACCACACCAGACAAGACCCAAGGTGTAGATCTACCACACCAGACAAGACCCAAGGTGTAGGCTGTGCAATCCAGCACATAACTGCAGGGTGTAAGAGACTGGCAGGGAAAGCATACATGGAGCGCCACAATCAAGTGGCTGGAATAATATACAGGAACAGAATATGAACTGGAAACCCCAAGGTCAAAATGGGAAACACCTCCGAAGGTGGTAGTGAAGGAAAGTGAAGGTGACAGTGGTGCCTGTGGTAATTGGAGCACTCGGGGCAGTAACCCCCAAGCTGGAGGAGTGGCTACAACAGATACCTGGAAAGACGTCAGACCCCTCAGTCCAGAAAAGCGCAGTGCTAGGAACAGCTAAGATACTGCAGGATCCTCAAGCTCCCAGGCCTCTGGTAGATGAACCGAGGTTGGAGGAGAAACCACCCGCGGAGGGTGAGAGGGGCGTTTTTTTTAAGACATATATGTATATACATATATATACATATACGAATATATATATGTATATGCACATATATATACCTATATATAAATATATACAAATACATATATATAAATATATACATGTCCTCCATAAGGAAAAAGTTACACTTTTTAAAAAAAAATACTTTTTATTTTGGTGGGTCTTTAAGTGTCAGTTTATGTATACTTTTTGAATGTCTTCAATCCATTTTAATGTTATTGTTTTACGTATTAACTCTATCACCACGTTGTAAGCGTCCAACTTCACTGATTAAGATATTTCTAAATGACAGTTGTAAAAATTATAAACTGACACGTCAGCAAAACATGTAGCAAATATATTGTGAATGTTGCGTAATGTTGTCATGATGGAAAGATAAAAACATACCTAATGAAGGTTCTGGTCACAGGTCTTCAGGATGTGATGAAGGCTTTGCTGACAGGTGTTCTGCTGGGTGGTGCCATGGTAGTTATCCCAGCCAGAATTTGTATTGCAGTTGCAGGAGCGAGCATAGGTTCTGACAACACTGGTTTGTGTCAGAGAGCATAAAAAGGAGGTGGATGTTCATGGCGTGTTTTCTTCTAGGTTTATCTTTCATTTTTGTCATTGTTGTTTGCTGTTTTTTTTTCACATCTTCGTTAGACAACAACAGTCTGCGCAAGACAAGAATGGTCCCTCGACTAATTTAAGATAAAAAAACGCAATATCTGAAACTCTTGTGTTATTATTGTCTAAAATATTTGAACAAGCCTTTGTGTTTAGAAGCTACAACGTTGTTTACGGAACAAAATACAGAAAGGTTACGGAAGGAGGCGATGATTTCAAAATTAATTATTTAAAAAATAAATAAAATAAAACTCAAATAGAAGTAGTAAGCAACACAATTTTCATATCTCTTGTCTTTTTATTGCATTTGAACATACATTTCATATATATATATATAGATATATAGACACTTATATTTTATAAATGTGTATTTGTACACTACAATCCTTTCTTAAACGTGTTAAAAAATACATCAAATGCTCCAAAAACAAAGCACTACAGTTACCAAACAATGATTGTTACATTTCCTCGTTTGTTTTGGCCACTAAGACAGAAAACAAAAACAGGGAGGCGGGGTTTCAACCATGACCCGGAAGGGGAGGACTTAGCAGTTCCATGAAGTTGAGGATGGAGGCAGGAGTGTTTTGAGGAAGGGGTGTGTGAAAGGACACATGGGATGGCAGGGTCTCATTAAATAGCAACCAAGATCATCATTGGTGAATGAGGAGATGAAATCACTCAAGAGCAAAATCTTTAATCACAATCATTCTGCTGAAATGTTAACAAAAACATCCTCTTCATCCGGTTTGGTTTGCTTTCGCACACAGTTGCTGTCTGGAGAGAACCAAAGACTGAGGCAAACAGAACCACCTTGTAAATCTTTCAGTTCCAAGAGCTGCTCATTTGGGGGTAATATAGTCCAAAACTAGCTTGGAGCAGGACAGGAAAAAGTTGGAAGAGGGAAAGGAGCATGTCCTCTGACTATCCTCCCTATAAACGCAAAGAAGCATCACATCACCCTTATGCTGCAGATGTTTCCAAACTTGGAAATGGTTCCCATTTCTTCTAAATCACACCACGATTGTTCTCCTCCTCTCTTTGGAATGTCTCAGCGTTCACACTGAAGTGAACTGTACCAGAGTGCAGAACCCTCATTCTCAAGATGACAATAGTTCTGTTGAGTCCAAACCAGAGTCTAAGTTAGCTTTCACACCTGCAGAACCAAGAGGACCGTCAGAGGAATCCAGGTCTGCGGTGGATTTAAGTCCACTGGAAATTCCATTTGCATGAAATGAAACTAGATCCAAACTTAGAGACTCTAGGACTGCAATTAGAGATTATTTTGGTTGTCAAATTATGAATTTAACATTTTTCTGATTAGTCACAATCATTTTGAAAGTATTTCTGCTTTGATCTAAGCACAAACTAAGCAAAAGACTACTTAACGTGAGTTTATTTTCTTAACAAATGACTCCTAACAAACATAGTTGAATATCAAACATGTTTCAACATATTGATCAAATGTACTTTATTGAAAACTGTAAATTTGCAGTTATGATTATGATAATATAGTTGTTGTGGTTGGAAACATAAAGTGCTTTATGTCAATAAAACACAAATTTGAGTTATTTGTCACTAAGTGTTCTGTTGCTGTAAATGTTTCATGGTCTAAAATCAGAGCTGCTTAATTCTTGTCCTCAGCATCTACCACCTTGCATGTGTTCCAGCTCTCCTGCTGCTTATTCCCTGAATCAAGTATGATCAGTCAAGATTGACGGAGCAAAGTCAAAACCAACAAGCCAGTATATCTAACCTTAACCATAACCTAACCTCACCACACATCTTGTGACTGGAAATCACAATCTACGTAATTATGGCTGTTAAAAGTCCTATCAATGCCTCCTGCTGTGCTCACAGGGTCAAAGATGGTGAGAGAAAGGACCTCAATAAGAATAAGACAGAAGCACCAACACACAAACCCTGAAACACATCAGAGATGTAGGGATCTCCTTCATGAGAGTACTAGACACACTTCAGATAAACGAGCTCAAACTGCTGTGGAACCCTCTCTGGAGTCATTTGTAAAGAGTTTAACCCAAACCAAAAGTTGACCACTTATCTGACAAAAGCAGCTTTGTTTCCAGCAGAGTTAACAATGATTTTGCAAGTTTACCAAAACAGACCAGAAGTCTGCTGAGCTACAGCTGTCCCTCCTTTACCCAAGAGTTTGTGCTTAAATTCGGGAAAAAAAAGGTTTTTGTGCATTTTTACTGCTAGCATTAAGTGGACGATTTGTCAGTGACCACTGGCAACAATTGCATGTTATTTAAAAGAAATTGGGATTTATATCAAAACATTAAGGACTCTGATTTAAAAAAGGAATAAATACCAGCAGTAAAGATCATTTAAATAAATAGAGAAGTACTAGAAGTACACCGTTGAATACTGAAATCCCACATTAATAAGATCTAGGGTAAACATGGAAAACACTGAATTTATCCATAAGATATTTTTTCACACTGGTTTGGATCCAGTGTAATTTGGAAATCTTGGCACTTCACCATAGCAAACCCTGTGAGGATGCCCTCCATCAGCTAAGGAGGGACACCCCATCTCTGCATCTAAAACTCATTCCTCCACAGATTTTTAACTGTGGAAGGTCATTTTTAACTGTACTTGTTTCACATAAGCTGTCATTTTTATTTATTTTATGTTTAAAATGTTTACATTTTTATTGTAAATGTAATTTATTGTTTCATCCTAGCCAGGAGATTCTTAATGTCAGTGGGATATTTCCTGGGCAAATAAAGGTAAACAAAAGTAAAGAAATTCTTCCTAAACAGTTCATGATATTAAAATTAAGTTTCAGTGAAGAACTCTCTAGTGGGCAGAACGGCACAGCTGGATCATATCTGTCACTTTACGAAAGCTGGGATCTATGTGACATACCCAAAAGTTAGATATTCTATCTGATGCACTAATCACAGACCAGGACTTTGTTTGAAAGAAAGAACAGATTCTGGGATTCTTTGCTCTGTGAGTTTTTCACTTTAGCAAAATGCTGTTGCATCAAAAATGACACGAACTGGACTCTGGACAGTGACAGACTTTAGGGCTTTGGTTGGTGCCCCTAGACTCTTTAAGCTGGTTTCAAGCATTTTAGTGGGAACAGCAGAGTGTGACATGCAACACACATCTATAAAAACGTTCACTAAACTTAGAGCTACAGCAGTCAGACTTAGTGGTTCAGGAGCCTCAGAAGCTCAGGTTCCCCGTCTTCCTGTTTTTGTCAATATCCATTGTTCCAGTACTTTCTAACTTTTAAGTAAGATTTCAAAAATGTTGGCTTTTGAGAGTAAAGAAGTGACAGCAGGTTTCTCCTTAGTGAGAATGAACGCATTTCTAAGATTGAATCAACATAGTCGTCTCTCTCTACTGCTTCCTCACAAACAGCCAGTTTTCTTGTCCATCTCTGAAATGTCAACCCCCCCGCCTGAAGTTTGTTTTAAGCGCAGTGATGCGTTCAGGGCCATCGCAGCCATCAAAGCAGGACTTTATCGGAAAGACTTTTTGTGGAAATGCCCATATCAGCTGATGCAGACACGTCTTTGTAATTATCTACCAATACAGATATTGTGCTGATATTATTGTGCATCCCTACTAACAAGTGAAGGGGATGTCAGCCACTGATGCACACAGCCACCAGCCCACCCCAGCACACACTGAAGTGTGTGTGTGGCCTACAGGACAGCAGCAGCATTATGGTCTAACAGACACATCAAAGAGAAGATATGATACAGAGGGTCCAATACACCTATAGTACAACATCTATACATCAACTATACAGTGTGCATTTTTTTCAGGATGGAGTCAGGGGGTTAGACGTGGTCACCATTAAAACAACGTTGTAAAACTAGGGGATCAAAATGGTGGGAGAGCCAAAGATAAACAGAGTTTAATCACTGCTGAAGATGGAAGGATAAGCTAATATTATGAATACAAAATATCAGAAAACCCTTAATTCTCCTGAGGCACTTCCTATTGTAATTGTGATTTTTTTTTAATAAATAAAAATAGTGAGTACATTATCTTTCGTTATATTCACTTGCCAAATTACATCTAAGCTGTGTGTTTTTAATATATCAGCTTATCCGAGACCAGATCGAGGAGTAAGAGACAGAAATCTGGAAGAATCCTGAATCTGGATAATCTTTCCATAGTTTGAGGGAGGGGGTTATCAAATGCTACAATAGATCAAAACTCCTTTTGATCTGGTAGTCTCAGTTCAAGCAGACCAAACTACCAGTCTGTCTGTGGCTCAGTATTAGGGTCAAATTAACAATTAACCCCAATGTGGAGTCATGGGGCAGAGCTTTAGTAAAAGACACTGAGGACTTAAAGGATTAGGAGTATTAGGATGGAAGGGGGGTTACTACTCTGACTGAGGAGTTGTTCACATCATATGATGGCAGTTGTGATTTACAGTTAAGCAGATGTGACAGATATAAGGGGGTTGGGGAAATTGGGAAATGTTAGGATATAATTGTGGCCTCCGTGACTATGGCGGGGTCTTCTATGTCGGCTTTACTCTGAACCATCCTCAGCTCCAGCTGAGGCGGACTGGGCCTTCGACCAGGACCTGCCAACTCTGAGGCACACAAGATGGAGTGTGTGTGGGGGGTAGGGTGACAGAACAGATGTAAAGTTAACCCAGCCACACCAACAGTTAGCTTGAACCAAGTTAAAGTTTCAGAACTTAAGCCGCCTTCTTACCGTGAGCAAATGATATGGTCCTTTGAATGACATGGTGCATCACAGAGAAAGTCTTTTCACAGGCCGTCTGGAATGAAGACAAGCAGAAAGTAAAGTGAGCTCAGTCCATCACTCAGGACCGTGGGCTTCGTGTGTGAACAGTACAGGGATGGGGACTTGGTTTTAGATTCTAATCTGAGTCCCTCTTACGTTTTACAGAATTTGAGACTTAACTCAAGATAACCTCAGAAATACGAGACTTGGATTTTGGGATTGGTGATGTTGTGGTCTTTTCTACTTGCCTCCACTTGCGTGTCAAGTTCAACAAAAAAAAAGAGTTTTTACCATTTCTTTGATCGGGATGCAAAAACACCAGAAGGGAGAAAGTAGAGAAATGGGACTTGAAACTTGGCTTGAATTTGCAAAAATGGGCTGATAAGCATCTCTGTGGGGCAGATGCCACAAGAGCCTATAGCTTGTTTGTTTTTTTTTGTTGTTGTTTTTTTTTAACTTGTCCTGTCCAACAGCTGGGCAAACAGATGAGAGCTGAAGGCCTCTTGTGTTGGACATATTTTACTTTAACAAGAGGGGTTATTAATCTTCAGACAAACCAAAGGTATGTCTGAACAAACCCCTTTTGTAATTGAGGCCAAACTTTATTAATTTCAACCATGTTTGAAAATCTTTGGTGTTGGACCGGACGGAAAAGGAAAGAGGGGAAGAAGAGAGAGGGACGTTAGAGAGAGGGATGTTGGGGGGGGGGGGTAGGAGGGTGATAGTAGGGGGGGGGGGGGGTGAGACCATTGAGCAGCATAAAGCAACAAGTTTACTGATTGTTTATCATTATGGTAAGGTTCAAATGTAGTACAAAAAGGGCGGGGCCTGTCCACACACACACCCCAATGTTATCAACACACCTGCTATCTGTAAAAATGTCCACATGTCAACATGTACACAAAACAGATAGTGTTCACACTCGCATACTTATGCCTTAAAACCAACTAGTGTGATATATTTCATTCATTCAATCATGCAAACTATTGGGGCAAAGGTGAGCTAACACCTGTGCTCAGGTGAGTGTTTATGTTATTCTAAAATGGATGGTGGAATGTGAAAAGAAGGAGGAAGAGTGCCCAGCCATCCCCACACCAAGACCCCCGCCGCAGCAGCAGCGGCAGCCGGAACCCCCCCAACGCCACACGGTAGCAGATAGAGAACAACCGCTCCCCGGGCGATCACATCCGCACCCAGGCCAGGGAAAGAGAGCGCCGCCCCAGCCCAACCAGGAAAGCAGCCCCCCCGCCGCGCCGGAAGAGCCCAACGCAGGGCCCCACCCGAGAAGGGCACCCACATCCCCAGACGAGCACCCCATCACCACCCAGGAGTTCTGGGCATCCCCCCGCCTCAACCCCAGGTACGAGCCCGGACCCCCTAAGGGAGACCCGTTGCGCACCCCAGGCAGCCACCCACCCGGCCCACGGATGGTCCAGGGAGGAGTAAGGCAGGGGCCGCCCCCCCCCCAAAGGGGTGTTGTAAACATGGCCCGACCAGGCTCGGCCACAGTTGGAAATTTGGCACGGCCCAGCGCTCAGGGGCAAGGACCAGAACCCACCCCCAGGGACACGGACACCCCCGGCTCAGGTGTAATGTGAACCCCCCCGCGCGGAGAGAGCACCGCCGGGCCCAGGAAACTGGCACCCAGGGGACACGGCCGCCGTTACCAAGGGCCCCGTACCCCCCACCAGGGAAGGGGTAGGGGACAGATGGTTCTAGGTCCCACCTTTCTTGTAAAATGTGTGTGCGTGTATGTGTGTTTGTGAGGGTGTGTGTGTGCATGTGTGTGTGTTTATGTTGGAATGTACATTTTGAGGGGGGAGGGGTGTGTGTACTAAGGGGGGTGCAGTTAAAATTGGCGGGTAGGGCACTGAGGGGACATCTCTTGATTACTCACAGTGATGTCCAAGAGCCTATAGCTTGAAGTGTCGAAATTTCTGCTGCTCCCCAACCTCCCAGAGGAAAAAATACATCTAAAATGATTTTTTTGAAGATTATACTATACATATACACTACTGTAGATAAATAAACCACTTCCATACACATTTTGTTCAAATCTCAAATCTTTGTTGCATATTGGTTGGTTAGACAAAGTATGAAGGCACATTTTCATGCTCATTTGCAACAAAAATAGGGAGAGAGAGAAATACATATATATATATACTGACTGTGCAGTGCTGACTCTGGTTTCAAAGCAGCTGGTTTAGCAAAGCAACCCTTTATGAAAACCCAAATATAAAGTAACACTATCTCAACAGAGAGGGCGTTTGTTCATTTGTTACTAATAAAGTTATTTAATAGGAGCTAGTATTTGATGTTTTGCTTTGACTGACTGCAGAAATGGCGGACGTAGCCTCAATAAGAAATGATTTAAAGAGGGACTTTTATTCAAAACAAGTAGTCATAATGGTAACACTTTATATTAAGATTCATTAACAAGCTCTGTTAACACATTAACAAGCATTATAAATGAATTTATAGGGTGTTAGTAAGACATTTATTAGTACAATAAGTCTAATAAGGTTTATTAAATTACTTAGTTAACACATTTACAAGCATTATTATTAGGATGTTTTCAAGATGCTAATGATGCATTTACTGATATTATAGGTGCCTAACAAATGTGTCAGTGTTAATAAGCTTAATAAGATTTATTAACAACCTTTGTTAACAAATTAAGAAGTATTATTATTGTTTGGGGTTCTAATAAGATATTTATTAGCATTATAGATGCCTGACACAAGCCGAAGTGTTCATAAGTTTAATAAGTTTTATTAAATAACTTAACAAATTAATAGGCTTTATTAATGTGTCAGATGCTAGTAAGATACTTATTAGCATTATAGATGTCTTGCAAATACCTGAAAGTGTTAATAAGATTTATTAACATCTAAAGTCAGACCATTGTCTTCTAAATCCATATTACTAAACTGCTTATAAGCTTTACAAATGTATTAATTAACTCTGTTAATAGTTTATTAATTGTTTTGCAGCACCTCATCTAAAGTGTGGACGTTTTTTAGCACCAACAACCACAAAGCATAAAGATTGTAAAAAGAACTTTATGACATTAAAACAGACTAAACATACACAAATCGTTCTGTAAAAGATATATAAAAATTTAATTCAGACAAATAATTTTTAAAAAAAAAACATATATACTGGTGTTGGATGACTCTAGCATCATAGCTATAAGGATAAAGTATTAGCATCTATCCTGAGTGAAACATTCATTGCAAATCCCATCATCAGGAGACAATTCTCTGCATTCAATGCCAACTGCATTAAACCACTGTTGCCTTGCTTCAAAGTCCACAAGAAAGTTGCACAGGCCAGTAATTTTTGAAGAACGACGACAATAAACCTACAGGAGCCATGCTAAAGCTAACACGCTAACCTGCCCATCTATGAATCAAAGATGGGCAGGTTAACCAATGTCACCATTGGCTAATGAATCTGTCAATCAAACTCATCAGCAAAGCAGGCATGCTCGATTTCAGCCAATTGAATGGCCTCTTAGACTTTGCTTTCACACAGGTGACGAAAAAAGCCCCGCCCATCTTTAATTCTGTACCGGTCGGTCGTTAGCGTGTTAGCTTTAGCATGGCTCCTGTAGGTTTATTGTCGTCGTTCTTCAAAAATTACTGGCCTGTGCAACTTTCTTGTGGACTTTGAAGCAAGGCAACAGTGGTTTAATGCAGTTGGCATTGAATGCAGAGAATTGTCTCCTGATGATGGGATTTGCAATGAATGTTTCACTCAGTATAGATGCTAATACTTTATCCTTATAGCTATGATGCTAGAGTCATCCAACACCAGTATATATGTTTTTTAAAAAAAATTATTTGTCTGAATTAAATTATTATATATCTTTTACAGAACGATTTGTGTATGTTTAGTCTGTTTTAATGTCATAAAGTTCTTTTTACAATCTTTATGCTTTGTGGTTGTTTGTGCTAAAAAACGTCCACACTTTAGATGAGGTGCTGCAAAACAATTAATAAACTATTAACAAAGTTAATTAATACATTTGTAAAGCTTATAAGCAGTTTAGTAATATGGATTTAGAAGACAATGGTCTGACCTTAGATGTTAATAAATCTTATTAACACTTTCAGGTATTTGCAAGACATCTATAATGCTAATAAGTATCTTACTAGCATCTGACACATTAATAAAGCCTATCAATTTGTTAAGTTAGTTAATAAAACTTATTAAACTTATGAACACTTCGGCTTGTGTCAGGCATCTATAATGCTAATAAATATCTTACTAGAACCCCAAACAATAATAATACTTCTTAATTTGTTAACAAAGGTTGTTAATAAATCTTATTAAGCTTATTAACACTGACACATTTGTTAAGCACCTATAATATCAGTAAATGCATCATTAGCATCTTGAAAACATCCTAATAATAATCCTTGTAAATGTGTTAACTAAGTAATTTAATAAACCTTATTAGACTTATTGTACTAATAAATGTCTTACTAACACCCTATAAATTCATTTATAATGCTTGTTAATGTGTTAACAGAGCTTGTTAAGGAATCTTAATATAAAGTGTTACCGTCATAATTAATGGATGACCAATGCAGAACAACATGTCTTTATTGAGACTTCTTTAACTGGAACTAGGATGACTTTCTACGTTAAGGTCACAGAGATTTTTGTCCAGAAGGAGAGATGAATGTGAATGTGCGTGCGTGTGAGGCATATATCGTCTGTAGAAATCATCTTGCTGTGTTTTTTGGGCATCAAAATTCATGGAAATAAAACTTTTCACTTTTATGATTTTTTCTGAAATTTGAAATTTTTGTATATTAAAACAAATGTTCACAGAGTTCGGGGATTCAATAAAACAATACCAAAAAATAAATTTAAGTTAAATTTTTAAATTTTTTTTAAAAATTTGATTTGGACATGAGGAGGGGGACAAGTGAAATATTGCATTCTAAGGGGGACTCCAGACTGATTTGTTATTTTCAAAACTATATTCAAGCACTCTTCTCTTAGTTTCTGTAGATTTAGTCTCAAGACATGTAAGTTTAGTCATAAATTACATTTTTTAGTAGTTTGTTTGTGGGTAATTTGAAATATAATGGATGGTACATAAATGTTCTCCAATTCTAAAATGACCCATAGGCCTCTCATCTGTTAGTAAATATGGTTTCTATGAGCATGCACCTTCAGATCGTTGGGGTGGTGGTGTGTCCACGCCAGCAGCATAGCAGCAAACAGATCTCCGGTTCCCACAAAGACAGCGTCTACTTTGGGAACTTCTATCCGAACTCTTTGCGTGGTCCGGCTGCCATCGGGACGAACTGAGCAGCACACAGAAACAACACTATAAATCCTGTGTCCATCACCTACGAGCCTGAACAGTTAGGCCCACCCACCGTGACGCTGGCTGCCCAGAGACACCAGGAAACGATCTCCCAGTCGAGGGGGGAGATCAGAGGAGGTGATGACCACAGTGTCTGGGCCCATGGCGTGGAGGAGATCCATCACCTGCAGACCGTTAGTGACTTATGAATAGGAGATACATAGAAGTCAAGTGACAAAGAGCATCCCTTACCTCCACAGCATCTTTCTGTGTGCTAATGTTCTTTCCCGTCAATAACCTAAAACACAAACAAAACATTAAGGTCAACAGATCTGAAGCGCCTTTCTTCAAATCATTTTAGAACAAATCAGGAAAATGTTTTCCAGTTTTTCCATCCTCAAAGTTTAGCTGGCTACAGTTCCAGTTGATCGACGACAAAAGGATAGTAAATGAAAATGACTGTAAAAACTAGAAAAGACTCACAGTCCTTTCATCTGAACTGATAACAGTGTTTCCAACAGAAAAGATGTTTCTCAACACGTTTTTTTTACATTTCAAGTGAAAATAGCAAAAAACACCCACCATTTAGATGATCATTTTACAGACGTGTTCCAGAGTGACTTCTCTCTCCACCATGCTAGCGACAGTCATATGGCGTCATATGACTGATCACCAGATTTTTAATTTTATATTATTTTTTTTCTTCAAGTTATCATCTATATTTCCAACTAAATTATTATTTAGCACTTATTTCTGTAAACTGAAAATCATTCTTTTTTTTATCTACAAAAAGTTTAACTTTGAAAATGAGAACATTCAACAACATTTTACTTCAGTAAAAGGGTCAGCATACGTCCAGTTTAGTTTATATACTTAAAATCCAGCATTATTATGCAATTAAAGAGCAATAATTACATTGCCTGAAGTGTATTTCACTATGCTTTACTATGTTTGTAAAGATCGTGAATCTGCGATCTCCAAGATATTTCAAATAATCAAACTCAAATTTTCTGGAACAGATCACAACTATTTGGATTCTTGTTACAGCCCTAATGACTTGTATTCTGACTTTGGAAAGTCCTTACATTGTTTTATTATCTATAATTCAAGAAAATTATTTAAAATCAAGTATTTACCTCATCAATTTAATCAATAAAACCCTTTTAAAACTATTTTTTGACATTTTATACATTGAAGGGGGATTTTGCAAAGGAGATGATTCAACGATTATGGACTCACTCAGCTTCAAACTGGTTAGGGGTGATGATGTCTGCGACAGGAACCACTTTATTCTTGTAGACTGGATAAAGGTTCTGAGGCACGTACTGAGAAGAGTCAAAATAAGCAAATATTTACAAGAAGAAGTTCAATAGTTAAAAAGAAAACTGTGCTGACACGAAAGTCACACAATGGCGATCAAAGGTTTGGGTCCCCCAGGTAAACTGTTCCATTATTGTGCATAAAGAAGCCAAGGGAAGATAGAAATTTTTTTTTAGGAGATTACAGATGAGACTTCCTTGTAATATTTCAAAAAATTAGGCTATATTTCAGGAAACCAAAAAAAGGTCAGTGCAAAAGTTTGGGCACCCTGCAGAACCTTGTACTGCCCCTCTTGGTTGGTATGCCAGCTTGTAAAGACTTTTTGTAGCCAGACAAGAGTCTCTCAGTTCTTGTTTGAGGTATCTTCATCCATTCTTCTATCCCAAAGTCTTCCAGTTCTTTCAGAGTTCTGGGAGGTCTTTTACCCACGGCCTTTTTCAGGTCTATCCATAGATTTTCTATCACGTTGAGGTCAGCTGATTGGGAAGGCCGCAGCTAAACCTTCCTTTCTGCCCCTTAATGTGTGCCAGCGTGGCTTTGGAGGTGTTTAGGATCATTGTTGATTTGTAAAAGTCATCCTCTCTTCAACTTCAGCTTTCTCACAGATGCCATCAAGTCAGTGTCCAAAATTTGCTAAAATTTGGTTTGATCCATTCTTCCTTCTCCTCATGAAATGTTATGTGTCGCTGGCTGCAATACCACTCCAGAGCATGATTGACAGTTGGACAGAGACTCTTTTCATTAAAGTCTGTGCCCTTCCTTCTCCAAACGTACCTTCGCTCATTCCCGCCAAAAAGTTTCATTGTAACCTTGTTGCTCTCCAGGTTTTTTCTTATATTCATTTGCCAACTTCAAATGAGGAATTTTGTGGCGAGAATGTAGAAGAGGTTTTCTTTTGATGACTCTTCCATAAAGACCATATTTGTACAAGGATCTCTTCACAGTAGAACAGTTTAGCTCAACCCCAGAGTCTGCCAGGTCTTTCTGGAGAGATGGTGCAGTGAGACTTAGGTTGGGACTTGCTTTTCTCTCAATCCTGTGAGCTTCTGTGTCTCAGATTTTTCCTGGTCTTCCAGATCTTGTTTTAACTTCCACTCTTCCTGTTGACTGCCATTTCTCAATTACACTCCGAACAAAAGATACTGGCATCTGAAAATGCTTTGCTAACTCCCTACAGCCTTCTCTTTTTTCTGTGAGCATCAACTATTTTAAGTTTCAGTGCTCTAGACAACTGCTTGGAAAAACCCATGATGCTGATTGTTGGGGCAAAGTCAGATGACTCAGAATATTTCATATTTTTGCGATTTAAATCATCTGGTTTTTGCAAATGATTGTGAACAATTCATGACACTGCCTCGTCTCGGCTTTTTCAATGGCAGCGGTTCATGGTAGAAATGCTGCAGGGTGCCCAAATATTTGCACACTGCATTTTTTTTGGCTATTTTGAAAAAATAAATTTATAAAGCCTAATTTTTTTTATTTATTACAAGAATGTCTCATTTTTAATCGGATGCCTTTTGTAGAGTGTTCCATTTCCTTGGCTTCTTTATGCACAATAATAGAATGTTTTACCTGGTGCGCCCAAACTTTTGATTTGCACTCTTCATCATAAAAACAAAATTAAAAAGAAACTCCACAGCATTAAAAAAAATAAAAAAGATATAAACAAGAGCAGAGGAGCATGACGTCTATGTCAGAAGTAATGAACACAAGCCCAAAGATCCCACCACCACCGAAAGCACACCGTCCTCTAGGACCAACAGAATAGATCCCAAGTGCCCAGAGTTTCAGGGCGATGAGTTCAATATTTAAAATAGTCTGACCCAAATATTATAAACAAATAGAGATTTTTTTTTGTTTATACCTGAAATGTGAGTGTGGGTCTGATGCTGTTCATATTTCATTTTACCACCAGCTAAAAAGATTCCAATAAACTAACAAAATCTGTGAAAGATGAACAACCCATTAACTGCTTGGAGGACTTAAAGATTTATTTCCAAGGTAGCTTTAAAACAATCGAGAGGCTCTGGAGTTTAGCCATCAGTAAGTGATAAGCTCACAGGGGTAAACCAGGCCCTAGGAGAGACGGTCAGACGATCGTCCTAGCAACACCTCTCGTCTCTCTAAGGAGAACCAAACCATTAAAGAAACCCTTCTGGATCTTCAAGCTTGAAGCATGAGGGCACAACCTGGTCATCTCTGGGATTCAAGAGGAGGCAGGAGAAGACCAGGAGAAGGCCAGGGTGAAATTCTTAATGGAAGCCCAGATGAAGCTTCCGAAGCAGGAGGTGCAGAAGATTGCCTTCCAGAGATTTTTCAATGAAAAGTCTGCATAAACGCCCATAAACCCGTGTTTCGGGCTTCTGCGTTAAAGATCGTCACGTGCACGCATCGCTACAAAAAATTTCGTTCTCGAGCTCTACAGCGTGTTCTAAATGATTATGCATGTGATAGTTTTCTATGATTTTTTTAAAACTCAATGCAAATTACAGTTAGCATATTTTGAAGTAACTAACCATTAGAGTATATATTAATTGTTTATGAACAAACCTCCAAAAGATTTCAGTATTTTTTAATACAAACCTTTAAATGTTCCACATTACTTACACACAAAGTTCCACAACATTTGATAGATTCAAAAGAACTGAAAATGGTCATTTGTTGAATTTTCTGCATTAGGTCATATTTACTAAAATCAAAAGCTATTCCAATGAAAACTATGACTCTGACAATGACAAGAACAAACCCAAACACTGAAACCCGGAAAGATCAGGCACAGGGATTTGGCAGAGTAAGAGTTTTATTGTTCTTGGACGTAGGCGAGGAAATCCATGGAGAAAAAACACTGGAGGAGTGTGAGACGAGGAGAGAACCAGACGGTAAGTATTCCTCTTGCTTGCTGTGGGATCTTTGTGGCGAGGCGAATGAGGATAAGGCGGGCAGGCGGCAGAGCGTGGCGTAGAGAAGTGGCTTGGCTGGAGGTCTTGGCGTCGGGATGGTATGACGGATCAGGAACGTGAGATGAACCCAGGTCAGCACTTGGTGGATGAGGTTGGTCCATAATAGGCAACGAACTGGCGATGAATACTGGCCATCCTAAATACTGCAGGGTTGATGAGGGAAGTGCCAGCAGCTGGGTCCAATCAGTGGGAGAAGAGACAGAGAAGGGAGGGGGGAGAGGACTCCCGGAGGTACCATGACTCTCCATAGGTCAAGTTCAATTTAAACACAAGACCCATTATTTTGTAGCAGCTCCACAATTCTTGCATTCATTGAACTTGTGTGTTTATAGATTTTCTGCCTAAATTTCTTTGCATGTCAGAATAGCCCCCCAGAGCTGCTGTTTGGATGGGAACTGCCTCCCACCCTCACAGAGATTTTGCTTGAAGATTCTCCAAAGGTTTTTGATAATGTTGGTCAGGGGAGGATGGGGGCATCGACATCAGTTTATCTCTTTTTCTGCCCATATTAGCCAATGTTGCAGAGGTATTTCTTTCAGGGTGAGATGGCTTTTTTTTTTAGATGTATTTTATATTGTTTTTATACTATTTATTGTGATTTTATTTTTACTATTTGATTTGACTATTTTGCACCTCAATCCCGTTGTACAATGTTGCAATGACAATAAAGACTATCTATCTATCAATCTATGGCGCATTGTCATGCATGAAGAGGTCCTTCAGGGACCCTAAAGGGGTTGACCAGCTCTCTCTTCATGATTACAGCCCCATAACATGACTCCACCACTTCCTTGATGACATTGCAGCCTTGTTGGGACACAGCAGCCACACTCCAACTACCCACTACTTGTTCAGGGGAGGGGCAAATAGAAGGTTTACTTAGAACTGCAGGCCTCTGGAGGATCCTACATCTTGATATTGGTGGGACTTCGGAGACACCAGCAGCTTCAAATATGTGCTTGTTTCTTTTTAATGGTATTTTAGCAGCAGCTCTCTCAATACAATGTATTTGTCTGGCAGAAACTTTTCTTATTCTGCTTTTATCTGCATGTGTGCTCTGAATCAGCCACAAATCTCTTCACGGGCCTAAACCATGCAAAACGAATTTGAGCTTTTATGTGCATTATAATGTTCATTCCTAAAGAAAAGAGACATTTTATTTTATATTCACAATATGCACATAGGGGTGTGACGATAACCGCATCACCGTGGTGATCATCTCATCACCTTTTTTTTTTTTTGAAAGTTCTGCATATGGTGCAGGATTTGATCTATAATAAACACAATCCTCTTTGCTAATAATTTACTTTTTCTGCGAGTCCTGTGTTCAAACTTCAAGGGCTTCTGGAGGAATTTCCATTGTATTCATTTCCATTACAAGCTGCCTGTGTTCTTGAGTGTGCGACACGGCCGTCCGTCGGAGGATTTTGTGTTGGGGGGGTCACAAGAGTATCGTCACTGCGACTGTTGCTGTTTCATCACTGCGGTGATCAAAAATCCCACACCGTCACAGCTGTACTCCTGAGTGGTTTAATAAAGAATCAATTACCGTTCTTCTAGGGGAAACCTTTGTAATAATGTTCCCCGTCACTCTGTAACAACAAACATGAACGTGCGTGCACCCCCAACACTTGTGTGCGCTCTCACTCACTCTTGCCTGGAATGGGCTCTTTCCTCTTACACACGCAGCGCGCTGACACACTTACACATACTTATTCTACAACACCTATTTAGTTAGTTCATTAGTAAGATAGTTTTTGCTGTTATTTATTAATGAAGAATACTGCGTTGTAATTATTAAATGTATTCATTTGCGACTCAGGCAGCCCGGGGGGGGGGGGGGGGGGGGTAACCACGACACCGCAACTACTGCTGCTTCATCACCGTGGTGATCAAAAATCCCACACCGTCATAGCTCTAAATGCACATCCATCTTTGTAAAAGTTTGGATGTTGTTTGTTTTCATGGACGAGACCACGACACGCTGCTGAAGGCCAACTAAGTCTAGGTTGAAGTCAGGAAATGGGGGGATCCTACACGGAGCGGAAGCCGTGCCTTAGAGGACAAGTCGTCTTACTTCCGGGTTGGAAAAGAACTCAGGAAAATAACTAATATATAATTAAAAAATTTGTTCTTTAGTGTGCCAATGGTGATATATTATTATATACATGGATATTGTTTACTATAAAAGGCTTAAGAATAGCATGGTATAGGGCCTTTAATACGACGATGATCGCGCTTACGTTTTTGTGAAGTATCCAAGGTTTTCCATACCTTGTCCAAAGTATTTAACTATTTCAGGCTTTTCAGCAGCAGAGATCCTTTTTCTTTACCATATTGCTTAGAAATGTTGGTCTGCTTAATAATGTGGAACATCCTTCTTTAGTAATTTTTCCTTTTACTGAACTCACCTGACAAACTAATGATCACAGGTGTCTGAGATTGATGTCAGTGATCCAAAGAGCCACGAGACAAAATATCATCCATGAGTTTAATTGAAAAACAAAGAATTTGATCTTTTTGAAACTTAAATACAATTTGCATAATAATTTGGAATGCACTTTACATACGTATCCGTTCATTGAACAGATGTTGAAAGTTTAACCAGTTGAACCTTCGACTAGTGGAATGCCATACACCTGAACTTTTACCAGTTAGGGAGCCAGATTTGGTAGTGACGTATGGATGGCATCTTTTTCAAAACAAAGAAGTGCCAACTGGTTGAAAATTGACCATGGCGGAGAGGTTAATAACTGTGGTTTCTGCCCAGCCAGAATTCTATGGCTGGCAGTCCAGCCAGACACCCAGTCCAGGGCTAGCAGGACCGCTCCCACCCCCAACGCCAAGAGTGCAGTTCCCAGACAAGCCGCCCACAACCTCCCAGGAATTCCGAGCCGTCCCCCCTCCCAACCCCAGGCACGACCCAGGGCCCCCCAAGAGAGACCCGTCACATACTCCAGAAAACCACCCTCCCAACCCGCGGGATGTCGAGAGAGACCAAGGCAGGGGCCGCCCACCTCCGCCCATGAGGAAGTGGGGGGTCCCTAAGGAGCGTAGTCAAAATTGCCCTGACCAGGCTCACCCATAGTTGGAATCTTGGAGGGGGCCAACGCTCAAGGGCAAATGACCAAAACCAACTCCACAGGGACATGGACACCCTCAGCTCAGATGTAATATGCTCCGTGGTTCATGGTCCATCCGAGAACTCAGGGATCCTTCCTGTTTGTGTGGAGAAGGGCCTAGGCAGCCAGCCCCCAAGGGACACGGTCCCCGTTGCAGAGGTCCTGGTGTCCCACACAAGAGACGGGGTAGGGGACAGATGATCAGACGTCCCATCTTCCTTGTGTAAGGTCTGTGATGTTTGCTTGTGCATGTGTGTTGGCATGTATATAGTGGAGGCGTAAGGAGTGTGTGTAATAAAGGTGCAGTTAAAATTGGCGGGTAGGGCACTGAGAGGACATCACTTGATTGCTCACAGTGATGTCTAAACCCCCTCCCCACCAAGAGGCCCTAAATTCTCTAAGGTGCAGTTAAAATTGGCAGATGAGAAGCTGAGAAGATATCTTTTGCTTGCTGGCAGTGATGTCCAAGCACCCCCACTACCAAGGGTTCTACATGCCTAAGGTGCAATTAAAATCATGAAAATCCCAAAGTGCATCGCATGCTGACCACTCCTCCTCATTGCCTTATTAAGACCACCCCATTACTGCAAAGCATGCAGAATGATCTAACTCGCTGGGGCCAACCTGTCCCTCAAGGGCAAAGTAGCCACATAAACCTGCAAGACGAGAAGAGAGAAACCTGCAAAAAGCTGTGGAGGCTTAGAACTACCTAACTTACACAACTATTTTCTTGCCAGTAGAATACAGAAAAAGGAAATCTGCTGTTTGATCATATTGGCTTGGAAAAAATGAGTTGGGGGGGGGGGGTATACAGGGGCTAGGGAAACTTTGGGCTCAAGGTTTGGGGGACAGTATTGATCAATTGGGGGTCAGTCAGGAAGCTGTACTCTAACTATCCCCCCTTTCCTCACATGACAAGTCATTAGGGTAGGGCTGTGACGATAACCGCATCACCGCATCAACGCGGTGATGAGGTCATCACCGCGGTGATGACCTCATCACCGCACTTTTTTTTACGCACTTTTTTTTACGCAATTTTTTTACTTTTTGCATATGGTGCGTGTTTGGAACTATAATAAACACATTAAACACATTCATCTTTGCTTATAATTTAGGTTTTTGGGTTAGAGACGGTAGCAGTGAGACAGAGACAAGAGGCTGAGATGGAGGTAGCGGAGATGAAGATGTTGAGGTTCTCCTTAGGAGTGACCAGGTTAGACAGGATAAGGAACGAGTACATCAGAGGGACGGCTCATGTTGCCTGTGTTAGCGACAAAGTCAGAGAAGCCAGACTGAGATGGTTTGGACATGTTCAGAGGAGGGATAGTGGATATATTGGTAGAAGGATGTTGGAGATGGAGCTGCCTGGCAGGAGGGCAAGAGGACGGCCAAAGAGGAGATACATGGATGTCTTAACAGAGGACATGAAGTTGGCTAATGTTAGGGTAGAAGATGTCCATGATAGAGTGAGGTGGAAAAGGATGATTCGCTGTGGCGACCCCTGATGGGAAAAGCCGAAAGAGAAAGGATCTTTGCTTATAATTTACTTTTTCTGCTAGTCCTGTGTTCAGACTTTCCTTCATTCTTTCAGATTGTTGTCTCCTTTTCTCCCATCGCGCGTGCTCTCACTGTCTGCCTCTGCGCTGCACGTGGCACGCGGCTCCCTTTACACTTACACAAACAGGCGCGCGCTTTCAGAAGCACACATCCTTATTCTACAACAGAAGTTTCCGTCTCGCAAGGAAATACGATAAATTCAATGCTTTCTAATTGTTAATTTCCATTGTATTCATTTCCGTTATAAGCTGCGTGCGTTCTTAAGTGCGGGACACGGCCGCCCACCGGAGGATTTTGTGTTGGAAGGGGTGGTGGGGGGGGTGGTGGATATTACTGTCCTCCTTCACTTCGTAACACCAAACATGAACGCGCGCTGTTAGATTTCCATGAATATCACTACATGTTTTGTTTGGGAACTATTTTTTGCAGCGTAACGTTACGTTTCTATATAAACAAAGGCGGAGCTTCCTGCCCCGCGTTCTTCATGGGTGTCAGGCTTCATGGCTACCGGAAAGGGGACAGTGTCTGCAGTCTGTTTATTACTGGAATATATATAATATTCTGAGAAGATGTCTGTACCAGAGAGCACAGGTAAAACTTGCGTGCAGCTCCAGAGCGGTCCGCTGCAGAAGAATCAACACGCACCCCCAACACACGTGTGCGCACCTTCCTCCTATACCTACACAAGACGCTCCGCGCTCACACACACAGTCAATCTACAACGCCTATAGTTAGTTCACCAGTTAGATATGTAGTTGTTAGTTGTAACTGTTGTTTGTTAATAAAGACTAGTACGTTGTAATTGTATTTATTTCCGATGCGGCCGTCGGGGGATTTTGTGGTTTTTTTCGTTGTTTTGTTTTTTTTGGGTTTTTTTTTGGGGGGTGGGGGTTGGGGTGCGGTTAACCGTGAAAAATTCGACACCGTCACAGCTCTACATTAGGGTGTTGGGGAGGGGGTCAATATGGGGGTTGATCCCCTCCCCTGGTCACCATTTAGGGCCTTCCCCTCTGCACCCTAAACATGTAGGGTCCCAAGCCGCCTTTTTTTTAATCTTTTACACACACGTCTTACCCTACTAGATACACGCACACACACACACACACACACACCCACATACACACACACGTACATTACACAAGGAACGTGGGCCCAGTGATCTTCTCCCATCCTTTGTTGGGAGAACCAGGCTCAGTGGCGCTAGCTGTGTTCCTGTGGTGATGGCTTCTTAGGCCTAGTGGTCCTCTCTCCACTGGAGGGGGATCCCTGCGTTCTCTGGCTAGGCCAGGAACCGGGGATCAAATCACATCTGACCCTGGGGGGTCTGAGTCCCTGTAGTGTTGGTTCTAATCTTTGCCTCAGAGCCAGGCCCTCCTCCAAATTCCCAACAGTGGGTGAACTTGGTTGGCCCATGTTTAACATGCTCTCCTCTTGAGTGGAGGGGGGGGGGGGGGGTTGCCTTGCTCTCTACTGGACTGGTGCCTGGGGTTGGTTCCCAGAACCCCTGGGTGGTGGGCTGCTTGTCTGGGGCTGGGGGCCCCTCAGGAGAGTGTGACCCTCTCTGTGCCCTCTCGCTCTCTGAGGCTGGAGGCCCCTGTCTGGTTGGCTGACATTGGGTTGCCTGGCGGGTGGATTACCTCGATTTGCTATACTGCAATGGTGTCTGGGGGACCCTTGCAGCCACTGGTGCCTCGCTTTCGGGGGGGCTCTAAGTGTGGGGGTTACATTCCATCATTCACCCCAGTAGAACACAAACACAATCACCTTAGCACTAATAGGGTCATTGATAGGATGATATGCTTGACATGTCCAGGAACTTGTTGCAGGGAAGGGCACAGGATTTTAGAGGGGCAGGGGCTCATAGTTTGTAAAGGAAAAAAAACTTTATTTTTTGTCCTAAAACAATACGGAAATCAAGTAGAAGTGGAAAATAAACAACTAATAGATAAATACTCAGCTCCTGTAGGTAAAAGTGATAGAATTGTCTTTTTCTTTTATATAAACAAATTATTGTCAACATGTGTTTGTTCACATTATCATAGACTTGGAAGATATTAAAGCAATTAACACTGGACGCTATTTATTTTGGCACAATGTGCTGCAGGCATAATCAACATGAATGACGTTTAATCCAGACGCTAATATTTTAAACACAGACATCCTACAACTTTTATCCTTAGAATGCTGAAATTATTAATAATATTTAAGTAAGTCATACTGTTGCTGTGAGGATTCTGTCCTTTAGTTCAGTTTTTCAGTGGTGTTTCTGGTCATGTTCTGTCCTCAGTCAGTCACTCTCGCTCCAGGTTCATGTTAATCATCCACGGTTGTTTTCATTTCTATTCATTATCTTCAGTGAGTGGACGTCTCTGGATTTTAATACTACGTTGACATTTTTAAAATTTGTCCACAATATTTGGTAAATAAAGTTTTATACAGTGGGTATTGTCACCAATATCAAACCCGTCAGGTCAGCTATGGTTGTTTGATTGTTCCTTTTCTAAGATCTAACTTTTCTAAAATGTAAACCATATTTAATCTCATTGAATCAGTGGACGGGACTAGCTAGAGCAGAACTCTCAGATTCAAGTACTTCACTGTTACGTGTCTCTTCAGTTCTCTGTGGGGCAGCAGCTTCTCTCACTGTCCCCGGTTGTCCCTAACTCTCTCTGGTGGCTCTGAGTCCAAGCGGAGCTGCAAAGATAGAAGCGGCAGCTCAGAACCCCCGGGTTACAAGAAAATGAGTTAGAAAGAATACAGGGGAATTTTGTAGCAATATTTTATTCTTGTTTCTCTGACAGAAATGTATGAATGTTAATACAAAAAAAAGGGCACTTTTTATTATGAGGCCTCACGAGCAGGGGCGCAACTACCTAATTTCATAGGGGTATGCGGCCACCTTAAAAAACATGCCCCCCCTACCACCACCATCACACACACACACACACACACACACATAAACACACAGACATAAATGCACATGATAAACATGCTAAACATCCACACAACACACTGTTATTGTTTAAATCAGGGGTGTCAAACTCATTTTGCTTCGGGGGCCACATTCAACCCGTCTGATCTCAAGTGGGCCGGACCAGTAACAAAAAAGCAAAATAAAGCAGCTTTGTTTTTGTTCATTTACTCAATTGGAAAAAATGCCTCAACCAATGTGGTCTAATCATTTCTTATTCATTCACAAATGCCAATGGATCTTAAAGAAATTTAATTTCACTTAAAAAAGGTCTACTCAATTTTACACAGACTGAATATTTTACATCGGACACTGAAGAAATCTTAATAATAAACTCAAGAGGGGCTACGGAAAAAAATGAAACACCCTACCTAGAATGTAGATGTGCAAATCAATGAAAAATTAAACTAAGTTAAACTTGCAAACATTTGTGAACATAAGAATTCAGAGTTAACCTCCTTTCTCTCCTGAAACTTCACCCCGCCATTAATATCAGGACTTAGATGCTGTGCAGCAACACATTTACTGTTATTCAAGTGTGCAAAAACACAATGAAATGTCCAAGAATCTTTTCCTGGTTTGCTGCCTGAATTTTGTGATAACACCTGCCTTCTTCCTAACCTTTAAAGGGCGCCATCCGTGACCAAACTGACGTCACGTGACCAGTTCACTCCAACATTGTCCAGCACAGTAACTAGAGAGCTGACTATGTCATCAGTTGTTGTTGTGTCCATCAACTCCAATGTGACAGTCTCTTTAACACCTCTAATAAATATGCACAGCTGTACATGTCTGTGATGTTGGTGCTTTCATCAATAATGACTGAAAATGCAATACATGACTGGATTCCTTCATTTGGCGCCCAAGTCTCCTCAGAGATGTTGGATCTGTAATTGTAATCCTTGATAGACTCATGTTGGCAAAGGTCAACTGCTTTTTGGGAACAAGACTTCTGTGGCCTTCAGCATTTTTCAATAAGTTCACAATCAGAAAATGGTTTGGATGTTTGCTCCAACTTGTCTGCAATAAAGTAGCTAGGTGTCACTGCTCCATCACTGACGTCACGGTTGCAGTAAATGCAGATGGTTATTTTATCAGTCCAGCTAATAGTTGGTAAATCTTCTCTTTTCTTAACTGCAAACGGTGAAACTTTTCTTTATGGTGAGTCTCATAGTGGTGCTGAATTTTATATTCTTTGAGCACTGCAACCTGTTGATGACATACCTATTACACAGGTTTTGCATTCAGCTCCATGAACAAATAAAACTCTTTCAATTTTTCCTGGAAAGCTCAGCACTCCACTCCAACCTTGTTTTATCTTTCTGTCAACATTTTGTTCATTATTGTGTCACTACTGATCATTCTTATAGCAATTTAACAGTGGTGAGGCTCACTAGGAACCAAACTACATCTTACCCAGACACAGAGCTGATAGGTTTCCCTTTTTTCACCTGCAGATATTTGCTGTTTCATCTGTTTGGCTTTTCCTTTGCTCCCCCTAGTGGCGGAATTGCGCATTTCGGTTGCTTCTTTAAAAAAAATCATAACTCGCCACAGGAATGGAATAGAAACGTGCTTTCTTTTTAAACATCCTTTTGATTTTTACTCTTCATGTGTGGGATGGACTAAACCACCTGGCGGGCCTGATACAGCCCGCGGGCCGTATGATTGACACTCCTGGTTTAAAGGTATAAATCTCATTACTTCTTCTGGATATGACCCAGCAGAACATTGTTGTGAGCTATTTTCTACCATGTTTTGCCTCAATGATTTCCCAAATATTTGTGGTGACGGCCATTCAGAAGGATCCTCTGAGTAATGCCTTTGCCTCAGCCCCCTCCTCTGTACATCTCTATCTTCTCCCTCTTCATCATCAGCTGATCGTCTCTCTATCATCATCATCTTCATCTGAACCTCTCTCCTCATTCTTCTCTGTTGGGACTGATTGTCATGTATGACTGCACTTGTTTTCCCAAAAATAGGTGAACAGGTGTTCAGCAGAAGTTTAAAGCAGAGTGAGCATCTAGGTTTTTGTGACTTCAATAGTTTAATGATTCCTCCCTGAAGTCATCTCTGCTCTCTCTGACATCAGATGCATCACCAACCTCACATCTGTCTCCTTCACCTCTTTCTGTGTTCTTCTCCACTAAATCATACGGTCAAGCAACAATTATTTTTATGTTTTGAATAAATTAAACATCTAGCTAATGCATGTTTTTTTAAATGAAGAAAACTATTTAAAAATGACTGACTGGGTCTGAACTGGCTTTGCCCTGAACGTCCACCATCAGACCAGCCTGTTTCTTTCCTCCATCTGTCCTGATTCTTTCTCTCTTTCGTCTTTCTCTCCATCCTCACAGCCGTTTGATACAAACTTTGTGTTAGGAAGATTTTAAAAGAATAAAATATATGTGAAAATAAGACATTTTTTATTTTAAATTATATTTGTGTTGGATATCACTTAGTGGTGTAATAGAATAGAATAGATTTATTTATTGTTGTCAAACATTTCCAAATGTTCTAATAAAATCCAAAACGTCGTTCAGCCAAAGTGATAATAAAAGCAAAAGGCTGTCAACTAAATAGTCACTCAAAAAAAAGATTATCCAAACTTTTAACAATATAAAAACAAAACAAAAACACCATCTAACCCGCCATCACACATACTTCTCCCTTCTTCTGCCTATAGGAGCAGCTTTTATCATCATTTAGTGCTGTTTCAGTCAAAGGATGAACTTTTTAAGTGTTTTGGTACACAGTTAAATAAATTATTTAAAACAAAATCAGCACAAACAAGCTCCTTTATTTTCTCTTCATGATCAGTGATGCTGTAAATCCTGCTCAATACAGCTGCAGGACACTTGGGACCATTTTACCATTGTAGCTTTAGCCTGAATGTTTCCAAGCCGGTTTTTACCACTGCTGACTGTCTCTTAATCATTTAGAGGAGCTTTTCTTCATTCACACCACATCTTTGTCCCTTTTGTCTTTCTATTTTAAGCGCGCTGTCATCAGATGATCACACAATTCAAATAAAAACAATCAACAGCGCGCCCTCGCGCGCGTCTCAGTGAGAGCACGAAGGAGGGAGGAGCGGCTGCAGCGGGGGCGCCCCATCAGTGACGATGTGCTTCTGTTACTGATCATATCATGTACATAAATGTCCACAAACAGCTGTGAAATTAAAAAATACGGACTATAATTAATTTCCACAACTTCGGTTTGGCGCCCCCTTTGGCCGGCAGCCCTATGCGGCGCATATGCTGCATACCCACTAGCACCCCTAGGGCCCTATGAGTGCATGTGCCTGTTTCTACCCCTCCTACTTCTTATTCATCGTCCAAATTCTTTAACCCCCTTTTCTCCCCTTTCCTTTGTACCCGCATCCCCCACCTTCTCCTTCTCTCCTCTTTTTCCGTCTGCTCAAACATAAATGTAAACAAACATCATTAATATAAATAAAGTTCAACCTCAAATACAAAAGAGGTTTATACAAATATAAACCTCATGTGTCAAAAGATTCATAATTCCCTGTTGTAACAGTAAAACATGTCTAACACAAGAGGCCTTTAGCTCTTATCTGTTTGCTCAGCTGTTGGACAGGAAAAGTTTAAAAAAAAGACATAAAATGCTGTGAAAAAAAAACCATCCATTTGATCTTTGCTTTCATGTTCAGTTAAAACAGAAGCATTTACTTAATTGCAGTTTTGTATTTCAGTAATATTAGTAATATTTCATACAAACAGACCTCCACCACCACATATACACCAAGACACAAACACATCTGTGTGAAAGCAGAAATCTCACCATAGATCCATGATCACCAAGGACAGGGTCACACACTGCCAAGACACAAACAGACAATCAACTATTAATGCGTTTAAAAAAAGCATCATTAAGTCATCTTCATCATCTTATTCTTCATTGTAGGGATAACACCTGTGGGCAAGAAGGATCCCCTGCAGGTTTAAAAAAGCCTCTTACTAAAGACTCTGTTTTTGGGTCATAAAGATGGTCAATATTTTCTAGCGTTGGGTTCATCCTTTCTTTAAACAATCAGCTCTAGAGGCTTCAGAGCAGAGGCCAGGACAGAGACAGCCGTCTTTATCAGTTTGTTCTCGTCTTAAATCCTTGATGCTGCTAGCCCAGGACAGAAAAGGTGGGGTTCAGTCCCCAGTGTTACACCCAAGCTACTGATCATCTGTTCACTATAAAACTGTGTTCTCATTGTGAGGTCATCCTTTAATCGGGTAATTGCGGAGGCGTCCAGCTGAGCTTTCCGATTATAAACCAGATGAGTTACTAATCATAATCACTGACCTTAAACCTTGTTAGCTAATAATCATAAATCCCGTTATGTACTAACCATAAAAAATACTGGTTACTGACTGTGCACCAACTGTAAACCAGGTTACATACAGATCAAAAACCAGGATAGTTACCTACTAAACAGAAGGTAGTTAGTGATTGTACCAGGTACTTGCTGACCATAAACAAGGTCATTTACTGCCATTGAATCAGATTTGAACTGACTATACAACCAGGTTCATTGGTAACCATAAACCAGGTTTTGGTTACTTTCTGACAGTTAGTTATGAAGCATATTAGAGACAATAAACCAAGTTAATTACTCACCATAATTCCTGTTATCACAGAAACCAGTGAACCACGTTAGTTACTGACTACACTCACCGGCCACTTTATTATGCACACCTGTTAGACTGCTCATTAATGCAAATTTCTATTCAACCAATCACATGGCAGCAACTCAGTACATTTAGGCAATTTAGGCCTTTTTTAAGAAGAGGCTTAAGACCCACCTTTTAATTCTGCTTTTAGTTGGTCGTATCTGCTTATTTATTCTATTAGTTGTAATACATATTATTTTATTTATTTTTTATTTATTTTTATTTTATGTACTTGTTCTTATTCTCAGTTTTGTGTTTTTATATCCATATTATTATTATTAAGATTGTGAGCATGTTTGCTCGGGTTGTGCCGATGGACGGTGATGGGTGACTGACCTCACGATGGAGAGACACCATCGTGAGGTCTCGTCGCCTGGGGGTCTCTCCTCCCCTCTCCTGGTCTGGCTGGGTAGGATCTGGTTCCCCTTATGAACACATAGTTCACTTCGGCAGCATGCATGTATCTCCATCCCCACGTGCACACTGCCACACTGCTCCCTGTATGCTTCATCCCTCCTCCTAACCCACAGTGTATTGATGGACAGATATTTTCCACTCATCTTAGTGTCAGATTTTCACCTTTGGATGTAATATTTTTCTTTCCAGCAGATCTGGTATAATTGTTTCAGCTTAAATTAATAACTTATTCAAATCAGTGCTTGTTTCCCCCACTTTCTCCACTTCTCTTCCTTTTGTTCTCTTCCACCCCCCACCCCCCCTCACATTATTCCCCTCTCCCTCCCCACACACACTAAATGTAGCAAATAAATAAAAAATAATAAAATAACAAAAAGGGGTTTATAAAAATTTACACTCTTGTTTTCTAAAGTTCTATAACCTCTTTCTGTGATAGTAAAACCTGTCCAACACAAAAGGCCTTCAGCTCTAATCTGTTTGCTCAGCTGTTGGACAGAACAAGTTAAAAAAAATGTTTAGCATATTATTACAAGTTTAGCCCCAGTGTTTCTTGTGGGGATCTTTTCTGCCAGGACTTGCTGGCTTGGTTGGTGGTTGTTGGCTCCGTTGGCACCCTAGCTGGGGTGGCTGGACTTTGACATTGCAGCCTGTGGACCCTGTTGCTGTCCTGGTCTGGGTGGGCTCTGTGGCAATATTCCCATGGCCTAGCTGGCCCCTGGTATGAAGACATTCCCATATACTGTTTCCTCAAAGCAGAGCCAAGCCTTAAATTTCCTTTAGAGGTTACTTTTATAAGTATTCATTGTGTGGGGTCATGTGTCATGTGTCATGTTAACAGAGAGTAGTGGGAAGGGTGGGTTGGGTTTTTATTGTAACATTGTGTGTGTTTTGGTTTTAAATGTTAAAGTGCTTCGAGTTGCACAAGGTAAGAGAAGGGCTTTTTTATAAATAAAGTTTGATTTGATTTGAATTGATTTGATTGATGTCTAGACGATCTGCTGCAGTTCAAACTGGGCCTCAGACTGGAGAAAAAAGGTGACTGAAGTGACTTTGAATGTGGCATGGTTGTTGGTGCCACACGGGCTGGTCTGAGGATTTCAGAAACTGCTGATATACTTGGATTTTCCCCCACAACCATCTCTGGGGTTTATAGAAAATGGTCCGAAAAAGAGAAAACATCCAGTGAGCCACAGTTCAGTGGGCAGAAACGCCTTGTTGATGCCAGAGGTCAGATGGGAATGGCCAGACCAGTTGAGACCAGCTGATAGAAAGACAACATCTCTGAACGCACAACACATCCAACATTGAGGCAGATATGATACATCAGCAGAAGACCACACTGGGTGCTAAGAACAGGAAACTAAGGCTACAATTCAGACTCACCAAAACTGGTTACTAGAAAATTGGAAAAAAAGTTGTCTGGTCTGATGAGTCTCAATTTCTTCTGCAACATTCAGATGGTCACAATTGGCATCAATAACATGTAAGCATGGATCCATCCTGCTTTGAAAAAAAGGTCCAGACTGGTAGTTGTGATGTAATGCTGTTGTTTGACTAAGGAATAAATCGATTTTATTGTTTACTTAGAATGTGTTGTTTTAGAAGATTTATTTTTCAGAAAATCGGGATTTTATTTTCCCAGCACTTTGCTGTTTTGGGCTTCCATTGTTTGGAGGAAGGTCAGCCTGCCATCTCTTGCAATGAGCAGATATGAAAACGGAAGCTAGAGGAAATTGTTCTGCGAGGATCACAAGTGACCTTCAGACACTTGGGTAAAGACAGGGGCAGAAGTGTCCACTGATCACTACCTGGTGGCGAGTTGGATTCACTAGCGGGGAAGAAGGCCGGAAAGACTTGGGAGACCCAAACATACCATGAGGGTCTGCTGTATTTTGTGGATTTGGAGGAGGCATTTGACTGTATCCCCCATGGTGTCCTGTGGAAGGTGCTCTTGGAGTATGGGGTCCAGGGAGCCTTACTGAGGGCTGTTCAGCCTTTGTATGACCAGAGCAGAAGCTTCAGTCAGACCTGTTTCCGATGCAAGTTGGACTCAGGTAGGGCTGCCCTCATCACCCTCCGGCCCCTCCGGTCTCGTTTGGGGACCACAGGATTTCCTCTCTGCTCTTTGCAGATAATGTTGTCCTGTTGGCTTCATCAAGCCAGGGCCTTCAGCATGCATTGAATAAAACAAGTCATAGAACGAGGGAAAATGCCAAAAGCAGAGAGCAAAAACTGTTTTTTTGTGTGTTTTGATTATGTATTGTTACTTCCTCTCGCTTTGCATTTAACATATTACGTTTTGAAACATCACAGTTTTTTTACCGGTCATCCATAAATTTAGGGCAATGCTGTTATGACTTCAAAGTTGGAGCATCAAACCACAAGCTGCACAATCTGTTTGAAGGCTGTTGTTACCAAAAGAGAAAGCACAACAATTTTTTTCCTCACCTGAAACAATGACACTGTCAAATGTGTGTAGTAGTGATACTTCCAGCAACACCACGCGTCAGCTCTCATGTCGAGCTCATAAAGTGAAACCCCATGTCGGTGCGCATATCCATCCAGGGAAAATCACGTATCGATACAGCCACTGTGTCGGTGTGTCACAGATGAGCCAGACAAAGAAACGCATGAACCAACAGTGTTGCCAGATGTTCCAGATTATTATCATTTGCCTACGTCAGGGATGGGCAAACTACGGCTCGCGGGCTAGATCCGGCCCGCTTCCATGTTTGGTCCGGCCCACTGAACAATATCAGTGACCCATGTTTTGTTTTGTTTTTTTAATCTGGCCACAGGATCAAGACCCGCATAGAACGTGATATTTTCTTCCCTCCTTCTGCAGTCTGTGCTCCAACCTGAAACACTTTCAAAATCTCTGTCAAACAGAACAGAAACAGTCTTCATTTTCTACGTCACAGTTCATCTTTCGCGGTTTAGCTCATTCTTTTAGAGTGAATATGCTGCTTTTTTTAAACATCGCACCCTGTTCTGTGTCCTGATTGGCTGGAGACCCTGTCAATCAATCACCTCTGTGCCGTGTCTCCTGAACAGAAACGCAGAGCTCTTCAGATCAGAAATCTGTGATCAGATCTTTGTTTTCATTCTAAGATCCTGGACCTCATTTCTATGAAGGGTTGAGAATATAAACAAGAGAAAAGGTTTTCACCTTTTCATGTTCATGTCTGTCGGAGAAAAGTGTATTTCGGCAGTGAGGAGTTTTACTGCCATTAACGTCTGTAATCTGTGGATTTCACCAGTCACGGTTATTTTTAAATCCCAATAAATGAGTACGGTGGCCCAGAAGGGTCACAACACAACACATTAACTTTATACACAACACACTAACTTTACACACAACACATTAACTTTATACACAACACACTAACTTTACACACAACACACTAACTTTACACACAAAACATTAACTTTACACACAACACATTAACTTAACACACAACACATTAACTCACAACACAACACAATAGCTCACAACACAAAACATTAACTCAAAACACAACACAATAACTCACAATGTGTTGTGTTGTGAGTTAATGTGTTGTGTTGTGAGTTATTGTGTTGTGTTGTGAGTTAATGTGTTGTGTTGTGAGTTAATGTGTTGTGTGTAAAGTTAATGTGTTGTGTGTAAAGTTAATGTGTTGTGTGTAAAGTTAGTGTGTTGTGTGTAAAGTTAGTGTGTTGTGTGTAAAGTTAGTGTGTTGTGTGTAAAGTTAATGTGTTGTGTGTAAAGTTAGTGTGTTGTGTATAAAGTTTTTTTTTTTTTTTTTAAACTTGTCCTGTCCAACAGCTAGGCAAACAGACAGAGAGCTGAGGGCCTCTTGTGTTGGACATATTTTACTTTAACAAGAGGGGTTATTAATCTTCAGACAAACCAAAGGTATCTCTGAATAAACCCCTTTTGTAATTGAGGCCAAACTTTATTAATTTCAATCATGTTTGAAAATCTTTGGTGTTGGACCGGACGGAAAAGGAAAGAGGGGAAGAAGAGAGAGGGACGTTAGAGAGAGGGGGGGGTAGGAGGGTGATAATAGGAGGGGAAGGGGGGTAAGACCATGAAGCAGCATAGAGCAGACAGGTTTACTGGTTGTTTATCATTACGGTCAGGTTCAGATGTAGTACAAAAAGGGCGGGGCCTGTTCACACACACTCAAATATTATCAACACACCTGCTAGCTGCAAAAATGTCCACATGTCAAAATGTACACAAAACAGATAGTGTTCACGAACGCATACCTATGCCTTTAAACCAACTAGTGTGAAATCTTTCATTCATTCAATCATGCAAACTATTAGTGCAAAGGTGAGCTAACACCTGTGCTCAAGTGGGTGTTTATGTTCTTCTAAAATGGATGGTGGAATGTGAAAAGAAGGAGGAGGAGCGCCCAGCCACCCCCACACCCAGACCCCCGCCGCAGCAGCAGCGGCAGCCGGAATTCCCCCAACGCCATACGGGAACAGGCAGGGAACAACCGCCCCCCGGGCGACCAAGACCGCCACCCAGGCCAGGGCCAGCAGGACCGCCGCGAGGCCCCCAGAGCCAGAGAGCAGGGAGGCGCGGAGGGAAAGAGAGCGCCGCCCCAGCCCAGCCAGGAAAGCAGCCCCCCCGCCGCGCCGGAAGAGCCCAACGCAGGGCCCCACCGGAGAGGGACGCCCACAGCCCCAGACGAGCACCCCACCACCACCCAGGAGTTCCGGGCATCCCCCTGCCCCGACCCCAGGTACGAGCCAGGACCCCCCAAGGGAGACCCGCTCCGCACTCCAGGCAGCCACCCATCCGGCCCACGGTTGGTCCATGTAGGTGCAAGGCAGGGGCCCGCCGCCCCCGCCCAGGAGGGGGGAACCCCGGGGAAAAAAGGGTGGCCCACAAGGGGTGTTATAAATATGGCCCGACCAGGCTCGGCCATGTTGGAATTTTGGCGGGGCCCAGCGCCCAGGGGTAAGGACCAGGACCCACCCCCCAGGGACACGAACACCCCCGGCTCAGGTGTAATATGAACCCCCCACCGCGCGGAGAGAGCACCGCCGGGCCCAGGGAGCCGGCACCCAAGGGACACGGCCGCAATCGCCAAGGGGCCCGCACCCCCCACCAGGGAAGGGGTAGGGGACAGATGGACCCAGGTCCCACTTTCCTTGTAAAATGTGTGTGCGTGTATGGGTGTTTGAGAGGGTGTTTGTGTGCATGTGTGTGTGTTTATGTTTGAGTGTATATATTGAAGGGGGAGGGGTGTGTGTACTAAGGGGGGTGCAGTTAAAATTGGCGAGTAGGGCACTAAGGGGACATATCCTGATTACTCACAGTGATGTCCCCTCACCCTCCACACCAAGGGGCCCTAAATGTCTAAGGTGCGGTTAAAATTGGCGGGTAGGGTGCCAGGAGGACATCTGCTGCTTGCTTGCAGTGATGTCCAAGCACCCCCCCTACCAAGGACCCTACATGTCTAAGGTGCAAATAAAACCGAAAGAGGGGGGGCCCACTCCATACGGCAACCATAGGAGGAGGGCCACTGCCAAGTAGCCCCCCCCCAAGGCGCATCGCAGGCTAGACCCCCCACTTCCTCACCCTAATATGAGGTTATATGAGGAAGGGGGTAAGTTGGGGACAGCTGGTAAACTGTCCCCTGGTGGTCAAACAGCCGTCCCCCACCCCCCACCCCCCCAGCAAAGGGGCCAGGGCCACCCAGCCCAGGGGCCCCACCCCCGGAGGTGCAGACACCCCAAGCCCGGCACCACCCACCCCACACAGAGAGAGAGGAGCCAGAAAGCGTCGCCCCCCCCCCCCCCGGAGCAAGCCCAGGCCCCCACCCCCAGACGCCGGCCCTAGAGGAGCTCTGGTCAGGCCTCGACGGGACCGAGGAGGCCAACCGGCCGAGGCAACCACCAATTGCCTCAGCGGAGACCCCGACCCGTTAGCCCCCCCGACCCGTACCAATAATGGGCCCCCCCCTCCCCCCCAGAACGCCCCCCCACAGGACAGGGCCGACAAGCCCCCCACCCCACCCCACCCCACCCCAGACCCCGCAGCCGAAGCGGGTGACACCCAGAGCGACCGGGGGCCCCGAGAGGGTTGTCCCGTCCCGTCCCAGAGCCAGGGAAGGGCCGATCCCAGCCCCAGGTGCAGATGGGCAGCCCATCCGGCACCGCTGCCCCCCCCCCCCCCCCCCCCCCCGAGCAGGGCCCCCCGCCAACCCCCCCCAGCACTGGCAAAGGGACCACCCTCCCAAGCCAAGCCAGACCACCACCCCACACCCCCACCACGCACCCCCACACCCAAGCCCAGAGGACCACGCAGCGCCCCAGCCCGCCCCACCCAGGCACCGGACCCGACCCCCCGACCAACGGAGCCCCCCACCGCCCCCGCCAGGCACCGGAAGCCCCGACCCCCACCCCAAACACAGCAGAGGGGCAAGGAGCAGCGACGACCAAGCCCCCCACCCCCTAAGTCATGGAGTCAACCACAGGAGACCAGAGAGACTGAATTCTTTCAAAGTTACTTGAGCTTTGGGCTGACATTTTTTCCAAGCTGATATGATCAAACAGCAGATTTCTGTGTTGACTTATGTTTATATTTTTCTTGTTTTTCCAATTTATTAAAATAGTTTTTTTGGCAATACAAAGAGTTATGAAAATGATAGATGCTAATCCTTCTTCTATATCGATGGCACTCATGTCACCAAGCACACAAAGTGACGGTGAAGCCGTGATTGAAACCTTAAGCCAGACTGATAAATCGGCACATACCTGCTGCCAGAGAGCCTGGACAGGAGTGCAGAACCACTGTGCGTGCATGTAGCTGTCGGGTAGATTATTATCACAGTGCTCGCAAATGTCTGAGTTACTGAGACCCATCTTGAACATCCTCTGTCCAGTGTAGTAAATTCTGTGAAGAGTTTTGAGATGGATTAGCTGGAGATTTGGACTTTTTGTCAGTTTAAAGGTGTTTAGACAGAGTTCTGACCAGAAGCTTTCATCTGTGCTGATGCTCAAATCTGCATCCCATTTTGTTTTTGGAAGGGCAATATTGTTATCTAAATTACATAAAAGTTTGTATATTTTGGAGAGAGTTCTATTCATTGAAAAATTAATCAGAGTGGTAACTACATCTGGTAGCTTTAAATCGTCGTCTTTAAATTTATACTTTTTAGTAATACTTGATTTAAGTTGCTGATATTCCAAGAAGTTATTTATTCCATGTTTGTCTTGAAGTTCCTGGGGAGTTATGAATCTTCTATCAGTAATTACGTGCTCTAGTTGTTTTATGCCCCCTGCTTGCCAAGCTGGGAAGTGAATCATTTTTTTGTTTAATAAGGATGTCCGGGTTGTTGCAGATGGGTGTCATTTTGCACGGTTGAATTGATGATTTTGATATTTTGAGAAATTCCCACCAGGCTGTTAAAGTGGCATTTATATTAATGCTTTTGAAACAATCCTGTTTTTTAACTGTTTGGCTAATAAATGGAAGATCTGATAGGTTGATCTTTCCACATAACGCCTGTTCCAAGTCTAACCATGAGTTAGTTTCTGGATTATTTTTTAACCATTTTAAGATGTATTGTAATCTATTTGCAAGAAAGTATTTGTGGAAGTTAGGTAATTCTAATCCTCCACAGCTTTTTGCAGATTTTAAAGTTTTTAGACTAATTCTTGCAGGTTTGTTGTTCCATAGAAAGCTTGATATGGATGAGTCTAATGTTTTGAACCATTTTAATGGCGGTTGTGTGGGAATCATTGAGAATCATGAGATAATTAACCTTGGGTAAGATTTTCATTTTAACCGTGGCTACCTTGCCCATAAGGGACAATAATAAGGTGCCCATAATAAGGTGTTGTGTATAAAGTTAATGTGTTGTGTTGTGACCCTTCTGGGCCACCGTAAATGAGGGACCTCTGTACTGGTGAAAAGGTAACTCAGATATATGCGTAGCTGCAGCAGAAGACATAGAAAATTGCTTCTTACTGGATGAGAAACAGACGTGCAGGACTCAGCGGCTCAGTTTTAGCACAAACTGTGAGACGTGAGGAGCTGCAGCTCTAAGTCTTTATTAGAATTATGACGGGAGAAGATCCACTATTTATTGCTTTTTCTTTTTAATATATGAGTATATTTCTTCTGACATTTTGTCTTGGAAAATCACAGTTATTTAGTCATTTTTTTAAATTTCATTAATAGTGTCATTTATTTTAATAAAGGATCATGAATTAATACAACTTTATTATAGGGCTTTACAATAAAAGAAAGATAAAAGAAGTTTAAAGAAAAAGAGTTATTGTGGCCTCACAAGAAAAAGTTTGGGGACTCCGCTCTAGCATCCATGTGGTGTTTGATGATTTGTTGTTTTTCATTCTTATGATCATTTAAAAAACCACATGAACGCAGCGTTTCTCTAAGTTTTACACGAGGTACAATTGGTGCAACTGGCTCTAAATTGAGAACAAAAGTTTTAACCTAAAAACACTAAAATGCTCTGTTTTAAAATGAAAACAAATGAAAACAAATGAAAACAATCCAAATGAAAACATTTGGATTGTTTTCAGGTTTCCTGTGACGTCATTTCCGGGTGAGCGTAACCCAGTGCTAATCGTTGTTGACTGTTGCTCTCTTATTTAGAATTAGCTTGACTATTATTGCTTAATTTAAGTGTTATTTGGTTTTATATTCATATTTAGCACCTTTTAGTAGCGAACACACTACTGTGTTAACTGCTTGCTGTCCGCTTTATTCTATGTTTGCTAAGTAAACTGCTACACTTTTGCTAAAACACTGCTAGCCTTAGCTCAGCACTTAGCATAGCTTCCACTTCTGCTTTCACCCCTCTTTCCTGCCCCATGTGCCACATGTTTAGTGAGGATCCTGCCTCCTTTAGTAAAGATAGCGGCAGGTAAATGGCGTATACTTATATAGCGCTTTCTACCCTCTTTCGAAGGCCCAAAGCGCTTTACAGTCACAGTCCCATTCACCTAGGCACACACATTCACACACTGATGGCTGCCAACACTGGCGCCAACCTCCCGGCAGAGGAAAGGTGGGGTTCAGTGTCTTGCCCAAGGACACTTCGACACATGGGCGTCGAAATCGAACCTGCAATCATACGATCATGGGACGACTGCCCTACCGCTACACCACGGCCGCCCTACAGCCGTAGGTGTGTTAAGTGTAGTCTTGTGTTAGACTTGGAGGCCAGGCAAGAACAAATAGCAATCAGAGGCGCAGCTCCGCACAGTGGGAGCTAAGCCGGCTAGCCAGGTCGTTCCTCGTAGTGTGGGCCGTGCTGCCAGGGCTAACCCAGTTAGCACCCCAGCGCCTTCCCAGCAGCCGGGAAAAGCACAGGGAGGGTTTGTACCGGTTGGGTGGAAACATAGTGCTAAACGCAAAGACTTATAGACTCCATGTTAATAATAGGTTCTCCCCCCTCAGCGACACACCCGCTGAACCCTCAACTCTGGTTAAACGTGGAGCTCCCAGCGGCTACAGTCTGGTGTGAGTTGGTGACATCGAGGGGAACATTAGGATGTTAGCTCAGAGTAAGTCCAGGTTCCGTTGAGTCATGATTCATGCAGGCGGTAATGATGCCCAACGGAGACAATCAGAGGTTCTTAAGTTAAACGTAGCTTCGGTGTATAAACTTTTTAAAGAAACCTTCCCCCTAATTAATGAATCCATACTAACGATAATAAATACCTCTCTAGAAACAGGTTATTTGCCACAGTCTTTTAAATATGCAGTTGTTAAACCTCTTCTGAAAAAGCCCAGTTTGGATCCTAGCATCTTGACCAACTATAGACCAATATCAAACCTCCCCTTTATTTCAGAAATCCTATAAAGAGTTGTAGTTAGGCAGCTTTACTGCCACCTACAGGACAACAGCCACTTTGAAGACTTTCAGTCGGGGTTTAGACCTCACCACAGCACGGAAACTGCACTAGTTAGAGTCTCTAATGACTTGTTATTGGCCTCAGAAAAGGGACTACTTTCTATTCTGGTCCTGTTAGACCTCAGTGCAGCCTTTGACACTATCGACCACAGTATTTTACTCCATAGATTAAAGCAGGACATAGGGATCAGAGGATCTGCTCTCCAGTGGTTTAAATCCTATCTGTCCGATAGGTATCAGTTCGTTAATGTAAATGGACATTCCTCTCAGTGCACTCAAGTTAACTATGGAGTCCCACCGGGCTCAGTTTTAGGACCCATCCTGTTTACGCTTTAAATGCTACCACTAGGAAACATAATCAGGAAACACAGCATTAATTTTCATTGTTATGCCGATGATACCCAGTTGTATTTATCCATGAAACCTGACCAGAATGACAATATAGAGAAACTGAACGCCTGCATCAGAGACATCAAGACCTGGATGACAATTAATTACCTCCTCTTGAACCCAGAAAAAACTGAGGTCATTATACTAGGTCAGGGGTCGGGAACCTTTTTGGCCAAGAGAGCCATAAACGCCACATATTATGAAATGTAATTTCGAAAGAGCCATACAATAATGTGGTGTCCTTTTCCCACACTGAGACTTAACCTCTTTTAAGGTTCTTTATTCTGGTTAATGCTGGCTGTAACAAATGCCGTAAATTAATTCAGCAACTCCTGGATCTCTCCCGCCGAGACGAGAGCGCTTCTCCCAATTTTATATTCCCCTGCTCCCGCTCCAGCCCTCCCATTTCCCTTATTCGGCCCATAGCTGAACCCCATTGGTCCAAACTACCTAACAACAGGCTGAGCGACAGAACTGGGGGCCAATCAGATCACTGCATGATGCGTTCATTGAACTCCAGAACTTATAACACGGCCCAACAGCCACCCAGTTAAACTCAAGCCGCGACAATATGTTTAAAACTAAATATACAAGTGAATGTGTGCATTTGATGTAATTTCAACACTTCTAAAGTACAATAAGTCTGTGGATTCTTTTTAATAATATCGTTATGCTGTTGCTAATAAATGATGAGTATTTCTCGTGGTAGTTTTGCTGATGGTCTAGTCTGGTTGATACGTGGTGTGTTTCTGCTTCATGCAGGCGTTGAGACTTTAAACGTGATCTTAGGTCTGAATGTTCTGTAGATGTGACAAAGACTGATCACATGCAGACGGGGAGCCAAACACACACTCACACGCTGCAGTGAGTGACGGGCAGCGGGTTTTACGTTTTTACAATCCCTGCGCGATTCACCTACTGGCCGTGCCCACAACCCCACCCTCACCCTCTGCTTTCTCCCTCACACATCCCGTCCCCGCATCTGCGCACTCTTTCTCAGAGACGGGAGCGCGCAGTTTTAGGCACGGCAATTCACAGGTTTCCGGGTGGTACATAAGTATAGCCCCCAATTCCACAGTTAGAAACCTTGGGGTTTTATTTGACCAGGATTTATCATTTAAGGCTCACATATCTCAGGCATGTAGAACTCAGTGACGTGCAGTCAGGAGAGGCAAGTGAGGCTGTGCCTCACCTGTCATTATGGGAAGAAAAGAGAAAGAATACATTCAATTTTTATATTTAATCAGTAATTTGTGCTTTGCAGTCATTTTCCATTTAAATTTACCATTTTTGGGTGTTTTTTCTTTTCAAAATCGCTGAATTTCCGCATTTGCCGTTCAGATACTAAGTGACGTGCGATGAGGCACCAGCCCGCTGAGCCTCACCTTGGATTGCGCAATACCTATGCAGTCAGACGGTGCTGCCTACTCTCTGTATGTCGGTTCAATCACTTGTACTATATGAGCTGAGTTTACATAATTTAGCAGATGTATATGATGTACAGTGTTTGTTTTTATAAATAACTGTTTGTGAGGGACGTGTTTCTTGTGCTGAGCGCTAAACGCCGGCAAAAAAGCCGCTGGGTGAGGCCAGACATTCTCGTGCCTCATGTTAGGGGGCGCCGGTGAGCCCTGAGATTATGACGCTAAAAACAATAGAAGAAGTGATAGCAAGCGGCAAGTCATTTTCTTCAGAAGGAGCGGCGTATGGACTTTATTTACAAGTTAAGGTAAGATGATAATAACGTTTGTGCTTTTTTCTATGCTGCAGTTTGTATATGAAAAAAAACATGTTGAAATGATATTTTAAACAAAACACGTTAACTGTTGTCAATTAAATGGTGAATAAGTTACTCAGTATGGTTCATATGCTGGTAAATCTGACTGATGACGTCAGTGCCTCACCAGCAATTAACCTCACCGCACGTCACTGGTAGAACTGCCTTTTTTTCACCTGCAGAAAATTGCTAAGATCAGAAATATACTTTCTAAGAGTGATGCTGAAAAACTCATCCATGCATTTGTTACGTCGAGGCTGGATTACTGTAACTCCTTGTTAGCAGCGTGTCCTAAGAGTTCCTTAAGAAGTCTCCAGCTTGTTCAGAACGCAGCTGCTAGATTGTTAGCTGGAACTAGCAGAAGAGATCACATCACTCCTGTGTTAGTTTCACTTCACTGGATCCCAGTTGATTCCAGAATCAAGTTCAAAATCCTCCTGCTTACCTATAAGGCCTTACATGGACTGGCCCCGTCCTATATTAAGGACCTCATAGTCCCTTACCATCCAGTCAGAACACTTCACTCGCAAAATGCAGGACTGCATGTGGTTCCTACAGTTAATAAAAGTACAGTTGGAGGTAGAGCGTTTAGCCACCAAGCCCCTGTTTTATGGAATAAACTCCCAGCTCATGGAAGAGAGGCCGACTCAGTTTCTGCATTCAAAGTTAGACTGAAAACATTCCTCTTTGGACAGGCTTATTATCAGACTAGCTAGTGTTCAGAGAATATTTACCTTACTGTTAATTTGTTTAAATAAAACTTAACAATAAAGTTGTTAGTAAGCTGCTAGAAGTTTGAAGCTGGGGTAACTATGGTGCACTGGGGTTCTGTCCTCTTTTCTCATCTATTTCTACTCTCCCTCTCTCCTCTATTCTTGGTCATCATTTATCATTTAGTTCTCCATGCCTCTGTTTGGTGCATTGCGATTCTCCAGATTCCAGTTGCTCCTGTACCTGACTGTGTACCTCGTCTCTGGTCCTATACCTACACCTGGCTGTGGATCCTGTCTCCGGCTTGTCTCACGCCCCAAGCCCCCCCCCCCCCCCCCAACTTCAACTGGATGAAGATCATTTGCTGTACTTTAAATATGTAGTTGTAGAGTTAGATAAGGTAATTCTTCTCTAAGAGTTCTGGGAATCGCCTGTCCGTCCGGGACATTCTGACACAATCTGTCTGTCCGTCCGTTTTCTTCGTTTTTCCAGTTTAGTTTAGTCTGTTTAGTAAAATTTTTAGTATTATCCTATTGAATTCTATGCATTTATGATCCTTTTTGATTGTATGTTTACCTTACAATTACTGGTACGAAGGCCACTAAGACGACTGTTGTTGTGAATTTGGGCTATATAAATAAACTTGAATTGAATTTAATCCAGATCCTTAGTATTTCTTTCTTACTCCACGCATCTGCTCCTGGTCCGGCACTTTTATCCAATTTTAGAACCCTATGTGGCTCGCGAGTCAAAATATTTGTCCACCCCTGGCTTACATGCTATTGCCACCATAATATGATTGTCTCAGTTAGTCTTTTTACAACATGTGCTCTGTCTTGTGTCATGTCCATGATAATAAAGGCCACCACACAGGCTTTCATCCATTACCAGCTTGTCCAACAAGCTGAAGAGGATCCCTCCCCGTGTAAATACTCCTACTTCAAAGGCATTGTATGAATCTTTCACGGAAAATGTCAAAAGCAAGAGGTGAAATGATAATGTTTTGATGCCTTGTTCTTATGATTATATAATCGTGTTTCATGTTTGTAACTTCCATTTATCCGTGTTTACTTATGACATGTTTGAGGAGCCAGTTTAGCTCGTGCTGGTTTACGGCGCCTTCCGTCCGTGAAACCAGGGTTCGAATCCGGGCTGCTCCCTGTTCCCTTCTCTGCTTCTGTGCCAGTCCCAAGCCCGGTTTGTTTGAGAAGGTTGCGTCAGGAAGGGCATCCGGCGTAAAACATTGCCAAGTTAACCATGCAAATCATCCGCACCTACACGGCTGATTCGCTGTGGCGACCCCTGATGGGAAAAGCCGAAATTGAAAGAAGAAGACTTATGACGTGTTTGAAATAATAAAAAGGGAGGGATGTTAGGGTTGCATAGTTACCATTTGCTTACACGCTATTATCACCATAATATGATCGTCTTAATTCTATCTTTCAGTAAGAAAACGATGCTGGGAAAAGTGCTGACTATACAAGATATGATGTTCCTGTACTGATTGATGACCCACTTTCATGTTATCAACCCCGGCCACCAATAAAACCAGACTGGATAAACTGGGAAGGCAGAACTGGTACAGCTTTGCGCTTTGACAGACCGATTCGTCTTCTGCAACTGAGCATGGTTCCAGTGCCACAGCCTACCTGAGTTTGGTAGCTGACTATGTCCATCCCTTTATGACCACAGTGTATCATTTTCTGATGGCTACTTCCAGCAGGATAAGGCGCCATCTCGAAAAGCTGGAATCATCTCAGACTGGTTTCTTGAACATGACAATGAGTTCAATGGACTCAAACGGTCCACAGTCACCAAATCTCAACCCAATAGAGAACCTTTGGGATGTGGTGGAACAGGATGTTGGCATCATGGATGCAAATCTGCAGCAACTGTGTGATGCTGTCAAGTCAATATGGACCAAAGTCACTGAGGAATGTTGAATCTCAGCCACCAAGGATTAAGGCAGTTCTGATGGCAAAAGGGGGTCCAACCCGGTACTAGCAAGGTGGACCTAATAAAGTTGTCGGCAAGTGTAAATACCACGTCAAATCACATCAGTTATTGTTTAATGACTAGGTTAGTTACTGATCAGAAACCAGTTAGTGTTTGATTATAAACATGGTTACTAACTCTAAACTAGGTTAGGTTGTTGCAGAGTTAATCAGCTTTTACTGATTTATAGGTGGTTTGTCTGAGATTTTTTACAAGCTGCATAGGATGTGGCTACACTGTTGGGCAGCAACACTAAGGGTTTTGCATAAGAAGCCAGACTAGATGAAACTCATTGCAACCCCTGGGAAGTGAACCCTGGTTTCTTGCATGCCAGTCCTACACCCAACCAACTGAGTCATCTAGATGCTAACTCTTATAAACTAGGTTAGTAACTGTCCAAACACTAGGTTATTTACTGACTATACACCAGGTTAGTTACTGACCATAACCTAGGTCAGTTAGTGACCATACACCAAGTTGGTTACTGACCTTACATCAGGTTAGTTACTTACCATACACCAGGTAAGTACTGACAATACACCAGATTGGTACTGACCATACACCACATTAGTACTGACCATACACCAAGGTAGTTACTGACCATACACCAGATTAGTACTGACAATAAACCAGGTTAGATAGAGAAAATACTCCAGGTTGGTTACTGACCATAAACCAGGTTAGGGTTAGCTCTCTTCAGTTCCTGAACAATGTCCACAACCATTTCCAGAAAAGACGTGTCTCTGGTGTATCCTAAACACACACATCAAACATGTTAAATGAGTAAATCTGTAGTGTTGCTACCTTCAGATCTTCAACTATTTTAGCTTCTCCTCCAAACTCCTTCATTCTTTCACTAAAGAGTAGAATAGATAAAAATACAACAAAACAACCATACCTTTTTGGATTATCTCCTATTTACATAACTCATGATTAGTTTTGGTTAAGGTTAGTTGGCCTTTATATACCTGTCAAAACGTAGTCATAATGATGAACATTGTTGAGTTTGATTCCCTCGTAGAGCACATGGAGCTCGTCTGCTGTCAATACCTGGCCTTTCCAGTGAGAGTAACCTGAAAAGAGCATTGAGCACAGTGTAGTTAGGTCTTTCAACATACAGTCCACATATTTTCACTGATATCAAAGAGTTGTGTAGTTTTATTTATATACAGGTTCAACCAACAGACAGCTCTGGTAAGATTTCCAACAAACTCACATCAGCAGTCAGTATGGTCTGTGTGGGTGTAGGGGTGTGTGTGAGGGGTTTACAGGTGCTATGCTTTTGCAGAGACCTCTGTTTGGTAGTACACAAGGACCTGCATTCAAGGAGGCGGGGGTTACTGCATAATTTTCTGCAGGCTGCCATGATGCAGCTCTAGGTGAGTCACAGCCAGGTCAGGACTTGGTTGATTTGGTTGCTAAGCAACAAGCCCTAAAGAAAGCCAAAGGGGCTGTGAAACAGGGATGAACATTTAGAGTAGCACTGAGCTTTCACAAGGAGATAAAGGCCTCTCCTGTCATTGGTGACTGAATCCTCCTCCTTCCTGTGTTCGGACTCATGCCACTGTCAGCTTCTTGGGTAGCAACATCTCATTCAAAAGTAATCAAGGTGCATCCCCACAATAAAATAAATCAATAAATAAAATAACAGGCCTTTTGAGAAGATTTGATCAAATTTAATCAGAGAAATGCTTTTTCCATTTCCTGTCACCAATCTTAGTGCTGACCTAATACTTATGTTGACAGGGTTAAAGGCAGCTTCTGAGTATCAGGGGCATCAACATTCAATGTTAAGCCAATGTTAAACCATTGGGTTGATCGGTTGGTTTAACATCTGAGCAGCATATGGTCTGGCAACAGTGCATTTTGAGAGTTTTGGCGCAAGTTCAAAAATTTGAATCAGAGACTCAGTTTTGGACCAATTAAAGTTTATTCAGCGTTTACTTGGGAAGACCAGAGAGAAGTGCATTGCAGTAGTCCAGGTCAGCAGTGTCTAGACTATGAACTAAAATGGAGGCGGAGTGGACGGTGAGGGAGGGGCGGAGACGATTAATATTACATAAATGAAAGTAGACAGACCGAGTAATGCTATTGATGTGAGATTGAAAGGATAATGTGCTGTCAAGGATGACACCCTGACTCTTTACTTGAGGGGAGGGAAAAACTGGAGAGGAATCAATGGAAAGTGTAAAATTTGAAACTTTGGAAAGGGTGGATTTGGATCCTACAAGGAGTAATTCGGTTTTATCACTGTTAAGTTTGAGGAAGTTTGAGGTGAAACAGGTTTTTATTTCAGACAGACAGGAGGAAATGAAGGCAGGTGGAAGAGAAGAGTTCGGTTTAATTGTCAGAGCTCAGTGTCATTTGCAAAACAATGAAAATCAATGCAATGAATTTATGGAATATATTGCCAAGGGGTAGTAGGTAGGTAATGAAGAGGAGGGGACCGAGAACAGAACATTGAGGAACACCAGAGAAAATGAACGACGGTTGAGATTTAAAAGAATACAGTTGGATAAACTTGACTAAAGAGAATTACAGTTGTCATCTGAATAGAAATCAGAAGGAAAACAGTCACGGGGTTTAAAGATGTTATTCATTAAAGAAAAAACAGTTTTGCATCTCCACAAATTTAAAGACATCACAAGACTGGAAAGTTTTATTTATAGACCCTAACCGAAAATCAACAAACCACCAGAAAATACTCAGTTCCTCCATGATTCCTCTGCTGTGGTTTTCTTCAGTCTGAAAGTCAGATTCCTGCATCTTTACCCCTAACGCCTTGCTGATCAGGTGAGGTGTCAGCTAAAAAATACCAAGACCTGGAAGGTGAAAGGCCCAGATGGAATCTGCTCCAGACTGCTCATGGACTGTGCACACCAGCTGTGTCAGGTGGTTCTGCACATCTACAAGCTGAACCTGGAACTGGAGAGCGTTCCTGTACTGTGGAAGACTTCCTGTGTTGTTCCAGTGCCACACCCCAGGAAACCCAACCATTACAGGCCTGTGGTCCTGACGCCTTACCTGATTATAGCGGTGTGTGTTGCTGGGGGGTAAGGGTGGGAGGGTGGCGTAGATGCACTGACATTAACAGGAAGAGGGTCGAAAAACTGGAGCAGAGTTGAGCTGTGGAAGAGTTGGATGTGGGCTCTGGCAAGACCAATCATTATTACGCTAGGTGCAAATGTGGTGTTTTAGGGCGTCAGTGTTTTTTGCGTCTCTTCTGCGTTTCAGGTGAAGATCACTCGTCTTAACCCTTGGATGCTGGCCAGGCTGTGACCATCTTCTTTCCTCTCTTGTGTTTGCAGTACTTGTGCCCAGCCAACTTGGATGCAAGTTTGTGTCACTGGGTGCCTGCAGGAGGGTAAGCATCTCTCTCCTTGTTCTGTTTATGTTTGCTGTTTTAACAAGGTTGTTTTAATGTCTTTATTTGAAAAGATTTCTATTTGTAAAGTACTTGTCTGTGCTCGTGTGTCAGATGTTCCTGCACTTAATTTGTTTGGTACTCCCTCCTAACTGTGGGTAGAGGAAGTGGAGTTTATTGTATTCTTGTGGCTCCTGCTTGGAACATTTGGGAAAATCATGCCACATGCAGTTTTTGTCTGTTTGGTATTGTTTTGTTGTCATGGATCATCAACACAAAAAAAAAACCCTTCTCTTTAGCTTGGAAATGTTTGAAAAACCGTGTGACCCCCCGCATATATTATATGCGAGTTTTTAGTTAGAAAAACAATGTTATGTATTATCCATGTGCTGGCAGCAACACACCAACGTAGATGACCAGTGACTTTTGATGACATCGTTAAGCAGTGGTAACGTCCGATTTGAGGACCCTTTTTTTTTCATATCTCTCCGCTCAGAGGGATAAATGTAAGGAAGCCATTCGGATTCGGCCCTAAATTCTTTTCTGTGTTTGGGTTAATATGTCACACAAATAATGGTTAAGCTATATTACTCAATAGCAGCAGAGTTGCATAATGTAGTACATTGCTTCTTTTTGGCTCACAAACTAGTTTTTTTCTTTTTGAGATTTATTGCTTATATTTTTTTCTTTAGTTTTTTTTCTCTGACAGCTTTTTTAAAAAGCTTTTAGTTTTTGCTTTATATAAAAACAAGTTTCCATCTGTCTGTACATCCACCTGTGCATTCATCCATCTACACATCCATCCAGCTCTTTTCTAAACATTGACAGTACCTGTGTGGTTGGAGAACTGCACAGAGTTGATGGAATCGACCTCAAAGCCTAAAACCTGCAACAGAAGGCAGAGGAGACTATTTCAGCTCAGTATCAGTCTTTAAAAATGTTTTATTTATCCACAAAGAACATTTTTTTAACAGTTTTGTTTAAAACACTACATATTTGTACATGGGGATCATTGATTATAATTGATGCTGTTTTTACTCTTCCAGTTAACTAAGATTGTTTTTTTAGCTATGCAAAGGACAGGAAAGATGATGGATTTTGATCTTTCCTCTACACTGATGGCGCTCATATCACCAAGTATTCAGAGAGTTGGAGAAGCTGTGATAGCGATGTCTTACCAGGTTAACAGATCTACACGTAACTTCTGCCAAAACCATGAGACAGATGTGCAGAGCCACAGTGCATGCAAATAACTGTCTGGGGAACTGCTATTACAAAACCCACAAGTGTCTGATTCTCTGAGATCCATCTTGAACATCCTTTATCCAGAATAGTGAGTCCTATGAGTTTTAAACAGAATCAGCTGAAGGTTAGGACTTTTGTTTAGTCTACAAGTGTTTGAGCAAATCTGTGACTAAAAAGAGTCGTCTGTATTAATAACCAGGTCTGAATCCCACTTCTTGGTATTGTGTGACAGGTTGCAGACCAGCGCCTGAACACCAGCCGCAATTGTTTGTTTTTTTCTCCCAGCCCGGTAGCAGTTTAAAGTTTTCACTGGACAAATGCACACACCCAGGCAAACAAATCATTCACATTTTACCACAACGTAAGGCCCAATTTTGTTTAATTCTAAGGGTGCACACTCAGTTTTAAATGGAATCTTACTCACCATCTAAGTTGCCCTCCACAAACAGCCAAACCAGAGCATTGTACACATACGCATACATCTCCATCCACAGGAAACAGGAAGTGACTTCATATGTCAGAATTGTTTTTTATTTTTTTCCTTTGTTTCCCTTTATGTGTAATTGATTCAGATTTATGCCTGTATTTCACTTATTACTATTTTTTTATATCTGTAAATGTTGGGTTATGTTTAAGAATCCTCCCAGTTGCAAGGCAGAAATGTCTTTTAAAGTACAGTATGTTGAATTGGCCTTTGGGAGGGGCTAAGCCTTTAAGGGGTAAACTTTTTCCAGTTGGGAGAGAGTATCCTGACTTGGTCATTTTATTTTCGAGTGTCTTATTTCTTTCCTGCTAAGAGGAACCCTGTCACACAATGTAACTTGGTTTCCAATATTACTTATAAATATATATATATTTTACACAGAATTTTGTATGATGTTAGGTTCTGAACGTTTTCACTGTATCATGTAGTGTCAGATTTTTCTGGCTCAGGTTAAAGGAGAGGAGTTATTAATTTGAAGAAAATCCCACCAGGCTGTTGATGTGGTTTTGTGGTTGCACCACATGATGGTGGGAGTTGAGTGTCCTTATTGCCTGATGGAAGACTAAAAGACAGTTTCTTCCATCAGGCAATAAGGACACTCAACTCCCTCCCTGCCCTCCCCCCTCTGGCCCCTCCACTCCGTCCTACAAGCCCACACTGAAAACTTTCACAACAGTTCAGATCACCACTTTCACCAAAGACTGCCATCACTAACTCATCCACTTACTGTTCTCAGCACTGTTGTCACTTTAAACTGCCACTTTAACCATCTCATTGCTCTCTGCACTGTTTAGACTACTGTTATTCTTCTTATTATTGCTGTCTTTTTATCTATTTTTTAAGTCGTTTATTTATTTATTTTTTATATGCTGCTTGCACTGTGGGGTGAGAGGAAAGCAATTTCATCTGTGCTGTATGTCTTTATGGATGCAGTACATTTGACAATAAAGCCGACTTTGACTTTGATGATTCCTCTTCAGGGGTTGACATAGCCCAGAAATTTGCACTGGCCCACAGGGCCAGTAGCTTTTGAAAGTTACTGGCCCTGACTGAGAGTTACTGGCCCAACATCGCGCACAGCGGGACCCGCCGCTCCGCAGGGGGGTCCGGGGGCATGCCTATGGAGTTATTTCAGTCTCAATAATCAGAAATGCACACAGCCGGTTTTACAAATACACACGCTCCGATTCACAAATGTAATTTTATGCAAACGTGAAAAATAAATTCGGAAATACACACCCTGTGTTTCACAAACACACACATTGTGTTTCACAAATGCACACTAAATGTTTTACAAAGGCACAATAAGTGTTTCTCACAAATGTGCACACTGTTTTTCACAAAAACATTTTAGAAATTCACAATAAATGTATCAGAAATGCACAGTAAGTGCTTCACAAACGTGATTTTTAGGTACACATGTGATGTGAACTCACAGATCATTCGAACTGCAGAATGTGCATTCAAAATCCCGTTCTCGTTTGTGAATCTCCCCGTGTGTGTGAGAGATTTTTTTACGGTGAATATTGAGACTCATCTGACGGAGCGGGTCGACTAATGTCACCATTGGCTAGTGAATCTGTCTATCAAACTCATCGGCAAAGCAGGCGGGTTCGATTTAGCCAATCGAATGGCCCCTTACACTCTTCACTCTCAACTGACGAGGGAGGGAGCTGTTCAGCACAGCAGTTGGGAGGACGCGGGCGGCAAACATGGCGGAGAGGTCTTCCGAACGGGATCAGTCTCAGCCCGTAAGTAATGCACTTATTTGATTATTATTCCCTCGTTGTACGTCCTGTAATGTTATTGTATACTAAGTTGAAGCGTTCTCCTTAGCCAAGTGACATGTGTGAATGCTTTATGAACACTTTAGTTCAGCCGAGTCGTTTGCAGAGTACCCCCACCGCAAATTAGCTTACCTTAGCCTGTGCGGTCATATTTTTTACGAAAGCGGGGGAGGACTTATGATGGTTTTGTCAAGTTTTATACTTGGCATACCAGCTCTTCACACAACACGAGTAACTACAACCAACCAGGGGCCTCAAAACTAGCCGGCTTTCGACTCAAATTGTGTCTGCCTGCCCTGTGAGTGTCAGGGAAGTTTAAGCTAGCGCGTCGGTTCAAGCTAGATATACAGCCAATCTGTAGGTTCTTAACATGATTCATAAGGAACTAAGGGGAAAACATGCCGGATTTACAGCAGCACAGAAAGTTTAATAAAAAGTATTGATTTGGAGACGGGGATTTGTTTGAACACTGATGCTATGCTAACTAGCTAGTAAGTTAGCTGTTCCGTGTGCTGCCAGTATGTAAACGCGATCCGGGTTAAAGTTAGACACAGTCTTTTCACAACCCAGACTTTAAGACGGGGTGGATATGTGCAACAAGTTAATTCATATGACATTCATGAAAATGGCATTTTTTAAATATAACAGACGTGAATCCACTGTTGAATGAAAGAAGCCTCATTAAGTTTCTAACGTTAGAACCCGTATTCATTGTGATGACCAGCCCTGTGAGATTGTGTCAGAGTGACAGCCACTAAATTCCCCGTATCTTTACTTCCAATGACGAAATGACAAGAATCCCAAACATTATGTTTTTAGGCTGTTTTTTAGTCGATAAGTAGTCACAGAAAGGGCGGATGGGAGAAATATGCTGTCAACAGTGATTTGAGTAGAAGTTACTGTAAGTATTCCACACAGGCTTCCTGTGATCAGTGTCTTGTCTCTGATTTTTTTAAAGCTGTTCTTTACTACAAGCTCAAGTTATCATAGCAAGAGTGTTTTAAAAAATTCCCCTTTTTAATATTTGAAAATTTTGTAATTTAATCTTAGACAGCTAAATGATCTAATCCATGTTTGTCGTGTTTTTATTTATTCTCTAGGAATTGCTGAAGCGTGTCATCCTAAATACCTTTCTATTCTATTCTATTTCATATTTTATCATCCTATTGTATTACTGTTTTACCTATCAATTGGGAATTTAGCATTTTTGCCCCTGTAAATATCTGTCAGTTGAAAGTATTTGTACTTGTATTCCATAGATCTTGCACCTGAAGATGGCAGACAACAACTGTGCAGACTTGGCCTTCTTCAGTGAACGTGTATGGCTTTCCTCTGAGGTATTCATGTTATTCATAAAGAAATCTTTTATTCACATATCAGGCAGTATAAGCACTTGGTTATTTGTACAAAAATAAAATAACTTTTTTTAGACTCCTCTGAAAACAAAGGCAACTCTAAAACTCTTTCCCCTCATGAATAACATTTTACCCCCCCCTCAGTCTCTCACCTCAATTTTTTCCCCAGTGATACATGTAACCCACTCCTGCAATTTATCTAACCTAAAAATTCTACTTATTGGCATCATACATAAGAACATTACATTTTAAATTGATGTGTACCGTATTGGCGATGCATTTGTAATTATCTGTTTGAGACATGATTTTCATGTTATTGTCAGGGTGATAGGAAAAAATGTGGGCATAGCTGAGTTGATGCTCACAGTACGTGGAACTGACACAAACAGCTTTGTTGCAGCAAAAGTGTACACACAATCAACGGTGAGTTGAACCTAGTTTTAGACGCTTTAATATAGGCCTGCACAATATACCGCAAATTTATCGTTATCGCAATATCAAGCTGTGCAATATGCATATCGCAAAAGACAGCAAATTTGCAATAAATGGTTACCTTAGATGTGCCCAAACAATCTTATGGCAGCTTGAAGTGTTTAATGGATTGAAAGAATCCCTTTCTGCATTTGACCAATCAGATGGACCCCTTCACGTTGTTAACTAATCGGATGGCGCTCTATTATGTTGTATGTTCGCCTCCTATGTCAACAAGGGTCATTTGTAGTATAATTTTTAAGCTGTTGTAATGGAATGGGAATAATATTTTGCTAATTGTTTATATACCGCAAATTATATCATTATCGCAATATTAATTACTGATACCGCATATCGCGACTTTTCTTCATTTCGTGCAGCCCTACTTTAATATATGCATAAGAGTGAATGATGTATTAAAAATAAATCTGACAATATAATATTTCTTTTTGCTTTTTTCCAAATACAGGATTGAGCCCATCTGGTGTGATGTCTTCATGACTGTTACTGGTTTATATTACAACATCCTGCACTCTCCTGAGGACCAAGACTTGCTCAATATCAGTAACATCACGTATTCTGCTGCCACTATATTTTCCTACCACGCATTCAGGCCAGTTTGGATGTCTTTAGTGACGCGTGGGACAGCCATCCAATCAGGACGGAGCAAAGCATGACACCAAATCAGCTGTGGCAGTTGGGCTTGACCCAGAACCCTGTTTCTGATCCCCGGGTAAGTGCTTTATTTCAGTGTTTTTTTAACCTTTGTTCACTTGTTCCATGGTCTGACACCGGACTCTGTGGAAAGTTACACCGCTAAAGACGAGCTTTAGCTGGTATTTTTGTTATAACTGAGCGACTTTACCAGCAGAATTAAGAACAAGGAAGTGAAGACTTTAACCACTTCTGATTGGTCAGACTGATGACATGTGATTTAAGGTTGTGCCGATGGACGATATCATCGTCCATCGTGATGGGTGACTGACATCCCGATGGAGAGACCACCATCGTGATGCCACGCCCCCGCCACGTTGCGCGTCGACATCATAAGCCGCGGTTACATGTACAAAATATCTTGATGGGATCAATGGTCGGATTAGAATCCAACCGTGTACATGGGCCCAGAAAAATGTTTTCAGAATATAAAAACGTTCACTAAGGTCACACTTTCCGTCGGAATAAATCATTCGCACACGCGCAGTATTCGCACATGCGCAGTTTGAAAACCGGAAGGGGATACAACTTCCGCGAGCGGCTTTTTTTCCAAACTTTATTGAAGGTAACAATTCAATACAAAACGATAACAGCGGCGAGCAGCTATATACATTGACATGTCAGCTCGGTAAAATACGAGATGATCTTCTAAACGTGCTTTTAATAATGTTACGGTTATTATGAAACACCTGTTCGCTCATCATTTGAATTTTAATCCGTGTGGTCAGTGCTTTTTCTGAACGTAGCCAGGATTAGCAGTATGCTAACACGGGCTAACAACATTAGCTTTGGGTGGCGCTGCATCCTGTGAATAACATCAGCCTTTATTTAGTCGGGACACGACTGGAAACACAAATCCACGTGATTGATTGAATGTTTTCTAAGAACATTTCTGCTTTGAAGCTCAAACCGCTGTGTGTCTGCTGACGATCCGAACTGTGCTCAGACACACGTTTAGACCCGGTTCTGAGTTTGATAGCTTGTACCCCTAGAGCTGCGGGACGGATCGCAGTCTTAAATCTCCCACACATACCGCTCATGTACCCCCCCCCCCCCCCCTTCCTATCAAACACAAAGCTGTAAATCCGCGATCCGCCGGTCCAGTTCGCTAGTTAAGTGCAGGAGCGGACTACTTCTTTTCTATTTTGCTTGTTACTTTTTCTGTTAAAGTCACTTCCCTCAGTTTATACTGGATCATCGCGGATTAACCATTAGTTGGGAAATAAAATGAAAAAAGCAAAATAACGAATAGCAGTTATATAAGAACGAAAAATGTAAAAATACCCCCCCCCCCCCCCCCCGACGATGTCATCGTCCATCCCGATGGTTGACAGCAAACATCGTCAACGGCCAAATTAGGGGACATCGCCCAACCCTAATGTGATTAAGCCTTCAAGAATGATTGGCGGAGACAGTTAAAGGGGCGGGACTTTTCCTTACACGGTTATAGCTGCAGCTAAATCGCGGTACCGTCAACCTTATCAAAATGTATTTTATAGAATTAAATAAACACAAAGAAAAAGTCATTTTAAGATCTTTCATATTCCTAACTACTCAGTGTTTTATTAGTGCCTGTTTGGATGAACAAAGAGCTGATTTCCTGGAGATGGGAAATGTTTTTAGATCAGTGAAGTAGGGCAATTCCCCACGGCACACTAGTGTGCCGCGGCACACACACTGGTTGAAAAACCCTGCTTTATTTAATCTCACTGTACTGGACAACTGATTTGTGTGCAGTTCGACTAAAGTGGAAAGTATCAAGAACAGTATGATGAAATCACAATGACTACAAGGAATTTTCATCAAAAATGAATGAAAAGTATTATTGTTGTGTGGTGCAAACTATTTCCCTAAATTGTTTGCTTTTTTAAATCAAGTAGGAAGAATAGCACATCTGCAAATTCAAAATGCATCACAATGCATGGCATTATGAGCCATCAGCTGTACTAATCTCACTACTTTGTTAAAAGTCACTTATTTGCAAATTAAAAACAGTTATGGAGATATGAGGTCTGCCTGCTAGAAACAATATAAGTCATTATTAGTGGGTCTCTGTTCCTACATAATCTAAAACATTTAAAAAAACAGCTGTTCATAAACAGTATCTTTTTTTTTTTTTTTTTTTGTCAGGGTATGCTGGTTCCAGAGATTGAATGGGAGGAGAGTGGATCCATGACTGAACCTCATCCTGGGATCAATGTCCCGGTATGGGACAGTCCCTTTTTGGGTCCACAAATGTTGGAACTGCAAGACGACATCAACCCATTGTTTAATTCAGACCGTTTGGGAGTGGACCTATATCTTTACTGTCCCTGTTTAGAACTTAATTTAGGCGACATAATTACATACAGAAGAAGAGAGACTGAGGGGAGCAAGACAGAGTTCAAATCAATACTGCTGTATTGTTCAAGGGACTTCATTGTATGTAAGGAAGTTATGAAAATTAGTTCCAGTTTAAATAAAATTCAAATCAGTAGAGATCCCACATTTGCTTAAATTTTGATGTTTTAATCTGTCCATGTTTTCACTGAATTTTACTCTGCAATAAAGGGTGAATGTTTGCACTTTGTTGTTCTATGACCATCTTTTGTTGTGTAGTATTTAACCAGTTATAAAACCCAGAGAGATGAGGATCTTTTTTGCAAGGGTGACCTGGCCAAGAGGTGTATATGTATATGGTTACCATATAAAATCCATGACATTTGAGTTATTAAAAAAATAAAATTAAGGTCAAGCAAAGTGACCTCGGGCTGAGCAGGGGGGGTGTATTGGGTATCTGTGATTGACAGTGAGATGAACTTGAGGTGATGTAGTCCCACTGCGTGGTACGGAGCAAAGTGATGCCAGTTTCTCCACAGAACCTACTGTGGAAGTTGCAGGTTTTTCTCCTCCACCTTCATATGATCAAAACCGTGTCTGAGTGTTGAAATGACGCTAGCATGAAAGCTAAGAGAATAACGTACAAACAATCCCGAGTGAAACGTTCATTGTAAATCCCATGACCAGTACAGAGTTCGATGGATTCTGTCAACTGCATTCAACCAATGTTGCCTTGCTCCCAGGTCCACTGAAAAGTTGCACAAGCCAGTAATTTTTGACAACCGAAGGCAAATAAACCGACAAGCCATGCTAAAGCTAACACGCTAATGACCGACTGGTCCAGAATCAAACATGGGCGGGGCTTTTGCCACCTGCAGAAAGCGTAGAGAAAGTGTAAGGGGCCATTCGATTGGCTAAAAGCGAACCCGCCTGCTTTGCCGATGAGTTTGATTGACAGATTCACTAGCCAATGGTGACATTAGTCGACCCGCTCCGTCAGATGAGTCTCAATATTCACCGTAGAAAAATCTCTCACACACACGGGGAGATTCACAAACGAGAACGGGATTTTGAATGCACATTCTGCAATTCGAATGATCTGTGAGTTCACATCACATGTGTACCTAAAAATCACGTTTGTGAAGCACTTACTGTGCATTTCTGATACATTTATTGTGAATTTCTAAAATGTTTTTGTGAAAAACAGTGTGCACATTTGTGAGAAACACTTATTGTGCATTTGTAAAACATTTAGTGTGCATTTGTGAAACACAATGTGTGTGTTTGTGAAACACAGGGTGTGTATTTCCGAATTTATTTTTCACGTTTGCATAAAATGACATTTGTGAATCGGAGCGTGTGTATTTGTAAAACCGGTTGTGTGCATTTCTGATTATTGAGACTGAAATAACTCCATACATGCCCCCCAGGAAAATTTTAATATGGTGCATTCTGGTGACATCTAGCACTTATTTATACACTTTTTCAATTACTGAAAATAGACCATATCAAACTTAAATCTGCTCTAGTCTGTTTCAGATTTATTGAAGAGAGCGCTGCAGTGTAGTAGTTAACACTAGTTAAGAAGTTTTCATGCTGCGTCTAATCACTGCTATTTCACATTTGTTCATAATCAATAGTTAAGAAGTTTTATTTACTTTTTTGCTCTGACTGCCTTGAGGTTTTGCTTTTTGTTACTGTTGCAAAGTTACATTTACTTTTTAGTTACTTTAGTTACTTAATTAAATTAAATAATTGAAAAATTCAATAAAATTAAATTACTGAGATCATTCAGCTAACTAGAAATACTTACTGCTTACAGTGTTGTAAAGAAAATCAAAATGAAGTACTTTGAAGTTATACTGCATTTGAGTCTGAGATTCAGTTATTTGGAGTCTTTGCTTTTGATTCTTTGACATTCAGCTTAAAGCTTAGTGCATACAGTTTCATCTTCAATGCATTCATTAATTATCTTGCTGTCCATACTACTAATTCCACCCATTACTCCATCTAACATATTCCTATCTATTCCTGCCATGTCTTCCACATCTCTGACATGCTTCAGTCTCTCTTCAGTGACGGTGTTGGATTTATGATCATCGCGGTGAAAAACCACCAGGGGGCGCGCTGATGTGTGTGTCAGTTTAAATATATCTGCGTAAAATGTAATATAACCCACTGGCTTGTTCCTTTGTTGTTGCTGTTTAACATTATTTTGTATTGAATTGTTACATTCAATAAAGTTTGAAAAAAATTGAGTGAGCGCGTGCCGCGTGGTGCTCGGCAGTGACAGCCGCGCCCGCAGGCGGGAGAGAAGGAGAAGAATGATAAAAGGTTTCCCATAGAAACGCTTGAAGTCTGAACACAGGACTAGCAGAAAAAGTAAATTATGAAGACGGGGTAAATCTACACGTTTTCGCAAAATTATTGAAAAAGGTGAAAAATATATTAACCGTTAGATATTTTAGTGGCCCGAGCGGACAAGTGAAAAATAACGTCTTGTGGTCCGTACTGCTCGAAAAACAGGACCGGGCCAGCGGACAAATGGCTATGTCGAGCCCTGCTCTTTATCTTGTAACTGCTCTCTTTAGGGGTTGCAACAATAAATCATCTGCCTCCATCAAACCCTACTCAGCAGATCTCTGGCAGTCATCTCCATTGAGACAGAGAGACTTTTAAAACTGAAGAAAGAAAAGAAAAATGTCTACAAACAGGTTATCCATGTGTTTCTTCAGAAGGAACAGCATACCGACTTCCGGTTGAGCTCGGCTCGTCACTATGGGGGGCAGAGCATTCAGCCGCTCTGCCCCCCAGCTCTGGAACTCACTGCCCCCAGGTCTGCGGAACATGAATTCACTCACACAGTTTGCTAAAAATCTGAAAACCCACCTCTTCAGAAAAGCATACCCACCCTAGTTAATTGTATGATTCCATTGTTTTGTATGTTTTTAACTAATGTGTCTTTCTTTTAACTGTATTTTATTGTTTCTATCTGTAAGGCGACCTTGGGTGTCTAGAAAGGCGCCATATAAATAAAATTCATTATTATTATTATATGGACTTAATTTAAAAGTAACAATAAGTCAATAGAAACAACTTTGATTTTTTTCTATGGAACAGTTATGTCCCACCAGGCATGAACTTCACAGCACATCAATGGCTGAACATAATCTTAGACTTAAAGCTAAAGCTAAATTGGAGCCAGAATCTAAACCTGAGCTTGTGGCTAAACCTGGGCCTAAACCTTCATCTGAGTCTGAACCAAAAGTTTGGACACATTTCCTTTACACCCACCTCTCCACCATCACCATGTGTCCTGGTGGCACACACTGAAGCTCAGGACGAGTTTGTGTGTTACGGTCCAGCAGACCAACTTGTCTTGAAGCCGAACTTAGTGCTAGGTGTCATGTAATTAAATGCATGGGTTTCTGTTAGGTTTTTCTGGCAGACTGTGACTTCTGGAAGCCCTCCCCTCCTCTGAGATCTCCTAAAGGCCCGTACACACCAGGACGAATATTCGCCAGGCGTTATTCGCCAGCGTTTTTCGCCACGTTTTTTGTGTTCACACCCAGGCGATTTTGGCTGACGATGAGCCGAGCGAACATGCAATTTCATTCACTGACATTAGATGGCGCTTAATGTAAAACAGAAATACTCCTGTACACAAGGTGGCGCTGCGCAACTTTACGCTTCTTAAAGTCGCTTTTCACTCAGAAGAAGAGAGCAAGTATTTACGCGCTTGTCAGAATCATACAAAGAAAACATGAATATTTCAAGCACCAGTAGCTCCAACTGGTGCTTGGTTCGGGGATATTTTAGAATGTCCGTCATTATTTCTTCGCGGCAGTGTAGACGCTACTTGGCGTCTATCTTCTTCGCTGGTATGTGTGCTCAGCAAGGAAGTTTTGTGTTTGAGCGCCCCCAAGTTGTGTTTTACTGTAACTTCAGAGGCTCCAGACACGTGTGCAAAAGCGCCGTTCTCATTAGTCGAATAGATTTCGACGTGACGCGTCAAAAAACAAAACCGAGGCGTTTTTTTTTTTTGACGCTTTGACGCGTGGCGTTTTTTCGCGTCAGTGTGCACACTCTCGTTGGTGCCCTTTGTTTAGTCACGAGGTGTTAAACGTCGGCGATAATCGCCGGCGAAATTCGTCCCGGTGTGTACGGGCCTTTAGAGTCACAGCTGTCAGTAATTTCTCATTAGGCTCCTGTCTAAGGTGTGACTTTTTGTTATTCAGTGTTCTTGTACGCTTGCTTATTTGTATCTGTTTGTTCTGGACTTGTGGTGTATTCCTAATTATATTCCTAATTAATACCATTCTAATTAGAGAATATGTGTTATGTGTCCTTCCTGCTACTGGGTTTAGTGGATGCAGTGGTAGGTCGACCTCTGATCAAAAGATTGCAGGTTCTATTCCCACCTAACCCGTCCATGTGTTGACATGTCCTTGGGCAAGACACTGAACCCCACCTTGCCTCTGGTGGAAGGTTGGCGCCAGTGTTCGGCAGCAGAGCTGCCGCCATCAGTGTGTGAATGTGTGTGTGAATGGGATTGTGACTGTACCTTCGAAGAAGTTAGAAACGCACTATATAAGCATATGCCATTTACCATTTTACTGCATTGACCATTCCGTCACTTGAGCCTGAAGCTGTATCTTGGTAAACATAAGCTATAGTCAAAGGCTAAATCAGAGCCGAAAGCTAAATCTGAGTCTAGACACTATATCTGTGTTGAGTAAAGCCATTTATTGTAAAAAAAAAAAAAGTGGAAGGAAGCGAATTTGCAAAATGCCACCCCTGTTCTACCGTAACCATTTTATTACATGTTTTATCATTATCCTGTTCCTAGTTTTTATCAGACAGAATTAGGAATCCTAAAATATCAATAAAGCACATGACAAAGACGAATTGTTTAAATTATGTAAAAAGTAACTTTTAGAAATGAACATGCCAAATGCAGATCATTGATCCAAAATATATACAGATTATGTTACATATAAAAATCATGTATATGGATTAACAAAAAATAATACAATATGAGTAAAACAGACATAATCTTCTTCTTTCTCTTTCAGCTTTTCCCATCAGGGGTCGCCACAGCGAACAAGTCGCATGGTTTACTTGGCAATGTTTTACGCCGGATGCCCTTCCTGACGCAACCTTCTCAAAGCAACCGGGCTTGGGACCGGCAGAGAAGCAGAGAAGGGAACAATACTGTTTCAAAAATTTTCATAGCAAAATTTGATCAAGTATCAAAAGTTAAAATATGTGCAAAATTATGTTACATTGGGAAAAAATCATGAATCAATTTTTGGAGCAAGTGAAGTAATAACATTAGAAATCAATCAATTTAACCATTTTCAATAATTGATAAATCATTTCTTTTGTTATTTTTATTATTATTTTTTTATAAGATAATGCTGTGAAGTAAAATTAAAAAAGGGTCCATATTGTTGGTATTCCATCTTCTGCTGATTAACAGCCGTTCTTCTGGGTTTAAACAGAGTTTCTAGTTCTCTTCAATGTTATGTCTGCAGACATTAGATAAAGGTCCATATCCTTCTTCAGCTGATATCAGCGAAGATGAAAGTTGAGGTCAAGTTGTCTGCAGGTCAGAACTCTGCTGAGAATCAGGGTCACTTCAGACTTTTGGAGAAAGTGATGAATCCAGGCGTCATATTTCTTGAAATTATTTGGCTCTTTGATTTATTACTGCATGTTGGTTCAGACGTCCGTGATCAAGCACTTCTCAAAGTCCTTCATGGTGTTAATAACCAGTACCTTGGACCGGTCCGGTGGACCAAGTGGTTTGACGTAAATCCTGCAGCCTTTAACCCAAGTGTTCTCAATCTGCTTACGCTTCCTGAGAAGCCTGGCTGGGTAAAGTAGCCAATTCTTCTTGGCAGAAAACCTCAAGTTCCTTTAAATTCTTGGGCTGTCTTGCTGGAACTGCTTATTTGAGATCTCCTCAGAGAGTCTCAATAACATTTGGGTCAGCAGACTGAGATGGCCACTCCAGAACTTTCATCTTATTCTGTTGGAACCAATGACAGGTGGACTTGACCTTGTGTTTTAGATGGTTGTCATGTTGAAATGTCCATGTGTGTCCAATGCGCAGCCTCCAAGCTGAAGAATACAAGTTTTCCTCCAGTATCCTCTGATAATGGGCTGCATTCATCTTGACATCAGGTTTCCTGTGCCTTTGAAACTCATACATCCCCAAACCATCAGCAATCCACCTCCTTGTTTCACAGTAGGAATAGTTTTCTTTCATCATAGGCCCTGTTCATTCCTCTCCAAATGTAGCGTTTATGGTTTTGGCCAAAAAGTTCAAAGAGGTTTGGAAGTTTGTCTCTGTGCCATTTGAGTAATGTAAAAGAGCTATTTTGTGGCATTTCCCCAAAAAAGGCTGCAAACATAAATATATAAAACTGTAATTTTTGTGAAGAATCAACCAGTGGGACACAATCATGAGGTGGAACGAAATTTATTTATTATGAAATGCATGTTTGCTTTTATAACTTTCATAAACCTGGTTAATATCGTATTATTTCACAAAACTGTTTTCAGACAGGTTCCCTTGAATCCTTCTCTCACTCTCAGCTCAGCATTACAAATGTGCCACAAAACTAGCCAATCAGAGAGATGCGAGTTTGAGGTCATTGGTGTACATTCCATCCATTGCCCCTGTTATTTATCTAACACGGGAGAAAAAGCTGAGGCTCAGGAGCCAAACATGTCTCTTCTACCTTCCATTGTGACTCTCTGGCTGAAGAAAAACTACATTTAAGGCTGCAAGCAGCGCCAAATGGCACTTGCCTTTCACTGACATCCACCGGACCCAGCTCCGCCATATGTTTTCTGGGCTTGTTCTGCCAAACCCCTCCCCATGCCCTGCTTTACCAATCTTGGGTCCTGCACTGCTACATCCTTTCTGGGCCCTGCAAGGTCATCACATGCATTTTCTGTGACTGTTGTGTCGCAAAAAGCCTGAAGTTGCAGCAGTTTATCTTAGAAGTTGCCAAAAAAAAGGTTGTGTTGATTTTCAATTAAAAGCTATAGGAGGAAAAAAAAACTTTTAAAGCCCTTTGCTTTTTCACCGGTTTATTAAATTGCAACATAGCTTTGTATGTAAGCTTAAAACAAACAAATATGGCGTTGTACCATCCATCCATCCATCTTCTTCTGCTCATCCGGGACCGGGTCTTGGGGGCAGGGGGTAAAGAAACCCATGCTTCCCTATCCCCAGAAACGTCCTCCATTAGCTTGAGGTGTTCTCAGGCCTCTCCAGCCTCTTCAACCAGTGGGACTACTCCCCAGAGAGGAATCCAGGAGGTATCTGGCCCAGATGCCCAAACCATCTCAATTGGTTCCTCTGGATGTGGAGGAGCAGCGGCGGCTCTTCTCCGAGTTCTCTCCGGGTGACCAAGCTTCTCACCCTAGGGAGGAAGCTCCCTTTCAGCCGCTTGAATTCAGGACCTCGTTCTTTTGGTCATGATCCAGAGTTCATGATCGTAGGTGAGGATTTCAACAAAGATCGGATGGCAAATTGAGAGCTTTGCTTTCTGGCTTAGCTCTCTCTTTACCACAACGGACAACCGATGCTCCAATCCACCTGTCAATCTCACGCTCCAATCTTCCTTCACTCGTCAACAAGACCCCAAGATGCATAAAGTCATCCACCCGGTGCAGGAGCATTCAGCAATGGTCAAGAACCACGGCCTCAGACTTAGCGGAACTGAACCTCATCCCAACTAGGGATGGGTACCGTGCCCCGGTATTGAACCAGCCCCGGGGCCACATTCTTCAAGACCGCAGTATCGTTAAGATCTGACCTGAACGGTTCTGCTATCGGTACTGGAGAAGTTACTTTTTCTACAACGCAGCGCACACACAGTCAGTGGCGATCCCGTAGGGGACACGTGAGCGCCCTGGACTAAGAACACACGTTTCTGCGTAAAATTAATGAAGTTTGCATCAAGGAGCCCTTGCCATGCTGTCACCTTGCTGCTACGATGACCGTATGTTGCGCTGTTTGTGTAGAACACGCTGGGGCGGCGTGTTCTACACAAAACAAACGGGTAGAGAGGCGGGGCTTAGATTCACCACTTTTGATTCCAGACCCGTGACAAACTATCAGCTGCTTCCTAATACTTAATAATAATTAATGACTAATGATAGTTGTCATCCGTAAAATTAATGTAATTTATTGGGTTTACTGGATTTAAACAAAAATAAATAAACAGAAAGGAGTCTGCATCAAAGTGAATTTGTTTCCATCATCTCACTCAATCCTAACTCTGGTGTTTGACAGACAGAAAAGTCTATTCAAGGTTGTGGAAAATGGACAAAAGATCAAAGGAAACATCACACTCATAAAGAATAATTAGATTAAATAATTAAAATGAATATCCTGTCTGGAACATTTTCATGTATAAAGTAAAATGTTTTGTTAAAAAAAACAGTGTTGTTGCATAATGAGGAAATAAAACACTTTATGTTCTTAATTTGTTAGTTATTTATTTTTTTTCGTCCTCAAAAAGTATCGATAAGAGTACTGTTAAAATACCGGATCGATAAGCAGTATCGATAAGAGTAGTAGTACCGTTAAAACCTTAACGATACCCATCCCTAATCCCAACTGCTTCACACTAGGGTGGGCGATGTCCCTTAAATTGGCAGTTGACGATGTTTGCAGTAAACCATCATGATGGACGATGATATCGTCGGGAAGGGGTATTTTTAATTTTTCGTTATTATATAATTATTGTTATTTATTTTACTTTATTTTATTTCCCAACTAATGACTCATCCGCGATGATCCAGTATAAACTGAGGGAAGTGACTTTAACAAAAAAAATGAACAAAAAAAAAAAAAGCAGTCCTCTCCTGCACTTGATTAGTCAAGTGGACCGGTGGAGCGAGCGACCGAGTCTCTGAACAAAGCAGATGGACTGTGTGTTTGAGGGGAAGGGAGGGTGCTTTGATACGTGTGCGCGATGTGTGGGAGACTTCAGACTGTGATCCGTCCCACAGCTCTACGTGAACGAGCTACCGAACTCAGGAGAACCGGGTCTTCCGGTAAAAGTCTGTGTCCGGGCAGAGCTCGGACCACCAGCTCACACAGCGGCTTTGGGGCGGTGTGTGAGCTTTTCAAAGCAGAAATGTGGCTGAGTCCTTAGAAACCGTTCAAACAATCACATGGATTCGTGTTTCCAGTCGTGTCCCGACAAAATAAAGGCTGATGTTATTCCCACATATTTACGTTCCCCAAATATGCAGATTGCAGCATTTCCTGCATGGATTTATGTTCATCAAAGGCTAAATGTTGTTAGCGCATGTTAGCCTCTTAGTCCTGGCTTCTTCCGGCTCCGTTCTTCAACAGAAAAAGCACTGACCACACGGATACAAATTAAAATGATGAGCGAACAGGCGCTTCATAATAACCGTAAAGCACGTTTAGAACTAATTTCCTCTTCCGGTATTTCAAACACTACTGCCCATGTGCGAATGATTTATTCCGACCGAAAGTGTGACCCCACGTGAACGTTTAGTATTATAATCGGAAAAATGTTTTCTGGGCCCATGGACACGGTTGGATTCTAATCCGACCATTGATCAGATCAAGATATTTTGCACATGTAACCGCGGCTTCTGGTGTCGACTCAGAGTGTGGCGTGGCATCACAATGGTGTCTCTCCATCGTGATGTCAGTCCGCCATCACGATGGACGATGGTATCGGCACAACCCTACTTCACGCTCTGCCACAAATTGCCCCAATGCATGCTGGAGGTCCTGGCTCAATGAAGCCAACAGGACAACATAACCTGCAAAGCGGGCGGCCGTGGTGCAGCTGTAGGGCGGTCGACCCATGATCGTCATATTTCAGGTTCAATTTCCGCATTGCATGCCCATGTGTTGAAGTGTCCTTGGGCGAGACACTGAACCCCACCTTGCCTCTGGTGGGAGGTTGGTCCCAGTGTTCGGCAGCGGAGCCGCCACCAGTGTGTGAATGTGTGTGTGAATGGGTGAATGGGTCTGTGACTGTAAAGCACTTTGGGCCTTGAAGAAGGTAGAAAGCGCCATATAAGTAAACGCCATTTACCAAAGAGCAGAGAGGAAATCCTGCAACTAAAAATATTGTCAGGAACATTTGATAAAGGACAGCCCTGCTGGAAACCAACATGCACTGGGAGCAGGTCAGACTTACTGCTTGAAATGCAAACCAAACTCCTACTCCTGTCATACAGAGACCGGACAGCCCTCAGTAAGGCTCCCCGGCCCAATACTCCAAGTGTACGGGAAACCACAAGGGACGCGGCCAAATGGCAAGTGCACAAAACACATACCCTCCAGCACCCTACAGAGGGTATAGTGCTGGTCCATTGTTCCACAACCAGAGCTGAAACTGGACTGTGTTTTATAGCATTGTTAAAATTCTATAATAAACAGTGATTTTTTTGTACAACCTTGACCAACATCTTTAGGGTTTGAAATTAAGACTTTCCAGTCAAGAATAAATATCCTGAAAAAAAGAATGGTTATTCTGACCAATAGAATGACTTGTTTATTTTTCTATGGAAGAAGATGAGATTTTGGCTTCTTGGAGCCAGCAGGTACCTTCTGTTTGGAATGCCAGGGGTGAGGTGACACTCTCTATGGTTCTGTCATTCAACCTGTTGTTGGGGGTTTGGACTGACAGGGTTCAGTTATTGGCTGTACAAGGGAAAGGGGAGGGTGCATTAGAGGGAATTGAGACTTTTAGGAAGCGTTTCTTTTTCTTTTGCTCTGAGTTGTTGTGCAAGCTGTACAATGTTGGCCTATAGTAACCACAAAATAAAGAGACTTACAGTAAAATGAATTACAATTTTTAGGGACATGCATACATAGGGCCCTAGGAGTGCTTGAGCACCTGCTATTTTTGCCTGGTATTAAAAAGTACGCTAGTCTCTTGTTTTTTTTTTAATTTATTTTTTATTTCAGTTTTTACTTTTATTAAAATGAAAAAATTCCTGTTAAGAGATGTTGATACAAAAATCCTCTGGCATTCTATCGTACCCATTTTCTTGTAGTCCTGGGTTTCTGGGCTACCGCTTCTGTTTTTGCAGCTCCGCTCAGACTCAGAAAGAAACTGCTGCCCCACTGAAGAGACGTGACAGTGAAGGAACCTGTGAGTTCTGGTCCAACTAGTGACCATCCACTGATTCAACGAGCTTAAATATGACTAATATTTCAGGAAAATGCTCCATGTTTAAAGCTCCATGTTAGTCAAGGAGTCTGTTTCTACTTTTACCAGACGTCTGAGCATTGAGCAACAATTCAGCTCAGAGCAGATGGTGTGGGGACAGGACACCAGGTACAAAATGAAACAGCAGGTTAACGTTCAAAATAAATGAACCATCTTTACCACGAGTTTGTAGATTCCTCACTACAGGTCTGACACTAAATGTCTTTTTACAGGTAGGTTATAGCTGCCTATTGCATCTCCCCTTTGCATTGATGTTTGCAATGGTTTTTAATGCATGATTGAACAGTGTTAATTAAAAAGAGTTAGTTGTTGAAAGGAGTCTTCAAGTTGAGTCACAGCATATGGACTTGAAATCTTTGATACCTTTGGCAGCTCATCCAAGTGGCAGTCTGTATCATTCAGTTTCACTATCTTTGTATTAAAATCTTTCCAATCACAACTAAAGTCTGTGTTTGGAATATAAGATGCAAAAGACAATTTAGCTGTAAATCCCAATCTAGAAGCAGGGTGGCATTGGATCCAGCTGTCAAGAACTGGAGGTTTAGGAGCTGAAATGCAGGAAACTGGGCTTGGTGGCAGAAACGTAAAGATTTTATGAACCTAAACAGGACCAAAACTGTGGAGAAACAAAAAGGGGGTAAAGCAGATGACCTGACAACGTAGGATTAAAATCCAGAGACACTGAAGATAATGAATAGAAATGAAAACAACCGTGGATGATTAACATGAACCTGGAGCGAGAGTGACTGACTGAGGACTGAACATGACCAGAAACACCACTGAAAAACTGAACTAAAGTACAGAATCCTCACAGAAACAGTATGACTTACTTAAATATTATTAATAATTTCAGCATTCTAAGGATAAAAGTTGTAGGATGTCAGGGCTCCAGACTGCGACCATTTGGTCGCATTTTGCGACCAAAATTTGAGAGTTTGCGACTGAATTTTACATCCAGTCGCACATGTGCTACCAGTAAATTTGCCACCCTCCGTATTTTTTATACATTAAACGTGGAAGGGGCACGTCAATGATCAATGAAATAATCAATGAGACGCGAGCGCACACGCACGCAAACACACACACGCTCGCACACATACTCATGAAACGTGAGCACAAACTCGCGTGATGCATGTCTGTGAGGCGGCCACTGCGTGTTAGAAGAATAAGGAATGGCCACTGTAAGTGGCTAAAATGCGTGTAGGGGGAGGGGCCTAGAGATAATCGAGCGCGCGTGAACATCTGTGGGAAGGAAACGGAGACAAATATCACAACCTGATATGTGCGTCTAAGCTAAGAGCAAGCGAACCATTGATTCGTTCTTCCGACCTGCGGCTGGTGTACCAGTGCCAGAGTGTACAGCAGGGGTCTCAAACTCGCGGCCCGCGGGCTATTTACGGTCTCCAAGATGATATTTTGCGGCCCCCGCCTTAATATGAAAGTTTAATGTCGCTGCAAGCCCTCCAGTTTGAATGAAAGACACTTTTTCATTGTCGTGTGCGGAGCTGACAAACCAACCAATCACAGTGGGGTATATGACTCTTGGGGGGCGTGACAATGACAGGGCTTAAAGGCCGTAAACCTGACAGCCCCCTCCCCAGACCACATGAAGCAGTTCCTTCCTTTCCTTTTTAGAACGTATCTATTCGCTCGTAATTTTCTAAATGCATGCAGTCCGTGCTGAACTTTTCTCTGGGCCGCACAGACCCGGAGGTTACGGGGGTTACGGTTAAGCGCGCGGCGTCGCATCCCCCCAACCAAACGGTTTATGCACGGCTGTTACAGCAGCACACCGCTCCCGCGGGAGTCGGGTCAGCTGAGGAGAATAAATGTCCCACACCTACATACGTGACAGCTAACGGGGCTTGAACTTTAAACACGTGTGAGCAACAACAACATTAGTTTTAGACATAATGAAAATACGTGGGGAAAATGCAACGATAGACGTGTTTGAGATGAACCGGCGGCTTGCCTGGATCATTGGGGAAACCGGGGGGGGAGGCGAACCTGCAGCAAGACTGAAGGAGAACAGGAAATTGGAGTTGTCCTTAACATTCTATTTAGTTTTAATATTCTTCTCCCCCTTAGTATGATCTGTGTTATTATATATTTTATGATTATTTTAATGTTTTGTGATGTATGTAGCCTTTTTTAATGAATTGGTATTTTAAATTATTTCAATTAATCACTCAACTACAAAAAACACCAGGACACATGTCCCATAATGCATTGTTTTGTAGTCTGTAGGGCAGCTTTCAGTCAGTTCACTACTAAATTTCCAGTTAAGTTCGCACAGGTTGGGGTCTTGCTCCCACCCCTTTCTCGCGATATTTTTGTGATGATTGACAGTTGATGTTGGAGCAAAAACAAAAATATATGTCACACACCAGGTGATCTGCGCAGCGTTGAGTTCACCTGGGTGATCTCAAACACGCTTATTGTGCATCTTGGCTGCACCTATTTGGTGTCACAAAGATAAATTTCCATCAGTTTTCTTTACTTATTTGTACTGTCATGACAGCGATGCTTTTGTCAGTTTACCTGCATCTTCAAAAGTGCAGAATAAAATGTGACACTGAATTTGAAACATCACATTTTAATTTCTGCATCTATTATTAAAGTATTTATTAGTAATACAGTGGAAATTAGTAGATTTGGTTAGAATGTTGATTTACGGTATGCGCCCCTAAATTTTCTGGTTGTGCCCCTAAAATCTTCAGTTAGGGGCCACTGTGCTCCTAGTGAAAAAAGTTAGTCTGGAGCCCAGGATGTCTGTGTTTAAAATATTAGCGTCTGGATTAAACGTCATTCATGTTGATTATGCCTGCAGCACATTGTGCAGTGTTTGCTTTGAGGTCGTCGAAGTCTATGATAAACTGAATGATTTTATGGAAGCCGAAAACCACCTATCTTTTTAACGTTTTATTGTGATATAGACATCTACTAAGAATTTTGTTTTCTCGTGATGACGAACAATATTGTATATCGTCTGTCTTTCTTTCTTGCACTGAGATGCGGGGACATTTCTGTTTTAAGTCCCTTTATTTCAGTGCCTCTCAATTATATTTTGCCAGGCCCCCCTAGGAAAAAGAAAATGTTTCGCTACCCCCCCCCCCTACACACACACACACACACATACACACTCGCGCTGTGACAGTATTCTAAGGTTAGTATCTATAAAAAAAACTGTGTAGGTATACCTAAAATTGTATTTTTTAACATTAACAAAAAAAAAAACAATGTAAATCCATTTTCAACAAATATTAACTTTATTTAGCCACAGAAACCCTGTTAGTCTTAAACAGAAAAGAAGCTTAAAGTGCCTGAAATAAAAAATCTGTCAGTCATTATTTAAACTAGAAACATTTTGATCAACTGAACCATTTGATGCTGAGAAAAAGAATTCAATCAATGATATTAAATGTAAATTGATCTGAAACATTAACACAGCAGCACCAATAGATTTAATGTTTTTAGTCTGAGGAAATAGATAAAAACATTGTTCTGATTTTATTTCTAAATGATGGATAATTTATGATCTGTGACGCTGTTTTCCTGCATTACCTGCTGTCTGCATGTCAAATACTGACACCAACTAAACCACAGGCAGACAAAGAAAACATTGATGGAAAATAAAAACACGTCATCATAATGTCTACAATAGTTCATAAAGAATGACATTATTAGCATGAGCTAAAGGCACGTGATGATCCTTGTGTTGGGCAATAGAGGCAGCTCTCTGTGTGCTGTGTTCCACTTGCAGCCTGAGCCCACTACCCCTCCCCTCTCCTTCTCACACACGCGTGTGACAGGAGACAGGAGCAGCTGCAGGGACGGCAGTTCACAGTTTCAGGCTGTTACAAACTCTGATAGAACAGATCAGGAAACTAATAGTGACACAGATTTTTTTTCAAGTACTGAGCTGCTGTCACCACCGCCCCCCATTAAATTTGCGCCCCGGACAATTGCCCATATTACCTGTGCCTAAAACCACCACTACTGCGTGCCCCCCTGGCAACGCGCCCCACTATTTGAGAAGCACTGCTTTATTTTGTGGTTACTGTAGGCTGTAACCAACAACTCTCAACAACAGAAACACTCCTTGAAAGTTAGTTTTTGTTTGTTTAATTTATAAGTAGAGCTACAATCCTCAGACGCCTTAATAGGTTGAATGACAGAACCCAGGGCCATTAGTGGTTCCTAAACAGCCATCCAGCCCAACTCAGTCTGCTACAATACTTTAAAAAAATTCTACAATTTCAACTTCTGCAGTGAATCAAAGCAGTTTGTCAGAAAAAATGTCGAACACACGAAGAACTGATCGATTTCTAATTGACCAGTTTAATCGTGGTCAGACTCAGGCTGAGGAGATGGTTGGTACGACTACAGCTGCGCAGGCGGCTGCAGTTCAGGGATCCTCAGTTTCATCAGAGATCAGATGAAGAGATCAGGCCATCTACACGGTTACAGAATGATGCACTGGAGGGCCTGGATGGAATGACTGTCACTCAGGATTGGGCTTTTATAATTACAAAAAACGGGTTTTCTCGTGAAAACTTTGGGAAATAAAGTGGGGTAGGTCGTTTTCAGCTTCTGTATTATAGCTCATTGCTTATGTCTTCCAAGTTTATGAGAAAGTCAATGAACTCATGTTGACAATCATTTGTTTACATAAAACTATCACTTTCACCTAGAAAGGTCACATAGCTGAGTAGTTATCTATTAGTACTTTCTTTTAAAGTGGACTTGATCTCCATAGTCCAAAGGATATCTCCAAAGGACAAACAGTCAAGGTGTTTTTTCTGACTCTCTGCCCCTCTTCGATCATCCTGTCCACGTGTTTCATCTGAACGCCGCACGCTCAGGTGTGAGGATGACTTTTCTAAACAGTTACTAGATTTAGGAATTAGAACGAAAAAACAAAGCTAAAACATAATTAAATAATATCTAAACAATAAAACCGATGAAACGATGGGCCTGAGCGTTTGTTCCACCTGACAGAAGCTCTCTTCATCATCAGCAACGTTCGTGCCTGCCTGCAGAGAGGAGCCCCCCCCCCCCCCCCCTCAATGGCAGCAGTCGTGACACATTTCGATGATGATGAGTTTCCCGCTTGAATCTGCTGCGTGAACGCGCTCGTTCACGCGCACCTGAGGCTCTTCAGCTCAGCTGTCTGCCTCGGGCTGCGGAAGGACATTCGTCTGTATGTCGGTGCTCTTTGACATTTAGCCGCGTTCCCGTTATCTTCTGCTTACCGCCTTTATATCAATGTACATCCAGAAACATGCCGGCGCCCCTGCCCGCACCCTTCCCAGCGGTACTAACGGAACATTCTGTCTTTTCACAGCTAAGGTGAAAAACCTACATCTCTTTTTCTGCTCAAAGTCGAATTGTTCCAGTCACAGCCGTCTGCCGATGTCCGACAGCAGGTGCGCGCGCGGTGGATTTACCTGTAGGGGGAAAGAGGCGCTCTTGTTGCCCACGTATCCCCGGACTACGTGACTCTGTATGGACAGCACGCGGCACTCCATGGCGGCTCCCGGTCAGCCGACGAGAGGTGCGAGCAATCCGGCACTCAAGGGAGCCCCGCGCGTACACAGCCTACCGAGCGCGCGCACGTCCAACATCGGCCTGCGTCCGCTCGCATGCGAGCTTGTCAGCTGAGCGTCGCGCTGAAACGTGACAGAGATATAGCAAGCCGTGCAGACCAAAAATCTCCAACAGAAACAATGTCTTCAGTTAACGTTGTGTGCAGAAACTGCTACACTGGAAAACCGTTTCTCTTTAACAACAAAGTACTGTCACAAAAAAATGAAAAGTCTACAAAGATCGTCACTATGTAAATCTTTTTGATTTTGAGTGGATGTATTTCTCATAAAATAAATACACCACAGTTTGAGTTAAAATATCCTCTTATTAGTATTAGAAATATTGCTTGAAACCCAGAACCATACCATCTGTGTTACACCAAATTGATCACTCACATGAATCAGTAGGATAAATCTATATCGAGAGAGAGAGAAATCTGTTAACTTATTGATTTATTATCGACTTATTATTTATACATTGTTATTATTATTGTTGGGCTTTTCTAAATTTAAATTACATGTCAAAGAGGTCTAAAACTAATACATGTTTAAAAATAATTTTTACAAATTATTTGTAATTTTTTTATTTCAATAAGTCCTGTAACTAGCATTTTTCATTAAAGTTTGAGCTTTTAAGGCTGACTGTTTCTCTTATTTAACAACAACAAATGATGTGTGTGTTTGTGTGTGTGTATATGAAAAAATCTGTCGCTTTGAGATTTCTTCCATGCGTGCTCAAAAAATCGGGAGATTAAGACCAGAAAATGCGAACGGATAAAATTAAGGTTTTTATTGTCCCTAACAAAGAGCTCTAAAACAAATAAAACAGATCATCTGGGTTCCCAAAGCCTGCAAAGCGTAAGAAGCTACATTCGATTTACATGAGGCTGTCTGAGAACAACGGAACTTCCTTGAGTGCAGACTTTTAAACATGTGGTCAGGAACTCCTCCCCCGGAAGCATGATGGCGGCCGAATCTCCGCTCTGGCCGCTCGGATTGGCTGACAGAGGAGCCCGCCAACTTCCTTCAGTCCATACTTGGAATCACAGCATCTGGTCTCTGCTCCGCCATGTGGTCCTCCATAGGTGGCCGAAACTTTCACCGCAGGCAGTCGATCCTAAAGCTTTGCTCTCCACAGGAGAGCAGGCGCCTAAAGTTTGAAATCAGTCCCAGAGATGATTAATTTATGGTCCATGTCAGACCTACAGCCCAGTCTTCCAAATGGCCTTAGAAGATCAAAGTGTCCCTGCAGGGGGATGAGCTTAGAGCTGCAGTCAAAACCTTCTCACATGTGCATCTTAAGGAAGCTTCTTCAAAGTTCAAAGGACGGAAACAACACAAACAAATAAAACTAAACTTCAGTGAGACAGAAAAACATAATAAAATGAAGTCAACAAATATATATTCCTTCAATATATATATATAAATATATATATATATTTACAGTGAGGTCAATAAGTGTTTGATCAGCCTGTGATTTAGCAAGTTCTCCCACTTAGAAAACATGGAGGGGTCTAAAATGTTCATCATAGGTGCATTTCCACAGTGAGAGACAGAATCTGAAGAAACATTCAGAAATCTGGTTGTACAATTTTTTAAAACAATTTATTTTTAAATTACTGTGACAAATAAGTATTTGATCACTTGATTATCAGATAGATTTCTGACCAGCAAAGACCTGCTGTTCTGCTTTTAAATATTAAACTCCACTCTGCTCATGATTCTTTGGCTCCGTAAGAAACAAATCGAGGTTCTGGAGTGGCCTAGCCAGTCTCCAGACCTAAATCCAATAGAGAATCTTTGGAGGGAGCTAAAAATTCTGTGTTGCTCAGCAAGAGCCCCGTACCCTGACAGATCTAGAGGAGATCTGTATGGAGGAGTGGGCCAAAATCCCTGCTGCAGTGTGTAGAAACCTAGTGAAGAACTACAGGAACCATTTGACCTCTGAAATTGTTAACAAAGGCTTCTGGACCAAATGTTAAAGTTGTTTGAGTGATCAAATACTTATTTGTCACAGTAATATACAAATAAATTGTTTTAAAAAATTGTACAACCAGATTTCTGAATGTTTCTTCAGATTCTGTCTCTCACTGTGGAAATGCACCTATGATGAACATTTTAGACCCCTCCATGTTTTCTAAGTGGGAGAACTTGCTAAATCACAGGCTGATCAAATACTTATTGACCTCACTGTATATATGTATAAATATATAGAAATATAAATTATATAAAAGCTACTTAGATGCCACCAAAGGCTATAGAAAGCATTGTCATGTTGGTGCAGACGACCTCACCAAGATGGCGTCGCGCTCCGGCACCGTTGGCCAGGTTTCCCAAGTGGGCGTGTCTCCTCTAGCGATATAACTCATTGGGCTTGAGGCCCTTCATGTTATCTGTTTTAATCCTGTTTTTAATTATTTATATTAAAAATATTTTTTAAGTTGGAACCACGTCACCACCTGGCTGAGTCCTCAATTTTTTAGTGTGCCACACTAAGGAAATACAAAAGTTTACTTTAGCTGATTCATCTGAAACTCACATCAGCTGACGGGGGGGGGGGGGGGAGTTACTGAGGCTTCTTTATGGCATGGCTTTTTTGTACACCAGTGTGTTGACAGTTATTGGCTGAGGGACATTCATTATCTGTAGCACAATAGCGCCACCATGTTGTATTGACTGTTATCGCAACTGGCAGTGCTTTGATGGTTAGCATCGTAACCCTTGTGCTATCCTAGGCACCTTAACATTGGGAGTTGGGTCATCTAGACCCACTAGACCGCATGTGTCAAACTCAAGGCCCGGGGGCCAAATGTGGCCCGCTAGTGCATGAAAGTTTGTAATTCCTTAAAATAAAAATGTTCTTTAGTTGATTGCATATTATTTATGTGTAGCTGCTGTAAATATTCAATGTTTTCAGGTCTTATGTGTGTATGCAGACAAAATGTTACACGTGTAATACATGTTCTTTCCAGCTCAGTTTTTATATTCTCCTTTATTCACTTGGAGAGTTTGATCCTTCATTAATGGAGTTAGGTGGGTTTTAATAAGCAGACAAAATGTAAAAGGATTTATGCTAGAGTAACAAGCAAACATATGTTTCTATGCATCTGTAATTGTCACTTCAAAACGTTATAATAAATAAATAATGAGTTATTTACCATTAAGGAGTAGTTGCATTTATTTTTCATTACATTTAGTTACATGGAAAACTTGGCCCTTTGAGGACAGCCACTATGCTGATGTGGCCCTCAGTGAAAATGAGTTGGACACCCCTGCACTAGACAGTGTGCTAAACCTTTTTTCTTCAATGATTTGTGATCTTCACTGGTGTCCATGGATTACATGAAATCTTTCCACCTTTATCCACCTTTGTCATGGTAGAGAGAACACGTCAATGTAAGGGTGGGGTCATCTGGACCCCATAGGATAGCTCAAGGGTTAAGCAAGGTGTTTTTCTGAGACTGATGATGCTGATTGCAATGCTAAGACTTTTTTCTACAGGCAGCCTTAGAGAAAGAGAAATGCGGAAGTCAGGGGAGCATAGTGGCTGCAAGTGAGGACGTGTCAAAGGTGGGTGTAGAGTGGTAGTGGCATGTAGATTCGGGTGGAAAAGGCAATGGTGGAGGCGAGGGTGGCTAGCGCCTGTTGGCCTAACACCACTTGGGGCTTTAATTTAATCTATTTTCAAATCAGTTTTAATGGTCTAAATAATTGTGATTATGCTTTTGGTTTTTGGCCAAAATAAATTAAAAAAAAAACTGTCATTTTTAGGACAGTTTCTGCAAAGAGGCAGGAGTTGATCAGTAAATCCACCTCTAAGTTGTGGGTGGTATTGCTGGGCAGAACTAACCCTCTGCTGATATCCTATGAAATCTTTGTTTACCCTCTCTCAAAATGGTAAACAATGTCAGAGCTAACAAGCCGTACAGTTTGAGCTAAACTGTAGCATAGAAAAAAAAAAAAAATCACAAAATTGTTACTATTGACTTTCACTTTTAAATTAAGTCTACACGCTGTTCTTCTGAAGAAACACATGGATAACCTGTTTGTAGACATTTTCCTTTTCTTTTTTCAGTTTTAAGTCTCTCTGTCTCCATGGAGATCACTGCCAGAGACGTGTCTAAACAAAATCCTGAGTTTAGACGCCTAACCCTCCATTTAGAAAAGGATGCTAAACAATATTCAAGAATAACTGGACGGCTGCACCTGACATTCCACGGTCTCTGGGATCACCAGCCCCCTCTGCCTTCCTCTTCTAGGCTCGTCATCTGATTGGAAAGGACAAAGGAAAGAGTCCAGCCACGGGCTCATCCAGGGAAAGCAGTCCATAATGATGCACAAGTGTAAGCTCTACTAAAATCAAAACGGCTGATTAAGCCTACCCCTTCTTCAGTTTTTTCAAACTTTTCAAAGGAGGAGAACTTCATTAAACACAGACGCTGCGGCCTTGGTCCACCTGAATTTTATTCTGAACATTGAAAGACAACAACTTACTTCCTCTTCTACGGCAATCACAGGCAGCAGGCTGTGCTTATCCCACGCTCACATATTACCATTCGGATAACCAGAGTATTTTACACATCCTGGGGAGCTGACACTGGAACAGGCTCAAACTGGCTTAGGTTAGTCTCAGTTTCAGCACGGCATGGGGGCAGGAAGCTTAATGACCATCTTCAGTTTTGACCCAGAAACATTCATTCACAGTTCCTGTTGATCAAACAGTGGCTGGTCACTTAGGTAACTGTTGTCTCTTGGCATTAAAACAAAAGCACTAACTAGATCGACTAATTAGCAAAGTATGTTAGCTCGTTGAGTTAACTTCTCCATTCTTTGTGGTTGTCTTGCTAACCAAGTCGCCATTTTGAATACTCAGGATGGCAAAAGTTTACAAAGTAACTCCTGAGTTTTTCTTTTAAAATCCTGTAAGATCATATAAATGATTTAATTAAGAACCGTGAAGCATGTTAGTGTAAAGGCACCAAAAAAAACAGATCTTTACCACCATTTAACTAGTTTTTGTGGTGATCCACTGTTGGGATTACCACAGGATCTTGCGAAAATAAATTTAACTTTTATATCTTATACCTCCAGCCTTTCAATGACTCACTCCTGATTAAAGAAGAGGTGCTAATAAGTTCTGCAGTTACTGTTCCCGGCTGTAGTTAACAGATGACGGATAGGCTAAATGCTAAATGTAGAAGTGAAGTGAAAGAAGGGTGGGGTCCTGGAACAAATGGTACAGTAAAGTAAACCCCTTTTGAAACAGAAATGCTAAAATGTTTAGAAAATGCTAAAGTAAACATATCTCAACTTTAATCTGACCAACCAAAGTTCCTTTAAATAAATTCAGTCTTTTCTAAATGTTAAGTATTTTTTTAGGATGCTTTGTATGAACTTGAGCCAGGAAAGGAGGCCGTAAAATAAAATACCAAAAAACTATGAATAAATTACAGTTTGACTTGCTCTTGTGACATATACTTTATATCAAATGTCACATGAATATTTCCAAAAATGAGAAAACTTTGTGTCTATGCGTCAGATTACGGTTTCTGTCGTTACAACAGCAGAGTTGAGAAGTTTTTATGTTTTCTGCACCGGGAAAAAAGAAGAGCTTCAAAGTTTGTCTGGAATTCATGTTCAAATCCTACATGTTCAGCTCATCCTCCTCAACCAACACCATCATCCTCCTCATCATTCTCATGAAAGCTGAACATTTTAAAATTCTTTACAAATTCCAAAGTGACTTCATGCACTGTTCCTTGCGACTTGACCCAGATGAGCATCAACTAGCGACTTTTAAAACCAAACACGCACCAGCGCACACATGGCTGGTTTAGTTTGGGTACAAAATGAAGGGTGGGGATCGCCACTTCAGCGTTGGAAAGCTCATTCGCACAAGGAGAGGGAGAGAAAAGATTAACAAACGTCTGTTGTTCAACTCTGAGCCGTGTAGTAGGGAGCTGGACCGGACCGGACTGGAATGGCTCGTTTGTGGAGATCTGAAAGAGCCTGCACCAACAGAACAGCTTCTTCCGCAGATTGCAGAAGTTTGAGCATCAGATCCCTTCTGGAGCCGACCACCAACAGAGGAAAGCAAGTGGAACCTTTTTCAGGACTAAATATCAAATAAATCCATTTCAATCTGGCTGGGAAATGAGCTTCCTTGAGTGATCCCCTCTGTAAAAAGCAGATTAAATCCAGACAGAAACAGACTATAAAAAATACAAAATGAAGAAATCTAAAATTTGATAGTGCTCCCACGTGTCAAACTCTGAATATTTATAAAAATCAAAACTGAACATCCACTGCGTAGCATGGGATGGGGGGGCTTCAATCACCAGTAAACACCCACTGAATGTAAAAACAAGAGCATCCAGACCAGTCCAGCCTTCCTTTCAATTCTAGTTCAGTCTAACTGCCTCGTCCGGTATCCTAGTATTTTCACAGATCAGTCAAATCTTGCGCGGTTTGGTTCACGGTTCCTCAAACAGCTGCAGGTCCAGCCTGACCACAATCTCCCCCGTAGGAACCTCATGGAGCAGCAGCCTCTTTGTGATTGGTCCTTTAGAGCCTTGATCCTTCTTTATCTCAGCCAAGCGGATCTCTGTCCTGCCCAGGAAGTCTGTGAGGAGAGGACAGGTGAAAACCCGTAATTCAGGAAGCCATGAAACAGGAATTTAAGTGGACATAAACAGACCGTCGGGCGAGAACTGGTCCCGCTCAAACACAGTGACACACAGGACATCCTGCTCCAGGTCCTTGATGAAAAACTGGCAGTTGGAGTTCCACTTTGGGTTCAGTGTGTCCTGCAAACACAGAAGACTTCTGCTGCACCAAAGCTCACCAGTTCCATTTTTGCACCAGAATTCTTTTAAACAACAGCAGCACCTTCTTGGAGACACTGAGGCTCACCTGTAAGGTCTTTGTAATGTGGCACTGTGACCCCATGGTCACCTCACAGTATGGGTTACTCTTTCCTGGGAATGTAGAGATAAAACATCACTTCAGGGAACCAAGACAAAGGAAACATTGCAACTTAATCAACCTTAATCCATCCTTTACCTATCTCAAGCACATTTATTTGTGTTTTTTTACAAAACTGGACAGAGAAAAGAAGAATGTTTAACAATGACACTTCTGCACCCATTTCTAAGGTGATGCACTTGCAACCCTCAGGATAGTTGGTTGGTAGCAGGAGTCCAGCTGGAGCCCAAACGGACCTGTGGGGGAGGCAGGTGATGGTGATCCTACTGCAGAGGTGTGTTTCTTCATGTGCTGCCATAAGGTAAAAGGCAGACAGAGAGTAAAGGCTCCCCTTAATTAAGCTAGCTCCATCTAAGGAAGTGTAAAATTTCAGACTTAGCCTCTAAGGTTACCATGGTTACCACACTCTAGCATCTCTTCAGTCTAGAAATGAAAGTCAAAGTCAGATAATCTTTAAATCTACTTTAAGCCTTCTTAGTGGTCTTTTTACTCTGATTATGCCATTTAAAAAAAAAACCTTCATTTTTTAGGGTCACAGTTTCTGAAGAGTGGCAGAGTTCATTAGAGATTAGTCTCTGCCTCTCCGGGGTGGGGTCCCGTGGCGGAACGGAGGGCTATCCTCTAGGCTGGGCTGGGTTCTGCACTCTCCGTGCTCTTATTCCTCCCTACTCTGTGGTGTTGGGGGCCGTGGGGCGGTGTCTGGCTGCACTGCCTGGCGGGCGGATTCCCTCTATTTGCTTTACCATATCTGTGTCTGGACCCCTGGCTACCGGTACCGCTTCAGGGGGGGTCTTGGTGTGGGGACGACCGGGCACTCTAACATCTTTTTAGATTCCATCATCCACCTCAGCAGAACACAAACACCCACCTGAGCACAGGTGTCAGCTCACCTTGCATGAATAGTTAGTGTGAAAGAATGACATGCTTCTACCCAAAGAACTGTAGTTGTGTTGAGTACATGTTTACAAGATTGTATTTTTGGTGCCAACAGGTCTTTTTGACCCTTAAATATGTGTGTGGACAGGTCCCACCCCCCGACTAACATTAACACCAGACAGTAATGATGATGATCCTCCAGCACCCCCCCCACCACCACCATGTAATCATCCTCCTGTTATCCTTAACTCCCCCTCCCCCCTCCCCCGTCCATAACATCCCTCCCTTCTTTCCTCTTCTTCTTTTCTGAACAGTCCAATAAAAAAACAATTATTTCTATGTAATTCATATAAATAATGTTTAGCCTAAATTACAAAGGAGGGTCTGCTGCAGCTGGGCATATAGCTGCAATATCTTTTCGCCAGTACAGTTTTTCCTTCGTTTGTCATGCCAGTTATGTTCTAAAAATAACTCATGGAAGGATTACAGATCATTTAAAAATGTGAAAAGATTTCTAAGCTTTTCCTAGACAGGCATAACAATTTTCACACTTCTCTCTCTTGTTTAAACCCTTTAAAAGTTCAAACCTTCACAGAAAATGAAGTCCAGTGTAATAAATAGAATGAAAACAAAGATCTCATTGTGATCAAAGATTTATCTGGAGAGCTGGATGTATTTGCACAGGAGACAACACGGAAGAGCCTGAAATCAAGCAGCATGCACAATCGCACTAAAAGAATGAGAGAGACTGCAGGAAGTGAACTGCCATGTAGAAATGACAGACTGTCCTCTGTTACAGTAGTAGGTTTTAAGGTTGTCATCTGGAATTTGTCAATTTGAAGTGACAAAGCCTTTTGGATAAGAGGTGAAACGTCTTCAACTTTAAAAACTAAGTCCAGATGACAGCCTTTAAACCTACTACTATGATGGAATCCTCCTGGATGAATGAGAGTCTTCATAGACATTCTGTTCTTTTTGACTGGGGGTTTCAGAGAAGGGCCACAGACTGCAGAGGGAAGGAATACAATGTCGTGTCCTATGCGGGTCTTGATCACTGTGCCAGATTGAAGAAAAGAAAAAAATCCCATTTCTGATTTTGTTTACCAGGCCGGGCCAAATGTGGAGGCGGGCTGCATCTAGTGTTGACATCAGGAGAATGTGGCTTAAGTGTTTAGAGAGGTTCATCAATCTAATCCACATGTACTTTGTGGATTTAAAAAAATCATTTGGTCTTGTGATGTTGTGTGGAAAGTGCTTTGGAGAAATAGGGTCTTGGCCTCATTACTGAGGGCCGTCGGATCTTTGTACAACCAGAGCAGGTTCTTGGTTTGTATAACTGGCAGTAAGTCCAACTTGCCCCCTTTGCCCTGTGAGACCCCAGCCCCGTAACGCAAAGACAAATTATGTTCACCTGATGTTACTTCATTAGCTTAGATGTTTCCCAGCTGAACATTTTTATGTTTGTTTTTCATTGCTCTGTCCACCTCTTCTAAGAGTTGCAAGAACATCCCATTTGAAATACAATCATTTACTGCAGAAAAGTGTCAAAATTAAACATTTGTTTATAAAAGTATTCAAAGTTACAATCTCCAAACTCTTTTACAGTTCTAATTGTATGAACACCAAGAGTTTTTGTACCATGAGAGCGGCAGGGTTTGAGCTCGATCCCCTCCACTATGTTGACCATCAGTCTACCAATTCCTGTAGCTCTCTGAGACCGCACTAAAACAGGAGAAACATATGTTAGTTTGCTCATGAAAGGCATTTGAGTAAGTACATGTGAGCTGGACTGTACCTAGATACGCCTTCTCCCTCTTCTTCTTCTCTGTCTCAATGAAGAGCTCTGAAGCTGCCTTGATCTTCTGAACCCAGGCCGTTCTAAAGGGACACAAACAGTCAGTAAACCTCCACAGCGGGTTTCGTCATCATGATCAGTCCCTACAAAAACAGAGGCCAGAAAGAAAACTCATTTCTTTATTTCCATCTCTTTGTGAGGACTTAGCAGTAGTTCCTCTGTGTCATCATAATGTTTGATGGCATGCAGATGCAGGTTTAAAATAACACATTTCAATTGTTTTTTCACTGCTCATACATTGCACAGCTAAAAGAGCTTTACAATGAAATGAGTAGAAGTCACATCGTTTCTAAATCAAACATAAGAAATACCTAAAAACAGCAAATAGAGCAAAATAACAAGGTTTAACTTCATTTACCAAAAATAACCTAAGGTGCAGGTTTGCACCAACCAGCAGAATTCAGACTCACTGCAGTCCCTGCTGAGCTGGACCTTTCAACCTCCCACATTCTCAAAGGATACGTTTATCCGTCAAGCAGCCTGAGGCAGTGACCTCTAACCTTTTTCACATCAGTTTAATGTCAGACAATATTTTCACGTACCGATCCGAACGGGCCCGAAGAATGCTTTTAATAGTTTTAAGCTTCCATTAAATTAAATCAAATTAAAATGAAACTACAAGAAATTTAGTTTAAAATAAATCTGAAAACAGTTGATTAGTTCACTAATGACAAAAATTCAACGAAACCAAAAATTTGTAAAAGTTGTTTGTGATTTGCAAAAAATTTAAATGAAAAACATAAAATAAAGCAGCATTACAATTTTTTCATAGAACACCATTAGAACACTGAGAACTCAACCCAGTGTCAGATCATCTTTTAGGCCAAAAAGATTGAACTTATTTTGTTTTGACATAAATCCTGATTAACCGTGGGTTTTTTAAACACAGAGGAATTCTTTCTGTCTTAAAGTTTCTTAACAGATGGCTGCCTAATTCACCCTAGCTGTTGGAGAATTCATAAATGTCTGTCACACAATTATAAAACAACTTCCACAAATCAGAAACTTTATTTATTGAATCTTCATTCTCTGTCAAATGTTTGCGGCTGATTTAAACTTAGACTTTGTAATGAATATTCTTCCTTTAACGTCAAAGTGAATGCTAGCAACCAGACGCTAACTTCAGCTTCGACCGACTTTTAAGGTGAGATGGACTTAAAATAAAGCGGTATAAAAGGAACAATCCTAGTAAAACTGATATTTTCTGAATATAATAATAACCATGAATGTAATGTTATTATCTGCGAGTGTGAAACATTCAAGAACCAGTCGCCACATTATAGGCGGCAATTGTCTGAATAAATCCGTATGTCGGGGAAGACTCTGGTTTTGTCTGTAAACAGCAGAGTTATTTTTCTTTAAATTTGAAGGTTTTCTTTGGTTTCCACACCGGCTCTTTTCTACCCAAAGAAACTTTCCAAATACATTTTTTTGTTTGGTTTCATTAGCTTTTTAGCTTTGGGCTACTAACTTGGCAGTCCGAGCAGCTGCTAAAAGTCACGTGACGCGTCAAGACAGACGGATTTGGTGAACAGAATCAGGAAAAAATAAACTAAATGGAAATAATCTAAGTTGGTGTATGTATTTTTGGGGACCATTGGCCAAAGTAACAAATAATTGCCTGAGATCACCGGATGAGGCAGCAACCAAACCCTGATGCTCTGCTGGCACAGGAGTATGTGGAGAGGATGACTTCTGCTTAGGAGCAGAAGTGGAAAAATGGCGACTTAATTTCGCTGAAGCTGGAGGCTGGATGTTTTCCATGGGTCACACCAGCTCCGTCCAGTTCCCTGATGCAGTCAATGGTGCCTGCCCAAAAACCAAAGAAGAGTTGCAGCTTCTAATTGTTGCAGATTCCTCCATGGCTCATGGCTTTGGCCGGACTTCCAACACGGCTTAGTACCTTGATGCTCACCTACAGAAACTTGTTGATCTCAAAAAGGCAGATAAAGTGGTTAAAAAAGTTTTCAGTCCGCCACAAATTGTGTAATTTTTCCCTCATAACCCTTGTGCTATCCAAGGCACTTTAACGTTGGGAGTGGGGTCATCTGGGCATGAAATCCTCTTCACCTTTATCCACCTTTGTCATGGTAGGGATAACACGTCAGTGTAAGGGTGGGGTCATTTTGACCCCACAAGGCAGCACAAGAGTTAAAAAGATGGGCCCTGCATGTTTGCTGGTATTTTAGCCCATTCCTTCATGCATTTCTACTCTAAAGCTGTTGCTGGGCAACACTATTTTCAATTCCCTCCACAGCTTTTCAATGGGATTGAAATCTGGAGACTGGCTAGGCCACTGTAGGACTTTAAAATGCTTCTAATCCACCCTTTTGTTGCCTGGGAGATGTTTGGGATCACCGTCATGCTGGATGATCCAGTCTTGTCTGTTCTTTGATGCCTTTGTTTGATGGAAGGAGGTTTTCACTCAAAATCTCACCATGCATGGCCTCCATTCATTCTTTCCTTTACACTGATCAGTCGTTCTGGTCCCTTTGCAGTAAAACAGCTCCAAAGCACGATGGTTCTACCCCCACGCTTTACAGTAGGTATGGTGTTCTTCGAACTCTCCATTTGTCTCTCCTCCAAACACGACAAGTTGAGTTTTTACCAAAAAGTTCTATTTTCATCTGACCATATCACAGTCTTCCAACCCCCTCTGGATCATCCAGATGCTCTCTAGCAAACCCCAGACAGGCCCGGACGTGTGCTGGCTTGAAGGGGACATGTCTGGAATTGGATTGCCTGTTGTTGTGGTGTTTTACTCATAGTCCCCCTATGTGGTTTGGGGATTTTTACACTCCAATTTTTGTTATAATTTTGACCCTGTGGGGTGCAGTCTTGCGTTGAGCCCCAGAAGGAGGGAGATTATCCGTGATCTTCTATTACAGCTGCAGATTCTTCCCAGCCTGGTGCAGCTCTACAATTTTGAATCTGGTGTGCTTTGACAAATCTTGGCCATAGTGGAGTTTGGAGTGTGAAGAGTGGAGGAGAGAGGAACATTTTAAAGAAGTTACTGGTCTGTGAGAGCTAGAAATCTTGCTTGTTTGTATTAGACCAAATACATCTTGCCCAGATGAATTTACTAGTTATTCCATTTAAAAAAAAGACAATGTGATTTCTAGTACCACATACCCCCTTGTTTTGTCTCTAATGGCTGTCATGTGCCTTTGATGAACATTACAGACCTTACTCATCTTTTTCAGGGGGATTATTTTCACACTTGGTAACGGTTTTGTTCCACTGTATTTGAAGTTGGGTTTGATCAAGTACCTGCTGGTCTCAAAAAGCTGAAATCCCATAGACTCCTATAGAGACATAAAAAGCTATTACTCAGTCATTAAAGATTCCTTAACATGCTCTTCCTAATCATCATTTTTTTCAGGATTTTTCCTAACCATCACTAGTTATTCAATTTATAAACTGACCAATCAGATGCCTCAGTAAATATATCTGGTCTCATGTTGAACAGTCAATGTGTTTGACAGAATCTCCCCAGCATGCTTTCACATGGTAGGGATGTGGACTTCCAACAATCTTACTTCGGGTTGGACAGAGTGGTTTCCATAGAAATGACTTAGACCGACTCAGACTAATCACTGCTTACTGATGATAATAGTTTCCGACATGGTGATGTCCGTATTGAAAAAATGGTGAGTGAACTGACTTAGGTAATTTCCCCTTTGTAGAATCGATAAAGTTTTACTCTATCCTCTTCATTTCATTGGAAGCAAGTCATTTTCTATCGCCCAGTTCAGTTCTCCATGCTTCAGAAGGGTCTTGGTGCACTTGTTTGGAGCAGAGTTTGCATGACTGTTCGTTCACACACCATTGGAAATAGGCCGAGGTTTGTTTTAACCAAAGCAAGCGAAGTAGGTGTTTTTATACCTTCAAACTTCAGCTGGTTCAAAATGTTACACCCACTGACTGCATAACTGGACAACCCACGTGTGACATCACCCTTAGAAAATGCCTTGCTTCTGGCTCCTACCAACTTAAGTCAATTCAGTTGCCATTTTTCAATTCAATTCAATTCAATTTTATTTGTATAGCCCAAATTCACAACAACAGTCGTCTCGATGGGCTTCGTATAGGTAATTGAAAAGGTTCAACATAAACTCAAAAGGATCATGAATACATGAATTCAAGTGGAAAATACTAAATTGAACTAACAAACAGACTAAGCTGAACTGGCATCCCTGCCCTTAGACCCCCCATCCACGATGTCAGTTGCTATGTTGGAACCAGACGTCCTCAGTGAAGCTGTGATTGGTCTAAATTTCTATGGCAACCACTCTCTCTAGTCAGGAGTGATTATATTAGAAGGCCACACCCATTCCACTGAAAGTGGGCTCTGGAGAATTTTTTAATCAAATGCTTCGAATATTCAACGCAAGGCCACCTTCATTTATAGAGGCATCTGATTGGTCAGTTTCTAACTTGAGTAACAGTTAAAATATCATGAGGAAAAAAAGGGTTAGCAAGAAGATGTTAATAAAAGTTTGTAGAGCAAAAATGGTTATTCTGACGAACCTAATGACTGAGTAATTGCCATTTACACTATATTACCAAGAGTCTACTCTCACCCATCCAAATGATCAGTATCAGGTGTCCTGATCTCTTGTTCTGGCCACAGGTGTATCAAATCATCACTCAGTCATCCAGACTGTTTTCACAGACATTGGACGCGTGTCATTGGACGCCACCTGTACCACAGATCCAGTGGTGAAATGTCCTCTCTCCTAAATCTACAGTCAACTGTCAGCTCTATCAGAACAACATGGAAGAGTTTGGGAACAACAGCAACTCAGCCACCAAGTGGTAGACCACAAACTGATGGAGCGGAGTCAGAGGATGCTGAAGCACAAAGAGGTCACCGACTTTCTACACAGTCAATTGCTCCAAACTTCATGTGACCTTCAGATTAGTCCAAGTCCAGCATACAGAGAGATTCATGGAATGGGTTTCCATGACCGAGCAGCTGCATCCAAGCCTCTATTGCTGCCTGATTTAGGAGAATTGAAAATGATTAAGAGATGAAAGCCTTGGCGTTACCTCTCATTGATAGACTCAGCTCTGAGAGTGTAAACTCTGTCAATGTGGGAGATGTGGAACAGAGGCTCGTCTCCTGATGGATCTGTCGGCAGCTTCACCAGAACTTCATTTAGGAAGATTGGCTGAAAAGGAAAAGACTTTTGTCAAGAAAGGCTAATGATTGAGCTTCCTCCTGTGTTGGTTGGTGTGCACTCACTGTCTTGTACATGCGGTACTGCAGGTGAGTTTTGGAGAAGACTTTGTCTGACCCTGATGAGCCCAAAGGTTTGATTACCTGTTAGGACAGAGGCACTTTACTCTATTACAAAGAAAATAGGCTGATTACAGGTGGAACAGTGATTATAGGTGGCCCAGGTCACAGAGGTCAGCCAACCCTTAGTACCACAGGCTCACCTGTGTCAGCAACAGGAAGTCGTTGAACAGGAAGCCGTAGAGCTCTTTGCTGCTCTTGGCCTTGAACAGTTTCCCACTGTGGAGGAACTTGCGTGGGCCGAGGCAGTTGGTGACAGAGTTGAAGACCAGTTGCTTTAGGACAGATGCAGCTTTTTAGAAAACTTCAGATTCAGTTTATGCTACTGTGCTGCAGGTGAAGCAGGCAGGAAAGTGCTACTCACCTCTGAGAGACCCTCACACTGAACATGACCCTGAATCCACTCCAGACGGTCAGAGTTCTCCTTCTCCCTGACGCCCTCGTTCACCTGAAAGAACACACAGCGTGAGCACGTGTGTGTCCTGCCTGTTCGCACCAGCGCCTCCTGCTCCGTTCACCTGTGAACATAGTTCCTCTGCTTTCTCCAGAGCAGTCTTCAGGTGGCTGTGGTCCGGATGGGCCTCTGATGTGTTTTCTAAGATCTGTGTAGAAACACTAACAGTTCAAAGAAGAGCTCTGTGGTGTTTGTGTGTCTGTACAAACCACACTTACGTTTTTGATGATGAGAGGGTAACGTGTGACTCTCTGCATGGGTTTGAGCAGGAAGCTAGACAGAGGCATTCCCTTACAGCGGGGGTCCATGGCTAACCTCTGGCAGATCAGAGAACACCCACTCCAATGAAAAGGCTGTTTTTAACATGTTCTTGAGGCATTTTTCTCATGATGGAGGACATAGGTAAAGATGATTAAGGTTAAAACTCTTTCTGAGTATTTTTTTCCTCAAAACGTGGTGAATCAGGAGCAGATGAAAACATGCTATTTGACAAAGCTTGTAGTAGAAATGTACATACTACAATTGGCAGAGGTTCATTTTTTAATGAACTCTTTGGGATTGTGAGGGGCTGTAAGCTAGCAGGAGACGGTGCAAACAAGCGCAGATTTGAAAGTGAGCACAGCTGGACCCTGCACTGATGGCCCCGCCCACAACTCTGAGGCGACTTTTCAATGAACTCCTGTTGCTCTGCAGAAACTATATCCAAGAAAACGACTAAAAACAGCATAATCATAATTAAAAGATCAATAAGAACGCTTTAAAAACAGATCAAAAAGTTGGGAAGGTGGGAGGGCCGGGGAGTGTAGATTGGGATTTGGGATGGATAGAATGGGAGGGGAAAAGGGTTAAAGGGGTTTGGGAGGGGGGGTGGCATTCTTTGATTCTTTTCCTCATCTATATTTGTACAACACTTCGCCTGGAATGTTTGTTATTTGAAAATGACAGAAAAAAAAAGGAAAAGGATCAAAGGATGACCAGAGTGAGCCTTTAATACTGAGGTTCTACAGAGCTTTAAAGGCATATTTTCTCTAAAACTACCTTTTTATTTATCCTTTAAACATAACAAAGACTAATAACCAAAAAGACTGCACAAAAACTAGAATCATGCAGAATAAAAAAAATAAATCAGTTTGACATGATTGACAGTTAAAACATTATACAACAAATGTTCTGCATGCCAGCAGAAATTAGAGCTAAATAATTAAACCTAAAGACTTAAACTGCATCTTTAGAAGAGCTTAAAAAATAAGATAATGACAGGACCTTTCTGATCTGAAGAGAAACCTCATTCCAAACCCCAACAACTACAGAAAATAGCCACACACATTGTAACCAACAGTAGGCGGGGAGGTCAGTGAGCTCAGGCTGAAGGACTAAACCAGGGGTCGGGAACCTATGGCTCGCGAGCCATTTATGGCTCTTTTGATGATCACATGTGGCTCGCAGACAAATCTTTAATTATACTTTTTTTTTTCATTAGACCAGTCCTTCTCGGGCGCGATGCGATGCCAGAGGCGCGCAGTAGTAGTAGTGCTTGGAGAAAAAAATCTGCGCCAGCACTATCAGTTTACTATTATCTATTATTTCACAGAGTTTGTAGCAGCCGGAAACCTGTGAATTGCCGTGCCTAAAACTGCGCGCTCCCGTCTCTGAGAAAGAGCGCGCAGATGCGAGGAAAGGATGTGTGAGGGAGAAAGCAGGGGGTGGGGGGGTTGTGGGGACAGGCAGCAGGTGAATCGCGCAGGGATTGTAAAAACGTAAAACCCGCTGCCCGTCACTCACTGCAGCGTGTGAGTGTGTGTTTGGCTCCCCGTCTGCATGTGATCAGTCTTTGTCACATCTACAGAACATTCAGACCTAAGATCACGTTTAAAGTCTCAACGCCTGAACGAAGCAGAAACTCACAACGTATCAACCAGACTAGACCATCAGCAGAACTACCATGAGAAATACTCATCATTTATTAGCAACAGCATAACAATGTTATTAAAAAGAATCCACAGACTTATTGTACCGTAATTTCCGGACTATAAGCCGCTACTTTTTTCCTGCGCTTATAGCCCTGCGGCTTATTCAGTGACGCGGCTAGTTTATGGATTTAATTGGCGGCCGCCATGTACGTACTTTCAGACTCAGAGAATGGTTTGAATTTTCTATTCAACTCCAAGCAACAAGTCATTTATTTTTCAACACACCTCTAAGCGCTCTCGTCTCGGCGGGAGAGATTCAGGAGTTGCTGAATTAATTTTACGGCGTTTGTTGCTGTCTACAGTAACCAGAATAAAGAACCTTAAAAGAGGTTAAGTCTCCGTGCCTCAGTGTGGGAAAGGGACACTACATTATTGTATGGCTCTTTCAAAATTACATTTCAAAATATGTGGCGTTTATGGCTCTCTCGGCAAAAAAGGTTCCCGACCCCTGGACTAGGGTGACACCTAACAGGGATGTTGAGAGCTTTATGGTAAACACAAAAACATGAATATAAAATGGTAAATTGTGTCACTTTATTCCCATTTGCCTCCAGTGTCACCTTTTCCGTTGTCCTGTAGCATTACCCACGATCACGCGAATTGAACAATTCAACGGTGATAAAATCCAAACTTGTACCTTGAGGAAGTCTTTGATGTCAGGACTGTCGTCAGTCTTCTGTTGGATCAGAGTGGCTCCATTCAGCTGACATGAACAGAATCTGCAGACGGGGCAGGAACACGAAATGATGTCCACGTACAGAGAAACAATGTGACGAGACAATGAAGTCCAACCTGATGTATGACTGCATGTGAGGCAGCTGATTGGTCAGGATGTCTCCAATCATCTTCACGGGCATTCGATCGCCCGACATCTTCTTTCTCACCCTTAGAGCCCTGCATGGAAGCCCTGTGCCATCAAACATCTGAGGAACCAAAGTCTTTCACAATTCTTAAAGTCAAACACTTCTTCTTTGACCCATTAGAAATTCAGACCAACAGAATGATTTAGCCTATTTTCTTAAATCAATGATACATTTACTACAAAGACAACTGGCCACACCTGCCAAGAAAAATGTGAGACATTTTCAGTTTTACCAGCATGTATGTTGGATTGATTGAAATTATTATTTAGGATCTATTCTGAGATTTGCTGCTGTGTCTGGGTCTTTTTTCTGCTACAGAATCCAATTCACATGAGAACATTTGACCAAACAGAAACCCAAAGATTAAAAAAAACAAAAACGGAGGAGTATGTGTTTGTGTATACAAATGACAAAAAATATCAAATATAATATTACGTTCTATATACTAAAATAAATTACACTACTCACAATAAGCTAGGGCTACTGTGAAAAACTCAGTGGGTGTTGTAAACCCACTTAGTTTTTCATCTCACAGATTTTTGGGAAAGGGAGACAATTGTATTGGGGTGATAGACACACCTCATTTTCTGTTTTCCATATAATGGTCTCTCTGTATTCAGTGTGTCTGACTTATTGGAGCCAGAACCAAAACAATCCTAAAAGAAAAACCTTTTCAATGTGGCATAAATGTCAACATTCTGTGGGGGTAAAAAGCTAATTTAGCCTTTAGGTCGTTCCAAGTTCATCATTCAAACAGCCATGAACACATGACATCACTTAACCAATGAGCAGCGCCACCTGGCCATAGCGCGCCTTCAGGTTGGTTGACAGTCAGATGTTGCAGGTGAACTTGGTGAGTCTCCAAATATTATCAGCAGACTTCCATCAAGACACAGAACTAGTGGAAGAGTTTGTGACAGACTTAGGAGTGGACAGACCACAACCATGACCAGTACATAAGGACCTCTGACCTCCGACATGGTTTAGCAAATGCCACACAGCTGCAGGCCCGTTTCCCAGATGTGAGGGGTACTAGGGTTTCTAGACAAACCATTCACAACAGACTCCACCACTTTGACTGGAATGACAGATGACTGTTGCAGGTGACACCAAGACACCACCATGAACATTTGCAGTGGACACAACACCATGTGACCTGGACAACGCAGCAATGGTCTACCATCCTGTTCACTGATGAGTGTCGGGTCACCTTCCACAGAAATTATGGTCAGTGTAACTGGAGACGGTGAGGTGAGCAATACGTTGAGGCCAACATGGTCCCCAGGTTTGGCTTTGGTAGAGGAGGTGCAACTGTCTGAGCGGGCATCACCACTCAGCACAAAACCCATTTGGTTATTGTAGATGGTCCAGTCACTCCACGTTCTTACCTCAGAGAGATCATAGAACCATCATCACCCCCAACCTTCTCTTCATGGATGATAATCCTCCACCACATGCTGCCAGAATTGTCACAGCTGGACTTCAGGAATGGGGAGTGTCAAATATGGTTTGACCAGCAATAATGTCTCCTGACCTGAACCCCATAGAGCACGTCTGGGACCAGCTGATTCAGAGACTGGATGATGGGACCCAATCTACAATTGACCTGCAGAACTGCATGTAGCCCTTGAAGAAGAGTGGAACGCCTCAGAACAGCATCATGAGGCTGGTGAGGAGCAGGAGACGTCGCTGTAAAGCTGTCATTGCAGCAAATGGTGGAAATACCTGCTATTGTCATAGTCAGTTTAGGTTATGACGGGCTATCTTTACTGCATACTGCTAATTGTCTAAATTTTAGGGGTTATAAATATCAAACTAATGAAAATGGTGTTTCTACTCTTTTACTATCAGTAATATAAAAGGGAAAATTTCATTCAAATACAGGCCAAGTAGAAAAGGCACTCATGTAAACAGAAACATCCCTAACTTATTGTGAGTAGTTTATGTAAATAAACAACTAATTTGAAATTTTATTTTAGATTTCTGTGACTTTCTGTCAAGAAAATAAGAAAAAAGACGGATTGTCTGAGTTTGCACATTCCTTGCATGGTTCAGAGATCAGTCATGCTGCCCTCAGTGATCTGCAACGTTGCTCTTTTGTCTGTGATGGTACGACAATGTCTAAAAATCAGTTTAAGTTTAAACATTAGTTTAAATACGTATATCACAGTGAAAGTAAAGTGTGCATGACTTTAAAGTTCCTGTGTGTGTTGTATGGCACCAGCTTCAGGACAGTGAATCTGCTCAAAGTCAGACAAACAACCAGAATGGGCTTTAAAAGTGTTTGATGTCTGAGAAGAATCTCTATTTATTGTAAGAAAGGAAAGATTCAGACTTTGTGAACTAAGCTGATCTTAAAAGTTATTGCCATTAAAGAAAACTCAAATGTTTACTTGAGCAGTTTGATGTTGCACATGATGAGCTCCTTCCAGTTGACAAAAATCATGGCCACCTCCTTCTCTGACAGCAGCTCACAGTCCAGCAGAGGTTTATGGAAAATCTGCAACAAAACACGTCAGCTTTTTCTCTGTTTCTTCTCTTTCATGCCCAAACATCAATTAGCAAACATGATGCATTGAAGTGGTGAAAAGAAAAGCAGTGTGAAGCAGCTGAAGGTACAGACTGTTCAAAATGATTATGCAAATTATATTTAAGTGTCAAAAAGATCAAATTCTTTGTTTTTCAATTAAACTCATGGATGATATTGTGTTTCGTGGCTCTTTGGATCACTGACATCAATCTCAGACACCTGTGATCATTAGTTTGTCAGGTGAGTTCAGTTAACCCTTGTGCTATCCTAGGCACTTTAACATTGGGAGTGGGGTCATCTAGACCCACTAGACGGTGCTCTGAACCTTTTTTCTTCAATGATTTGTGATCTTCACTGGTGTCCATGGATTACATGAAATCTTTCCACCTTTATCCACCTTTGTCATGGCAGGAAGAACACGTCAATGGAAGGGGGGGGGGGTCATCTAAGATAGCACATTATTAAGCAGACCAACATTTTCAAGCAATTTGGGAAAGAAAAAGGGTCTCTGCTGGTAAGAGGTGTGAAATAGTTAAATATGTTGAAAAAGGTATGAAAACCTTGGATATTTCACAAAAACCTAGGTGTGATCATCTTACTTAAGAGATTTGAAGCTGATTCAGAGACACACGTGTTTTTGCAGATAATACATCAGATTAAGGGATCAGTTGCTAAAATACCATTACAAAGCAGCAAGCATAGATTTGAAGCTGCAGGGGGGTCAGGGCTCCAGACTAACTTTTTTCACTAGGAGCACAGTGGCCCCCAACTGAAAATTTTAGGGGCACAACCAGAAAATTTAGGGGCGCATACCGTAAATCAACATTCTAACCAAATCTACTAATTTCCTCTGTATTACTAATAAATACTTTAATAATATTGTTCACTGGATATCAGAACAATCGATACAGATACCTGAGATCAGAGAAAAGTTCAAAAACGGATGGAAATTTATCTTGGTGACACCAAATAAGTGCAGCCAAGACACACAATAAGCGTGTTTGAGATCACCCAGGTGGACGCAACGCTGTTCAGATCACCTGGTGTGTGACATATATTTTTGTTTTTGCTCCAACATCACCTGTCAATCATCACAAAAATATCAGGAGAAAGGGGCGGGGGCAGCAAGGCCCCAACCTACCGAATGCAGCTGGAAATGTAGTACTGAACTGACTGAAAGCTGCCCTATGACTACAAAACAATGCATTATGGGACATGTGTCCTGATGGTTTTTGTAGTTAAGTGAGAAATTGAAACAATTTAAAATACCAATTGATTAAAAATAGGCTACATCCATTACAAAACATTCAAATAAATATAAAATATATAATAACACAGATCATACTAAGGGGGAGAGGAATATTAAAACTAAATTGAACTAAATTGAACTCCAACTTCCTGTTCTCCTTCAGTCTCGCTGCAGATTCGCAAGACTGCGACCAAATGGTCGCAGTCTGGAGCCCTGAGGGGGGTATTCCAGAAAGCAGGTTATGCTAGCTCCCACAGTAAGTTTGAGGCTAAGGAAGCGGATAACCTCAGCTTTTGGTTCCCAGTTCAGGGTAGGTCAAGTTGCCATAGCAACTCATGCTTTGAACATAACCTGGTCTGGAGCAGGTTTAGTTGAAGATTAGTTTGTTTACAGAGAGGTGAAGAAGCATGGCGTGTCCATTTGAAGATGATTTAGTGGATGAAGAAGCTCAGATAATACTTTTTCCACCATGAGAGGATGATAAGACCACATATGGTCTTATCACCCTATAACCCTTCACCCTATAACTTTTTTACATTAATCTAGCTTAATTATTTGCTTCAGTTAAGATAAATCATTTTTTTGTTACGTCAGTTTAAAAATAACACGTATTTATCAGTTATTTTACATTCATTCAAATTAATTCAGTTAAGTAGGTGTAACTTTGGTGCTTCTGTTAGATCGGCACCGCAAGGGATTGTGGGATACCATTCTCTTTGCCTGTCTGGACGGATTTGGGTTTAAGTGTGGCTTTTTGACCAAATATGTTCAGTTGTTTTACTGTGTTTTGCCGAGTTTTTTTGTCCTACTATGCTTATGTCTCTGCACCATGAGTGAGAGGGAGGGAGAGGATGCTGATTAGCTCAATTGGTTTCACATCGTCATTGACTGAACAGACCTGATTTAAGCTAGTCAGCATCAAGCAGACCAGGGAAAGCTGGAAAACAGGCAGGGTTGTGGGTCTGGAGGACCGGGGTTGGCCAACCCTACTCCAGAGACTTCCAGTTCTACGTGAACCTCCTATTTGCCCCTCCCCTAAACAACACTCGCAAGCAGAAACAGCTGCAGTGGGTCCAGACATACGTGAAGACTTATTTTCAAACAGTCTTGTTTACTGATGATGACATACAACCCTGGATGGTCCAGATGGATGAAGTAGTGGGTGGATGGCCACCATGTCCCAACAAGGCTGCAACGCCAGCAAGGAGGTGTTAGAGTCACCTTGCGTTCTGTAACAGAATCCTCTTCTTGCATGACAAAGCACCATCTCATGCTGCAAGGAATACCTCTGCATCAGAAAGGAAGATAAACTGATGGTGTGGCCCCCATCCTCCACTGACCTCAACCATATTAAGAACCTTTGGAGAATCCTCAAGCAAAATCTCTGTGAGGGTGGGAGGCAGTTCCCATCCAAACAGCAGCTCTGGGGGGCTATTCTGACATGCAAAGAAATTTAGGCAGAAAATCTATAAACACACAAGTTCAATGAATGCAAGAATTGTGGAGCTGCTACAAAATAATGGGTCCTCAGCTCAGATGAAACTTGACCTATGGAGATGATTTTGATTGGAATAGCTTTTGATTTTTGTACATTTGACCTCCTAGTGCAGAAAATTCAACAAATGACCATTTTAGTTATTTTAAAATCTATCAAATGTTGTGGAACTCTGTTGTGAGTAATGATTTGAATTGAATAAAAAAATATGATTTGCATAATAATTTGGAACAGGCTGTAAAATCAAAGTTGGATTTTCAGATCATAACCTTGCATGCATGCGTGTGTGTGTGTGTGTGTGGACATGCACCTCTGTAACAAGCTGCAGATCGTTGACGTAATTCTCTTCTGTGACAATCAGCTCGTGGATGTACCCCTGCCTCTTCCTCTCCATGGGACTCAGCATGTCCAGCAGGTGAAGGTCAGCACACCCTGCAGCACAAACATGGTGCTGTCAGGCATCAGGCAGAAAAACAGAAGAACCTAAGCAGATGGAGGAAGCCCAGTATACGTACCTGAGAGGACGATGCAGACATTTGTGGGTGAAGGAGTTACTTTTTTTTTTTTTTTTTCACTGAGCTAAAACTGGGTTGTTGTTTTATTTTTGCTATGACGTCTTCTGAGTTTTCACAGCTAAAACGTATAAGCTGTCCCATCAGACTGTAGGTATCCTGCAACCTAAACCTACATCAGAATAAAGTACAGGGGGAAAAATAAACTTTTTTCTCTAAAACTTCGAGTTTTAGAAAGAACTCAAAGTTTGAGACTAAATATTCTACTTACACTTTTCTTATCTGGAAAAGTTTAAGTAAGAGGCATCAGAAGAATCTGTGTGTCTGCTTTAGAACATCCTGTTAACTAACCCCGCTATAATACACTATATTACCAAAAGTATTCGCTCACCCATCCAAATGATCAGTATCAGGTGTCCTGATCTCTTGTTCTGGCCACAGGTGTATCAAATCATCACTCAGTCATCCAGACTGTTTTCACAGACATTTGTGAAAGAATGTTCCGCTCTCAGGAGCTCCGTGAATTCCAGCGTGGAACTGTCATTGGACGCCACCTGTACCACAGATCCAGTGGTGAAATGTCCTCTCTCCTAAATCTACAGTCAACTGTCAGCTCTATCAGAACAACATGGAAGAGTTTGGGAACAACAGCAACTCAGCCACCAAGTGGTAGACCACAAACTGATGGAGCGGAGTCAGAGGATGCTGAAGCACAAAGAGGTCACCGACTTTCTACACAGTCAATTGCTCCAAACTTCATGTGACCTTCAGATTAGTCCAAGTCCAGCATACAGAGAGATTCATGGAATGGGTTTCCATGACCGAGCAGCTGCATCCAAGACACACATCACTGAATGCAATGCAAAGCGTCTGATGCAGTGGTGGAAAGCACGCCGCCACTGGACTCTAGAGCAGTGGAGACGCCTTCTCTGGAGCGTTGGATCAGGACTCTGCACCAGAGCACAAAGCAAGGTCCATGAAGACATGGAGGACAGAGTCTGGTGTGGAAGAACTGGACTGGTCTGCACAGAGTCCTGACCTGAACCCCATAGAACACCTTTGAGATGATTTAAAGTGGAGACTGAGAGCCAGGCCTTCTCCACCAACATCAGTGTGTGACCTCACCAATCCGCTTTTGGAAGAAAGGTGAAAAATTCCCATAAAAACACTGGTCTACCTTGGGGACAGCCTTCCCAGAAGAGTTGAAGCTGTAATAGCTGCAAAAGGTGGATCCACATCATACTGAACTCTATGGGTTAGGAATAGAATTGCAGTTTAATTCATGTAAGTCATGCGGTGAGTGAATACTTTTGGTAAAAGTATATGTAACTGTGCTGCCATCTGCAGCCACAAGAGAGAACAGAAGCTCTTATCTGATGTAAAAAGATTATTACTTCAACAAAATGTGTTATTCTATTTAAAACTGAATTTGTGTTGCATTTAACACAAATTCCAGTTTGACCAGTTAGATATTCAAGGATAATTGTTTCTATAAGAATGAGGAACGAGGCCATTGTGTCTCAGAGCATTTAATCTTTCAGCACCCGTCAGCTCCTCTTCAAAACAGAGCGAGACATTCCCAACATTCCCCTGCATGTCATTCATTCATTCAACTCACATGGACATCTGCACTCTCATTAGATTTGGCTTGATTAGTACTCCACCAATTATTCATTAATTTAACAAATTTATGTCCACATAAAAGGTCTTCACTGATTACAGGAATAATGACATATAGCCCCCCCCCCCCCCCCCCCCCCTTCCCGTTTTGATGAAAGTCCTCTGCTTCTGTGACGGCAAGGCTCCACCCGTCATCATCATCAGGACCAAAACTCTAAAAACCAGGCTGTGTTTTTACAAAAACACGGTTCTGGCTCGACTGATCGACCAATCAAAGAGTTGAAGGGAGGGGGGTTAAAAATGGAGCAATGGTTACCGTAAAAAAGATTCACAACAGTTTTTGACTGCATGAACGAAAACAAAGAGTAACACTTGATATGGCAGCTCCAATAATACTAGTGTGTTGCTATGCAAGCAAAATGAAATCTGTTTGGAGTGTGTGTTGCCATAGCAACCAGAAATAAACTGTGTACAGATTTCTGCACATGTGATTTTCCCAAACAGTAAAAGGTAAACAATGTAACAGTAAACAATGATAAAAACCCCTACCTTCATAACTCACGTTAAGAGTTTTTTTTAAATCAGTCCAAAAAAGAAAAAAAAAAAAGCTTTAAAATGTTTGTGACAAAACGTTTAAAATGGACTTTTCCAGGACAGGCTGAGCTTTGGACCACAGGGCCTTGGGGATGGAATGATTCAAAGAGCTCATTGACCCCTACCCAAAAAACCTTCAGACCCAGCTTCTTGGTCTTTTCTCAAAGTTGATGCTTCAATAATGACTTCTTTGTCTGTTGTCATAGCAACAGACAAAACAGTAAACATGTAAACACATTGAAGGAAGGTTTTCACAATTTCCTGCAATACCTTAAATGTGTAACTTGTGTGCTCATGTGAGTGTTCTGCTCAGCAGCGCAGTGTTTGGCGTCGGGCTAAGTTGGATTTCTGACGCTCGCTTCCTTCTGTGCCTCCTTCCAACCAGGAAGCAGCAAAAGCAGCAGCGTTGTGAAACTCTGCCCTTAGGAGGTGGGGGGGAGGCATGTCTTAGTGCTGCTTCATCCTTCTCCTCTTCATGATGAGGTGAAAAACCAAAAAAAGGGCTGAGGGGCCGAGTATTTGGCTTTCAGGAGAGGAGAGGGAACGGCAGCGCTAAGACTCAACCTTGGCAGATAGTGGGTCTTTCTTTGGAACTGTGGTGGGTGGGTAGTGAGGGGAGGAGTCAGAACTTGCGACTGACAGATGGTTGAAGCGGGTGAATTAATAGGGAGAGACATAAGGAAGTCTAAAACGTAAAAAAGGAGGAGCGGTCTGATGAGCAGATGAGTCTCTAATGACAGAATCTCCAGTTAAGCCACAAAAATGACCCACTATCCACCTACATTGTGTGTGCATGTGAGTGTGATCCTGGAAAAACATCAGTCCAATCATGTAGAGAGAAGCTTAGCAGTCACTGCTCTCCCTCAGACCTCCCCTCCCTCCTTCCTTCATAAAACAGGAAGACAGGAGAGGAAGAGGCTGACTATGAAAGCCCTCCTGCTGCTCGTGCACGTTTGCAGCCTCAGATCAACAGTCAGAGCCGTGCACGAGCTGAGCTCTCCCTTTAACATTACAGTCTATCTGTATTTCTTTCTCTCTCTTCTACTGGTGGAGAGTCGCCATGTCCGGGTCATGTGACCTCTTGCTGCTGTCCCATTGGAAGTGGCCTAGTGGGCGTGGCCTAGTGGGTCTCTTTGAGGGCTTTGAGGAGAGGGGGGTTCTGGGTAATGATATGATCCTAGAGAAAAGGACGACAACAGCAACATCAACAAAAACAACTAAACAAAACAACAACAACAACAACAAACCAGTCGGGTACTAAGGTGGGCGGAGCCTGCAGAAGGACTGAGTGCTGGGGGGGGGGGGGGGGGGGGCATAGAGACAGAGGATCAGAGCAGACAAAAACGATACTGTAATGTTGCATGCCACACAGGAAGCTCTCAAAGTAATAACATTTAATTGGAATTGCTGACGGAAGTTGTTCCCTGGCAGTTCTGTGGCTCGCTCACTGATTTCTCCCCTCTCTATGGATTAATTGGTCAGGGCTAGACACACTCTAGTACATGACACCTACACCACAGTGCACTGAAATATGGGTTTGTTCACTTATTAATCTGCATACTTCAAGTTTAACATTTTCTCTCTCATTTTTATTCCACCTTATGCAATGTTGCTGTCTTTCGCAGATTTCTTTTAACAGCGCAGAGTTTTGCATCCTGATTGGCTACTGATCGTGTAGATCAATCTCTTCAGTGCCATGTCTCCAGTACGGAGACAGAGCATGTGCAGCATAAATCTTTAATCGCCATCAGATTTTTGTTTTTATTCTATAATCCTGGACTTCCTTTTCTATGAAGGTTTGAACTTTCAGAGTTTAAACAAGAGAGACGTGTAAAAAAATGTTTGTGTGTATATATATACATATATATATATTGTGTAGCGAGTAGTTTTACAGCCTTAAACATCTGTAATCGTACTTTGTGGATTTCACCTCTCATGGATTTCTATGGAACGTATCTCCAGCGTGAAACGAGGGAACACTGCACACCAAAGAAAACTTATTTTTCCAACCATTTATCTGAAATCTAAATATTGACATTTTTTTGCAGATCTGATGTTTTAGATACTAACCTGCAGAAATTATCCTGACGTGCAGAAAGCCACGTAAAGGTAAAAAAAATACATGCATTGATATGTTCATATTTTAAAAAGTATGATAAACAGTGAATTAACAGAAAAGGTGATAATGGAAGAATCTGAATGTCCTCAAAGTTAATAAAGTCCCTGCAGTTAGACCATCCAAGCTCAGATGCCAGAGTTGTGAGAGTATTTGTCATCATGAGAGCAAGTGTCACTTCTTAAGTATTGGGGGAACTTGTTAGAAGAAACTTCAGTTTTCTTTCTCTGCTCTAAAACTCTGCTCTAAAAGGGGGAGGTATGAAAGACAGAGGGAAAACATGCAGAGGGTCCACATTCTAAGTGTGCAAACACACACACACGTATATGCATGCGTATGAAAAGTGTGAGGCAGGAAAGCACACCTACACCCCACGGGGGGTGGGGAGTGGAGTGGGGTGTCAGTGACAGATAATCTCCAAACCTGTGTCCAGAGTGTATGTGTGTGTGTTTGTCTGGTAGTAAGTGTGTGTGTGTGTGTGTGTGCAGGGGCACATGTACAGTCAGGACCATAAATCTTTGGACAGAGACACATTCTTTCTAATTTAGTTTCTGTACATTAACCACAGAGAATTTTAAATAAAACGACTCAGATGCCATTGAAGTGCAGACTTTCAGCTTTTATTCCATGGGTTGAACAAAAAGATTGCATAAAAATGTGAAAAACTAAAGCATTTTTAAAACACAATCCCTTCATTTCATGGGCTCATAGGTAATTGGACAAATGAAATAACTGTAAACCAAATGGTCATTCCTAATATTTGGTTGAAAAGCCTTTGTTGGCAATGACAGCCTGAAGTCTTGAACTCATGGACATCACCAGATGCTGGGTTTTCTCCTTCTGAATGCTCTGCCAGGCCTTTACTGCAGCAGCTTTCAGTTGCTGTTTGTTTGTGGGCCTTTGTGTCTGAAGTTTAGTCTTCAACAAGTGAAATGCTGCTCAATTGGGTTCAGATCAGGTGACTGACTTGGCCATTCAAGAATATTCCACTTCTTTGCTTTAATAAACTCCTGAGTTGCTTTGGCTGTATGTTTTGGGTCGTTGTCCATCTGGATTATGAAACGCCGTCCAATCAGTTGTCACTGTTGTCTTCCGTGGACGTCCAGGTCTTTTCGCGTTGCTGACTTCACCAGTGCTTTCTTTCTTTCTTTCTTTCTTTCTCAGGATGGACCACACTGTTGATGTTGCCACTCCTAATACTGTAGCAATTTCTGGAATGTTTTTTTCTGTTTTCTCAGCTTAATGATGGCTCCTTTCACCTGCATGGAGAGCTCCTTTGACCGCATGTTGTCTGTTCACAGCAAAATCTTCCAAATGCAGCACGAGTCCTCTAATCAACTCCAGGCCTTTTATCTGCTTCACTCATGATGACATAACAAGGGAATTGCCCACACCTGCCCATGCAATAGCATGGAAGTCAATTGTCCAATTACTTACCAGCCCATGAAATGAAGGGATTGTGTTTACAAATGCTTTAGTTTTTCACATTTTTATGCAATCTTTTTGTTCAACCCATGGAATAAAAGCTGAAAGTCTGCACTTCAATGGAATCTGAGTTGTTTTATTTAAAATTCACTGTGGTAATGTACAGAAACTAAATTAGAAAGAATGTGTCTCTGTCCAAAGATTTATGGTCCTGACTGTATGTGTGTGGATTGGTGTTAAGATGCATGTGTCTTTGTGTGTGTGTAAATTATTGTGGACATGAGTGTGGATTTGTGTGTGTTAATGAGCAGATACACAAATGTGCGTATGTGTCGATGCAGGTGCGGATGTATATTTGATTACAGATACATTGAAGTGTGTCTGTGTGCATGTGTGTGTGTACATGTGTGTGTGTCTGAGTGTAAGTGAAGATGCAGGTGTAGGGTATCTGTGCATGTATGTTTATATGAGCAGATGCTTTTGTGTATGGTGTGCATGTGCAGATGTCCGTTTGTGTGAACATGTGTGCAGAGGCGCATGTGTGCATACATGTAGTGTACATGGGTTGTGCATAGTACACGCATTTGTTTAGAATTGTGAGCATGTTAGTATGTTCATTTTAACACAGTTGGCTGGAGTGTTCCCGTGCATGTGCATACTCACACTGTGTGCTGGGGTCAGTGTCTGTGGTCAATTTGACATAGTTGCTGGGAAACAGGCCCTCTCTCCCGTTGAGCTCTCCTTTCCACCAATCACAGTCTTCCTTGTTGAGCACGGTGATAACCTGACCCTTCAGGAAAGCTAGTTCATCGTCATTCTGCGCCACATAGTCGTACATGCCGATCACCTGACACACGGCTGCAGAGAGGCACAAAGTCAGAACACATCTTGATGTGAGAGAAAAGCCTAAAGCCCTGAAACACATAAAACAGTGGTCCCCAACCTTTTTATTAGGTCACAGACGGGTTTAATCTCAGACAATATTTCAACAGACCGGTCTGTAGGAGGCCAAAGTAGTCGTTGAATATTTTTTAGCTTCCTGTTTGTTTTTCAAGTAAAAAAATTAAAAAGCTTCTACATGGAATGTAGTTTAAAACGACAGTTTGAAAATGGCTGGATAAAGATCCAATAAAACAACATTTATTACTTTGTAGAAGCTGTTTGAGTTGACAAAATATTTCATAGAAAACCATCTTAACAATAGCTGCCCTTCCATGGTCTATAAAATTGTGCAAATTCGATTTGCAACACTAAATTTGGAGACAAGGAACTTTTAAAAAAAACTTAAATCGTAAAAGGAGTTTTTGCTTGCAGGTGGTTTTTGAGGTGCATCAAAATTTACATATTTTGCAAAACTGCAATCAAAACACTTTTTTTTTTAATTAAATGAGTTATATGACCTCAGGTAACCAGTTTGTAGTTAGTGATGGCAATGGACTTCTTGGTTTGAACTGGCTGCCTTGAGCGCTGCCCAGCGGGCGCCACAAGAAGTCGCACAGCATCACACAGCTCATCAAAAGTTAAGCGTGTCATGCTGAATTGTTGGATCCAATTCTCTCTAAAATCCATCAACCACCACTTCCTAAAAGTGGTAGCTACTCTCACATGTAAGGAGCTCGCTGCTCCATGGCCTGAATAACACGCCAACGTCTCCTTTGATAGACGATGAACACAAGTGCCGTGGCAGAAATTTGAATGTTTCTTCTATAAATCAAATTATTGTTCACATTTATCGCCGTGTTTTTGAATGACTTATCCATGCGTTGGTTTGCATTTATTCGCATGATTATGACTTGATTTAATGTAAACAGTGTCATTGGGAATGTTGTTTTCTAGAATTTGGGTAAAGTTTTACACATACAGTAAGTGTGTTGGAAACACAGCTAGTGATTACTCAATCAAGGCTTAGATTCTTTTTCCAAGACAAAAAGATTGCCCGTAATCATATTTTATTGTGTGAATGCTGCAACCTAACCCTAATCCATTCACACTATTGTGATCCTGTTTCTCTTTTTTTTGTCATTTTTGTGAACACCTGTTGGAAATCCATAATTCTTCAAACCCTTCATGTATTACACTCATCCAACTATCAAAATGTTCAGCTCTTTCAAGAAGTTACTGTTCCGAAGTTTTGACTTTATAAGTACCATTTTTTAAAAACTCCATTGAAATTGACTAACAGACTATTCAAATCCCCCAAATTTCACTAAAGATTTTGAGCTCTACAAAACGTAAAATCTCAAGACCCTCAACCACAGAAACCACTCAACTTTAAAACTACTCAGCATATTTTGGCCCTTGAACTTATATTTTTCTTTTTAAAACTCCTTGTGGTCTTTAAAATATTTCAGGTCAAAGTCATTGACCTGTGACTCTGTGAATGAATCTTCAATTATCCATGAGTGTGTATTGGAGACAGTTGGGCTCCTGTATGACAGTGAAACTATTAAATACTGAAAGTATCATAGTTGATTCTGCTGTAATAAAGCAAAAAGAAGAAACTGCAATTGATCATTCAATGAATGGTCTAGCTCACATCTCAGCCCACATCCTTTCATTTAAATGCTTTTTCTGCATTTTCTTCTGTAACATTCATTCATTCATTTTTGAATGAATGAAAAAACTGAATGAATGACCTTTCCTATGTGCAGAAATGACAAAGGCCCTTGAAACGACCCCCAAAAACCTCCGAGTCCAGATGAGTTAGATCCCCACCCCCTAAGGTTTGCTGCAGGTTTTATAGCTGAACCCCTTGCCAGCATTTTCAATTTGAGCTCTAAAACAAACAGAATTCTCAAAGTTTGGAAGGCATTTTATGTTCTCCCTCTACTGAAAGGTGAAGAGTAATCATATTTAAACAACTACAGGGCCACTTCCAAATGATTAGTTTTTCTAACATTCAACTGTGTACTGTGGGGTTAATGGACGATCTTTCAGAGAGAACCCAATGTGTGTTTGGGGTTAGGATTATATGTACGTGCATACATATGTGTGCCTATGTGTTTTTCACTATTTTTATAAAACAATTCGGGTAGTTAATTGCCAAATGTTAAGTTCCATCTATATGCAGATGATCCTATCATCTACACAACTGCATCTTCCATTAGTTATGCTGTCAATGAGCTCCAGAGTGCTTTTCAGCAGTTTTAGTTTTCTCTCCCATCACCTGAAGCTGCGCCTTAATGCAAAAAAGACATAATTTATGACATTCTCCATTTCTTGTTCACAAATGTATTACAGGCTGGTATTCAAACACTTGAAGTGGCAATCGAAAAAAGTCTCTTCTTATAAATTTCTCCACTTACATATGATCAACTGTCCTTTAAATCTCACAGTGACCATCTGCTGAAAAACCTGAAGGCTCTGCTGGGTTTTTATTACAGAAGCAAACCCTGTCTGAACACTGCTGTGAGAAAAATAAATGTTCAAACCACCTTCCTCCCAGTTCTGGACTTTGGGGACAATCCGTAGTACATTAATGCTGCCTCTGCAGCTCTCCGCCGCCTGGACTCACTTTATCACCAATTCTGCCTATAGGATCCATCACTGTGAACTGTACTCTCTACTTTCATGGCCTTCCCTCAACCTCAGACGACAAAGACACTGGCTACATTTCATCTACAAGGCCATTCTTGGAAAACTACCGTTATACTTTTGCTGTCTCCTGCTAACAGTGGATACAACTCTCGCTCCTCACACCAGTTTGTCCTCTTTGTTCCCAGGATCTGCACAGAGCTTGGGAAAACTGCCTTTTCCCCACTTCCCTAGGGGCCTCAGGCTCTTTAGCAGCCACATTCTGCTTACAGCATTCACACTTGCAGTAACTCAGATAATGCTTTATATCTAGTTTTTTTTATTAAATCTTGAAATACTGATTTCTCTTTAATATAGAGCAGTCCTATCTGTGGTAAAGTTTCTTAACAGGTACCTTCTTTACTTAGCTTTGCTGTTGGAAAATTCTTAAATGACCTTTTGGCAAGTTTCCATAAATCAGCATCTTTGTTCTCTGTACAATGTAGTCGGTTTAAACTTTCTTTGTAGTCTAGGTTTTGTGCCAAACCTAGATTTACCTTTAACCTGCTAGCCACTGAACACCAACTTTAGCCTCATCTGACTTTTAAGGTTTGGAGGGACAAAAACTACAAAATAAAATGATACCATTATAAAACTTTTATTTGCAACTTTATTAGCAGCATATTTGTAACATAAGGGAGTTGGTTGCTGCATATTGTGCAGAGGAATAAGCTTGGGGTATGGAAACAAGTCTTGCAAAAAATCCATAATTTAATTAAGTCTTATGTTAAATGCAGATGATTTTTTTCTTTGAATTTGAAAGCACTTCTTCAAGTTCCTCACTTGCTCTCTTCTGCCCAGAGAAACTCTCTTAAGACATTTGGATTTGTTAACTTTGCTAGCTGTGGGCTCTTAGTTAGCGATCAGAGCAGTCGCTTCAAGAAGGTAGCAAATATATCTGAGATCTGTGACCAACGTCTTGGCATGTGTCAATAGTAAGTCAAACGACAAACGTGGGGGACAGAATCTGGTGGTTTTCCAAAATAAAACTCCTTTCAGAATCAGAAAATAAAACAGAAATAATGTATGTTAACATTATTTTTGTTTTATTGTGTGCAGGTTGTCACAAAGTTCCTCAAAAGTGTTTGGGACCACTGCTTTAGAACATCATAGCACACATTTAGAGATCTTTAATTTCAGCTCAGCTGTGACCTTGAATGTCTTTGGGAGGTCTATCACATTCAAGATTTTCTCTTAAATATCCAAACAAACTAGTCTGTCAGTGGTCTTTTCCTGGTGTGATACACAATATGTTACCAAACAGCTAAGAGGTTGTTGTAAGACCAGCAAACTGATTGCAGGCTTGAGAACACTTGTTATGCTAAGGAAACACCTGCATGTTACCCATCTTTTATTTAAAAACTGTTTTAAAAAAATCCTTTTTGACCAAGACTGTTAATTTGTTGAATCAGTTGAACAAGAAATCAAATCAAAGTGATTTTTTGTTAATTTTTCCAAATATTTTTAGCTGTCGGTTTCAGGTAATTTCATTTTAGGTTAATGGTTTCTTAAAGAAACTGAGGTGGACAAATAATTGTGTTTTATGTAAAGTGTTTGGCATGTTTTAACTGTAGCTACATGTCAGCGGTGTTCACACAAATCCACTTTCTTTTTGAGTCAAACAATGGGTTATGCAGGGCTAAACCCTGTAACTGTCAGAATGTGTACCTGTGGTGGGAGGGGCCAGTTTGGAGGCATTTGGCTCAGTGGGAGTGGTCTTGCTGGTGCTGGGGCTCAGCAGCTTGACATAATTGGCAGGAAACCAGCCTATCTGTCTCTTTTTCCCTCGAGCCTGCACCCAGAGAAGATTTGTCATTGTGGTTGTTTATTAAATGCACGTCAACAACCAAAGCTGCAATGTGGACAGTTTGTTTTAATCATTACAAACCTAATCGTTGTCTTTTGAAAAAAAAAAAAAAACCTTTACGAATTCTTCAGAGCAGCTGGACTTTTGGTGGTATTGGAGATTTTTCATGTATCATTCCAGTATCTGTTATGGTCCTATCTGCTGTGTGTCTGTGTGTGTGTGTGTGTGTGGTCTGCAGATGTTGCTATTGTTGAAAAGCTGATGCTTTGAAGTGATGAGCACACTTCAGCACATAAGAATATAGACATTCACGTCAGAATCATCAGCTGAAGTACCATAGACTGAGTGGATGGGGCTTTGTTTATTTGTGTCAGTTGTAAATTACACCCCACTTTCTTTGGCTGAGATTTCAAACAGAATAGTAGCTTAATGACAAAATATGTTTCAGACTTGAGGGAAGGTTTCTCCGTTTAGACATACACTCACCGGCACACCTGTCCAACTTCTCATTAAGGCCATTTCTAATCAGCCAATCACACAGCAGCAGCAGAACTCATTACATTTAGGCATTTAGTCACGGTCAAGACAGTCTGCTGCAGTTCAAACTGAGCCTCAGACTGGGGAAAAAAGGTGACTGAAGTGACTGAATGTGGCCAGTGAGCGGCAGTTCAGTGGGCGGAAAGGCCTTGTTGATGCCAGAGGTCAGAGGGGAATGGCCAGACCGGTTCCAGCTGATAGAAAGACAACAGGAACTTAAAGAAGAACTGGTTACTGAGGTCTCCAGAAGAGCATCTCTGAACACACAACACCTCCAACCTTGAAGCAGATGGACTAAAGCAGCAAAAGACCAAACTGGATGCCACTCCTGTCAGCTAAGAACAGGAAACTGAGGCTACAATTCACACAGACTCACCAAAACTGGACCACAGAAGATTGGAAAAACTGTTTCTGGTCTGATGAGTCTCCATTTCTGTTGCAACGTTTGGATTGTAGGGTCAGAAATTGGCGTCAACAACATAAAAGCATGGAGCCATCCTGCCTTGTATAAGCATATAGGGCTGGTGGTGGTGGTAGTATCATGGTGTGGGAGATATTTTCTTGGGTCTCTTTGAGGCTCTTAGTACCAATTGAGGATGGTTCCAACACCACAGCCTCCAGTATTGTTGCTGACCATGTCCATCCCTTTCTGACCACAGTCTCCCATCTTCTGATGGCTACATCCAGACGGATAAAGCGCTAGTCTGGAATCATCTCAGACTGGTTTCTTGAACATGACAATGATTGAATCTCTGCCACCAAGGATTAAGGCAGTTCTGAAGGCAAAAGGGGGTCCAACCCGGTCCTAGCAAGGTGGACCTGATAAAGTGGCCAGTGAGTGACTCCTTTTTAAACCATCTGTACTCACTGTTCAGAATGTGACTTCATTGTCCTTAAAGTAGCATTTGCTGTTCAGGGAGAAGAAATGTTTTCTGAATAAACCTGTTAAGACCAGCAGCTCTGAAGAACAAGTTGACGGCATGTCATGGTGGAGAAGGTCCTTCCTGAACAGAGTTTTTCATATCATTATAACCTCTAAGCTTTTTTCTGCTATTGTGTTCATCCTAATACGTATGGAGTGTACCCTTGTAACAGAAACGTCTCTACTGAAGTTCAGTCTAGTTACCTGCAGCTCACCCTCCCACCAACCCCCTGGATTCTTCTTCCTAATGAGGATCAGCTGTCCCGGAGCCAGTGTCAGCTGCTCTGGCCCTGTTGCAGTGTAGGGGGCGATCACCTGAGCAATCTCTGAAAGAACAAGCAGGAACATCGTGACTGATGAGTTCCAAGATCTATGCTCTGCATAAAAATGTCTTCACAGCTTCCTGTTTTCATAAACATCCTGAAGGTTCAAGCTTTGGTGGATGAACAGTACCTGGCTTCTTCCCTAGACTTCCGGTCTTGCCTGCAAGTCCCAGAGACTGAAGACAGAAATGGAAAAACTGTTAACTTCTGATCCAGTCCTGACCATTGGAGGAAAAAAAGGGCTCTCACCTCCATCGCAGAGTCACGAGGCTTCACGTAATTGGATGGAAAAACTCCAGTCTTTCCCCCGACCGTACCTGTCCACCAATCGCCTTCCTTCCTGGTCACCATGACGATGTCTCCTTGCTGAAAACTCAGGTCCCCCTGCTCACTGCTCTCATATGTGTACATGGCCAAATACTCTACAGAATCATGGTCTGGTGTTACTGCATTTCCACTTCAACTGTGAGTTTATCTGGACTACAAAGGTTTACCTTCTCCAGTCTCTGCATGGTTTGATAGGGAGGAGGGTGAGCGCTTCTCACTGGGTGGGCTCTCTGATCTAGCAGATTCACTGAGAGAGATGAAGAAGAAACTTTATGAATGGGGAAGAAATGAAATATATTTTCTCTGGAGAACGGCCAGACTCACAACATGTCAAATGAATTTCAGGGAGCTAAATGAAATCAAGAATTCTGTGTCCCTGAGTCTCACCCTGACCAGGCCTGAAAGATGGGCACACCAAAAATGTCTGGTAGGCAAATCATGGGGCTGCTGGGCCCATTCCAAGCCATCTGCAACCCACCCCTTGAAGAAGGATGATATGACTGCTTTGAGGAGAAGAGGGGGAAAGGTGGAGTATGTGCACCCGGCTGAGAAGTGTGGGGCACTGAATGCTGTCCTCAAAGAACCAACACGACAAGGCTGTTGTTTGAGACTCAAACAAATCCAATAAGAGTGTAAAGATCTCAAAAAATGGCATGTTCAGAAGCAGACTATCATCAGACTCATCCAAGATTCATGGTCATATAGCCTGATCTTGGGTCAGAACAGTTTGAGGTCTTTCTTGGTCTAGTAGGGAAACATGGGCCAGATCTGACCGGAAAAGTGTGCGTCTCAAATAAGCTTCACGGATTGAACATCTCTATTATACTTTTTAATCACTGGAGATTTGCTGAGGTTTCAAAGTCTATGACATCCTTCCCCACTCCCATGAAAAATGTCCTGGACTCTCCACTGCATCGGTGCATGTTATACTGAATTGTGGGGCTCACCTGGTGGTTTTGCTGCTTGCCACAGCACTCACAGGAGGTGCTACGTTAGTGGAGATAAGCTTCACGTAACTTTTGGGGAACCAGCCTCTCTGCCCACTCTGGAGTTCCCCAAGCCACCACATATCCTGCTGCTCCAGCACCGTGATGACCTGCAGGCAGGAAAGCAGCACAATGTCACAGGGCAGCAGCACAGCGGGAAGGTCACCAGATCTTCAGCTCTACCTCGTTCTTGTTGAAGTTCAGGTGGTTGTCCTTTTTGGCTCTCCAAGGATACAGAGCCTGAGCTTGAAGACCCTCCACCTTCTCCCCCTAACAGCCAAAAACACACAAGTCAGTGTCCACTTGGAAATGCTCTAAAGAATTTACTTTGGGTACCTGTCCCAGCACAGGAGAGGGAGAGGAGCCTGTGGTCATTGTGGCAGGAGTGAAAGCGGAGCGCTGTCGCAGCTGCGCTGAAGGAACGTTCAAAGATGGGTTCTGATTGGCTGAAGAGGTTGGCCATGCGTCCCATCCTTCAGAGTCCGATTGGCTGGCTGTGTTTGACGGCCAACTTGAAGCACACGTGCACAGGTGGGTTAAGGAATGCCCACATGTGGACATATGTCATAAGGTTGGGTCCCTCATACTTACTTTGTGCTAAAGTCTGCCCAGTTACTGTTAATAGAGGATGTAGATGATGAGCCGTGTCCAGAAGCAGGAGGGGGTGTGGCTATTGGCTGCTGGGATTCAGCTGAAGTGGTGGATATCCGACTGATGGGGACTTCACTGTCCGGAATCCGTTCTGCATAATTAGCTGGAAACCACCCGGTCCGACCTCTGAGCTCCCCGCCCAACCAGCCGGGCTCTCCCGTCTGGGACTCATCCACCTGTGGGGTCAGGATAATGTTTGCTAAGGCAACCTGTGCTCATGTAGAAATTGTTCAGAGCTGCAGGCCAATCTGCATCTCTGGTGATCTCAGTCTCCTCATGGAAAGCTCAGCTTCTTTTGGACATTGAGAGCCAACTTAGTTTTAGCAGTTAGAACAACACAAACAGAAAAATACTTATTTAACCCAGGGGATAATCCATAAAAACTAAATAAACATTACAACATTTAGATGAATTATTATGGACTTAAATGTTTATAGTTAAGAATCTTACTTAAGATCACCTTCCTAATTACTACATTTTAGAATTCAGTAATTTAGTAATTGAAGCAAAAAAGCTGTCAAAGTAAAAACAGTCTTATCTACAGGGGATGCATGGGGGGCTTTAAACAATCCTACACGAACAGCTCATTTTTTACAGTCCTGTTATTGTACTGTTGGGTAGATGTGTCTGAATCTTCAGAAGGAGATACAAGAGCAGGGTTTTATGCATGATTTGAAGTGATATGAAGTGTGCACAGCGTCTGCATGGTAGAAGCATCATGCTCAACCAAAGCTCACATTGAGTTGTTTTCTATTGCAAAGCAGAACAAAACCTGATGACTGATCCATCAGAATCAAACGGGTCAGCTCAGAACAAGAATGATATATATATATACATCATATATATAGAATGATATATATATATATATATATATAGAATGAGATATATATATATATATATATATATATATATATATATATATATATATATATATATATATATATATATATATATATATATATATATATATATATATATATATATATATATATATATGAATGAACATAAAGAGGAAATGAACCAATGGCAGCAGATGATTTATGGTAAGGGGAGAACAAAACTGCACTGAAGGGGGGCAACCACTTACCCATTCCCCCTTCACCTTCAGAAGCAGAGGAGAGAGGAGAGGGTTAGTGCATAATACAGCTAATATATAGTTATCATTTGTTCAAATTCTCTTCTTCTTAAAATTCTGTCATCAACATGAATCTCAACTTCAAAAATGTGTGACAAGGATTCAGTTTATGTGGGATGATGTGGGATGCATCAACGAAACACAAGCTGAGTAAAACACAATTCCATTGTTTACCCTTTGGGAAATAATATCTCTGTTTTTCCATCTGGCAACAGAAATCAGTTCATTGTGAATAAACCCTGAAATCTACAGTAGTAATGAAAATGTTTGCAAAAAGTTTACTCTGAAAGTAAGAGAAAATTAATAAAAGATATATTTTATAGAAACTTTAATGCTTTTATCCGTATTGCTTACCTGTTCTAAAATGGATAACTCAAGCATAAGTCAAAGCAAACATCGAGCATTAATAATCAGAGTTAAACTGTAGCTACATGTAGTGCACATATAAGAAATGAACCTTAAAACAGGTCTTTATTGACACACTGTTTAAAACATACTGAAAATAAGCCAACAGGTTCTTTCAATTGGCAAAGAGAAGTGTTTTTTAAACGCCGACTGTTCCCACTCTTCCATGCTGCTACTGTAAGTCTGGGATGAGTTCTGTTGTACTTTGTTGAAACCACCCATGCATCAGTTAAAGTAAAAGCAGAGTTACGCACCATGATAAGGTCTCCAGGTACAATGCTGATCTCATCGTGGCTCCGGGCATCAAAGGGGTACAGCGCCCGGTAATACACCACTTTTAGCTGTGGTTGCTGCTGCTCGACGACAGCAGCAGACGCCTTCTGCTCAAAGAGGCTAGGAGCCTGCGCCTTCTCCACTGAAACACAGCAGAAGCAAGCAAACCCAGTGTCATCAGTCACATTCCAGCTCCGATGAGGAGCTTTGACTCTGGTTTCATCTGGCAGTTTGCTTTCCTGGTGGATGAGTGAAAGTATCTGTGTTGTTTTTTAAATGAAAACCTTTCTGAATCAGAACTACCAGTTTCTTTGCAGAGGTGGAACGGTTTCAGACCTCGTCGGACGGTTCAGGCTTCCACAGGGTGCATTCATTTCTGATGTGCACAGTTATTTGGCCATTAACCCGTACTTACAACCATGCACATAGTCGATCTAGAATTTATCTTTTTAGTTGTGAAATTTGAAAAACATTTTCATTCTGAGATCTTCATGCTTTTAGTTTCTTCAACATTCTTGGTTTAAAAAAAGCCTTAAAGCAAACCTTTAAGAGATTCTGGATTAATTTAGTTTTTGTCACTTTTTTGTCCAGTTTTTGAAATATGAAGCACATTTATGGTCTTTACAAAATAAATTTCTTGAAAACCTTTAGAACTGTGCTCCTACAAAGCTAGAAAGAACATGCAGACAATAATAATCCAGGTGGCATCCCATCTGTCACCATTTCTGAAATCCTTATGGTTTACTCAGTGGTTTTTAGTCATAGAGAATACTTTATGAGTTGGACTAGAAGTCTTTTTGATGGTTTTGAGAGAACCATCACACATACAACTGATCCATGCTTTAAACACTTTACACACTCACAAACACACACGCACATACCCGCTGAGGCCCACGGGTCAGCTGGCTGGTTGAACAGTTTGTTGAATTTATCTTGCATTTCCCCCTTTTCCTGGCCTTCCTCCTCCTTCCCTTCCAGAGTCCCTGCTCCTTTCCTGCCCCCAGCCTCCTCCTCCATGCCTCTCCTCTTTCGTTCTTCTTCCTTAGTGACTCTTTTTAACCAGGCATGTGAGGCAGAGGTGGGGCTGGGAGCTGCAGGGGCAGTGTCATCCCTCCGGCAGACAGGATCCTCTGAGGTGGATCTGCAGCAGGACAGACTCTGATGTCAAAGAAGCTCCTTTCCTGGGATCAGATATTTGATCCTATTTACCAGAAAAACTATCTTCTAACTGCTGCAGGAAGTAAAGTTTACTTATATGCCCCAATAAAAAAAACACAACTATGATAAAATACTAACTAATACCTAGAGAGGAATCAATAGACAAATGAGATAAAAACTATGAAAACAACCCTTACAGTGCGGCAATAAAGTACTTAATCAGCCAGCAATTGTGCAAGTTCTCCCACTTAAAAAGATGATTGAGGTCAGTAATTTTCATCATAAGTAAACATTAACTATGAGAGACAAAATGAGAAGGAAAATCCAAAAAAATCACATTCTCTGATTTTTCAAGAATTTCTTTGCAAATCATGATGGAAAATATAGTACAGTAGGACACACCTTCTCATTCAAAGAGTTTTCTTTATTTTCATGACTATGAAAATTGTAGATTCACACTGAAGGCATCAAAACTGTGAATTAACTCATGTGGAATTATATACATAACAAAAAAGTGTGAAACAACTGAAAATATGTCATATTGTAGGTTCTTCATAGTAGCCACCTTTTGCTTTGATTACTGCTTTGCACACTCTTGGCATTCTCTTGAAGAGCTTCTAGAGGTAGTCACCTGAAATGTTTTTCACTTCACAGGTGTGTCCTGTCAGGTTTAATAAGTGGGATTTCTTGCCTTATAAATGGGGTTGGGACCATCAGTTGTGTTGTGCAGAATTCAGGTGGATACACAGCTGATAGTCCTACTGAATAGACTGTTAGAGAGCAGGTCAATGGCACACAGAGTTCTAGCATCTCTACAACAACTGTTCAAAGGAGACTGTGTGAATCAGGCCTACATGCTAGAATATCTGCTAGGAAACCACTGCTAAAGAAAGGCAACAAGCAGAAGAGACTTGTTTGGGCTAAAGAACACCAGGAATGGACATCAGACCAGTGGAAATCTGGGCTTTGGTCTGATGAGTCCAAATTGGAGATTTTTGGTACCAACCACCGTGTCTTTGTGCGACGCAGAAAAGGTAAAGGGATGGACTCTACATGCCTGGTTCCCACCGTGAAGCATGGAGGAGGAGGTGTGATGGTGAGGGGGTGCTTTGCTGGTGACACTGTTGGGGATTTATTCCAGATTAAAGGCATACTGAACCAGCATGGCTACCACAGCATCCTGCAGCAGCATGCTATTCCATCCGGTTTGCGTTTAGTTGGACCATCAGTTATTTTTCAGCAGGACAATGACCCCAAACACACCTCCAGGCTGTGGAAGGGCTATTTGACCAAGAAGGAGAGTGATGGGGGGCTGCACCAGATGACCTGGCCTCCACAGTCACCTGACCTGAACCCAATCAAGATGGTTTGGGGAGAGCTGGACCGCAGAGTGAAGGCAAAAGGGCCAACAAATGCTAAGCATTCTGGGAACTCCTTCAAGACTGTTGGAAGACCATTTCAGGTGACTACCTCTGGAAGCTCATCAAGAGAATGTCAAGAGTGTCCAAAGCAGTAATCAAAGCAAAAGGTGGCTACTATGAAGAACCTACAATATGACATATTTTCAGTTGTTTCACACTTTTTTGTTATGTATATAATTCCACATGAGTTAATTCACAGTTTTGATGCCTTCAGTGTGACTCTAAGATTTTCATAATCATGAAAATAAAGAAAGCTCTTTGAATGAGAAGGTGTGTCCAAACTTCTGAGTTTAGTTGCCCAGATAAATTACAGTACAGTCCTTTGGTACTCTAGTCAAGTTATATCCAGTTATATTGATGGTTGTTCTAATCACCTATGAGCTTTAGGATCTTATCTTTTCACATCTCCAAAGGATGTGAAAAGGTCCTGCTGTTCTATTTCCACATTCAAACCAACACTGAGCTTCATCTGATTTGTTATAATGCTTGCTTGATATGTTTGGTGTAATAAAAAATGAATTGTGATTTCTCATGTAAATTCTCTCTACAGGTTCAAACATGAAGTAATCATTGCTTTCTTCCATATATTGAGGGACATCCGATATAGTCACTTTAGCTTCTTTTCCCCTCTGACTTTAATATATGTTGTAGGAAGAATTCTAATTATTTCTTAATTGAACAAATCTAAAGCAGATCTTGTTTTTCCAAGTCATACTATTTTTGGGAATGTATAGACACCTGTTCACAACCTCAAACAGTCACACTCCAAACTCTTCTATGGCCAGGGCCAGAGAGCTGTCTAAGGACACCAGAAACCAAATTGTTGACCTGCACCAGGCTGTAACGAGCTTGTATTTATCGGGCGAGACCTGCAGAGCTGATAGCAGGGAGAGGCACGCGGGGCGGCTTCAATAAGCACTCCGATCTTCTACCGGGAACTTGACGTGCTGCGGGGCAGAGACCAACTCGCTGATGACAGACTGAGAGTTCGCGCCAGCGTTGCCAGATAGAGTCAAAGGTTTCCAGCCGAAAAGTCATCTGAAAACCGCCAGACCCAGCCAAAAACCGCCCAGCACAGCTTTAGCTTTTGTTGATGTTTTTTTTCTTACTGGACTTATAAAATAAAAGATTTTTCTAAATTTCCTCCTTGTGCTGCGCTGGAGCGACCCGACTACCGTATTTAGCGCTCTCTGTGTAGGACACACTGAGGAGCCAACTCTCAGCTGCAGAGGATGTGAACAGGTGAACAGGTAGAGAGGAAAAGCAGGTGGAGAGGCGGGGGAGGGGCTTTGGCTTCAAACTCTGTCAGAGAGATGCAAACACGGGCGTCAGATTGAGACGCAGCTTTCCGTGCGGGAGTTGAAGCAGAGACTTTCCTTGGGATTATTTTATAAACCCAAACATGGAAACATGATTACCAAGTAGAACTCTTCAAAATAATAAACCTGATCTCTCCACATTCTCCGTGTCTACCATGCATTGACAAACACATCGCTCCATGCAGCGATCAGACCAGAACCAGTAACTCCTCCCAACGCGGCCGCGGTATCATCCTTTAAAGAACATAATGTGCATTTGCAGCGACGTATGCTTCAGACGATGTCCGATTGGCCAATCTACATGTCAATCAAGTCCCGTACTTCTCAGTGAGGATTTTGATTGGCTGGTGGATTTTAAAGAAGTACTTTTTAAAAAAAATCTTTTCTGGCCCGCGATCTACACTCATGTCCTTGAAGATCGACCGGTAGATCGCGATCGACGTAATGAGCACCTTTGAATAATATATACATGCATAATATATATAATGATGTCAAAACGGGTTGTGGCTCCGGGAGCTTTCTTTTTTATTAGGGGCGGTCCCAAATGGCTCTTTGAGTAAAAAAGGTTGCCGACCCCTGACCTAGTGAATGACCTGCCGAGAGCTGGGACTCAAACCCTGCAGTGCCAGACGTGTCCCCCTGCTAAAGCCAGTACATGTGCAGAACCGTCTACAGTCTGCTAGAGAGCATTTGGATGATCCAGAAGAGGATTGGGAGAATGTCCTATGGTCACATGAAACCAAAATAGAACTTTTGGGTGAGAACTCTACTCATCGCTTTTAGAGGAGAAAGAATGCTGAGCTGCATCCAAAGAACACCATAGCCACTGTAAAGCATGTGGGTGGAAGCATCATGATTTGGGATGTTTTTCACCAAAGGGCCAGGACGACTGACGACTGGTAAGGAAAGAATGAATGCGGGTGGGGTTGTCTCAAGTTCCTAGGCCTAAACTACAGGAAGCTGGTGTTACATGATCCTGTTCTTTATTTGGGATGACCGTGCCGGTAAACATGTGTTGAGCCTGACCTCCCCGCTCTTCAATCCATCTGTCAGGTGCTTCGTTCTTACCCGCTGTCTTGCAGCTCGGCAGACTTCCTGTCACTCGGCGTGTGCACCTGAGAGCGTGTGTGTGTCTGAGTGTGTGTGTCCCCCTCAAGATCCCTCTGCTTCTGCCTCTGCTGCCGACTGTGGATTTCTCGCAGCTCCTGAAAAACATTGTGAGATACAGGAAGGAACAGTAATGAGGAGAACGTGGAAACAGAAGGAATGGTTGCTACGGGTTCCCACTAAGAGCAAACATGACACTAGCGGCAGGAACTGTGCATGAGTCAGGTGATAAGGCAAGTCTTCTCCATCCCAACACTGCTCCTGCAGCACGGGAACCAGAAAGGCCTTTAGAGAGTGAAACCTGTCTTAATTTAGGGCAGGATATCCTCAGCTGTTCAATTCCAGGCGCTGCCTCCAGGCACTTTGTTGGTGAATGGCAGGAATGGAGTGGCTCCTCATTCAGGTGCAGCGTTTAAGGACTGCCTTTAGGAGCTAAGCTAACGAGCTCCATTGTGGCTCTGATCCTGTGCTGAATGTAGGAGCTGCGTTTAGGAGCTAAAGCTGACAGATGTGAGCCCATCAACTGCTGTTGGTTTCTCAGCTGATGGTTCCTCTTTCTGGTCTGTTACACAATTGCTGATGCATACACACACTTCCAAGCAGGGAAAAGGTGCTCTAGCAGTGGAAAGGAGCATACTTTGCATGACAGGCAGGAAAAGAAAACAAAAAATATTCAGACCGTAAAGAATAAGTCAGAGGAGGTTACAGGGGCTGATTGTTAAAGGGACCAGTTCTGTGTAGCCATGACAACCACATGTGCCATTGAAAAACAACACATTCAGTTACTATGACAACACAAGGCAGTGTTGCTTCCTCAAATACTTATTCAGGGAGGAGACCAACCAATGAGAGGGAGGACACTATCCTTAACACGCATGTTACTGCAGCACTGCAGCACACCACACAGCGTCATCTTCATGCATGTCTGAAACATAGGTCTGCCGACACGCAATAGGAGCAGAGTAATCAGATAAAAACAAAACCTAAGTAGAAATCTGACCTACAGTGTTAGCCAGAACTAAGCAACTGGATAAGTAGGAAAGAACCGCCAGAGAAAGCAGTAAATAAGACAGAAGAATGAACAGAGAAACCTCTGAGGGGTGGAGCTAACGACAGCAAAAATGATAGAAAGGGGGGACCGGGCCTTTATAACATGCCCCAGCCTAGTCAGACTCACAGCTGACACACAATCCTGCCGCTGTCTCTGCTTCTGCTGCTGAAACTCACAACATGCACATACACACAAATAAACACTGTTAGTGCACTGTACCTGCACAGACTTTTGATAAACCTCCACACATTTATATATCTGGATCAGCTTTTAAATCCATTCCTACCCTAAAGACAAGCAGCTTCTTAGAGCTGCAGGTTTTCCACGTCTGGATGGGATTTTGGTAGGATCCATACGAGGTTTTGACTTACAACGAAAACGTCACACAAACATTTGCTGATCTTTCCTTCAGGTTCACTCACATCAGCAAAGCTTAGGTTAAAGAGCTTTAGAAAAAACTTCTTAAATGCAGTAAAAAAGCAAACTCTTGAGCTCAGTGGACTCCTAAACAAAAGTATAGTTTTAATTATACATCAGTATACAGTGGGGCAAAAAGTATTTAGTCAGCCACCAATTGTTCATGTTCTCCCAGAGAAAAAGATGACAGGTCACCAGATCTCAACCCCGTAGAAAATCTTTGAAGGGAGTTGAAAGTCTGTGTTGCCCAGCAACAGCCCCTCAACATCACTGCTCTAGAGGAGATCTGCATGGAGGAATGGGCCAAAATACCAGCAACAGTTTGACTGCTGTCATTTCCAACAAAGGGTATATAACAAAGTATAGAATTGAACTTTAGTTATTGACCGAATACTTATTTTCCACCACAATTTACAAATAAAATTCTTAAAATATCAGACAATGAGATTTTCTGGATGTTTTTTCCTCATTTTGTCTTCCATAGTTGAGATTTTCTCCTCTGTTTAAGTGGGAGAACGTTTTTGCCCCACTGTATACTAATATTATAAATATGTGTATTATAAGTCACAGGTTATCAGTGTGTTTCTGATGAGATCAGCACAAAAAATTAAAACTGTTAGCTGTTTCTGCAAGACGTCCATTTCCCAGATGCAGTACCACCCCCATTCAGCAGTGGCAGTGTTCTCTACCTTTCTCCCACTCTCCTTCTCCTGCAGTCGCTGTTGTAGCGCTTCTATCCTGGCACAGTGGTTGGCATAGAACTCACACAGAGACTGGCATGGAGCAAAAGGCCAGTGTGGGAGAGAAATGAAAGGAAAACAAAAAGGAGGGGGGAGGGGTTTATTTTGTGGAATAATCACAAAGAGAAAAGTACAGTCAGGACAACAAAAAAAGAAGAGCAAAACAGAAAAAAAGAGCAGAGAAGCATGGCAGAGGCAGCATGATGAACCCTAACCCAGGGAGAAGAAGTGAAGCAGAAGGTGGGGGGGAGCACTGTCATATACTGTACAAGCACAATCATCACAAAGAGAGACTTGGGTGTTTCAGAAACTTAAGAAGCAGCTGCCTAAGCAGTGAAGACCCAATGAGACTTCAGTATAGTCTGTGAGCTGTCAGTTTTAATGCTCACAAAGAGAAGCTGTTTTCTGGTAATACTCATTACCTTCAGCTGCGTGTTGAAAGCATCAATCTCCAACAGTTTGGCTCTGGTTTCTCTCTCCACTAGGTCCAGCTGCTCTCTCAGCTGCTTTCTGCTGATCTCTTTCAGGTCCAGAGCCTTCTGCAGGGATGACAGGCTGTCGCCTTCAACACGAACAGACACACAGTCATACTCAGAGAGGAGGGGGTCTGGAAAATCAATCCCATTGGACGTCAAGGCCGTGTCACATAGTCACTGCATACATTTTGCACATTTTCCGCAGAATTATGGGGGAATTTTGAAAGATTCAAACACAAGAATGCACGCGGTTTCATGTATGCACGCTCAGTCAGAGATGTTAAACTTTCAGTGTGTGATCAATGCACAACCAGACTTAAGAACGCGCATATTCGTAAGCGCTCCAAATGCAGAAGCCTGAAATTCTGGTCTATGCAAACTTTCATTAAAAGTGGCCGCTTGAACGTGAGTCGACGCACCTGCTGTGAATGCAGCTTGACTTCAATACCGTATACAGCAGCACATATCACGAATCACTAATGGACCACCTATAAACTAGCGGTGTGCTTTGGCAAGAGTCTAGCGATACGATACATATCCCAATATTGTAAAGGAACACATATTTTTACAAAAATATGACTTAGAAAAAACTCTACCTGAATGTCAATATGTCTTCCATTGTAATAAAATTGTCAAATTCAGTTTATTTATTGATCACAATATTAAGCACTGCAACTGTATCTCATATACAAGTTGCTTTTACCCAAGCAAATTCATATTGCTTTTATTTTGGTAAGTTAAAATATAGAAAGGGAACAGTCAACATTGTCTGATTTCCACAACAAAATATATTCCAGTATAAGAAAAAACAAAGAATGAATGTGCCTTAACCAATAAGGTTCTAAAGTATGATTGAAGAAATAAAGTGCTGTTAATTTTTAAAATTGCTTAATGTAGCTTCTCCAGTACTTCTAAACGGTTCAGGAGCCTGAACGGTGCCACAAAAATTAAGGGGGGGAGGGGGACCCCCACTAATTCTTTCCAGAAACAATAAAGTGTGATGATGAGGCAGCAGGACAGGGTGAAGGAGATCGCTTTAAGGTGGCAAAGATGCTTTGTTGGCATCACAGTCTTCTCTGCACCATTGCAGCTACGCTTTCTCACATGTGAAAGTAAACTAGTAACGCTCATCGCCACGACGTTGGCCTGTTTTCTAGAGCGTTGTACACATCACTCTGATCACTGAACTAGAATCTGTTGCTGGGAGGTTCTGCAGAACTTTAGCCCGCTTTGCCGATAGCATTTTAGCCGATGCTAAGCGCATTAGCCGCCATGCAGCTGCCATGCTTCACTCGTTCTGAGCCGCCACAAAGCACCGCAATCCATGTTTTTATAAGTTGCTGGCAGCAACATGGCACAGAGTTTCGGTTCGGTACACATTCCAAGTAAAAACGAAGTAGTTAATGTCTCAAAAAAAATCCAAACAAGCTGCCTCTAGCTGAGGTCTTCCTGTTGTTTTGTGTGGTGTGGAGAGGCTCTGTGTTCTCTGCTGCCAACTAACGGTCCGGGTTTAAGTGGAAAACAAGAGTCAGACACCGAAGGACGCTCAGAAATAAATAATATCGTCCTGACAGCATTTTTGAATCGATATAAGTATCGCCAAATTAACTATTGGGATATTTTGCCGAATCGATTTTTTCTTACACCCCTACTATGAACAGTGCAATAATCAGGCACGGTTCATGCTCTACGTTGATAAACGTGTTCTTTGCATGCTTTATTTGTCCTTCTTCCGTGGTTTAAACCTGGTTCATTTGTGATACATGTGCTTTTTTCATGTGTATTCACATATAACCAGTTTTTATCCATGCAATATGAGCAAAATGCATGTAGTGGCTACGTGTCAAGGCTTTCAGGAAGGAACATTTTCAAAAACTTCAAGTGTCATCTTAAGTTTAGAACAGTGTGATGAAGGAGAAACTTACTGTGCAAACTGCTCTGCTGAACCTGCTTCAGCTGATCGTTCAGACTCTGCTTGTCAGGAATCAGCCTCCCCAGCCACTGCTGGGATTCCTACACACCAGGAAAAACCCTTTTGTAGACTTTATTTATTCATTTATTAAATGAGTTTCAAACAAGTTGCTAGTATTCAATATGGCACATATCATATGGTTAAAATAAAAAAAATAGCAACAACAACAAAAATAACACAGACATGTTTGAAAGGGATAAGGCAGAAATTAGCTTATTAAAGCCTGCCTGTTCCTATATTTCAGTATTTTGCCCATGTCATTTGTATGGGAATATTTTTGAACTTATGGATATTTTCGCATTCTTTTGTTCTGATTTAAACTGAAAAACCAATATTCTGCGGTTGGTTCATGTCAATGGTAGTTTAAAATCTCAAATTCATTTTAAATAATTTCTGAATATTGTCTGGTAATAGGTTAAATACCTAATACATTGATAATACGTTCGGATATTGTAATAAAACTTGTGATTTTAATCATTTAGAATGTGTAAAAAGTTGGTTTGTATGTTTTAAATACCCTACTTTGTGCATGATCCGGACTGCTGATTTTTGTAATACGTATAACTGATGTAATGAAGGTTTATCATTATTTCCCCAAAATTCATTACAGTATGAGAAGTAGGGGGGGAAACAAAGAAGCTATTTAAGTGCGTAGTGAATTGTAGTCCAGGAAGTTTTTAACTTTGTATATTATTGAAAGATTTTTAGGGATTTTTTTTAAGTGTCTAATGTTTTCCATGATAGCTTACTGTCAACTATTAATCCTAAAAACTTGTTCTATTGTACAGTTTCTATTGGGAAACTTTTGTTTTCCAAAATTTTCCATATTACAGTTTTCTTTAAAGGTAGTGATTTAGTGAATATTTTTTGCAATCCAGCCATTTTTAAAATAATATTTAGTCCTGTATTTATATTCCTAATAAGATTAGAATAATTTTCATCTCTTCAAAAAATGATGTGTCATCTTCAAACAGAACAAGTTTTTCTTTTTTTTCCCTTTTAACTTGTTGTGTCCAAAAGCTGAGCAAACAGATGAGATGTACAGATCAGTACATGATTTTATGTTTCTGATGTTCCTGATGCTTCATAAAAGGAAAAAAAAAGAAAGAATTATGTCATTAATGTAGATTATAAATAGTTTTGGTCCTAACACAAAACCCAGAGACACACCACATGTAATTTTTAAGATTATTAGAAGTATCCTGATCAATATTAACATGATGTACCCTTCCTGTAAGACATTCTTTTATCCACTTCAGGGCTCCAGACTGCGACCATTTGGTCGCATTTTGCGACCAAAATTTGAGAGTGTGCGACTGAATTTTACATCCAGTAAATTTGCCTCCCCCACCCTCCGTATTTTTTATAGGGCAAGTCAATGATCAATGAAATAATCAATGAGACGCGAGCGCACACGCACGCAAACACACACACAAACCCGCACACATACTCTTGAGACGAGAGCACACACTCGCGTAAGTGGCTAAAATGCGTGTAGGGGGAGGGGCCTAGAGATAATCGAGCGCGCGTGAACATCTGTGGGAAGGAAACGGAGACAAATATCACAACCTGATATGTGCGTCTGAGCTAAGAGCAAGCGAACCATTGATTCGTTCTTCCGACCTGCGGCTAGTGTACCAGTGCCAGAGTGTACAGCAGGGGTCTCAAACTCGCGGCCCGCGGGCTATTTGTGGCCCCCACCTTGAAATGAAAGTTTAATTTTAATGCGTCCTGCCACTTTGTATGAATGATACCTTTTCATTGTCGTGTGCGGAGCTGACAAACCAACCAATCACAGTGGGGTATATGACTCTTGGGGGGCGTGACAATGACAGGGCTTAAAGGCCGGAAACCTGACAGCCCCCTCCCCAGACCACATGAAGCAGTTCCTTCCTTTCCTTTTTAGAACGTATCTATTCGCTCGTAATTTTCTAAATGCATGCAGTCCGTGCTGAACTTTTCTCTGGGCCGCACAGACCCGGAGGTTACGGGGGTTACGGTTAAGCGCGCGGCGTCGCATCCCCCCAACCAAACGGTTTATGCACGGCTGTTACAGCAGCACACCGCTCCCGCGGGAGTCGGGTCAGCTGAGGAGAATAAATGTCCCACACCTACATACGTGACAGCTAACGGGGCTTGAACTTTAAACACGTGTGAGCAACAACACGGTTTAGTCCGAGACGCACTTAAAACACGTGGTGAAAATGCAACGATAGAAATGTTTGAGATGAACCAGCGACTCGCCTGGGGGAGACCAGGCCGGGGGGGGGGGGGTGATTGCGAATCTGCAGCGAGACTGAAGGAGAACAGGAAGTTGGAGTTCAATTTAGTTCAATTTAGTTTTAATATTCCTCTCCCCCTTAGTATGATCTGTGTTATTATATATTTTATATTTATTTGAATGTTTTGTAATGGATGTAGCCTATTTTTAATCAATTGGTATTTTAAATTGTTTCAATTTCTCACTTAACTACAAAAACCATCAGGACACATGTCCCATAATGCATTGTTTTGTAGTCGTAGGGCAGCTTTCAGTCAGTTCAGTACTAAATTTCCAGCTGCATTCGGTAGGTTGGGGCCTTGCTGCCCCCACCCCTTTCTCCTGATATTTTTGTGATGATTGACAGGTGATGTTGGAGCAAAAACAAAAATATATGTCACACACCAGGTGATCTGAACAGCGTTGCGTCCACCTGGGTGATCTCAAACACGCTTATTGTGCTTCTTGGCTGCACTTATTTGGTGTCACCAAGATAAATTTCCATCCGTTTTTGAGCTTTTCTCTGATCTCAGGTATCTGTATCGATTGTTCTGATATCCAGTGAACATCGCCCGTTCTTTTACAGTTTACCATCTTCTGTCAGTTTACCTTGTTGTTGCATCTTCAAAAGTGCAGATTAAAATGTGACACTGAATTTGAAACAGCGCATTGTAATTTCTGCATATATTATTAAAGTATTTATTAGTAATACAGAGGAAATTAGTAGATTTGGTTAGAATGTTGATTTACGGTATGCGCCCCTAAATTTTCTGGTTGTGCCCCTAAAATTTTCAGTTGGGGGCCACTGTGCTCCAAGTGAAAAAAGTTAGTCTGGAGCCCTGCACTTCCATGCTATTCCTATTATTCCATATTGTTCTAATTTACTGAATAGTATTATATAGTATCAAATGCTTTTTTGAAGTCAATAAATATACCAGCTGCATGATTCTTTTTTTTTTTTTACTTGTCCTGTCCAACAGCTGAACAAACAGATGAGAGCTGAAGGCCTCTTGTGTTGGACATATTTATTTTAACAAAAGGGGTTAATCTTCTGACAAACCAGAGGTATGTCTGGATAAACCCCTTTTGTAATCGAGGCCAAACTTGATTCATTTTAATCATATTTGAAAATCTTTTGTGTTGGACCGGACGGAAAAGGAAAGAAGAGAGAGGGATGTTAGAGAGGGGGGAAAAGAGGGTGATTATAGAAGTGGAAGTGAACCCCCCAACACCCGCACGGTAGCAGATAGAGAACAACCGTCCCCCGGGCAATCACATCCGCCACCCAGGCCAGGGCCAGCAGGACCGCCAAGGGGCCCCCCAAAGCCAGAGAGCAGGGAGGCATGGGGGGAGACAGAGAGTGCAAGCTCCAGCCCAACCAGGAGAGCAACCCCCCCGCCGCGGCGGGAGGGCCCAAAGCGGGACCCCGCCCCAGAAGAGCGCCCACAGCCCCAGACAAGAACCTTATTACCACCCAGGAGTTCTCAATAGTTTCAAAATAAAATTGTATTCATCTTAATTGTGTAGCCCAATGATACCAAATTATATTTGGACATTTTAACCCATTTTAACGTGAGCTGGGCTTACACCGTCGTGAGACAGGTTAGTTTTTCAACCTATGGCAGTTGCATTAAAGATAATCGAATTCATGCTTTTTCATTTTTCCAAATATGCAACAAATTGTTTTTTTCTTTTTGAAAAAAAAATTATCAGGTGGGGGCAATGGCAAATTCTTAAACACATGCAACATTTTGGGGAGAATATTCATTTTTATAACATTGACTCTTCCAATCAAGGACATCCACCTATCAACAGACACTGTAGTTTCATTTATCAAAGATTCATAGTTAACCCTTAACAACATCGTTTAGTTTACGTCTGATTTCTATACCTAAAAATGTAAAATGATCCATGAGTTTAAATAATAGAGTCTGTTAGGATTTCTTTTATTTTTTCTGTGCGGCCGGTACCAAATGACCCGTGGCCCGGTACCGGCCCGCGGCACGGGGGTTGGGGACCACTGATCTAAACCATGACTAAGATTAAGAATCCTCCTAACAGTATGAAACTCCTGTCGCCCTAAAATGAAGCCATTTGGATCCCTTTGGATTACATAGGGTAAAGTTTCTTGTAGCCGTTTGGCCAAAATTTTACATAGAATTTTTAAATCAGCATTCAAAAGGCTTACTGGTCTCATGTTTTCGCAACAGTTGTTTGGGCAGCCAGGTTTGGGTAGTAGTGTTATAGTGGCTGCTGTCAGCGATTTTGGTGGACTTCCACATTGAAATGTTCTAAAAACATATCCACAAGAGGTTTAAGTAGTTTAGATTTTAATTTTTTATAAAACTCGATTGGAAGTCCATCAGGGCTAGGTGTTTTACCTACCTTCATATCGACAATAGCCTTACTGATATCTTTTTCCTCCAAATTAGCTTCAAGTCTTTCTGTAAATTTGTCTGGGATTTAAGGGATTTCTACAGAATCTAAAAATATCATTTGACTATCACAGTTTCCCCTGAGTTGTATAGTTACCCATAATATTCTCTGAATTCTTTTCTGTATTCTACAGGATTGGTTATTGTAATACCTTTGCTATTTTTTGATTGAAGTTATTGCTTTTTTAGTTTTTAATTGTTTAATTTGTTGCCATGTCAACAAAGACCCCACCTTCTCTTCTTGTTCATGGATGTTCTGATTAAGTCTGATGTCAGAAATTGCTCTATCTGCGGACATATTATTGTATTCTGTTTTAAGTGTCAACAATTCTTTTTCAGCATTAGCAGTGTTATTGCTGATCAGCTTATTCTGAAGAGTTTTTATTTTAGTCTCAAGTAATAATCTCTCTTTATGAAAATCTCTAGATGTGGATGAGGTGTAGCTAATTATATATCCTCTCACTACAGCCTTAAACCGCTCCCATTTTATTGCCTAAGTTGTTTCATGTGTATTAACCTTGAAGTAGTCATTAATTACCATTTCAATGTAATTAGGAAAATTATTGTCTAACAGCCACTTTTAATCTAGCCACAGGGGTTGCAAGCCAGTTGCTTCTGTGTCGGTCCCAAGCCCGGTTTGTTTGAGAAGGTTGCGTCAGGAAGGGCATCCGGCGTAGAAATTCCCAAAATAACCATGCGAATCATCCACAACACTTTAGACATACCGGATCGGTCGAGGCCCGGGTTAACAACGACCGCCACCGATGCTGTTAACCTACAGGGTGTCGGTGGAAATTTGACTACTGTTGGTCGAAGAAAGAGGGGAGGCAGAAGGGTCCGTGGCCAGAGAGAGAAGGGAAAAGGCAGGAACATAGGTTTGAGAATAGGGACTCTTAACGTTGGCACAATGACAGGGAAAGGCAGAGAGCTGGCAGACATGATGGAGAGAAGGAAGGTAGATGTACTGTGTGTGCAGGAGACAAGGTGGAAGGGCAGCAAGGCACGTAGTATTGGAGGAGGATACAAAGTGTTCTATCATGGTGTTGACAGGAAGAGAAACGGGGTAGGAGTGATTCTGAAGGGGGAGTTTGTAAACAGTGTTCTAGAGGTGAAAAGAGTCTCAGACAGGATGATGAGCCTAAAGTTAGAAATTGAAGGGGTGATGGTGAATGTAGTCAGTGGGTATGCGCCACAGGTTGGCTGTGAGTTAGAAGTGAAGGAGAGATTCTGGAGTGAGTTGGATGAGGTCATAGAGAGTATCCCCAGAGGAGAGAGAGTTGTTATTGGAGCAGACTTTAAGAGGTGATGAGGAGGTGATGGGCAAGTTTGGTGTGAAGGAAAGGAATCTGGAGGGACAGATGGTGGTGGACTTTGCGAAGAGGATGGAAATGGCTGTAGTCAACACTTACTTCCAGAAGAGAGAGGAACATAGAGTGACATACAGAAGTGGAGGTAGGAGTACTCAGGTGGACTACATCCTAGTGAAGAGAGAGGTGGCAAAGGCCAAACAGAAAGCTTACGATGAGCTATATGACAGGTTAGACACAAAGGAAGGAGAAAAGGACTTGTTCAGGCTAGCCAGACAGAGAGACAGAGATGGGAAGGACGTGCAACAGATAAGGGTGATTAAGGACAGAGATGGAAAGGTGCTAACAACCCAGGAGAGTGTACAGAAAAGATGGAAGGAGTATTTTGAGGAGCTGATGAACGAGGAAAATGACAGGGAAAGAAGGGAGGAAGATGTGGTTGTTGTAGAGCAGGAAGTATCAGAGATTGGAAAGGATGAGGTTAGGAAGGCTCTGAAAAGGATGAAGAGCGGAAAGGCCGTTGGTCCTGATGACCTACCTGTGGAGGTATGGAAGTGCTTAGGAGAGACAGCAGTGGAATTTCTAACGAGGTTGTTCAATAGGATTTTAGAGAGTGAGAAGATGCCTGAGGAATGGAGGAGAAGCGTTCTGGTCCCGATCTTTAAGAACAAGGGTGACACGCAGAACTGCAGCAACTATAGAGGAATAAAGTTGATGAGCCACACAATGAAGCTGTGGGAAAGAGTAGTGGAAGCCAGGCTTAGGAAGAAGGTGGAGATTTGTGAGCAGCAGTATGGTTTCATGCCCTGTAAGAGCACCACTGATGCCATTTTTGCTTTGAGAATGTTGATGGAAAAGTACAGAGATGGTCAGAAGGAGCTGCATTGTGTGTTCGTAGATTTAGAGAAGGCGTATGACAGGGTGCCGAGGGAGGAGCTGTGGTACTGTATGAGGTCGTCTGGAGTGGCAGAGAAGTATGTCAGAGTAGTTCAGGACATGTATGAGAGAAGTATGACGGTGGTGAGATGTGCTGTAGGTCAGACAGAGGAGTTCAAGGTGGAGGTGGGACTACACCAAGGATCAGCTTTGAGTCCCTTTTTGTTTGCTATGCTGATGGACAGGCTGACAGACGAGGTAAGACAGGAATCTCCCTGGACAATGATGTTTGCAGATGACATTGTAATTTGCAGTGAGAGTAGAGAGCAGGTGGAGGAACAGCTAGAGAGGTGGAGGTTTGCTCTGGAAAGAAGAGGCATGAAGGTCAGTCGTAGTAAGACAGAATACATGTGTCTGAACGAGAGGGATCAAGGTAGAAGCGTTAGGTTACAGGGGGCTGAGGTGGAGAAGGTGCAGGAGTTTAAGTACTTGGGGTCAACAGTTCAGTGTGATGGAGAGTGTGGAAAAGAGGTGAAGAGGCGAGTGCAGGCAGGTTGGAGCGGGTGGAGGAAAGTGTCAGGAGTGTTGTGTGACAGAAGAGTGTCAGCAAGACTCAAAGGAAAGGTGTACAAGACAGTGGTGAGACCAGCTCTACTCTATGGGTTAGAGACGGTAGCAGTGAGACAGAGACAAGAGGCTGAGATGGAGGTAGCGGAGATGAAGATGTTGAGGTTCTCCTTAGGAGTGACCAGGTTAGACAGGATAAGGAACGAGTACATCAGAGGGACGGCTCATGTTGCCTGTGTTAGCGACAAAGTCAGAGAAGCAAGACTGAGATGGTTTGGACATGTTCAGAGGAGGGATAGTGGATATATTGGTAGAAGGATGTTGGAGATGGAGCTGCCTGGCAGGAGGGCAAGAGGACGGCCAAAGAGGAGATACATGGATGTCTTAACAGAGGACATGAAGTTGGCTAATGTTAGGGTAGAAGATGTCCATGATAGAGTGAGGTGGAAAACGATGATTCGCTGTGGCGACCTCTGATGGGAAAAGCCGAAAGAGAAAGAAGAATTGTCTAACAGCCACTTTTTATTTAGACTCCATTTGGGTGGATCTCTGACAAGGGCATCCTCTGTGTAAATAATGCCACATGGTCCATGATCTGACAGCAGTATACAGATGGACCACCAGCCGCAAGGTGAGGCCTCTGTCGTCATGCAGGTACCTGTCGGCCCTGCACCTGTGCCCGCGTCTCCTCCTCCACTGTTTACCCCGACAACGGCGATCATCGGGGATTCCATAATAAGGAAGGTCCGATTCTTTAACGCGGTCACTCACTGTTTTCCAGGAGCCACGGTTCTGGATATTCTGGAGACACTCCCAGACCTGCTGCGTTCTCTCCCTTCCAGTCAGGACGCTGATTTTACATGTGGGTTTTAATGAAACCTCCTATAGAACGTCTGAAACGACTAAAAAGGCGTTCATCAGACTTTTACATTTTTTAAACTCCTGACCTTTGACTGTTTTTATTTCGGGACCCTCCCCTCCCTCTCCCGCGTCCAAGGCCGCTTCAGCAGGCTGCTGAGTCTGAGCACCTGGCTCCAGTTTGCTTCCAGCCTGAACAAGTTCGTTTTCATTGACAATTTTAACCTGTTCTGGAACAGAACCTCATTTTATAAAAACGATAGGATTCACCCCAGTCCACTGGGCAGCAATGTTTTAGCTGTAAACATCAGACACTCTGTCCAGACATCAACGGCCCCCATCATTCCCACAACAGTCCAAACCTCCTCTTCATCTATCCAGACATCAGTCTGTGGAAGTGACTCACTGGATTTGGTATCTTCCCCCCTCATTCCCCAACAAACTGCTTCAACTATCAACAGTGGTTCCTTGCCACGACCTGCTGCCCCCCCAGTCTATCCCAATAAGACCATTATTACAGACAGGTCTTCCATGAGGGGAAGTGCTGGGAGAAAAGCAAACATTAACTGGCTTCATCCACTAAAGCAGGGGTCGGGAACCTTTTTGGCCAAGAGAGCCATAAACGCCACATATTTTTAAATGTAATTTCGAAAGAGCCATACAATAATGTAGCGTCCCTTTCCCACACTGAGGCACGGAGACTTAACCTCTTTTAAGGTTCTTTATTCTGGTTACTGTAGACCACAACAAACGCCGTAAAATTAATTCAGCAACTCCTGAATCTCTCCTGTCGACACGAGACGAGAGAGAGCGCTTCTACCAACTTTATATTCACCTGCTCCCGCGTCAGCCCTCCCATTTCCCTTATTCGGCTCATAGCTGAACCCCATTGGTCCAAACTACCTAACAACAGGCTGAGCGACAGAACTGAGAGCCAATCAGATCTGTGCTTGATGCGGTCAATGAACTCCAGAACTTTTAACGCGGCCCAACAGCCATCCAACTCAGTCCGCGACAATATGTTTAAAACTAAATATACAAGTGAATGTGTGCATTTGATGTAATTTCAACATTTTTAAAGTCCAATAAGTCTGTGGATTCTTTTTAATAACATTGTTATGCTGTTGCTAATAAATGATGAGTATTTCTCGTGGTAGTTCTGCTGATGGTCTAGTCTGGTTGATACGTTGTGAGTTTCTGCTTCGTTCAGGCGTTGAGACTTTAAACGTGATCTTAGGTCTGAATGTTCTGTAGATGTGACAAAGACTGATCACATGCAGACGGGGAGCCAAACACACACTCACACGCTGCAGTGAGTGACGGGCAGCGGGTTTTACGTTTTTACAATCCCTGCGCGATTCACCTGCTGCCTGTCCCCACAACCCCCCCACCCCCTGCTTTCTTCCTCACACATCCCGTCCCCGCATCTGCGCGCTCTTTCTCAGAGACGGGAGCGCGCACTTTTAGGCACGGCAATTCACAGGTTTCCAGTTGGTACAAACTCTGTGAAATTATAGATAATAGTAAACTGATAGTGCTGGCGCAGATTTTTCTCTCCAAGCACCGCTACTACTGCGCGCCTCTGGCATCGCATCGCGCCCGAGAAGGACTGGACTAATGAAAAAAAAAAGTATAATTAAAGATTTGTCTGCGAGCCACATGTGACCATCAAAAGAGCCATATATGGCTCGCGAGCCATAGGTTCCCGACCCCTGCACTAAAGGAAGCACCAAAACCTGAGGAAGCAGCTTCCACGACCACTCCACCCCCTCTTTTAACTTGGCACTTTTTAACGTTCGATCTTTGTCTAACAAAAAATGTATCATAAATGATTTTATCCATGATTATAATATTGATGGACTCTTTCTAACTCAAACATGACAGAGCACGGATGCATCTACTGTTGTCATAGAGGCCTCTTCACCCAATTTTAGCTTTGTTTTTTCAACCAGGGAGGGCAAAAAGGGTGGTGGTACTGCATCTATAATGTCCAACTCCTTTGCAGTAAAGCAGATTTCATTAGATGAGTACCCCAGCCTTGAACATCATGCCTTTGTTTTTAACAGCCCTCCAATTTTATGCATCACAGTTTCCAGACCACCCAAACCAAACTCTGTTTTATTGAGGAGTTTTCTGAGTTTTTAGCATCTGTCCACACTTCCTTTAACATGATTTTAATAACTGCTGATTTTAACCTGCATATAGACAGGAAGTCGGACTATTGCACCACTCAGTTCTTGGACTTGCTCTCCTCTCTTGATTATAAACAACACGTCATGCAGCCGACTCACCACAGGGGGCACACTCTTAACCTCGTCATCAGTCATGGTTTACCTACCAGTGTGTCCGCTGTTGTGGACCTGGCTGTATCTGACCATTACTGTGTACTTCTTAACATCACTGGTTTTATAAAGCGAGAGACCTCTGTGAGAACGGTGAAGAAACGCTACTTGACTCCTGAAGTGGTTGAAAAGTTTATTACATCTGTTCACTCCTACTCTCCACCTGTCTTGCCGGCCCCCTGTGATCTACTTGTTGACAGTTTTAACAGTAAATTAAAATCCAGTCTCGAATCAGTTGCTCCACTAAAATCTAAAAAGAAAAGAATCAAAGCCACACCCCCTTGGAGAACTGAGGAAATTAAACAATTGAATAGACGTTGTAGATTACGTTGTAATCTAGCCACAGGGGTTGCAAGCCAGTAACTTCTGTGCCGGTCCCAAGCCCGGATAAATAGAGAGGGTTGCGTCAGGAAGGGCATCCGGCGTAAAAATTGCCAAAATAACCATGCGAATCATCCACAACACTTTAGACATACCGGATCGGTCGAGGCCCGGGTTAACAATGACCGCCACCGATGCTGTTAACCTACAGGGTGTCGGTGGAAATTTGACTACTGTTGGTCGAAGAAAGAGGGGAGGCAGAAGGGTCCGTTGCCAGAGAGAGAAGGGAAAAGGCAGGAACATAGGTTTGAGAATAGGGACTCTTAACGTTGGCACAATGACAGGGAAAGGCAGAGAGCTGGCAGACATGATGGAGAGAAGGAAGGTAGATGTACTGTGTGTGCAGGAGACAAGGTGGAAGGGCAGCAAGGCACGTAGTATTGGAGGAGGATACAAAGTGTTCTATCATGGTGTTGACAGGAAGAGAAACGGGGTAGGAGTGATTCTGAAGGGGGAGTTTGTAAACAGTGTTCTAGAGGTGAAAAGAGTCTCAGACAGGATGATGAGCCTAAAGTTAGAAATTGAAGGGGTGATGGTGAATGTAGTCAGTGGGTATGCGCCACAGGTTGGCTGTGAGTTAGAAGTGAAGGAGAGATTCTGGAGTGAGTTGGATGAGGTCATAGAGAGTTTTCCCAGAGGAGAGAGAGTTGTTATTGGAGCAGACTTTAATGGGCATGTTGGTGAGGGCAACAGAGGTGATGAGGAGGTGATGGGCAGGTTTGGTGTGAAGGAAAGGAATCTGGAGGGACAGATGGTGGTGGACTTTGCGAAGAGGATGGAAATGGCTGTAGTCAACACTTACTTCCAGAAGAGAGAGGAACATAGAGTGACATACAGAAGTGGAGGTAGGAGTACTCAGGTGGACTACATCCTATGTAGACGAGGTCATTTGAGAGAGGTTAATGACTGCAAAGTGGTGGTAGGAGAGAGTGTAGCCAGACAGCACCGCATGGTGGTGTGTAAGATGACTCTGGAGGTCAGGAAGAAGAAGATAGGGAAAACAGAAAAGAAGACCAAGTGGTGGAAGCTACAGAATGAAGAAACTTGTGAGGAATTTAGGCAGAAGTTGAGGCAGGTCCTGGGTGGTCAGGATGAACTTCCAGATGACTGGGAAACTACAGCAGAGATTATCAGGGAAACAGGTAGGAAGGTGCTAGGTGTGTCATCTGGAAAGAGGAAAGACGGTAAAGAGACTTGGTGGTGGAATGAGGAAGTACAGGAATGCGTCCAGAGGAAGAGGTTGGCTAAAAGGAAGTGGGATGTAGAAAGGACTGAGGAAGGTAGACAGGAGTACAAGGAAGCGCAGCGTAGAGTGAAGAGAGAGGTGGCAAAGGCCAAACAGAAAGCTTACGATGAGCTTTATGACAGGTTAGACACAAAGGAAGGAGAGAAGGACTTGTACAGGCTAGCCAGACAGAGAGACAGAGATGGGAAGGACGTGCAACAGATAAGGGTGATTAAGGACAGAGATGGAAAGGTGCTAACAACCCAAGAGAGTGTACAGAAAAGATGGAAGGAGTATTTTGAGGAGCTGATGAACGAGGAAAATGACAGGAAAAGAAGGGAGGAAGATGTGGTTGTTGTGGAGCAGGAAGTAGCAGAGATCGGAAAGGATGAGGTTAGGAAGGCTCTGAAAAGGATGAAGAGCGGAAAGGCCGTTGGTCCTGATGACCTACCTGTGGAGGTATGGAAGTGCTTAGGAGAGACAGCAGTGGAATTCCTAACGAGGTTGTTCAATAGGATTTTAGAGAGTGAGAAGATGCCTGAGGAATGGAGGAGAAGCGTTCTGGTCCCGATCTTTAAGAACAAGGGTGACATGCAGAACTGCAGCAACTATAGAGGAATGAAGTTGATGAGCCACACAATGAAGCTGTGGGAAAGAGTAGTGGAAGCCAGGCTTAGGAAGAAGGTGGAGATTTGTGAGCAGCAGTATGGTTTCATGCCCCGTAAGAGCACCACTGATGCCATTTTTGCTTTGAGAATGTTGATGGAAAAGTACAGAGAAGGTCAGAAGGAGCTGCATTGTGTGTTCGTAGATTTAGAGAAGGCGTATGACAGGGTGCCGAGGGAGGAGCTGTGGTACTGTATGAGGTCGTCTGGAGTGGCAGAGAAGTATGTCAGAGTAGTTCAGGACATGTATGAGAGAAGTATGACGGTGGTGAGATGTGCTGTAGGTCAGACAGAGGAGTTCAAGGTGGAGGTGGGACTACACCAAGGATCAGCTTTGAGTCCTTTTTTGTTTGCTATGCTGATGGACAGGCTGACAGACGAGGTAAGACAGGAATCTCCCTGGACAATGATGTTTGCGGATGACATTGTAATTTGCAGTGAGAGTAGAGAGCGGGTGGAGGAACAGCTAGAGAGGTGGAGGTTTGCTCTGGAAAGAAGAGGCATGAAGGTCAGTCGTAGTAAGACAGAATACATGTGTCTGAACGAGAGGGATCAAGGTAGAAGCGTTAGGTTACAGGGGGCTGAGGTGAAGAAGGTGCAGGAGTTTAAGTACTTGGGGTCAACAGTTCAGTGTGATGGGGATTGTGGAAAAGAGGTGAAGAGGCGAGTGCAGGCAGGTTGGAGCGGTTGGAGGAAAGTGTCAGGAGTGTTGTGTGACAGAAGAGTGCCAACAAGACTCAAAGGAAAGGTGTACAAGACAGTGGTGAGACCAGCTCTGCTCTATGGGTTAGAGACGGTAGCAGTGAGACAGAGACAAGAGGCTGAGATGGAGGTAGCGGAGATGAAGATGTTGAGGTTCTCCTTAGGAGTGACCAGGTTAGACAGGATAAGGAACGAGTACATCAGAGGGACGGCTCACGTTGCCTGTGTTAGCGACAAAGTCAGAGAAGCCAGACTGAGATGGTTTGGACATGTTCAGAGGAGGGATAGTGGATATATTGGTAGAAGGATGTTGGAGATGGAGCTGCCTGGCCGGAGGGCAAGAGGACGGCCAAAGAGGAGATATATGGATGTCTTAACAGAGGACATGAAGTTGGCTAACGTTAGGGTAGAAGATGTTCATGATAGAGTGAGGTGGAAAAGGATGATTCGCTGTGGCGACCTCTGATGGGAAATGCCGAAAGAGAAAGAAGAATAGACGTTGTAGATCTGCCAAAAGACTTTGGAGAAAACACAAACTTGAAATAAACTATCAACTATACCATATATATAATATAATCAAACAGTAAAACAGACCAGAAATTCATACTTTGCAAACATCATTTCTGTAAATAAAAATAACCCCAGAATCCTCTTCACCACAATTGAATCTTTAATCAACTCAAATGTGAACAAAAACACAATGTCAGCCTCCGCCTCATTGTGTGAGGACTTGCAGACCACTTCAGGAGCAAGATTGATTCTGTCAGATCTAACATCATAAATGAACAGAAAAGCCTTTTCATTGGTAATGATGGCTTGATTTTACCTGAGGAAGCACTGGACAGTTTTGACCTGGTTGAAGCTGCAACACTTGGTCGAGTTTTCTCACTACATCACTTTTTAAATCCTTTTACGGGTCTTTTGAGAGTGAGATTTTAAATATCATGAACTTCTCTCTACAGACAGGTATTTTTCCTGCTGCCTTTAAAACGGCAGTGGTGAAACCGTTACTCAAGAAAACTAATTTAGACCCTTCAGTTTTTTAATAATTAAATGGCTGAACAGTACATGATTTCAAATTTGAGTCTCAAAACACCAGAAAAGTCTGCAGATTTGTTGCTCCTCACTTTTGAGCAAAAACGTCTCTAAGGGGTTCCAGAAAGTTGCTAAATATAGCAAAAAAAACTTCCAAGTTGGCCACACTGCAAGACAGGCCTGTGTCCAACTTGCCATTTTTAAGCAAGGTTTTAGAAAAATTTGTTTTTATTCAGCTGAATGAGTTTCTCTTGCAAAACAACATTTTTGAGATAAACCAGTCTGGCTTTAGAACGAGCCACAGTACTGAGACAGCCTTGTTAAAAATCGTTAATGATGTCAGGTGTGCCTTGGACTCAGGTCAGATCTCAGTACTAGTCTTGTTAGATCTAAGTGCAGCTTTGATACTGTTGATCACCTGATCCTTGTAAACAGACTTAAAAGTTTTGGCCTTTCTGTTCTCAAGTGTTTCGAATCTTATCTAATGGAAAGAAACTTTATGGTAAGCATGGACACACACTTTTCTGGGGTCCATGAAATTAATTGTGGTGTGCCTCAAGGTTCCATCCTTGGCCCCTTGCTTTTTAACATTTACATGCTTCCTCTGGGGAATGTCATCAGAAGCCACAACATCAGTTTTTATAGCTATGCCGATGATACCCAGCTGTACATAGCTATGTCTCCTGATGACACACGACCAATAGAAGCACTTTTTAACTGTATTTTAGATGTGAAATTATGGATGGCAAATAATTTCCTGCAGCTCAACCAGGACAAAACTGAAATTTTAGTTATCAGTCCTGAAGCTAAGAGAGAGCAACAGTTTCTGAAGTTAAAAGAACTTTCATTAACCCATTCAGAAACCTGGGCATTATCTCAGACTCTAAGCTTACTTTTATCCCACATATAAAACAGGTGGTTAAAACTGGTTTTTATCATCTTAGAAATCTGGCTAGGGTCCGCCCATACTCACTTTTGCTAATATGGAGATGCTAATGCATGCTTTTATCATGAGTAAAATTGATTACTGTAACGCCCTGCTCGCTGGTCTTCCAAAAACCCACATTAGGAACCTTCAGCTTCTCCAAAATTCTGCTGCACGAGTTCTTACCAAGACAAGGAGGCGAGCTTATATCACTCCAATTTTAACATCCCTGCATTGGCTCCCCATATGCTTCAGGATTGATTTTAAGATACTTTTAACAGTTTTTAAATGTCTTAGCGGTCTTGCGCCTTCTTATTTATCAGATCTTTTAGAAAGGTATGAACCCTCGCGGACCCTGAAATCCTCTGGCACTGGTCTGTTAACCATTCTGACTGTATGAACCAAAACCTACGGAGAAGCTGGAGCTCTGGATGGGGACCTGCATCACTGCTTAGCTGTGGTGGAGCGGTCCCCGCCTGTGATGCTGCATTTGGCTGGTTATGCAGCTGTTCACAGAGAGGGAGGTTCCAATTATCAGCGTTTTCGTGCTTTCTTATTTCTCAATTCTCATTGGCTTTCCCCATCAATTAAAGGGTGGGAGATGTGTAAAAAGTGGGGGGTTGTGTAGGTACGGGAAGGGGGCCCTATTTTTATTTTTATTTATTTTTTGTGCTCGTTTATTTTAATCTTCATGCTTGTTTTGATATCATTTATTTTGTTTTGTTTAAATGTAAAGCACTTTGTGCTGTTCTTTCATATGAAAAGGAATTTATGAATAAAGTTTCATTGATTGATTGATACTATCATAAAAGCAATACTCAATTTAAAAAAATAATCAATGCGAGAGAACGCTCGGTGTGTTCCAGAATAGCAGAATATAGTAGGTAATGTCAATGGCTTTTAAATTTCTCCAGATGTCTATTTTTATTGACTATTTTTTAACAATGTAATCCTGCGCTGCAGTGTACTTTCCGACTTAGTCCATGCTCCCTGCTGCCGAAGTCCCATCGCCCTGCTCACTCGCTCTTCATCCACACCTGCTCGGACCTCTTCCTGGAATAGCCGGTGTCTTTCCTTGCCATGGGCCTGGCTGACAAGAGTCTTTGGGAAGTAGCCCAAGCCCGCTCTGCCTGTGGCCACAGTGCCCACCAATGCCCTTTTGTCTCAGGCGTGACTCTGCCTCCTTCACTGCTTTTCCAGCCTTCCATTTCCTTCCTGTCCTCACTTCAGTACCGACTGCTGACACTTTGCAATCCCTGGAGTCCCTATTAGGGTTGTGCCGATGGACGATACCATCATCCATCTTGATGGGTGACTGACATCCCGATGGAGAGACACCATCATGATGCCACGCCCCCGCCACGCTGCGAGTAGAAACCTTAAGCCGCGGTTACATGTGCAAAATATCTTGATCTGATCAATGGTCGTATTAGAATCCAACTGTGTACATGGTCCCAGAAAAATGTTTTCAGAATATAACAAACGTTCACATGGGTCACACTTTCGGTCGGACTAAATCATTCGCACATGCGCAGTAGGGTTTGAAAAACCAGAATGACTGAGGATATGACTTCCGCCGAGCGGCTATATACATTGATATTGTCAGCTCCGTAATATACGAGACGATCTTCTAAACGTGCTTTTAATAATGTTACGATTATTATGAAGCACCTGTTCGCCTGTTTTAATTTTAATCCGTGTGGTCAGCGCTTTTTCTGTTGAAGAGCGGAGCCGGAAAGAAGCCACAATTAGAAGTATGCTAACACGGGCTAACAACATTAGCTTTGGCTGGTGCTGCAATCTGCATCTTGGCTGCACATAAACATGTGGGAATAACATCAGCCTTTATTTAGTCGGGACACGACTGGATACACAAATCCACGTGATTGTTTGAACGTTTTCTAAGGACTGAGCGACATTTCTGCTTTGAAGCTCAAACCGCTGTGTGTGCTGACGATCCGAGCTGTGTTCAGACACACACTTTTGGACCCGGTTCTGAGTTTGGTAGCTCGTTCCCCTAGAGCTGCGGGACGGATCGCAGTCCTAAATCTCCCACACATACCGCTCATGTAACAAAGCACCCCCTCCCCCCTCCCCCTCAAACACAAAGCTGTAAATTCGCGCTCCCCCGGTCCACTTGACTAATTAAGTGCGGGAGCGGACCACTTCTTTTCTATTTTGTTTGTTACTTCTTTTTGTTAAAGTCACTTCCCTCAGTTTATACTGGATCATCACGGAGGAGTCATTATTTGGGAAATAAAATAAATAAAGTAATAAAGTAAAATAACGAATAGCAATTATATAAGACAGAAAAATTAAAAATAGCCCCCCCACGACGATATCATCGTCCATCCCGATGGTTGACAGCAGACATCGTCAACGGCCAATTTAAGGGACATGGCCCAACCCTAGTCCCTATACTGTAGGGCTTTCTATGGTGCGTACCACCATAAATTCTTCCGTGAGGCAACTGAAGAGCAACCGCAGGATATTACTCGTCCCATACAACGCAGCGCTGGTAAGACTACATGGAAGGCCTGGCCACCTCAGAAGAAAGTCGCTGATCTTCCTTTCTAGGGACTTTACTGTGGTCACTGGGACTGCATAGACCAGCAAGGGCCACAATACTCAGGGCTTGATGGAATGCTGGTAGATCAAAGCTTTAAATCTACTAGGCAGACCAGACTTGTCAACCTTAGTGAGGCAAACTCCAAGTTCTTTGTTGGACTTCTGGATGGTAGCAGAGTCTTTCAGGATGGAGAAAATAAACTTCCCCAAACTCTTAACGGGTTGCTCTGTGACGGTTGGCATGACAGTCTCTGAGATGGAAAAACGGAACTTGTCAACCACTTTCCCCCTATTCAGCACCATGGATCTTGACTTTGAAGGCTGTCGTACACCTGACTTGGTTAGGGCCCCTCTGCATTCCACCTCAGCTGCCTTAACCACCATGTTCATGGCAAGAGTAAAAAGGATAACAGAGATGGTACAGCCTGTAATTATTCCTTTCCCAATGCGATGCCAGTCTGATGTTCCTGACCCAGAAGTGACCCGCATCTTTTTAATTTTCATTTCCGGTGCTCCCTCAGTTGGGTCCTCTCCCTCTGGCTCAGCTGCTGTTCAGCCACTGCAGCTCTAGATGGGAACCTGCATCACCACCTTGCTGTAATGGGGCTGGTCCCCGCCTGTGATGCAGCATTTGGCTGGTTATGCAGCATCTTAAAGAGGGAGGTTCCAACTATTATTAGCGTTTCCAATAACAGACATTATGTTTTCGTGCTCAGCCTATTTCCTATTTATCATTGTCCTTCCCCATCAGTTAGGGGTAGTATGTGTGAAAGGGGTGGGGGGTTGTGTTTAGGTATGGGAAGGGGCTCTTTTAATTTTTGTGCTTGCTTTTATATTATTTATTAGGTTTTATTTTAATGTAAAGCACTTTGTGTTCTGCTTTCATAGGAAAAGTGCTATATAAATAAAGTTTAATTTGATTTGATATGCTTTGTCCCCTTGTGTTTGACCATAAACTGAACTCCATTGTATTCACATATTCTTTTTTTGTATTTATACATTCAAGGTTGTAATCGTCTAAATTGCACTTGTTAACTTTTTCCACAGTAAAGTTTCTGAGATGGGAATAATGCTGAAGGGCTGTGAACCGAGGAAAACATAGGGGGGGGGGGGGTGAAGGAGTAGTTTGTTTCTCAAACCTGTAACTGTTGCTGCAACTGTGTGATTTCAGCAATGCGTGTTTCTCTGGTCTGGTTGGTCTGCTCCACTTCTTTCCTCTGATTAGACAGACGAAAACGGACGTCTCTCAATTTTCCCTCCAGCTGGTTCTTCTTATCATTCTGAAGAGCGAGGTGACAAAACCAGATTATGTTCAATAAATGTCACAAAAACAGCAGGCCGCATAAAATACAGGGCTGTATCAGGAAGGGCATCCGGTGTGCAAATCAGTGAGAGCTGATTGGCTGCTGAGACCCCTGAAGGGATTAGCCAAAAGGTAAGCAACATTTACTTCCTTCATGTGAGACATCAGTCTGACCTGAAATCAGACCAATCTTCCAACTCAGATGTTTATCTGTGTTTTTTTGTTTTTTGAGTATCAGTATAAAAAGTTTTTGTGTTAATCAGATGTTTGAAAGCTCAAGAGATGGAAATTCTTGGTCTCCATGTTAAAGATTCAGGCTGTCTGCTTTGACAATCAAGTCTGAGGTTTTGGAGAGCTTTAGGAGCAGCTTTCCAGTAACTGGAAACAGGAGATTGAATTTTTCTGGCGCAGGAGGTTTTTGTGACAGCACCTACCAGAGCCTCCAGCTCAAACTCCAGGGTCTTCTTGCGGGCCTTGAGCAGCACGATGCTCTCCTGCTCCCGGTTTCTTTGAGTCAGGAGCTCCTGCCGGCGCTGGCGCTCCCACTCCAGCTGCCGCTGGCGCTCCAGCTCACGTTTGGCAGCCTGGAGCACACGAAAAAAAGTTTCACTTTAAAACCTGCAACAGGAGTCTGTTTTCTGACATACAAAACTGCCCAGCGTGGTACCTCTCTCCTCTCCAGCTCCCTACGTCTCTCCTCTTCTCTCTGCCTCTCCAGCTCCCTCTGTTTCTCCAACTGTTTTTCCAGCTCTTGCAGTCGCTTTCTTTCTTGCTCCAGACGCTCGCGCTCCTAAAAGACAAACTCAGAAGATTCATTTGTCATCTTTCCCCTGCACCGGTCTTGACTTGTGACTCGAAGACAAAGACTTGAGACTTAAACTGATCACATGAGCTAGGGATATTGTGAAGGACTTGTTGGATGTCGAATACAGTGTTTGTCTCACTTAACAGATTTTTGGGAAAGGGAGACAAATGTATTGGGGTGATAGACACACCTCATTTTCTGTTTTCCATATAATGGTCAGAACCAAAACATTCCTAAAAGAAAAACCTTTTCAATGGGCATAAATGTCAACATTCTGTGTGGGTAAAATGCTGGTTCAACCATTAGGTCATTCCAAGTTCATCATTCAAACAACCATGAACACACAACGTCACTCAACAGACAAACAGCAGCACCTGGCCATGGCGTGCCTTTGGGTTGGTAGTAGGCAGTCAGATGTTACTTCTCAAAGTTTCATCAGCATACTTTCATCACTGCACAGAATTACTGGTAGAGTTTGTGACAGACCCAGGAGTGGAGTAGACTTTACTTGCCATATGCAGCACAACTGCAGGAATACTAGGTTTTTCAAACCATTCACAACTGACTCCACTGCTTTGACTTGAATACCTGGACAATGGTCTACCGTCCAAATTGACACTTTTTGAGCAATGTGCAGAATGACAAAACAAATGTGTCTACCAGACCATGCTGTTTATCAAAATTACACACACAAAAAACGTAAACAAGTCCATGAAAAATACTTTGAATTCAAGATAATTGAGGCAACATTGCATAAGCAAGCAGCACTGGCTGTGACTCAGAACTGATTTGATCCTAGCACATGCAGATAGTTGAATTACCTTACACAGCAAATAAAATGATAAGTAAAAAAGAAATTGACTATTCTTATTTTGAAAATTACATGCTGACCTTTTTTCTTGGCCACACGGACCCAGAGGAAGTTTAGGATTACAGGTTACGGTTAAGGTGCGTTCACTCAGAACGTGATACGAGTGGCAGAGGTAGGCAGTTTTGATGTCAAGTCAATGGTACATGCGAGATCTTAGGTCCGGCGGCGCGGATTAAACGACGGGCATGATTTTGGTCTCATCTAACCACAAGACTTTCTCCCATGACTCCTCTGGATCATCAAGATGGTCATTGGCAAACTTCAGACGGGCCTTGACATGGGCTGACTTCAGCAGGGGAACCTTCCGTGCGATACATGATTTTAAACCATGACGTTTTAATATATTACTTATAGTAGCCTTGGAAACGGTGGTCCCAGCTCTCTTCAGGTCATTGACCAGCTCCTCCCGTGTAGTCCTGGGCTGATTCTTCACCTTCCTTAGCATCATCGATGCCCCACCAGGTGACATCTTGCGAGGGGCCCCAGTCCGAGGGACATTGACAGTCATCATTAGCCTCTTCCACTTTCTGACAATTGCCCCAACAGTTGTTTTTTTCTCACCAAGCTGCTTGGTAATTGCCCCGTAGCCACTTCCAGCTTTGTGTCTTTTGACAGCTCTTTGGTTTTGCTCATGTTTGTAGTTAGACTTCTGACTGATTGTGGGGGGGCACAGGTGCCTTTATGCAAGCTAACCACCTCAAACAGGTGCCACTAATTTAGAATCATGAGCAGAGTGGAGTTTAATATTTAAAAGCAGAACAGCAGGTCTTTGCTGGTCAGAAATCTATCTGATAATCAAGTGATCAAATACTTATTTGTCACAGTAATATACAAATAAATTGTTTTAAAAAAATTGTACAACGTGATTTCTGAATGTTTCTTCAGATTCTGTCTCTCACTGTGGAAATGCACCTATGATGAACATTTTAGACCCCTCCATGTTTTCTAAGTGGGAGAACTTGCTAAATCACAGGGTGATCAAATACTTATTGACCTCACTGTGTGTGTATATATATACATATATTAGGCCTGCAAAATATACCGCAAATTTATCGTTATCGCGAAATCAAGCTGTGCAATATGCATACCGCAAAAGACGTCAAAAATCGCAATAAATGTTTACCTTAAATGTGCTAAAACAAACTCATGGCAGGCAGCTTGAAATATTGAACAAATGAAATAAATCCCTTTATGCATTTAACCAATCAGAAGGACCCGTTTACGTTTTTGATCAATCAGATGAGCCCTTTATGTTTGATGTTTGCCTCCTACGTCTACAAGGGTCATTTGGAGTATAATTTTTAAACTGTTGCAGTGAAATGGAAATGATGTTTTTTTTTTTTTGCTATTTGTTTATATACCGCAACTTATATCGTTATCGCAAAATTAATTACCAATATCGCATATCGCGAGTTTTCCTCATATCGTGCAGCCCTATATATATATATATATATATATATATATATATATATATATATATATATATATATATATATATATATATATATATATATATATATATATATATATATATATATATATATATATATACGCACACGGGTAGATCTTGAAGACATTGTCGACTCAAAAGTAGCTCACATGCCAAGAAAGTGTGAGCACCCCTGCGTTAGCCTTTTAAATGTAGACAATAAAATACTGGCTAAAATATTAGCTAGACGTTTAGAAACCGTTCTCATAAACGGTTGTGTCTCCAGATCAAACTGGCTTTATTAAAGATAGACAATTGTTTTTTGACATCATAGGGTTGCCTAATATAATTTACACTCATAACCCTAAAAATAAAAGGCCTGGAGGTGATGTTTTCATTGGACGCAGAAAAAGCTTTTGACAGGGTTGAATGGGATTTTATCTTTTCAACCCGTCTAGGTTTGGCTTTGACCACCTAGACGGGTGGTATATACATCTATAATAAAGTTATTATAGATGTATCCAAAGCGTCGGTTCAAACAACATTTGTTCAAGCTCCTTCTCTCTCAAACGCTCAACAAGACAGGGCTGCCCCTTATCTCCTCTTATTTTCTTTGGTCATTGACTCCTTGTCATATCCTTGCATTCCGCTGACACCTATAAGGAGATTGTTAGAGGAAATGTAGAGCACAAAGTCTCTCTATATGCAGATGATCTGCTTTTGTACATTTCAATACCTTCAATTATGACTATCCTCTCTAAATTTGGTGACATAAGCGGCTGGGTAGCTCGGTTGGTAAGGTAAAGGGCTGCCACGCAGGGTTCGATTCCCGGAGGGGAATAAACAATAAACTGGGGGCAATAACCATATCAATAGCGAGCAATTAACATCACCCAGTGAGGGTCCTTGGGGAAGACCCTTAACGCTACTGCCGGTTCAGCTGCAGCTCAGGAGATGGGTCAAATGCGGCGAAGAATTTCCCATTGTGGGATAAATAAAGTATCAATTATTATTATTATTACATCAGGATACAAGATTAATATTTCAAAGAGCATATTGTTAACTTGAATACTGAGATCTCTTCCTTTTGATGTTTTGAATAATTTCAGATACCTTGGAATTAACATAAAAGATATCTCTGGACTTTTTAAACAAATTTTTTTAAATCTCTATCAACAAACAAACAATTTAAACGACTAAGCAATCTTCTCGTCTTACTAGCTGGTCATATAAATATAGTTATAATGCAGATATGGTTTAATCCAGTTCAAAATCCTTCACAGACTGCACCTGTCCAGGAATAACTGATCCAGAATGTTTCCAGGAGTGGCCCCCTTGTGTGGACCTGTTCCTGCCTCACTGTCCAATACATTTTGGGACTGCAAAAAAATCATTCCCTATTGGAAAAAAATGTTTGAAATGTTGTCTCAGAGTTTTATTTCTCTGATTTTTCCATTGGACCCTATAGCGGGATTATTTAGAGTGCCAAGTGCTGGAATATGTTTAAACAGTAAAAAAAAAAAAATGTTTTAAGTTATGTTACCCTATTGGCTAGAGTTCTAATCGTACTTGATTGGGAAAGCAAATTTCCCCTAACACATCTTCATTTGGTAAGAAACATAATTCAACATCTAAATTTAGAAAAGATTAATTTTTCATTGAGACAGCAAGAAAACTTTTTTAATGAAACATGGCAACCACTTATAGATAAATTCAACGCTACATAAAGAAGTCAACCACTATTTAAATATTTAATTGTAAAATCTGCAGGGTGTTTTTGTTTTGTTTTGTATTGTATTGTTTGCCCACATTTTTTTAAATGGCCATCATAATTTCTTCCAGGATATGAGCACAACTGTAGCACTTAGGGGTGTAACGATAATCGTAGTTGAACCGAACTGTTTCGGTACGGCAGTTTCGGTTCGGTTCACTTCTGTACTGTTTCGGTACTTTTTTCCTTTTTTTCCCGAATATCCATTGTAACGACCCAGCTGCTTTGTCACTCGTAGCGGGGAAACGAGAACCGAGCTGGTAATTAACTAACTGCGTTGACTGTTCTTACCCCATACTCAAACAGAGACAGTAGACAGAGCAATGGATTGCTCCTTTCCGGCATTAAACCCATTTATTATGAAGACACACGAACAGCGTAACAACATGAACCTGACTTCTCTTCATAGCTCTCATCCCCATCTCATCCCCCATCTCCTTACGCTCTCCTGTGTGGGAACACTTTGGCTTTGTTGTCAGCATCCATGAAGGGAAAAGACAATTGGATAAGTTGAATGCTGTGTGTCGACGTTGTTACACAAAGATAGGGTATGCCAATGGTAACACATCTAATCTGCTAACAAACTTAAAATGGCATCACCTGACTAACAATCGGGTCTAAAGTTTTCGGTTCCTGGCAACTAATAGTTTTTCTCATTTTATTAAGCAGATCACCTACATAGGTCAATTTTATTTATTGTTATGTAAAACCAATAAATGCATTTTGTAAGTAATTTTTTTCTGCCTTAGTTTTTTGTACCGAAAAAATACTGAAAATAGATAGATAGATAGATAAAAACTTTATTAATCTCCCAAGGGAGAAATTTAGGTGTCCGGCAGCAAAACACACACAATAAACAACAATAAAATAATTGTTCATAAAATAGCAGTTCATATCAGGCAGATTTGTTAAACAGCAGTACCGAACCGAAATGTACCGAACCCTATAAAATTCTGAATCGATTGTTGTCTCAGAACAACACCAAGAGACTGGTGAGGAGCAGGAGACATAGCTGTCAAGCTGTCATTAAAGCAAATGGTGGAAATGCCCATTACTGACATTATTAATTTCATTTAACTTTATTTTTTATTTTTGGGGAAAAAATGTCAAATTAATGAAAATGGTGATAATTTATAGTAATATCAAATGGAGCTTTTACGTATTTCATTAAAATTAAGACCAAATAGGAAAAGCACTCATGTCAATAACAATATGCTTAACTGATTGTGAGTAGCACTAACAGAATGGATAAAAAGAAACTGCAGTCTACCTTTCTCTCCTGCTCTTCTCTCTCCAGCGCTGCCAGTCTCTCATGTTCTTTCCTTTGCTGCTCCTGCAGAGCCTGACGTCTCTTTTCCAGCTCCAGGTTTCCTCGCTCAAAGTTCTCTCTCTTCTTATCTTCAAAGGTCACTACAGTGAGACAGTGGTTAAAGGATGATCAATACAAAGACCACTGCGTTATGCTGTTCTGTTCCAAGATGTTATTGCTAAAGAAAGTATAAACATTTACAGAAAAAATCACAAAGTAAACTTCTTCTCCAACCCTGCAATATCTCACAACGTTATGCATGTGAGAACATGAGTATCTGCAGTAGGACATTAAATTGAGCAACAATTAACGGCTGTTTTTGTCAGTGGTGAGAGTGTAGATGAACGCCCCCTTCGTCATCTGCTTGTTTTGCTTACACACACAGTGCTCTTAGGAAAGAGCAAAAGGAAGGAAAGGGCCAAGTTCTTGATCCACAAAGAGAAGGAAGAGGTGAGGCGCCGTGGCAGGGAGCTCAAATTAAAGCAACTTTCCTTCACCCTGTCATGCTGCCTCATCATCACACTTTATTGTTTCTGGAAAGAATCAGTGTGCCCCCCCCTTTTATTGAAGCACTATTCACGCTCCTGAACCGTTTAAAAGTACTGGAGGGAGCTCCGGGGGACCGACGTAAGGATGGATGATAAGTTCCCAAAAGAAATCTTGGAGCGTCGAAGGATCCTGTTCCCCATCAGAAGGACATTTCTGAGTAAAGGGGCCCACGCTCTCATCTCTGTGGACCGATTCTACGTGAACGGACAGCTCCACCGCGACCCAAACGTCACCCCCTGGCTCTACTAAATCAGATATTTATCCACACTCTCTGCACAGGTGTTAGTTTATGCTTATATGCGACACACTGGGCATAAAGGTTTTCCACTTTAGGTAATATCACCACCATTCTCTTCAGCAGTTGCAAACCTGTTTCTAATAGGTTTAATCTGTTTCTACCCTCCCTGTTTTCTTAATTATCTCCCCCTCTGCACTCCTTTCCTTTTTTTCACACAATTTTCCCTTCCCCTCACCTAAGCTGCCACATAACTCAGCCACAATACAATAGTACTGATCTGCACAACACAGTTAGACAATCAACATGTCCAGCATTACATCACATACACTGTACATTACACATAAAGCCTCATAGCAACATTAAGCGCACCATTATGTGGACATATATACTCATTTTTGCCTCAATCAACAATATACAGTTTCTAACATTCACCTTAACAGCAGCATGTCCATGTTAGTTACATGGAATGTACATGGAGCTGGAGAGTGAAGAGACTGAAAATATTGACCAAATTAAAGGATCTCAAAACTGACTTTGCGTTTCTTCAGGAAACTCATATGTCTAGTTCAGCAGTGAATATTCTCGCCACAGCAGATTTTCTGAACGTATATTCAGCTTGTTATAATTCTAGACTGACAGGAGTAGCAATTATGATAAATAGGGAAATTAAATTCACCGAAGCCAACAAAGTCATAGATCCAGAAGGAAGATTTATAATAGTCACTCTTTCCACTCAAAATATGCAGCTGTGTTTAGCTAATGTGTACGCCCCCAATGTAGATGACCCTAAATTCTTTCATTCCTTCTTCTCTGCGCTATCTGAACATACAGACAAATCGCTAATTATTGCGGGTGACCTCAACATGTGTTTAGATCCAGAGATGGATAGGCTAAATAACACAGGAAATCTTAGAATCTGGCAATCCACAAACACTGTTAAACAGTACATGGAGGATTTTGGTCTTTGTGATGTTTGGCGTTTATTCTATCCCACGAAAAGAGCTTATAGCTTTTTTCCCACAGTTCATCAATCATTCTCCAGGCTAGATTATTTCTTGGTCAACAGCTCTTTGTTGAGTTTAGCTACGGAAGCACAGATCCACCCCATTACTATCAGTGACCACGCACCGGTTTCCCTGACTCTAAAAAACAAAACATCACCACCTTCATTAAGGAGCTGGAGGTTCAATACATCGTTGCTCAGAGACTCTAACTTTATAGACTTTTTTGCTAAAGAATGGTCCTCATATTTACAAAATAATGACCACTCAGGTTTTTTTATGCCTTTTATGAGAAGCCGGGAAAGCAGTCATGAGAGGAAAAATAATCGCCTTCTCATCCCACAAAAAAAGAAAAGATAACTCTAAACTAGTGGATTTAGAGCAAAAAATCAGACTGTTAGAGGAAACCTACAGCAACTCTCCGGAGGAACAAACGCTACAACAAATAAGGAAAGTAAGAATTGAATTAAATAAAATAACTAATCAAAGAACACAGGTTTTATTACAGAGATTAAACTTGGAGAGGTTTGATCACAGTAATGAATCTGGGACATTTTTGGCAAATCAAATCAAAATAAACAAAGAAAAGACAACTATTTCATCAGTCATAGACCTAACAGGAAACGCAAAACATGATCCAGCCGCAATAAACTCTGTTTATAAAACTTTTACCAATACCTTTACTCATCCCAAATTGATCCTTCTGACAATGACATTAATAGTTTTCTCAATAGCATAGATTTGCCTAGAATGGAGGAACAAATTACAGCCCTGGAGTCCCCTCGTACTGAAGAAGAACTACATAAAGCATTAACCAACATGCCTCGTAAAAAAGCTTCAGGACCAAACGGCTTCCCAGAAGATATAAAGAGTTTTGGCAAATTTTAGCTCCCATTTTTCTCAGAATGACAATAGAAATTAATGAAAACATTAATCTACCTCCAAATATGAACTCTGCCAACATTATTTTACTTCTGAAACCTGGGAAAGATCCCACATCACCATCCAGCTATCGACCCATATCACTGATTAATGCAAATCTTAAAATAATCTGCAAAGCTTTGGCAGGAAGGCTGGAGAAGGTAGTTACAAAGAGGAACCAGACAAGGCTGTCTACCATCTCCGTCTTTATTTGCACTATTTATTGAACTTGTAGCTGCTGCAATTAGGCAAAGTCGAGACATTGAAGGCATTTAAACCAGAAATCTAGAACACAAAATAAGTCTTTATGCAGATGATGTTTTACTATTCTCTCCAAATTCACAATCTTCCATCTGCCAAATCATCTCCCTAATTAATACATTTTCCTCAGTTTCAGAATACTCCATAAACTGGTCTAAAAGCACAATACTACCGATTAATTGCTATTATATAAATTAAACTACAAACAGGCAACATAAAGTACTTAGGTATAAATATTTCCCTCTAGGCTTTCTGATCTATTCAAGATAAACCACACCCAACTCCTTAAAGAGCAATTGTCAGAGCAATTGAGGCTGATCTGACTAGATGGAAAGCTCTACCCATTTCTTTAATTGGGAGAGTTGCAATCATAAAAATGACGATTCTTCCCAAAATTAACTACCTGTTTTCAATGATTCCTTCCAAACCTCCAACTACTTGGTTCAAATCATTAGATTCATTCATTTCCCAATTCCTTTGGGAAGGTAAACCACCAAGGATCAGTCTGAAAACTATTCAAAAACCTAAAGACAGAGGAGTACTAGCCCTTGCAAACTTCCAGGACCCCCTCTTCCCTGGGGTGCCCCCCTCCTGGGTGAGGACGGCTGGCCCCTGCCTTGCTCCTTCCTGGACCAACCGTGGGCCGGGTGGGTGGCTGCTCCCGGGTCTCGCTTGGGGGGTCCTGGCTCGTACCTGGGGTTGGGGCAGGGGGATGCCCAGAACTCCTGGGTGATGATGAGGTGCTCGTCTGGGGCTGTGGGCACCCTTCTCGGGTGGGGCCCTGCGTTGGGCCCTCCCGGCGTGGCGGGGGGGCTGCTCTCCTGGTTGGGCTGGGGCGGCACTCTCTTTCCCCCCATGCCTCCCTGCTCTCTGGCTTTGGGGGCCCCCTTGGCGGTCCTGCTGGCCCTGGCCTGGGTGGCGGATGTGATTGCCCGGGGGACGGTTGTTCTCTATCTGCTACCGTGCGGGCATTGGGGGGTTCACTTCCACTTCTATAATCACCCTCTTTTCCCCCCTCTCTAACATCCCTCTCTCTTCTTTCCTTTTCCGTCCGGTCCAACACAAAAGATTTTCAAATAAGATTAAAATGAATCAAGTTTGGCCTTGATTACAAAAGGGGTTTATTCAGACATACCTCTGGTTTGTCAGAAGATTCATAACCCCTGTTGTTAAAGTAAAATGAATGAAAGAAAAATAATATATATACATATACATATATATACATATATATATATATATATACATATATATATATATATATATATATATATATATATATATACATACACACACACACACACATATGTGTGTGAGTGTGTGTCTATATATATATATATACACACAGGTCTGAGTCAAATTAAATAAATAAATGAAATGAAAGTCGGGTATCAGAATACCCGACTTTCTTTCTTTCCATTTTTCTTTTCTTTCTTTTTAAGTATCGCTTCGGTTGACTACTAGTTGGCCTACTACTTTTTTTCCATCCTTTTTCTTCACCCACTACATCCCTTTCAGGGTCTCGCTGCTCCTAGATCCTGTCCCGTGGAAGCGGGGTATATCTGGGAAGGTCCAGGGGCCTGAGCGAGTGTCTACGCCCTGGCTCTCCCATTCATTCAGCAGAGCTATGGTATTAAGATAATTTCCTTTCCAGGGGATTAATAACATTCTAAAAAGTTTTATTATGTTTTATCTTAGTAAATGAGGCTCAACGCACATGCTTATTCAGTTGAATCGATATTTCGGATCTCGATGTATATTCTTGCGACACATTTTGGGTCGTCGGGGCCTTCAAGTCCTTCTCTGAAGGATTAAAAAGTATCTGATTCATGTGGTAATTATATTTTGTCTGTGCATACTTATTAAATCATTCCAAATCAGAATCAGACTAACTTTATTGATCCCACACGTGAGAAATGTGTTCGTTACCGTAGCAAATGAAAGCATTGTAAACATAAGAGAAAGAGAAAAAAAAGAATAATAAAACAACAAAACAAAAAATTAACATTAATGTAAACAATAAGGTGGCATAATTTAAAAAGCTATTTACAGACAGTGCAGGTAAAAAGATGTGCAGCAAAATAAAATGCAAAAAAAAAGAAAGAAAAAATGTGCAAAGGTTATCTGTTGCATTGTGAGTTATTGTACAGGGTTATTGTGTTGAGTATGAAGGATTTCTGGTACAGGGCAGTTTTGAAGTGGAGCTGTCTGAGCCTCCTAGAGAAAGAGCTCCGCTGTTTGTCCAGAACAGGGTGGATAGGATGGTCTGGGTTGTCCATGATGGATAAGAGCTTGTTTAGTGACCTCCTCTACATTACTGCTTCAAATAATTCCAGTTTGCAGCCGATGGCAGAACCCGCCTTCCTGATCACCTTGTTTAGTCTATTGGCGTAACTGACTGCAATGCTGCTTCCTCAGCAGACCAAAGAGGAGAACAAGGTGTTGGAAAAATGTATATAAGTTATCTCATATTTGCTTTCTTGCATTACTTAGCTATATGGGTAATATAACCATGCATGCAGAAGTGTCTGTGTCCAAGTTTGTTTCAAAGGAAGGTGAAGGTGAAACCCTTGGGAGGAGACTGACTACCTTAGCGTCTTCCCAGAATCAGCGTGAAGGCTATGTGTTATCTGTTTCCAGACTGGATTCAAGGGCTTCTCTGTGTCAGTTATCCGTGAGAAAAGACTTTGCAGGTCCAAGTTTCAGCTTCCTTAGGAAGTAGAGTCTACTGCAGGCCTTCTTGTACACAGCAGTGCTGTGGCTCCTCTAGCTCAGTCTGCTGTCGATAGTCACTCCCAGGTATTTATACTCTTCCACCACTTCCACATCCCTGTCCAGGATGCAGAGGGGTTGTAAGACTGTCCCCTTCCTTCTGAAGTTGATCACCATCTCCCTGGTCTTGTCCACGTTGAGCAGCAGGTGATTCTCTCCAGCCCACTCCACAAATCCGTCCACCAGCCTCCTGATGATTCTCACCATGCCTCCACCACCATCCAGGTGTGAGTGAGTTCTCTGCAGCAGATGGATGACAGCATCATCCACCCCCAGGCGAAGGTCCAGAGAAGAGCTCACCAACGGTCTCACCTGAGCCAACACCAGCCTCTCCAGCACCTTCATCACGTGAAGTGAGGGCAACTGGACGGAAATCCCTGGGGTGAGATGAAGATCTCTTGGGTACGGGGACCAGGCAGGAGGACTTCCAAAGGAGGGGCACCCTCTCCAGTCTGAGGCTCGGGTTGAAGAGATGCTGGAGAACCGCAGACAGCTGGTGGGCACAGGTCCTCAGGGTTTGAGGGCTGACGCCATCCGGGCCAGCTGCTTTGTGCTGGTTACGTTTCTCCAGCTGTTTCTTCACCTGGCAGGCTGTTACAGTCAAACAGGGAGGGAGGGGGGTGGTGGTTGGACTGGGGGGAGGGGTGATGGACTGTGGGCCCAGTTGTTTGGTGTAGTAGAGGGGGCTTAAAGGTGAGGAGGTGTGGAGAGTTCATGAGGGGGGAGGTAAGATAACTGAGAGGGAGCAGGAGCTGGGGGAGGTCTGTCTATTCCACTTTATTGTGTTTATGATAGTTATGCAGCTTCCAGGAAGACGTATTTTCCCAATGGATCATTTAACCACATTTCAGCTGACCTTTGTTGCCAGGCAGGGTTAGAGCTAAAGTGGCCTTCACGATCCGTTCTGAAGGACCCGCAATCCCAGACATTAATCTCTTTCAACCAATCAGATTGTGAGTTGGTGTCAGCAGGGCCTTCTAGCAGGCTTAAGGCCTGTTCACACCGGGACGAATTTCGCCGGCGATTTTCGCCGACGTTTAACGCCTCGTGACTAAACAATGGGCACCAATGAGAGTGTGCACACCGACGCGAAAAAATGCCACGCGTCAAAGCGTCAAAAAAAAAAACGAAACCAGCTCTGGAATCCAGAGTTCTTTCAGGATCTCACAAATGATCTTTTCTTTCATAGGGCAGCTTTTGTAGGTAACACGCATGTTTGTCATAATAACATATAATAACATATTTACTAAGGATCATTTCTCTAAAGAAAACCAGGTTTCCCCTTATTTCTGCTAAACGAAACCAGGATGTGAGGTAAAGCCGACTTTAGGAACAGGATCTCACCAGGTAGTTTCTTCTCCTGGCAACTCTCTGATTCGTCCTCCACCTCCTCCTGGATGCTTTTTTGGTCTGACTGAACACTGTCGCTCCGCACCCGCCTTGAACAAACACATACACCTTTAGTCCCCAACTGACCACTTGCTGGGCTTTAGACAACTGGACGGCTGAAGTTACCCTTCTGTTATTGAAACAGTCTGTACCTGAATGTTGGGGGGAGGTATTCTGGCGGCAGCACAGGTGGCAGGGGTAAGCCTGACATGGCCATATCTATAAGATGCATGGCCAAGATGAACTCCTCGGCCGTCAGCTTTCCATCTTGATCGATGTCTGACAGGCTCCTTCAGAGAAAAGACAAAGCTTCAACATTTCTTCACTTTTCCAAACAAAGGGTTTGAATTCTGGGCACTGACCATATGGTGGCCAGCTGACCCTGAGGAAGACTGGACTGCATCAGGATGGTACGAGCCTGTGGGCCTAAAGCACACCAACATACGTTCAAACATGTCAGATTCAAATATAAAGTTAATCTAGAACGTTCTTCTCTCAAAAAGTTATTGCCTTAGTTAAATCTGCCTTTATGGTTTCTATCCTCAGGCTGAAAACATTCTAAACACACACACTAACCACTTCTCACTACAATGCCACTTTCTCTATAGAACACTCTCTGTCATATGTTTCTATTCAGTTTTATAAATACTAATCATTGTCACTTTGTTGTGTCTGAACTTGCAGCGCCAATCCAATGCTGCTGTCATTTCGATGTACTCTGTGCATTAAAATAAAAAAGGGATTTGATTCTGATTCTAATAAACCAGGGGCTGGCAACCTGGGGCACACGTGCCAGAGGGAAAGACAATGGCACGTGGGAGCGTGACAACAATAAGCACTTGATCTCTTGTCTGTTTGTATTTCTCAGATTTGGGGGAAAAAATTGGGTTTGAGTGATCATCCATCTATAGGGTCATAAGGATAGGGCCATTCACACATCGCTGTTACTGTGACCCCCCACCTATAGAATTATTGACACTTTTCCATGTCAGCCTTTATGATACGCACCTTGGAAAAAAAAATAAGTTTCCCACACTGAAATGAAAATGTAATAATGACTGTGTATTTAGAAAATGAGATGACAGGTGGGGTGAAATGAGCGATTGTCTGCGGATGGAATGTGAGCACGTGCTTAAGTGGAAAGTGCACAAATCTGATCCAAGAGCTGTTGCAGCGGCTGACATTTATCAATATATGTTTTTGGTTTTCACAAACTGTTGCTGGTATTTTGGCCCAATCCTCCATGCAGATCTCCTCTACAGCAGTGATGTTATGGGGCTGCCGTTGGGCAACAGAGGACTTTCACCTCCCTCCAAAGATTTTCTATGGGGTTGATTTCTGGAGACTAGTTAGGCCACTCCAGGACCTTGAAATGTATCTTATGAAGCCACTCCTTCGTTACCCAGGCAACGTGTGTTTGGGCTCGTTGTCATGCTGAAAGACCTAGCCACGTTTCATCTTCAATGTCCTTGCTGATGGAAGGAGGTTTTCACTCAAAATCTGACCTTACATGGCCCAATTCATTCTTTCCTTTACCTGGATCAGTCATCCCGGTCTCTTTGGTGAAAAAATCCCAAATCATGATGCTTCCCCCCACATGCTTTACAGTAGCTATGGTGTTCTCTGGATGCAGCTCAGCATCTTTTCTCCTCCAAAAGCGATGAGTAGAGTTCTCACCCAAAAGTTCTATTTTGGTTTCATGTGACCATAGGACATTCTCCCAATCCTCTTCTGGATCATCTAAATGCTCTCTAGCAGACTGTAGACCAGGGGTCGGGAACCTATGGCTCGCGAGCCATATATGGCTCTTTTGTTGATCACGTGGCTCGCAGACAAATCTTTAATTATACTTTTTTTTTTTTTCATTAGACCAGTCCTTCTCGGGCGCGATGCGATGCCAGAGGCGCGCAGTAGTAGTGGTGCATGGAGAAAAAAATCTGCGCCAGCACTATCAGTTTACTATTATCTATTATTTCACAGAGTTTGTACCAGCCGGAAACCTGTGAATTGCCGTGCCTAAAACTGCGCGCTCCCGTCTCTGAGAAAGAGCGCGCAGTTGCGGGGACGGGATGTGTGAGGAAGAAAGCAGAGGGTGGGGGTGAGGGGTTGTGGGGACCGGCAGCAGGTGAACCGCGCAGGGATTGTAAAAACGTAAAACCCGCTGCCCGTCACTCACTGCAGCGTGTGAGTGTGTGTTTGGCTCTGTATCTGCATGTGAGCAGTCTTTGTCACATCTACAGAACAGTCCGACCTACGATCACATTTAAAGTCTCAACGCCTGCATGAAGCAGAAACTCACCATGTATAATCAACCAGACTACTAGACCATCAGCAGAACTACCACGAGAAATACTCATCATTTATTAGCAACAGCATAACGATGTTATTAAAAAGAATCCACAGACTTATTGTACTTTAAAAATGTTGAAATTAAATCAAATGCACACATTCACTTGTATATTTAGTTTTAAACATATTGTCGCGGACTGGGTTGGATGGCTGTAGGGCCAGGTTAAAAGTTCTGGAGTTCATTGAACGCATCAAACAGAGATCTGATTGGCTCTCAGTTCTGTCAGAATAAAGAACTTTAAAAGAGGTTAAGACTCCGTGCCTCAGTGTGGGAAGGGGACACTACATTATTGTATGACTTTTTCGAAATTACATTTCAAAATATGTGGCGTTTATGGCTCTCTTGGCCAAAAAGGTTCCCGACCCCTGCTGTAGACGGTTCTGCACATGTACTGGCTTTAGTAGGGGGACACGTCTGGCACTGCAGGGTTTGAGTCCCAGCTCTCGGCAGGTCATTCACTAGGTCCTCCCGTGTGGTTCTGGGACTTTTGCTCACCATTCTTGTGATCATTTTGACCCCACAGGGTGAGATCTTGGGGGGAGCCCCAGATGGAGGGAGATAATCAGTGGTCTTCCATTTCCTAATAATTGCTCCCACAGTTGATTTCTTCACATCAAGCTGCTTATCTGTTGCAGTATCAGTCTTCCAGCCTGGTGCAGGTCAACAATTTGGTTTCTGGTGTCCTTAGACAGCTCTCTGGCCCTGGCCATAGAAGAGTTTGGAGTGTGACTGTTTGAGGTTGTGAACAGGTGTCTATACATTCCCAAAAATAGTATGACTTGGAAAAACAAGATCTGCTTTAGATTTGTTCAATTAAGAAATAATTAGAATTCTTCCTACAACATATATTAAAGTCAGAGGGGAAAAGAAGCTAAAGTGACTATATCGGATGTCCCTCAATATATGGAAGAAAGCAATGATTACTTCATGTTTGAACCTGTAGAGAGAATTTACATGAGAAATCACAATTCATTTTTTATTACACCAAACATATCAAGCAAGCATTATAACAAATCAGATGAAGCTCAGTGTTGGTTTGAATGTGGAAATAGAACAGCAGGACCTTTTCACATCCTTTGGAGATGTGAAAAGATAAGATCCTAAAGCTCATAGGTGATTAGAACAACCATCAATATAACTGGATATAACTTGACTAGAGTACCAAAGGACTGTACTGTAATTTATCTGGGCAACTAAACTCAGAAGTTTGGACACACCTTCTCATTCAAAGAGCTTTCTTTATTTTCATGATTATGAAAATCTTAGAGTCACACTGAAGGCATCAAAACTGTGAATTAACTCATGTGGAATTATATACATAACAAAAAAGTGTGAAACAACTGAAAATATGTCATATTGTAGGTTCTTCATAGTAGCCACCTTTTGCTTTGATTACTGCTTTGGACACTCTTGACATTCTCTTGATGAGCTTCCAGAGGTAGTCACCTGAAATGGTCTTCCAACAGTCTTGAAGGAGTTCCCAGAATGCTTAGCATTTGTTGGCCCTTTTGCCTTCACTCTGCGGTCCAGCTCTCCCCAAACCATCTTGATTGGGTTCAGGTCAGGTGACTGTGGAGGCCAGGTCATCTGGTGCAGCCCCCCATCACTCTCCTTCTTGGTCAAATAGCCCTTCCACAGCCTGGAGGTGTGTTTGGGGTCATTGTCCTGCTGAAAAATAACTGATGGTCCAACTAAACGCAAACCGGATGGAATAGCATGCTGCTGCAGGATGCTGTGGTAGCCATGCTGGTTCAGTATGCCTTTAATCTGGAATAAATCCCCAACAGTGTCACCAGCAAAGCACCCCCTCACCATCACACCTCCTCCTCCATGCTTCACGGTGGGAACCAGGCATGTAGAGTCCATCCCTTTACCTTTTCTGCGTCGCACAAAGACACGGTGGTTGGAACCAAAAATCTCCAATTTGGACTCATCAGACCAAAGCCCAGATTTCCACTGGTCTGATGTCCATTCCTGGTGTTCTTTAGCCCAAACAAGTCTCTTCTGCTTGTTGCCTTTCTTTAGCAGTGGTTTCCTAGCAGATATTCTAGCATGTAGGCCTGATTCACACAGTCTCCTTTGAACAGTTGTTGTAGAGATGCTAGAACTCTGTGTGCCATTGACCTGCTCTCTAACAGTCTATTCAGTAGGACTATCAGCTGTGTATCCACCTGAATTCTGCACAACACAACTGATGGTCCCAACCCCATTTATAAGGCAAGAAATCCCACTTATTAAACCTGACAGGACACACCTGTGAAGTGAAAAACATTTCAGGTGACTACCTCTAGAAGCTCTTCAAGAGAATGTCAAGAGTGTGCAAAGCAGTAATCAAAGCAAAAGGTGGCTACTATGAAGAACCTACAATATGACATATTTGGTTGAATGCTGTAAAGCATTCAACCCTTTGTTTTCCTCTTATGCTATCTTCCGCTGTTTTTCGGCACTTAACTTCTTCTACAATTTTTAACCTATTTTAACCATTCAACTTTTAAAATGTTCAGCTCTTTCAACTTATTTATGCTATGACTTTTGGTTTTTCAAATCCTTCAACTTTTTAAGATATTCCAGGTTTTCCGGGAATTTTTGCCCTATTAAAATACATTGGGAAGTTATGGTACAAGAGGTTGCCGGTTCGACACCCGGTTCGGACACCTCAAAAATGTTTCATCCATTCAACTATTAAAATTTTCAACTCTTTCAACTTATTCCAGCTATGACTTTTGGCCCTTGAAATCCTTCAACTTTTCAAGATATTCCAGGATTTTCCAGGATTTTCCAAGATTTTTGCTCCATTAAAATACATGGAGAATCCTTGAAACCCTTGTTTTTTTCAACCATTGTAACTTCAACATGCCTTTAGCTAAAAACACCGTTCAAACATTAAACTGCTCATAAGACTTTGTATTTCAATATAAGTTTTGAAATTATTATGGGATGGCAACACCAACTACGGTTTTGCGGCCATTTTCTGCCTAAATGTGAGGCGAATTTAAACTTCCGTTTTTACCTATTTTAACCATTTTACTGTTGCAATGTTAAGAACCTTTCAGCTTAATCCTTTCAGCTATTACTTTTGCAATAAACTTCATCCATGGCTGGAACTGAACATATTAAAATTCACTGGATCTGGACCTATAAGGAATGTGGGCGTGATTAGCAAACAAACTTCGTTGCTAAGGACGTCCAAAGGTTTACTTTTCCCGATTTGTCTGAAACTGACGTTGATTTGTTCGTCATCCCCAGGCGACCCACACGTAAAATGGTTGCTATGGAGATAAAATTAATAGAAAACCCGCCATTTTGAAAAAAGTGGATTTTCTATCAACGTAGAATATGTAGCTTTTACCAATATGATTCTCTCAAACAATGTGTTTTTTTGAGTCAGTTGATGATGCTGATACTAGCACTTTTAGCCATTTTAGTATCATCTTCAACTTTTCAACAGTACATCCATTTTTTTCAACAATTTCAGCTTTCATGCTTAACTCCGTCTACAAATTTTGACCTGTTTCGGTCATTCTACTTTTACAATGTTCACCTATGACTTTTGGTCCTTTAACTTTTCAAAATATTCCAAGATTTTCCAGGACAGTTCAGCCATTTTTTCAACAATTTCAGCTTTCATGCTTAACTCCTTCTACAATAGTTGACCCATTTTAGACATTCTACTTTTACAATGTTAAGCTTTTTCCTCATATCTCTGCTTTCATTCAGCAATACAGCATTCAACCCTGCATTTTCTTCTGGACAAAATGCAGCTCCTTCTAGTTTCAGTTGTTTCACACTTTGTTGTTATGTATATAATTCCACATGTGTTTATTCATAGTTTTGATGCCTTCAGTGTGAATCTACAATTTTCATAGTCATGAAAATAAAGAAAACTCTTTGAATGAGAAAGTGTGTCCAAACCTTTGGTCTGTACTGTACAATACTCTAAAAAATAACCAATGTTTAATTACATTCATCTTCTAAACCAGTTTTGTCCCCTTTCAAGGTCACGGGGCTGCTAGAGTCTATCCTGGCCACTCGTGGGCGGGGGCAGGGGCCATCCTGGACAGGTCGCCATTCGCAGGGGGAATACATGCTAACTCGACACAGAAAGGTTCTGTTTCAGGGCCCCCAGCCGGGACTTGAATCTGGGGCCTTCTTGGTGTGAGGCAAGAGCGCTAACCACTGCACTACATAAATCAACAATAGTGTTTCTTTGTTCATTCACCAAACATATGGGGGTTTATAGGTGTGTATATGAACGCAAATATTGTGTTAATGTCAATTCTGGATGCTCATGGGTTGTGGTCTGCTTATTCTGTAATTGTTATTGTTAAATAAAAAACAAATAAAATTTTAATTTAAAAAAAATTACAGCTTTAGACATTTCAGCATCAAGCATGTCAGCTTCAGAAACATCAGCTCTGGTCATACCAGCTTCAGACACGTTAGTGTTGCACACATCATCTTAAAAATAGCTTGTGGTCTTCAGACACATACAGACAAGTCTACCTAAGACAGATAAGATAATCCTTTATTTGTTCCACCATAGGTAAATTCTAATGTTTAGTTAGCTAGATTAGTTCAGACATGTCAATTGCCAGAGCTGTTAGCATCAGAGACACTTGTTTTAGTAACATTATGCTTCACACATGTATGCTTCAGTAATGTTTGCTTAAGATATGCATCCTTCAGACTAGGGCTGAGTATCGCAATTAATTTCCAAAATAGATTCAATTCTATTCACCAGAGCCTGGATCAATTTGATTCACGATTTTTTTGATTCTTCCGATCCACTCAATTAGATTTGATTTAATTATATTTTGAATGTACACGGTGTATACATTTAGACATATTTGTATAGAAATACATTAATAATCTATGTATGTTTTGAAGATATTCATATTAATCTACACCAAACAGTGTTACATGATTTCTCAAACAGAGGAGCTCCAGCTAATATGTCCAGATCATTTACATTGTAAAGGCTCTAAATTGGCTTATAATACAAAATAAATGTTCTTTCTCTCCTGGAGGGCATTTCAGTTTGGCCACTAGGTGGAGCTCATGCTTAGCATTACACTTTCCTAAAAGAGTTTGGAAAAGTCATGCCTGTGAGTTTATACAGCTGTTCATTTAGTCAGCCATGTATGTTTAGGTCAACTAAGTTTAGCATTAGCCTTACTTCAGACCCCCCAGCATCAGGCACAAATGATTTATGAAAGTATTCTTTAGAAACACAAGTTTTAGATGTGCGCATTTCCAACAAGTATGCTTTGGAAACACATGCTATAGAATTGTATGCTTAAGTAATGTATGCGTGATAAACATCAGCTTAAGATGGGTATGCTTAACTCATAAGAACCCATAATGACATCAGTGTAACAGAAAAATATCAGAAATAGATACTGTGGTTCGTGGTAAAATACAAATAATTTTCTTTTTAAGAAAAAATGGGTCTGTGTTCTTATGGGTTAAGACATGTCAGCTTTAGACAAAGCAGCAGATACATCGATTTTGGACAAGTATCAAACACATAAGCTTCAGACCTAAACCTCAAAAACATCAGGTGGAAGGAGCTCATGCCTACCTGTAAGGTGTCCGCTCATCATCTTGTCATGAGAGTTAAAAAGCTGCCTGTACTTTAGCCGAGAGGACTGAGGAACGGCCCAGTCAGTGGGGGGCTGAGGGCTGGGGGCAGAACAGAAGGAGGAGGAATAGAAGACGCAATGAAGATTAGACACCAGCTACATCCTATGTCTCTGAAATATTACTATATATTCTAAGAAAAAATAACTTTTGTCATAGTAAAACATGGAAAATGTATTTTATTTTTTTTAACTAAATAAAAAACATTTGTGCCTATTAAATACATGCATTTTTTGTTTGGTTTTAACTTGAGAAGGATTTCAGTGACAGAGGCAGTACTGCTGTAGCCAACAATTCTTTACTCAAGGTCACAATAGAGGCCAGTCCTGTTCAGGACTCCGGTAGAAAGGTGAGACAAAGAGCATACAAAGGTAGAGATGAAAGCCAAAAACTAGAACTGAAAGCAGCTCAGTGGAAAAGTATGTCTGCAAAAAGTAAACAGAATTATCTTTATGTTTAACCTCTTACAGTCCCACTTAGCCCTGCACAGTAAATCGCATATTTATTGTTATCGCAATATCAAGCTGTGCATACGCATATCGCAGAAGACGGAGAAAATCTTAAATTTTTTAAAACAATCTTACGGCAGCCTGAAGTATTTAACCAATCAAATAAATCCAGTCAGTCTGGACCATAATATATATTTGGACAGAGACACATTCTTTCTAATTTAGTTTCTGTACATTACCACAGTGAATTTTAAATAAAACAACTCAGATGCCATTGAAGTGCAGACTTTCAGCTTTTATTCCATGGGTTGAACAAAAAGATTGCATAAAAATGTGAAAAACTAAAGCATTTTTAAATACAATCCCTTCATTTCATGGCCTCATAGGTAATTGGAAAATTGACTTCCATGCTATTGCATGGGCAGGTGTGGGCAATTCCCTTGTTATGTCATCATGAGTGAAGCAGATAAAAGGCCTGGAGTTGATTAGAGGACTCGTGCTGCATTTGGAAGATTTTGCTGTGAACAGACAACATGCAGTCAAAGGAGCTCTCCATGCAGGTGAAAGGAGCCATCATTAAGCTGAGAAAACAGAAAAAAAACGTGCCAGAAATTGCTACAGTATTAGGAGTGGCAAAATCAACAGTGTGGTCCATCCTGAGAAAGAAAGAAAGAAAGAAAGAAAGAAAGAAAGAAAGAAAGAAAGCACTGGTGAACTCAGCAACGCAAAAAGACCTGGACGTCCACGGAAGACAACAGTGGTGGATGATGGCAGAATCATTTCCATGGTGAAGAGGAACCCGTTCACAACAGCCAACCAAGTGAACAACACTCTCCAGGAGGTAGGCGGATCAATATCCAAGTCTACCATCAAAAGAAGACTGCATGAAAGTAGATCCAGAGGGTACACTGCAAGATGCAAGCCACTCATAAGCCTCAAGAATAGGAAGGCTAGATTGGACTTTGCTAAAAAGCATCTTAAAAAGTTCTGGAAAAACATTCTTTGGACAGATAAAACCAAAATCAACCTCTACCAGAATGATGGCAAGAGAAAAGTATGGAGAAGACGTGGAGAAGCTCCTGATCCAAAGCACACTACATCATCAGTAAAACACGGTGGAGGCAGTGTGATGGTCTGGGCGTGCATGGCTGCTAGTGGCACTGGGACACTAGTGTTTATTGATGACGTGACACAGGACAGAAGCAGCCCAATGAATTCTGAGGTGTTCAGAGACAGACTGTCTGCACAGATCCAGGTGAATGCAGCCCTGTCTGCGCAGATCCAGGTGAATGCAGCCAAACTGATTGGATGGCGTTTCATAATCCAGATGGACAACGACCCAAAACATACAGCCAAAGCAACTCAGGAGTTTATTAAAGCAAAGAAGTGGAATATTCTTGAATGGCCAAGTCAGTCACCTGATCTTAACCCAATTGAGCAGCATTTCACTTGTTGAAGACTAAACTTCAGACAGAAAGGCCCACAAACAAACAGCAACTGTTTGCCGCTGCAGTAAAGGCCTGGCAGAGCATTCAGAAGGAGAAAACCAGCATCTGGTGATGTCCATGAGTTCAAGACTTCAGGCTGTCATTGACAACAAAGGCTTTTCAACCAAATATTAGGAATGACCATTTGGTTTACAGTTATTTCATTTGTCCAATTACCTATGAGCCCATGAAATGAAGGGATTGTGTTTAAAAATGCTTTAGTTTTTCACATTTTTATACAATCTTTTTGTTCAACCCATGGAAAAAGCTGAAAGTCTGCACTTCAATGGCATCTGAGTTGTTTTATCTAAAATTCACTGTGGTTAATGTACAGAAACTAAATTAGAAAGAATGTGTCTCTGTCCAAAGATTTATGGTCCTGACTGTTTGCATTTGACCGACCAGATGGAACCCTTTTATGGTAGATGTTTGCCTGCTATGTAGACAAGGGTCAGTTGGAGTATAATTTAATTTATGTCGACTCTTATTCAAATTCAACTGTTGCAGTGAAAAGGAGAGTGAATGTTCTGGTTGTTTTGCTATTTGTTCATGTATCGCAAGTTAAAAACGTCATCACAATATTGATCACTAATATCGCACATTGCGAGTTTTCCTCATATCGTGACGCCCAAATTCCACTCCAACTACATTTTCATCTATTTTCAAAGCGTTCTCAGTGGTCATTTAACTATGATTATGCAGTTCTTAGCTAAAATCAAAAAGCCTGAATCGTTTTTTAAGACATATTTTCTGCAGAGCGGAAGAACTGGCGTTGTTGGCTTGTTTGCGTTAGGTCTGTTAAGAACTACTAAGTCCCACATTAATGATGTCACAGCAGCACCGCGGCGGATGTCGTGTACACAGTGGTACACAAACACCAAGACGTGCACTGGGAGCAACGTGAGAGCCCTTTTCCAGGTGAGTTCAAATGAAACGCTCATGCAAGTAAGCAGTTGAGCCTTTGTTTTTTATATTTGAGAACATGACAATAGTTATGCATTTTTTTTAAAACTAACACGATTTAAAAAAAATAACACGCTAACTTGTCTGTAATTAATCGTGATCAATGCAATAATGTGACACTCTTACTTGTAATATGAAAAAAAGTGGCTTTATTTCCATCAATTACCCTTTTAAAATAACAGAAAACAAAAAAATGCTCTGTGCAAATATTTTGGCAACCTGCAGAATTGATATCATTTACTGCCCCCTTTAGTAAAGCAGAGACTTGGCAATGTCATGGATTGTTCCCAATCATCGTTTCCAAAGACCAAGTGATTTCAATCTCAAAGATTTGAAATAATCTGAGTCATCCGACCTTTGCCCCAATGGTTCCTTCCAAGCAGTTGTCTAGAACAGTGAAACCAAAATGATATGAAGTTCACAAAGCAGGAGAAGGCTAGAAGAAGATAGCAAAGCCTTTTCAGATACCAGGTGGATACCTGCTGGATCTGTTAGCTGAAAAGGCTAATCCTGATAGCTTGCTCAGATATTAGCAACACTCCAAATTAGACTAGAAAACCTCAGTAAATGCCAGTAGTTGCCTAGAGCAACTGCCACACTACTAGCCAAATGAGCTAGCACAATGCTAATATAACAGCTAAATGTCAAATAAACTAAAACAAACGGTTAAAGAAGTAAGTTAAGCTCAATATGCTAGAATGATGCTAATACAAAGGCTTATTGCTAATTTGTGTGAATCACCTCATCCAAACTGAATTCAGGTCAGACGTGTGTAATTAGGTGGATTTGTAATGAATTTACAGCAAACGGTGGAAAGAAAATGCTCTTTTACAGTTTCAGAAGCCAGAAGATGCGTGTGCAGATGGAGGGTTCCAAAGCTGTCATGGAAACGAGCAGGCAGACGGAGACACGTCCTTGCTCCCCTTAAAAAAGTAGATTTGCACTTTGCTTGAACTAAAGGTTGAATCTTTTAACCATTTTCCTCAGAGTAAAGGTTATATGCTCAGGTACACAGCAGTAATCACAAGATAAAAACAAGCTTCTTCCAAGAATTTTTGTCCACCAAAAACGCATTGGGGTCAGTGAGAGAACTCATAATCCGTTGCTGATATTTGGGGCCGCTGTAAGAAAAATACATGCCTCAGGATTTTCAGAGTTAAGTTGTCTAAAAGCCAGGAAAAATACCTACGTTTTGATGTAAAACCTGTTTTTTGTGAGGGAAATGATGCCTGAGATTTGGCTAAATGAATCAACTAAAGGTCTCTGTTCTTCTCACTCTCCTCCAGTCTGCTGCCTGAAAGTCATCTTTAGCAACTGAAAGTCATTTCACATGGACACTCATTCATGACAGAGAACGGACTCAAAGATACAAGACCTGAGAGTCTTGGCTGGCTACAAAAAGTCTTCACATTTCTTCTTCCTATACTTCCCAGGGGCAGCAGTACAAGGTACTAATTCTGCAGTGTACCCAAACTTTTGCACACACCATTATTTTGTTTTCTGTTATTTTGAAAGGGAAAAATGATGGAAATAAAATCTAATTTACAAGAATGTCTCATCTTTCCATCTTTCCTTGGCTCCTTTAAGGACAATAATAAACATTTTTACCTGGGGGCCCAAACTTTTGATCCTCACTGTGCTTCATAAAGTTTTGGTTTTACCGTTTCTGAGCTCTCTGTCAATTCTTGGTCTTAAGGATCAGAAAAAGTGTATTTGGGACAACAATGAATACGCCTTTTATTTACTGTCTGACACGTAAAGCTGCATTCCTATCGCACCACCCAAAATGTGCTGCTGCCAGGCCGATGTGCCACGCCTGACGCCCAAAACGCGCTGCAGAACCTCTGCACATTGACTTGACATTGAAACAGGACGCCGCTGACGCGTCAGAAAACCAGTAAGGGTAAGATTCGGGCAGAAATGGTATACTTCTTCTTCTTCTTCTTCATTACCTACCTAGCAGTGTCCAGCGACGAGCCTTTCTGCAGCTTGGAGCTGGAGCGGTTAAATGAGGTTGGAGCTGAAGTTCAAAGTGAATGTTATTTCAGGTGAATATCCAAGCTTTAAACAATCAAAAATAACAAAGGATTATTGTCATTATAACCAAATTACCATAGATTTAGAAGCTATAGATAAGTATGAACAAACTAGTTTTAACTAAATCCCATTTGCTGAGAACGAATTCTGCTTGAAGTTGAACATTTTAAAAATCTTCAACTAAAAAAAGAAAACTGAACATAGAAAAGATTTTTTTTAAATAAAAATGCATTAGAAAGGGGCAACATTGAAAATTCTGGATCAGATCTACCCGACCCTAAATGTGTTGTTTTACAGACGTAGATCATTTCACCCTGGAAACACTGCAAGTTAAGACAGAATTAAGAGAAAAAGACCATTTTAAACGAAAATTCAGATCAGAATGTTTTCACGCAGTCATTTCCAAACCGAACTGAAGGAATGTGTCCTACTTTAAAAGGTTAGAAACAACACTAACAGGTTACAACAATTAAAGGTACAAAGTATAAATAAGTGTCGTAAAAACCAAAAAACTGTAAAACACACCAGCAGAGCAGAGTTCCATGCTGGGTCAAAGGCCTGGCTATAAAATAGTCATAATGGGCATGTGTTGTGCTTTCAAGAACGCGATCTACATGGTTTCATGACGTTACACCGGACAAGAAGGGAAGATCTTCTTCTTTTCTTTTTCTACCGTTTAGTAGCACTCGTCTGCCACCTACAGTTCCAAGAGGCTTGGTGCGAAACGTCAAAGCAGTACAAATCTTCTGAATCTTGTAAATCTCCAATTATAGGAAAGACTTGGTGTCATATAAGTCTGGCCGGGCACAAACCACAATTATAATTTGTCTTTAATGATCACTTTTTAACTGGTTGGCACTTCTGTCAACATCTTATACGCCACTACCATCCAACGAATTACTGCCTGGTTTGCACCTTGCAGAGAGTCCATATGGGTTATTAAGGAGACTTTTGAGACCCTAATGTTCTGGTATGGACCGAAAAATTATCTGACACAAGCTTCTGAGGAGTTGAAGACCATTTCTTTGTATTTAGACGTGTATTATCCCCTTTAAGAGCAGTGGGGGGTTCACAGGGGGTCACTGAAGAAATGGTTGCGGAGACTTTGCTTTTGCAAAGCTAAGAGTTTACCTGGGAGGGAAAAGCCTGAGAGTGGTGGCATCAGGGCTGTGGGGGGAGCGCCATTTGCAATGGGCTGTGGAAGAGGTGGGGGTGCAGTTGAGACGAGAGGGGGGGACACTCCCAAAGGAAGAGGGGGTAAAGGGAGAGGCGGTAGAGGGGCTGGAATGGGAGTTGGGATTGGTGCCATTGGGGGCATCCCTGAAAAAACAAAAACACTTCAATAACCACATCACCAGGAGTAATCAGATTACTGTAATAATCAGATGTCTGATCCTAAAGACCTGGTTTAGTTTCAGGATCAGATTCCTGATCAGACTCAAACACTTTGCTTTGAAAATCTACTTATTCTTTTTTATCTCCTCCTTATATACAAAAGAACCAAAGGAGTCTTTATCATCATCATCAGCCTCCTCATCATCAAACCATCAACACGCAGCTAAACACAACACTATTATCAGCACAGTTGGAAAGACTCTTAGGGGTGAAGGAGCACTCACCAAAGGTGGTCTGGGGGGGTAAAGGCAGCAGAGGCTGTTTCATGCTAGGAGGAAGAGCTGAGGGCAGAGGGTGACCCTGGAGCTTCAATTTAATGAGCTTCATAGCAATGGAGAACTCGTGGATGTCCATGCGGCCGTCACTGTTCATGTCAGCCAGAGCCCTGCAGAGGAACAGAAAGTGAGAGCCAGTCCCTTCTTCATCATATCGGCAACATTTAAGGATTTAAGACTGGTTCCTGCTCTGCTGGAGAAAGATTTTTGTTCTTCCGTGCTAAATTGACTGAACAGAGAATATTTACCATTCCTCAATGCATTTATATGATAGTAAGAAAAACTACCCTGTCCAACTTATTACTCTTTGTCAAACCAGAACTGAGGTGTTCCTCACAGTTCTTCAGTATAGCCTGCGACAGCAAACAGTACAAAAGGTGATGATGTGGGTTCTGACAGAGCAATGGAAGCAGAAATCTGCTTCTGGCCTCTTTTTCTTCTAGAGCACATGTGTATAACTCAAGGCCCGCGGGCCAAATGTGGCCCGCCATGTCATTTTATGTGGCCCGCGAGTAGGGCTGTGACGATGACCTCATCACCGCACTTTTTTTTTTTTTTTTTGAAAGTTCAGCATAATGGTGGGTGATTGGAACTATAATAAACACCTTCATCTTTGCTGATAATTTCCTTTTTCTGCTAGTCCTGTGGTCAGACTTTCCTTCTTTCTTTCCGACTGTTCTCTCCTTCTCTCCCACCGCGCCTGTCACTGTCTCTCGTCACGCGCTCTCAGTGCCTCCGCTGCACGCCGCTCCCTTACACACGCAGGCACGCGCTTTCAGAAGCACACATCCTCATTCTACAACAGAAGTTTCCGTTTCGCGAGGAAATACGACAAATTTACTGTGTTCTAATGATTAATTTCCATTGTATTTATTTTCCGTTACAAGCTGTGTGCGTTCTTAAGTGTGCGACACGATCGCCCGCCGGAGGATTTTGTGTTGGGGGGGGGGGGGGGGGGGTGTATTACTGTTCTCAGTCACCCTGTAACACCAAACATGAGCGCACACTGTTAGATTTCCATGAAAATCACTACATGTTTGGTTTGGAAAATATTTTGTGCAGCGCAACGTTACGTGTCTGTATAAACAAAGGCGGAGCCTCCTGCCCCGCGTTCTTCATGGGTGTCAGGCTTCACGGCTACCAGAAAGGTGACAGTGTCTGCAGTCTGTTTATTACTGGTATATATATAATATTCTGAGAAGATGTCTCGAGAGCATAAAAGTTTTTAATTTCTTAAAATAAAAATTGGTGTGTATTTATTCATATCTTGGGGGAATTGAAATTGAAATATCGGATTTGGCAACTAAACATTAGGACTTAAACACTGTCCACATAACCTATCCTGACAGAATCAAATGGAAAGGATTTATGCTGAGTAACAAGAAAACATACGTTTTCTACGCAACTGTAATTGTCACTTTAAAAAGTTAGAATAAATCAATGAATAAATGAGTTATTTAACATTGAGGAGTAGTTACAGTTATTTTTCATTACATTTAGTTTGAGGTATATATTATATCTGGCCCTTTGAGGACAACCATTATGCTGATGTGGCCCTCGGTTAAAATGAGTTTGACACTCCTGTTCTAGAGTGAAGATCATAAAGTAAAGCTCTCAAAAAGAAAACATAGCTTTCTTCTGTCTCTGGCAATTGAGCGTGACAGAAAGTGTCTGCCTCTTTGTATACAATGAGCCAGCTTTAGGGCAGCCAGACACCAACAAGTTTTCTCCTGAGCAACGACCTGAGTCTAAAAGTGAAGCCATTGGGCTGCTTTTCTCTGTGAGCTCAACTTACCATATCTGGGCCAAAATTGGGGGTGATAACCCTGATTGAAGGAAAAAGTTCCTAGCTTGATCACCTGACAGAAACAGAGAGGAGGAGACAATATTGAAAAAAAACAGTCAAATAAAGTCGCTGTGTGGATGCTCAGGGCAAAAACTCCCACTTCATGTTTTACCCCGAGCATCCGTACAGGATGATAGAGGATTAGAGTGTCACCTGTGATGAAGCCCCCAGCAGAGGGGGAGAGGCCGTGGAACTGCTGGTCATGTTTGGCTCTCTCATCCACGGAGATTGTGAACACATCTGGTCCTGATGCAAATAACAGAAGCACATTCATTTTCACACACATGAATGAACCATCAACAAAAAACTCGTCAAACATTTTAAACTGAGACATAATACTTTCATGTGTGGAATGAATAACTTATAAACAAAGTGACTTTGATATATTTCCTCTCTATTTTTAGATAAACACTTAGCGTTCTTCTTCCATCAGTGACTTTCCTCCGTCAACTGAAAAAGCACAGCATCGAATTCTCTGTCGTGTGTTTTACTAATTTAAAATTTTATTTCCAAAACTTTTCTAAAATCACAAAATTTCAAGGAAAAACTATCGATATCGATTTAGCCATGTAATTACTTGGTATCACATGGATACCCAAATTCCTAGTATGGCCCACCCCTACCTTCCACAACAGAAACAACATAACTAACTGGATAATGATACAATAAATATTTATATTACAACTAAAACCAATAATACAATTTGCAAGGTGCATGAAGCACAAAAAATGCAAAGGTCTGTTCTGACAGTTAAGCTTTCCTTCAAGTTAGAACAAAGGAATCATTAACAGTCAGATATTCCAGTGTTTGGTCCAAGTCATCTTTAGAAAAGGAACAGCTGTTTTCTAATAATGCCTGGATTAAAAGACAAATTCAATTTCAAACTTTAATCTCGTTTGAAAAACCTGAACTAAAGTTTAAATAAAGTACAACAAAGTCAAAGAAACAAGATTCAGGTGAAGTGACCAACAGACACAAAGGACTCAAAGGAAACAATTTAATCACCAAAAATAAATACAACATTTTTGTTAAAGTCACATTTCTGATTTAGACGAAAGAAAAACTAATAAAACTTTAGCTTGTTCTCGTTTTTGTGTTGTTAAAATTAAACTTATAAACATGATGTTGGTCTTTTTTGTCTAAAATCATCAACTATTCTGTGATTATAGGCCTATTTGTTCAAAAATTACAGTTGCTCTTGCACAATCATAAAAAAATAGACCTATTTAAAAACGAAATTACCGTTTAGAAAGAATTTCATTTCATTTGTTTGTTTTTGAGGTTACATAGAACTGCACTTTAATTAACTGGAGGGAAAAGTAACTTCCTGGGTACATTTCTAACTAATTTAGTTTAAAATGATCATTACGAACTATTGCAACTTCTAGGAAAGACAGCTGCAACTTTGAATGTTTTGTCCCTCAATTATTACAAAAACCGCACGTGAGATGGTGGAGGGACTGTAAATCAATACAGACAGACAGACTTTTTTTACCTTTTTGGTTGCTGGTGGGCCATGAGATTTTTGTCAATGAAAAAGTGTACTTTGGCTCAAAAAAGGTTGAAAAACACTACTCTAAGGCAACTCAAAATATTGCCAAAAATATGTGGCGTAAGGAATCTGTCAATACAAAATGTACTCAAGACAAAGTTCTGCACAAATTAATTCTTTGAGCAGAACTTTGCAGAAGAATCATGAATACAGCATTTAGTTTTACGTTTAACATGTCTGTTGTGAATATGATTTGTCTTTGTCTTGAATACAAAATTTGTCTTGTTAACTCACTGTCAAAAATTTGTCACGGGGTCACAGGTACAGTGCCTTGTGAAAGTATTCGGCCCCTTGAACGTTTTAACCTTTGCTGTAAATTCTTGTGAAGAATCAACAAGTGGGACCCAATCATGTAGTAGAACAAATTTTATTGGACTTCTTTTACTTTTTTAACAAATAAAAAACTGAAAAATTGGACGTGCAAAATGTTTCAGCCCCTTTAAGTTGATACTCTTTAGCGCCACCTTTTGCTGTGATTCCAGCTGTAAGTCTCTTGGGGTTTGTCTCTATCAGTTTTGCACATCGTGAGACTGAACTTTTGCCATTCCTCCTTGAAAACAGCTGGAGGTCAATGAGGTTGGATGGAGGGCGTTTGTGAACAGCAGTTTTCAGTTCTTTCCACAGCTTCTCGATGGATTCAGGTCTGGACTTTGACTTGGCCATTCTAACAGTTGGATATCTGTGAACCATCCGTTGTAGATTTTCTTTATGTTTTGGATCATTGTCTTGTTGGAGGACAAATCTCCATCCCAGTCTCAGGTCTTTTGCAGACTCCATCTAGTTTTCTTCCAGAATGCTCCTGTATTTGGCTCCATCCATCTTCCCATCAATTCTAACCACCCTCGCTGTCCCTGCTGAAAAAAAGCAGGGCCAAACCATGACGCTGCCACCACCATGTTTGACAGTGGGGATGGTGTGTTCAGGGTGATTAGCTGTGTTGCTTTCACGCCAAACATAATGTTTTGCATTGTTGCCAAAAAGTTGAATTTTGGTTTCATCTGACCAGAGCACCTTCTTCCACATGTTTGGTGTGTCTCCCAGGTGGCTTGTGGCAATCTTTAAAAAACACTTTTGCAGAAAAGTTCCAAGAATGAAAAAGATGTTTCTCGAAATACCAAGATCAGCCAAAGGTCTAGGCTTACCTAACTTTATATCTTACTACTGGGCAGCAAACATTAGTAAGATACCATATTGGATTTCCACATGGGGTGGTAGTGTCCAGCTTGGGCTAAAATGGAGGTGAACAGCATTTCAGCAGTTGGTCTGGTTTCAATTGTGACTTCCCCAATCCCTATAATTTTACATCCCCAGATTCTTAATCCAGTTTTAAAACGTTCCCTAAAAATCTGGTTTCAGTTTAGAAAGCACTTTGGCTTTACTCGTCTTTTCTCTTTTTCTCTCATAGTTAATAATCCCCTTTTCCCACCATCTCATATCGATTGTAGGGCTGAAACGATTCCTCGAGTTACTCAATTACAAAAATTCCTCGAAGGGAAAAACTCTGCCTCCAAGCCTCGTTAAATTCCTATGACGCGCACTATACGCGCGGCGCAGGGATTTGATTGTGTCACACGGACCGTTTATTCACACGGACCTTTTGAATTTAGTTGGCGCGATGGCAGAGAATAGATCTATAAAAAAACGGCAAAAATTGTCTAAAGTGTGGGATCATTACACACTTAATAAAGAAGAGAAAAAGGTGCAGTGTCTCTACTGCAAAATAGAGCTGGCATACCACAACAGCACATCTTCCATGATTCAGCATCTGAACAGAAGACATCCCCTCTATGCTGTTTCACCAACCATCGCTGAAACAAGGTAAGTTAACGTAGTCTAAGCCTATTGATGTTCGCTGATTTCGATCCCATACTGCATTTGTAGCGATGTCGTGATGCGGTTTGACTAGATATGATGTTTAACTCTGATGACGTTTTAAAGTAGTAAACGTAACTATCACGTTCAATTGCAAGAGAGTATAGCCTAAAAAAAGAACCCCTTCACACAAACACACGCACGCACGCACGCACACACACGTCAGACCAATTGCAGCAATGCATCACATATGCTTAAACTTTTATGTAGCCACGCAACAATAATTTCAGCATGCATTCACTATAAACACCGGGACGTGATGGAGGGACAAATATTGTATTGCAGTCTTTGCGAGACCTTGTTTGTATGTCACGTCTGCCAAATAGTTACAGACAACAACAAAAAATGTAACTCCCCAGCCTGTTGGTTTTTAATAAAGACTTGGAGTACTCATTTTTCAGTTAAAACGCTCGGAACAAAAAGTGCGTCAGCATTTACTGCGTGTTCAACAGCAACATTACAGCTCTTCTTCAGCGTTAAACTACCAGAATAGATTATGCTTAGAGCTCCGCCTAGTGGTTATATTATAACATTATAAAGGACAAATTCACGTATGAGATGTCTTTATAACTCACTTGCATACTATAACTTATAGTATATGTAATATGTATAACTTATAACAGCTTTAACTGAAATAGACACAAGTTTAATATAACTATTCTGTTAAGTGTATTTTTTCCAACACGGCCTGCTTCTCCAAATCGACTCGTACTTTTGGGGAGAACATTATAATCAGCCTAATGGTAAATGCTGCAGGTGTAGAAATCTACATAAAACACATGTTTACTTTGATATCAGGGTTAGAATACAGCATGAAAGCTGTTGTGCATATTCATAACTTAAATTGCTTTTCCTCTTTTTCTCCCTCTCAGCTCTTCACAACGGAGTATGGACAGCTTTGTTCGCCCAGCTCAGTCATGCACTGTTCAAGAGGCCGCCATTTTTACAGAGAGCATTTTGAACATGCTTGTGACGGATATGAGGCCACTGTCCATGGTGGAGGACAAGGGATTTAGACACATGATCTCAACTTTCAATTCTAAATACAGCCTGCCATCAAGAATAATATTTCACACAACTGATGGAGAAGAAACACAAAGACATTACAGATAAATTGAAAGCTGTCCTAAAGCAAACAGAGTGTGTTGCCCTGACAACTGACATTTGGACCAGTGTGGCAACAGAGGCCTACCTGGGGGTGACATGTACACATTGTTCTATAATTGTTGGCAATGTCAACTTGGCACTTAACTTTTGGAGCCAAACTTTTGGACTTGGAAATAAATACCTCTGTTGAGAAATAATAGCTTAATGTTTTTTCATTTTACAGCCACATCATTTTTGTTATACATTATTTGTTTTGGTTGTTCAAAAACACACACAAATAGTTTTATCCGATTACTCGATCGATTAAGTGCTAGATTAATCGATTACAAAAAGAATCGATAGCTGCAGCCCTAATCGATTGTGCATTACAGATCAAAAGATTCCGGTTACGGGTTACGGGCAGGGCGCGTGGCGTGTCTCTCTGCGGATACAACTATCTTCAAATTACTTAAAAAGTTGATTTTCTCCAATAAAGAGAGCTGACCATGGCCCCTAAGAAAACCCAGGAATACGAAGACCTCAAAAAAACTCTTGATGATATTCAAGCTACGATGAAAAGCTTTATGGACCAAGTGTCCGCTAAGCTAACGCCACTTTGGGAAATGATGGAAGAGTTCCGAAGATTTCGGGCTCAAAACGAGCAACGAGAAAACCGGGTCGACATTCTGGAGAAAACACTGGACGATGAGGAACAACAAGTAAGGATGAATAATGTCATTCTCACTGGGGTACCAGGGCTCCAGACTGCGAGCAATTGGTCGCATTTTGCGACCAAAATTTGAGAGTGTGCGACTGAATTTTACATCCAGTCGCACATGTGCGACCAGTAAATTTGCCTCCCCCACCCTTCGTATTTTTTTATACATTAAACGTGGAAGGGGCACGTCAATGATCAATGAAATAATCAATGAGACGCAAACGCACACGCACGCAGGCAGACACACACACTAGCGCACATACTCATGAAACGCGAGCACACACTCGCGTGATGCCTGTGTGTGAGGCGGCCACTGCGTGTGAGAAGAATAGGGAAAGCCACTGTGAGTGGCTAAAATGCGTGTAGGGGGAGGGGCCTAGAGCTGACCAACCAATCACAGTGGGGTATATGATTCTTGGGGGCGTGACAATGACAGGGTTTGAAAGCAGGACACCTGACAGCGCCCTCCCCGGACCACATGAAGGAGTTCCTTACTTTCCTTTAGAACGTATCTTTTCGCTCGTAATTTTCTAAATACATACAGTCCGTGCTGAACTTTTCTCTGGGCCGCACAGACCCGGAGGAAGGTTTAGGTTTTGGTTACGGTTACGGCGGCGCATCAAACGGGTTACGGCAGCACACCGCTCCCGCGGGAGTCGGGTCAGCTGAGGAGAATAAATGTCCCACACGTACATGCGTGACAGCTAACGGGGCTTGAACTTTAAACACGCTCGAGCAAAAACAACATTAGTTTTAGACACACTGAAAATACGTGTGGAAAATGCAACGATAGACGTTTTTTAAATGAACCAGCACCTCGCCTGGAAATGGAGTTGTCCTTAACATTCAGTTTAGTTTTAATATTCTTCTCCACCTTAGTATGATCTGTGTTATTATATATTTTATGATTATTTAAGGTTTTGTAATGTATGTAGCCTTTTTTAATGAATTGGTATTTTAAATTATTTTGATTAATCCCTCCACTACAAAAACCATCAGGACACATCTCCCATAATGCATTGTTTTGTAGTCTGTAGGGCAGCTTTCAGTCAGTTCAGTTTCCAGCTGTGTCCGGGTAGGTTTGCCCCTTGCTCCCACCCCTTTCTCCTGAAATTTTTGTGATGATTGACAGTTAATGTTGGAGCAAAAACAAAAATATATGTCACACACCAGGTGATCTGCGCAGCGTTGAATCCACCTGGGTGATTTCAAACACGCTTATTGTGCATCTTGGCTGCACCTATTTGGTGTCACAAAGATAAATTTCCATCAGTTTTCTTAACTATTTGTACTGTCATGACAGCGATGCTTTTGTCAGTTTACCTTCTTGGTGCATCTTCAAAAGTGCAGATTAAAATGTGACACTGAATTTGAAACAGCACATTGTAATTTCTGCATCTATTATTAAAGTATTTATTAGTAATACAGTGGAAATTAGAAGATTTGGTTAGAATTTTGATTTACGGTATGCGCCCCTAAATTTTCTAGTTGTGCCCCTAAAATTTTCAGTTAGGGGCCACTGTGCTCCTAGTGAAAAAAGTTAGTCTGGAGCCCTGGGTACCAATCAAAACTCAAGCGAAGCTGACAGCAGGAGCTAGCACTGCTAATGCTAGCGCTAGCGTAGCTAGCAGTGAACCGGCGAGCGGTGCAGAGTCTCTGGAACAGCAAATACATTCATTTCTCACATCTAAAGGGATTTCCCTGGATCTCAATACCATCGAAACCTGCCACCTGCTCCCCAGGAGAAAGGAGACGGATAAACCAGCGATCCTCATCAGGTTTGTGAATCACAAACACAAGCTAGCTCTGATGAATCAACGCAAAAATCTCAGAGGATCTGCTGTTTATCTGATCGACCATCTGACCAGAAGGAATGCTGAAATCTCCAAACATGCCAGGCTTCTCAGGAAGCAGAAGCAGATTGAGAACACTTGGGTTAAAGGCTGCAGGATTTACGTCCAACCGCTCAGTCCACCGGACCGGTCTAAGGTTCTGGTTGTTAACACCATGAAAGACTTTGAGAAGTGCTTGATTACGGTTGTCTGAAACAACATGCAGTAATAAATCAAAGAGCTAAATAATTTCAAGAAATATGACACCTGGATTCCTATCTTTCTCCATACGTCTGACGTCACCTGAATAACACCAAAACTCTGACATGCAGACAACTTGACCTCAACTCTTAGGCGCCGCTGATATCAGCTGAAGAAGGATATGGACCTGAATCTAATGTCTGCAGACATAATATCGAAGAGAACTATTAACTCTGTTTTGAACCCAGAAGATCAGCTGTTATTCAGCAGAAGAAGAGATGCCAACCTTGGACAATCGACAGATTATGGACCCTTTTATTTTTTCCCTTACAGTATTACTTTAATATATAAAAATATATATATAAAAAAAGTAAAATAAATGATTAATCACTTATTGAAAATTGTTAATTTGATTGACTTTTAATGATATTACTTCACTTGCTCCAAAAATTCATAAATTGATTCAAAAATCTTTCCTAATGTAGCATAATTTTGCACGTTTTTAACTTTTGATACTTGATGAAATTTTGCTACGAAAATTCCTGAAACAGTGTTGTGTCTACTTTACTGATATAGTATTATGTTTTAATCATATGAATGACTTTTATCAGTAACATAATCTGCATATATTTCAGATGACTGATCTGCATTTGTCATGTTGATTTCTAAAATAGTTATTTTTTACATAATAATTAAGCAATTCATCTTTGTAATGTGCTTTATCGATACCTTATGATTTTTAATTCTGTCTGATAAAAACTGGGAACCGGATGTTGATAAATCATGTAATAAAATGGTTATAGTATAACGGGTTGGGATTATATAAGTTTGCTTCCTTCCACTCCCTTTCAAGCAATATTTATTAATATGTCTAATTATCATACATTTGATTAGTTACTTTATGAATGTATAACTGATGATTATATTGCTTTAGTGTATTATTTCTACTTAATTGCTTGAAATAAACCATTTCAAATCAAATCAAATCAGATGTGGCACAAAAATGTGCTGGTATTTTTGAAGGACCTTTATTCCAAAAGAAATCTAATGTCCTGTGAATCACTACATGAAAAATACAATATTCCCAGATCCCACCTTTTCAGATTCCTCCAACTCAGAAGTTTTGTTAATAAAGACTTTGATCCATCAGAAGCTTGCCACATTGACACCATGGACGACTTACTTGCTTTAAACCCTCATACAAAGGGGAACATATCTAAAATGTATAACAAGATCCAGGATATCAAACCACTTTCAGCTCAGTGGCCTTGTGGTTAGAGTGTCCGCCCTGTAACTGGAAAGTCGTGGGTTCCAACCCCGGCCGAGTCATACCACAGACAGAGTGATCATGGACTCTTGGCTGCATCTCTGATCCGTCTTCTCCTTGTTTGAGCTGAAAGTTTAGACGAACGGCCAGATCTTTGTAGATAGTAGTGGTCTGACACTCCTTCCATTTCAATATTATCATTTGCACAGTGCTCCTCAGGATGTTTAAAGCTTTGGAAATCCTTCTGTATCTAAATCCAGCTTTAAACGTCTCCACTACAGCATCTCAGATCTGTTCCTCTTTCTTCATGATGCTTTCTGTGCTTTAAACCGACCTCAAACTGAAAAGGCTAATAAAGTGTTTGTACAATCTGTTTTTCAATATTTTTGCATTTAAAACTATGTGTTTTAAACACCTGGACACCACTGTGAACTCTGATCTAGGCACTGTTTGGAAAGAAAAGCTCAGGTATATCATTAAAATTTTGAAAACCTTTCTGTGTGCCATCTTTCGTAAATATATCATGTGTTGAACCTTTCCTGCATTACTTTTTTTCTTTATGACCATGCTCAGAAAATGCAAGGGGAGGTCCTCTCTAGGGCCGACAGCGGATCTTCCTTTGGTTGTTCACTTTCCCGTTTGGACCCTCAGAGCCTCCAGAGTGGGTTAATAAAAAATCATTCACCGTTCTTCTGGGGGAAACCTTCTTTTATTACAGTTCTCCTTCACTCCGTATATCAAACATAAACACACACCCCCAACACACTTTTGCTGCTCTCCCTCTTGCCCTACACGCACCGCTCTCCTCTCCTTCAGCTCTCGCTCCTCTTTCTTATACATGCGGCGTTGTTTCAGCACATACATATCCTCATTCTAAAACACGTATCAATGTAGGCACATGCGGCTTCTAGACAGGTGTGGCTTATGTATGTATGAAATGTTCTATCCTTTAAAAATGTAATGGGTGCGGCTTATAATCAGGTGCGCTCTTTAGTGCAGAAATGACGGTAGATTTTAAACTAAATTCACACAATTGTATATAAAAATTAACTTTAAATAAAAAAATTAGCTTGCTAACTTAATATTTAATGGTAAATGTAACATATATAAATACATAAATACATGACCAAAATTTTGTCATAATTTTCAGTTTTTCAATTAAACTGTCCCACTACTTCTTTTTTTTTTTTTTTTTTTTTAACTTGTCCTGTCCAACAGCTAGGCAGGCAGATGAGAGCTGAGGGCCTCTTGTGTTGGACATATTTTACTTTAATAAGAGGGGTTATTAATCTTCAGACAAACCAAAGGTATGACTGAATAAACCCCTTTTGTAATTGAGGCCATGAGAGGGATGTTAGAGAGGGGGGGGGGGGGTGATAGTGAGGGGGGGGTAAGACCATGAAGCAGCATAGAGCAGACAGGTTTACTAGTTCTTTATCATTACGGTACGGTTCAAATGTAGTACAAAAAGGGTGGGGCCTGTCCACACACACTCAAATGTTATCAACACACCTGCTGGCTGCAAAAATGTCCACATGTCAACATGTACACAAAATAGATAGTGTTCACAAACGCATACTTATGCCTTTAAACCAACTAGTGTGAAATCTTTCATTCATTCAATCATGCAAACTATTAGTGCAAAGGTGAGCTAACACCTGTGCTCAGGTGAGTGTTTATGTTCTTCTAAAATGGATGGTGGAATGTGAAAAGAAGGAGGAGGAGCGCCCAGCCACCCCCACACCCAGACCCCCGCCGCAGCAGCAGCGGCAGCCGGAATCCCCCCAACGCCACACGGGAACAGACAGGGAACAACCGCCCCCCGGGCGACCAAGACCGCCACCCAGGCCAGGGCCAGCAGGACTGCCGCGAGGCCCCCAGAGCCAGAGAGCAGGGAGGCGCGGAGGGAAAGAGAGCGCCGCCCCAGCCCAACCAAGAAAGCAGCCCCCCGCCGCGCCGGGAGAGCACAACGCAGGGCCCCACCGGAGAAGGACGCCCACAGCCCCAGACGAGCACCCCACCACCACCCAGGAGTTCCGGGCATCCCCCCGCCCCAACCCCAGGTACGAGCCAGGACCCCCCAAGGGAGACCCGCTCCGCACTCCAGGCAGCCACCCGCCCGGCCCACGGTTGGTCCAAGGAGGAGCAAGGCAGGGGGCCGCCGCCCCCGCCCAGGAGGGGGGAACCCCGGGGAAAAAAAGGGGGCCCACAATGGGTGTTGTAAATATGGCCCGACCAGGCTCGGCCACTGTTGGAAGTTAGGCGGGGCCCAGCGCTCAGGGGCAAGGACCAGGACCCACCCCCCAGGGACACGAACACCCCCGGCTCAGGTGTAATGTGAACCCCCCCCACCGTGCGGAGAGAGCACCGCCGGGCCCAGGAAGACGGCACCCAGGGGACACGGCCGCCGTCGCCAAGGGGCCCGCACCCCCCACCAGGGAAGGGGTAGGGGACAGATGGACCCAGGTCCCACCTTCCTTGCAAAATGTGTGTGCGTGTATGTGTGTTTGACAGGGTGTGTGTGTGCATGTATGTGTGTTTATGTTGGAATGTATATATTGAAGGGGGAGGGGTGTGTGTACTAAGGGAGGTGCAGTTAAAATTGGCGAGTAGGGTACTAAGGGGACATCTCCTGATTACTCACAGTGATGTCCCCTCACCCTCCCCACCAAGGGGCCCTAAATGTCTAAGGTGCGGTCAAAATTGGCGGGTAGGGTGCTAAGAGGACATCTGCTGCTTGCTGGCAGTGATGTCCAAGCACCCCCCCTACCAAGGACCCTACATGTCTAAGGTGCAAATTAAACCGAAAGAGGGGGGGCCCACTCCATATGGCAACCATAGGAGGGGGGCCACTGCCAAGTAGCTCCCCCCCAAGGCGCATCGCAGGCTAGACCCCCCACCCCTTCACCCTAATATGAGGCTATATGAGGAAGGGGTAAGTTGGGGACAGCTGGTAGACTGTCCCCCAGTGGTCAAACAGCTGTCCCCCAGCCCCCCCCCCAGCAAAAGGGCCAGGCCCACCCAGCCCAGGGGCCCCACCCCCGGAGGCGCCGACACCCCAGGCCCGGCCCCACCCACCCCACACAGAGAGAGGGGAGACAGAAAGCGTCGCCCCCCCGGAGCAAGCCCAGGCCCCCACCCCCAAACGCCGGCCCTAGAAGAGCTCTGGTCAGGCCTTGACGGGACCGAGGCAGCCAACCGGCCGAGGCAACCACCGATTGCCTCAGCGGAGACCCCGACCCGTCAGCCCCCCCGCCCCGTACCAATAATGCCCCCCCTCCCCCCCAGAACGCCCCCCCACAGGACAGGGCCGACAAGCCCCCCACCCCGCCCCACCCCAGACCCCGCAGCCGAAGCGGATGACACCCAGAGCGACCGGGGGCCCCGAGAGGGTTGTCCCGTCCCATCCCAGAGCCAGGGAAGGGCCGATCCCAGCCCCAGGTGCAGATGGGCAGCCCATCCAGCGCCGCTGGGCCCCCCCCCGAGCAGGGCCCCCCGCCAACCCCCCCCAGCACAGGCAAAGGGACCACCCCCCCAAGCCAAGCCAGAGGACCACGCAGCGCCCCAGCCCGCCCCACCCAGGCACCGGACCCGACCCCCCGACCAACGGAGCCCCCACCGCCCCCGCCAGGCAGACCCCGACCCCCACCCCAAACCACGGCAGAAGGGCAAGGAGCAGCGACGACCAAGCCCCCCACCCCGTAAGTCATGGAGTCAACCACAGGAGACCAGAGAGACTGAATTCTTTCAAAGTTACTTGAACTTTGGGCTGACATTTTTTCCAAGCTGATATGATCAAACAGCAGATTTCTGTGTTGACTTATGTTTATATTTTTCTTGTCCCACTACTTCTTACCAAAAGTATTCTCTCAGCTAGGCCTGCACTATTGAATTACATATCTACCATAAATTGAAAGGGCGTAAAGACAACTAAGCGGGCATATTTAGGAACTGAGTGATTGAACCTTATAACCGCGCAGGCGCAATCCTAACTGAGCAGTGATCTTGCGCGGTCAATTCCTTTTTGCGCGCTCATCTTTACGCTCAGTGTTAAGGGGGCGTTTTTGTCACTTGTGGGGCAGGAACCTTTCTGGTTGATCTGATTGGCCGAAATTTGCATGTCTTATCGGCGAGGCAGAGGGGCGGGACTTTCATTTTTCAGTGCAGGGGGTGTTAACAGGCGGCTCTTGAGCTGCATGCGGCTTTTTGCCTTTTATCATATTTTCTATATACAGTACTTTCACAACCATAAGGTGAAAGTCTTACATTTTCTCCAAAATGTACAGAGCGGCCCTTAATGTGTTGTTGTGTGACTTCAGTAAAGAGGATCTAGGAGAGAACAGCATGATGACGGTACGGAGAGAGGTGAGGACGTGAAAGAAGACCCAGAGTACAAAGGAAGGTCCATAAAGAGATGGAGGACAGAGTCTGGTATGGATGAACTGGACTGGCCTCCACAGAGTCCTGACCCGAACCCAGTAGAACACCTTTGAGATGAATTTAAGCGGAGACTGAGAGCCAGGCCTTCTCCACCAACATCAGTGTGTGACCTAGCCAATCTGCTTTTGGAAGAATGGTGAAAAATTCCCATAAAAACACTCCTCAACCTTGTGGACAGCCTTCCCAGAAGAGTTGAAGCTCTAATAGCTGCAAAAGGTGGATCCACATCATACTGAACTCTATGGGTTAGGAATAGAATTGAACTTTAATTCATATGTGAGTCAAGGCAAGTTAGCCAGTACAAATGATAATTCAGTGTATATAGACATGCACAGACACACTCGGGAACAGACGCAAACATAAGAAAAAACACACACAACCATGTTAACAGACAAATACATGCCCCAAAATACAATGGTGCACAAACCTGTGAATGTGGTTGGGAACTGCGCCATACTTCGCTCAGTCTTTCGCCACAATAGGAGACCTGAAAAAGACAGAAAAGCATTTCAAACATGTACAAAATCTTGTCAGATATCAAACTGGGTTTTGTTTCAAATAAGATTAAATTAGAGCTGTCCATTCATGTTCACATTTTTACTGTAAAACCTTTTTGATTTTAACAAGGTTTTCCCTTGGCTTCTGCAGTATTAAGGTAATGCCGTACACAATCGGTGTCTAATAATAGACACTGTATCATTTTCAATCCTGTCATAACAAAATGGACTTTTTAAAGAGATGATTTTCACAAAAAATTTTTTAAACAAAATGAATTTAATACCTAATGTTTATGCTATGTTCATTGGCAATAATTGTTGTTCAAATTTTCACTTGTAAATAAATATTTTACTGTGAAATAATCTACTGGAGAGTATCTTCATGTATATCCAGGGCTCGCACACTGCGACCATTTAGTCGCATTTTGCGACCAAAATTTGAGAGTGTGCGACTGAATTTTACATCCAGTCGCACATGTGCGACCAGTAAATTTGCCTCCCCCACCCACCATAGTTTTTATACATTAAACGTGGAAGGGGCAAGTCAATGATCAATGAAATAATCAATGAGACGCGAGCGCACACGCACGCAAACACACACACAAACCCGCACACATACTCATGAGACGAGAGCACACACTCGCGTAAGTGGCTAAAATGCGTGTAGGGGGAGGGGCCTAGAGATAATCGAGCGCGCGTAAACATCTGTGGGAAGGAAACGGAGACAAATATCACAACCTGATATGTGCGTCTGAGCTAAGAGCAAGCGAACCATTGATTCGTTCTTCCGACCTGCGGCTAGTGTACCAGTGCCAGAGTCTACAGCAGGGGTCTCAAACTCGCGGCCCGCGGGCTATTTGTGGCCCCCACCTTGAAATGAAAGTTTAATTTTAATGCGTCCTGCCAGTTTCTTCTCCGACACCTCTGCCTTTTCATTGTCGTGTGCGGAGCTGACAAACCAACCAATCACAGTGGGGTATATGACTCTTGGGGGGCGTGACAATGACAGGGCTTAAAGGCCGGAAACCTGACAGCCCCTTCCCCAGACCACATGAAGGAGTTCCTTCCTTTCCTTTTTAGAACGTATCTATTCGCTCGTAATTTTCTAAATGCATGCAGTCCGTGCTGAACTTTTCTCTGGGCCGCACAGACCCGGAGGTTACGGGGGTTACGGTTAAGCGCGCGGCGTCGCATCCCCCCAACCAAACGGTTTATGCACGGCTGTTACAGCAGCACACCGCTCCCGCGGGAGTCGGGTCAGCTGAGGAGAATAAATGTCCCACACCTACATACGTGACAGCTAACGGGGCTTGAACTTTAAACACGTGTGAGCAACAACACGGTTTAGTCCGAGACGCACTTAAAACACGTGGTGAAAATGCAACGATAGAAATGTTTGAGATGAACCAGCGACTCGCCTGGATCATTGGGGAGACCAGGCCGGGGGGGGGGGGGGTGATTGCGAATCTGCAGCGAGACTGAAGGAGAACAGGAAGTTGGAGTTCAGTTTAGTTCAATTTAGTTTTAATATTCCTCTCCCCCTTAGTATGATCTGTGTTATTATATATTTTATATTTATTTGAATGTTTTGTAATGGATGTAGCCTATTTTTAATCAATTGGTATTTTAAATTGTTTCAATTTCTCACTTAACTACAAAAACCATCAGGACACATGTCCCATAATGCATTGTTTTGTAGTCATAGGGCAGCTTTCAGTCAGTTTAGTACTAAATTTCCAGCTGCATTCGGTAGGTTGGGGCCTTGCTGCCCCCACCCCTTTCTCCTGATATTTTGTGATGATTGACAGGTGATGTTGGAGCAAAAACAAAAATATATGTCACACACCAGGGGCCTGTTTCAGAAAGGAGGTTAAGTGTAAACTCTGAGTGCATTAACCCTGAAATCAGGGAAACCCTGGGTTTTCTGTTTCAGAATGGGAGGTTTGTTAAACCAGAGAAAGCAGAGTAAGTCAAACCCGTTTCTGAAAGAGAGGTAACTTATACTCGGAGTCAGTGTCCATGGTTACTTACGCTGTGAAACTAACCTGGTGGGGAGCAGGTTTTATTCACTAAACTCAAGGTTTCTGCCGGTCCCCTCCAGTTTTTAAAGACGAAGCGGTATTTTTCGCTTTAACCTTCATTGCCCAAATTTCCGTCACACAGAGACGGTCTAAGTAACAAGAATGGCTTGTTCTTTTTTGGAGGACCCAATAGACAAGGAGGCTGCATTAATTCGTAGAGAATTATATTTACCTCGTACGAGGATTTTGAGAAGACTCAATATTTTGTCATTGCTCCATACGTTTTTGTTTGAGTTTTACCGTTTTTCGTTGCAGTCAATTACATATATACAATGAAAACAACATTAGATATGTATTGCTATGTAGATGTTTCATATGTCAAATATTGTCAACAAAGCCTACATGGCGTAAATGGCGTATACTTATATAGCGCCTTTCTTCCTACAAGGACAAAGCGCTTTACAGTCACAGACCCATTCACCCAGTCACACACACATTCACACACACAGTCACACACTGGTGGTCGCTCCGCTGCCAAACACAGGCGCCCGCCTACCACCAGAGGCAAGGTGGGGTTCAGTGTCTTGCCCAAGGACACTTCGACTCATGGGCGTGCAAGGCGGGAATCGAACCTGCAACCTTACGATCATGGGACGACCGCCCTACCGCTGCACCACGGCCGCCCCAACATCCATGACATGCTCAAATTTGACCTGATTGAATTGTGTTTTTATACTTCATTTTTAGCTGCTGCCATGTTCTTTTAATTCCTGCAGGATTGCATCTACATGGAAATGAAATCAGGGACATTGAATTAGATTAATGTAACAATTACTTTTTGGAAACACAATTTGCTAGCACTGCTTACTTTCTTAATCCCATATAAACCTATACCACTTGATCAATACAAGGGTAGTGTTGCAGCGTGTGTGTGCTGAGCGGTGTGCGAGTGCAGGTGCAGATGGGGGGGGGGGGGTGAGCACGGAGCGGAGGTGTGTGCGTGGTATATATTGTGTGTTCGGAGGACGGAGCACTTAGTTAAATAAAGAGAAGGTGTCATTCCCAGAATAACTGTTTTGGAGTCGTTCTTAATCCGCTCTGGAGGTTGAGGGTTTCCAACGGGAAGTGAACCCCGAAGGAGAATTCCCTTCGGCCCTGAAGGAAATCTCCCCTGCGCTTCTGACCACGGTCGGAAAGACGAGAGAAAAGAAAGGAGAAGTCTTCGCGCAGCGAAAGGTTCAACAGTAGACAAAAGTTCACTTTTAAAAACACAATTGCATGTATTAGGGGGGGGAGGTTAACAAAAAAGTCCTTTAAACATTATCAACATTAAATGCATTTTTCCCCCAGATTGGTTCTGTACACTATGCAGCATTTCATGCAATTACACCAGGAATAACACTTCAAAAGTACACCTAAATATCGCCATTTTTTATTTTACACCTTACGCTATTTAAAAAGTTATTACAGTCAATATTTTATAACAATGATTTAAATGCAAACTTGCGCATTAACTTGAGCAGCTATGTTTTCCCACGCTAACTGTCTCTGTTTTGCAGATGCAGCGGTGTTGCTTTTCTTCTGGAATATGTGCTCATATTCACTGTAACTCTGCAGCAGCACGTCAAGTTCAGCTGGCGAAAAATACGCAGACCTCTTTTTTTTCCACGGTTGCCATGGTGACTCGTAATATCTGCGCTCCATTGATAATGGCTTCTTATAGTCGCGGTGCGCACGCTTAACTCTGAATCAGTCCACTCAGAGTTGATTGACCTAACTCGGATCAGCTTCTCTGAAACAGAAAACTCAGAGTTGTTAATCTCCCGATTGACCAACTCAGAGTTCAAGTTTAACCTCAGAGTTGGTTGAACCTCCTTTCTGAAACAGGCCCCAGGTGATCTGAACAGCGTTGCGTCCACCTGGGTGATCTCAAACACGCTTATTGTGCTTCTTGGCTGCACTTATTTGGTGTCACCAAGATAAATTTCCATCCGTTTTTGAGCTTTTCTCTGATCTCAGGTATCTGTATCGATTGTTCTGATATCCAGTGAACATCGCCCGTTCTTTTACAGTTTACCTTCTTCTGTCAGTTTACCTTGTTGTTGCATCTTCAAAAGTGCAGATTAAAATGTGACACTGAATTTGAAACAGCACATTGTAATTTCTGCATCTATTATTAAAGTATTTATTAGTAATACAGTGGAAATTAGTAGATTTGGTTAGAATGTTGATTTACGGTATGCGCCCCTAAATTTTCTGGTTGTGCCCCTAAAATTTTCAGTTGGGGGCCACTGTGCTCCTAGTGAAAAAAGTTAGTCTGGAGCCCTGATATCGCTGCCGTGTCTCCATTTACAGCTGGAAGAGAGCACTTCTCATTAAAAGGCAAAAAAAAAAAAAATGTTTCTTTTTAAATACATTTGTAGTTCACTCTCTGTGTTAATACAAAAAGATTGAGATACTTGCTGACACATTTGAATGTTTATCAGAAGAGTTATTGAGGCTGGAAATCAGTGAATATCTTTCTAACTTAACCAAACTCACTTAGCTTTGCCACCCTTGATCCAGTTCACACATCCACAAAAACAAATTCCAGGTGACTGTAAAAAAATTCCATATACATGTGAAAATAAAAATACAATCCATTAATAGTTTATCTGTTTTCCCCCCAACAGTTAAAAAGCAGTCTTTTTGTTTTTTTCATTGTTGGTTTTAGTTTGAAAAACAGATGAAGGAATGATACACAGATTCATATGATTGGCTGAAAGTGAAAACGCCTGGTTGGCTGATGAATTTGATTGACAGATTCATTAGCCAATGATGACATTTTTTGACCAGGCACATTAGATGAGTTTCAATATTCACCATATGCATTTCTCTCACAAATAGAGATTCACAAATGAGAGGTGATTTGTAAATGCACATTCTGTAAATCGTATGATCTGTGAGTTTATATTACAATTGTTCCTCAAATTTATGTTTGTGGAACAGTTTGTGTGTTTTGTGAAACGCTTCACATGGATTTGTGAATTTATATTAAATGTTTGCATAAATGTTTATTTGTTAATCAGAGCGTTTGTATTTGTGAAACAGTTTGTGTGCATTTCTGATTATTGAGACTGAACTCCATACACACAGGTTGATGGAGATAAAGGCAGAATGAGAAAGGTTTCTGCCAGACAAATACATCTGATTAGGAGAGCTGCTAAAACACCATTATACCGGGAAAGATGAACTGTGACGTAGAAAGGGAAGACTGTCTTCTGTTCTGTTTGACGGAGATTCAGAGAGGATTTCAGGTTGGAGCACAGACTGCAGAAGGAGGGAAGAAAATGTCACGTCTTGATCGTGTTGCCAGATAAAAATAAAAAACATGGGTCTCTGATATTGTTCAGTGGGCCGGACCAAACATGGAGGCGGGCCGGATCCAGGCCGCGGAACGTAGTTTGCCCACCCCTGACGTGAACCTTCTATTTGCCCCTCCCCTAAACAACACTCGCAAGCAGAAACAGCTGCAGTTGGTCCAGACATACGTGAAGACTTATTTTCAAACAGTCTTGTTTACTGATGATGACATACAACCCTGGATGGTCCAGATGGATGAAGTAGTGGGTGGATGGCCACCATGTCCCAACAAGGCTGCAACGCCAGCAAGGAGGTGTTAGAGTCACCTTGCGTTCTGTAACAGAATCCTCTTCTTGCATGACAAAGCACCATCTCATGCTGCAAGGAATACCTCTGCATCATTGGCTGGTAATGGGCAGAAAGGGAGATAAACTGATGGCCCCCCATGACTGAGGTCCTTTGGTGTGTGTAGGCCACTACTCAGGACCTTCTTTTAAACTGTGGTTGCATCAGCAACTTTCTAAGCAGTGGTCTGCTGGAGTGGTGGAATTACAGACAGGGACAAGAAGAAACTGGACAAGCTGATCGAGAAGGCTAACTCTGTCCCTGGGTGTCCCCTGGACTCAGTGAACTCTGTAGGTGAGAGGAGGATGCTGCCCAAGCTGCCCAGCATCCAGAACAACCCCTCTCACCCTCTGTATGAGACGGTGAGGACCATGAGTAGCTCATTCAGCCGCAGACTGCTGCAACCTCAGTGCAAAAAGGAACAATACAGGAGATCCTTTTCAATTCAATTCAATTTTATTTGTATACCCCGAATTCACAACAACAGACAAACATCCTTTGTCCCAACAGCAGTAGACTGTACAATAACATGGTATAGGACTGCTTAAATTGCTGCTGTATTTACTTATTTATTTATGACGTGTACTTTTACCACCATTTTTCACCACTACTTTTGTCTTTTTCTCTTGCTATTTGTTTTCCCAACTCTTATATTTCTTGTTTGGCAGCTGTAACTAAATTTCCCTTCAGGAATCAATAAAGTCCTATCTTATCTTATCTTATCTTATCTTATCTTATCTTATCTTATCTTATCTATTCTAGCTGGACATTTTCTGCAAAAATCCAGCGTTGTACTCCTTTACATCTGACAAAAAAAAGAAGAAAATTTAACATCTGTGAGGATAGGTCTTCTCTGCAATCCTAAATACATCAGAACTGGTCAGCATCTATGTAACCATGGTAACCGGCCATCACTGATCTTTATGAGTTACGAAATGAGGAGCTGCTGTCTTTACAGGAACAGGAAAGATGAATCTCACTTCCTGAAAGTTTCAGCTGGATTTCCGGATGACAAGGGGCCTCTTGTCCTCCCAGAATGACCTCAGAAAAAGCCCGAGCACTGTAGCACGTAAAGAGATGGTGAGAGGAGCACCGGCTAGCTTAACCAACACTTACACATGCTAGGATTAGCAGAAACACTCCACGCCAGGGGGCCCTTCCGGTCTGTATCGCGCTATGGCTAGCCCAGTCCATCAATCTCCTTTCCGCCTCAAGACCACCCGAGTGCGAGTGACTACGGAGGGTGGACGTGAGCGTCATCTTACCTATGGAGTCCCGAGGCTGTGATTTATAGCGTTCAGCAGGCTAACTCCAAGAGACGGATTATTAAAATGTACCATCGTCCACTTTCCGCTGGCTCCTTAACGGCCACACGCTCAAAGACATTACTGTTTCAGAGAGCACAAAAGTCACATCTCGCTTTTACTCAATAAATCTTTTTGAAATGACCCAAACCTGCCCTTCCCGGACAGCTAGTAAGACGAGCTAACCAGTCTTGAGCTAACGTCAGCTACTAAATCCGCTCGGTCTTTCACTTCTCTTACCTCATAGTTTCATTGTCATTCACAGGATAAATGTACTCATTCCGTGTTCATATAGCCGACTGAAAATGGTATATTATCCAAAACGGCGGCAGCTCGTCTTGAAAATCCTTTTTGTGACTCCTAGTGGATCGGGATACCAACAGACACAGCGACAACTGGAAAATGGGTTAAGGCCAGATGGATCTCGCGAGATTTGATGGACTATGGATGTAAAACATCGCGGTAGTGGAGATAAACTGATTACAGCACAGTGAACGCCTCTGTTTGATGCTGTCTTCAGGATAGCAATAAAGAACCGGCTCTTTTGGCTCAGTTCGCTAGAAAGAGGCGACTCTTTCGGCTCCCAAGCAGCTCTTTAGGTTGTTTTGCTGCTTTCCTTAGTTTATTATAAACGACAGTATATAATTATTTACAAAAGTAATTATTAGTGTAAAGATTTGTATTTATCCATTTGTTTTTATTTTATGATTATGATTTATTGATTTACTCCAGATTAATTGTAAAAAAAAATTTGCTATAAAATAAAAAAAAAACAATCATTTAAAGTTTTATTTTAACTGAAAACATTTTCTGTTTTTTCCTTGCACACACTTTAAAAGTGAAACAACACAAAGCACTGCAAGCTCAGCACAAAATATAAATTATAATTTGCCAGAAGAATAGAAAGAAAATGAACAAGTAGATTTTTATTCTTAAATAAATATCTAGACAGTTTGAAAGAACATTTTTTGTTTGTTTCAATTTTGGTAGTGTTGTTTTTGCATACAAATTATATAAACTCTAACACGGTCACTCAACCCTTGGCAACAGGCATTCAAGCAGCCACTTCCAATCTAAAGTCTATGAAAACACATGTAACCCTGGGTTTTGTGCTTCCACGTTCTAACTATTGCATTCACACATACCTGCAAAAACTTTTACAGCAGTTTTCCTGGACTAAACATGCATTCAAGAATGTGCGTTCATCACTAAATTCCAGGTGTGTACAAATTGGAACATTGAGTTTTGGTGACATCTACGGACATAAAAGCACAAGAAGCCCGATACATCACTAATTCTTCGCTTAAAAACCCATTCAATTGAAAATTGTATTTTTGGTGTTTTTAAAGTCCCACTACAATTACCTTTTGACATTTTGGATTGACTGTATAAAAGAACTAGTCCAAATGAGTGTGACATCACCCATAGTCAATTCAGTCACCATTTTTTGCAATACAGCCATCGCCATGTTGTAACCAGAAATCGTTAGTAAGCAGTGATTGGTCTGAGTCAGTCTGAGTCTATATTTATCTATGGCAACCGCTTTCTCCATTCAGGAGTGAGCTTGTTAGAGGTCCACGCCATTTCCACTGGAAGTGAGCTTGAGAGAATCTGTCAATCAACTGCTTCGAATGTTTGAAACAAAACTCGTATTTTCATTGACGCATTTGATTGATCAGTTTATAATACAATACAATAAAATAGACCAGATTAAAAATGTAAAATAGATTAGGAAGAACAGGTTAAAAATGTATTAGATCAAATATGGTGATTCTGACGAATGGTAAATGGTGTATACTTGTATAGCGCTTTCTACCTTCCTCAAAAGCCCAAAGCACTTTACAGTCACAAACCCATTCACACACACATTAACACACTGATGGCGGCTCCGCTGCCGAACACTGGTGCCAACCTTACACCAGAGCCAAGGTGGGGTTCAGTGTCGGCTCAGAAGTCGCCCAGCCAAATAAGGTCTGCGTCAGGTGCTAGGGGACCAGAGCAACCTGATGGAAATTGGAACAAGACAGAAATGGACTAGATGTGAGAACAAGGGAATGCTACTACTCAAATAATCCCACCCAAGGGGTTACATGCAGTGAATGTGGAATGAATGGATGCTTCGAAATCCACAATCAAGGCTAACTGCCAAACAATTGGTAGCCCAGTGCCTGAACATCCACAAACGGCAACTCTTATCACAACTTGAGATTGAAGCGGTACAATACAATTGCAATACCACGGGAGAGCCAGAACAGCAGGTCAGAGAGGAGGCTATACCACATTCTCACGCTGAGCTTGGGTATACAGCCCCCAACAACCACAGATATGCTGTGCAAGGCAGCAACTGACCTGAAAGACAAGATCATGTCTAAAATGAACACTAGGCAACCCCGACACCAGCTACAACGGTTAAGTGATGTCCCGCAATTCCTACCACAGCAATCACAGAAGCCAATGAACTGGTTCACACTTCAGCAGCCGTGATCCTTGAGATGCTTGGCTATAAGAGCAGCCATGGGAGAAAACAATACCCACCATGGGAGCAACGGTTAGAAGCCAAAATCAAGGCCACTCGGAAGGATGTGAGTAAGCTGACAGAGGCAGAGATACAGCCAGATGCCCATACCTGAAGCACTGGAAACTGCCAAACAAAGACTCTTAGCCTTGAGCAGCCCCCTAAAGAGGTACACAAGAGACAATGAAGCCGGACGGATAAACAGGCTGTTCGCAACTCAACCTGCAAAAGTGTACGCTTAGTGGCAGGGTCAAAACAGTTGAGCAGACCCACCAAGGCTAGAAACTGAACAGTAGCTGGTCTCTCTGAGAAAAGAAAATAGCAACCTCCCTGAACAGAATCCAGTAACCATCACAGTGGTAGACATCCAAGAAAGAGTCTCAGGTATGAAGAACTGGACAGCACCGGGCCCTGACATGATACATGCCTACTGGCTAAAGAAGCTTACCGCACTCCACGAGCACCTGGCAGCACAAATGAACCAGCTGCTAAGAGATGGGACTCACCCCGAATGGCTAACGGAAGGGCGAACGATCCTGATCCAGAAGGATCCCTCAAAGGGTGCAGTCCCATCCAACTACCGGCTAATGACCTGTCTCTCCACAGCATGGAAGCTCATGTCTGGCATCATTGCAACCAAGATAAATAGGCACATGGATCAATACATGAGCAACACAGAGAAGGGTACAGACTCCAGAGGAGCCAAACACCAACTCCTGGTTGACAGAATAGTCGCTCAAGACTGCAGGTCACGACACACCAACCTGCGCACAGCCTGGATTGATTACAAGAAAGCCTATGACTCAATGCCACACACATGGATCACTGAATGCTTGGAGCTGTACAACATCAACAGGACTCGAAGAGCCTTCATAGGAAACTCAATGAAGTTGTGGAAAACCACCCTTGAAGCCAATGGGAAACCACTTGCACAAGTGTCCATCAATCACTGCTGTTCTGCATAGGTCTGAACCCCCTCAGCCAAATAATCAACAAGACTGGCTATGGATACCGACTCAGAAATGGGGCCAACATCAGTCACCTCATCTACATGGATGACATCAAGCTACAGTCAGGACCATAAATCTTTGGACAGAGACACATTCTTTCTAATTTAGTTTCTGTACATTGCCACAGTGAATTTTAAATAAAACAACTCAGATGCCATTGAAGTGCAGACTTTCAGCTTTTATTCCATGAGTTGAACAAAAAGATTGCATAAAAATGTGAAAAACTAAAGCATTTGTAAACACAATCCCTTCATTTCATGGCCTCATAAGTAATTGGACAATTGACTTCCATGCTATTGCATGGGCAGGTGTGGGCAATTCCCTTGTTATGTCATCATGAGTGAAGCAGATAAAAGGCCTGGAGTTGATTAGAGGACTCGTGCTGCATTTGGAAGATTTTGCTGTGAACAGACAACATGCGGTCAAAGGAGCTCTCCATGCAGGTGAAAGGAGCCATCATTAACCCTTGTGCTATCTTAGATGACCCCACCCTTGCATTGACGTGTTCCCCTACCATGACAAAGGTGGATAAAGGTGGAAAGATTTCATGTAATCCATGGACACCAGTGAAGATCACAAATCATTGAAGAAAAAAGGTTTAATGCATTGTTATACCTAGATGCTAGATGACCCCAACTCCCAATGTTAAAGTGCCTAGGATAGCACAGGGGTTACGCTGAGAAAACAGAAAAAAAAACATTGCCAGAAATTGCCACAGTATTAGGAGAGGCTAAATCAACAGTGTGGTACATCCTGAGAAAGAAAGAAAGCACTGGTGAACACAGCAACGCAAAAAGACCTGGACGTCCACGGAAGACAACAGTGACAACTGATTGGACGGCGTTTCATAATCCAGATGGACAACGACCCAAAACATACAGCCAAAGCAACTCAGGAGTTTCTTAAAGCAAAGAAGTGGAAGATTCTTGAATGGCCAAGTCAGTCACCTGATCTGAACCCAATTGAGCAGCATTTCACATGTTGAAGACTAAACTTCAGACAGAAAGGCCCACAAACAAACAGCAACTGTTTGCCGCTGCAGTAAAGGCCTGGCAGAGCATTCAGAAGGAGAAAACCCAGCATCTGGTAATGTCCATGAGTTCAAGACTTCAGGCTGTCATTGCCAACAAAGGCTTTTCAACCAAATATTAGGAATGACCATTTGGTTTACAGTTATTTCATTTGTCCAATTAGAATAGAAGAATAGAATAGAATGCCTTTATTGTCACTGTACACATGTACAATTCACATCACACACACATGCAGTGAAATTAAAGCCGCTCACTATTCAGTGCAAACATACAAGAGAGAAAAAACTTGCAGAATAATATAATAATAAAATAAAATAATTTCTCAAAATGAAGGGCACAATTTACAAATTACAAACTACAGAAGAACAAAATCTACAATAGAAATTTCTGCAGAGAGGTAGTTATGACAGACAGAAGAAACCTGCTGTGTCCATGAATGCAGAGATATATTGCACTTAATGTATTGCACATGATGGGATGGTATTGCACATATTGGGATGGTTTTTACATGATGGGATGCGCATAGTGAGAGAGAGAAACATGGAGGTGGAGCTGTCAGTGACCGTGCATGTGGGAGTTCAGGATGGTTATGGCTTTTGGGAAAAAACTGTTTTTAAGGCGGTTTGTCCTTGATCTGATGCACCTGTAGCGCCTTCCTGAGGGCAACAGGTCAAACAGTCCAGAGCCAGGGTGGGAACTGTCTTTTATGATCTTCCCCGCTCTGCCTAGACAACGGGAGGAATAGATGTCCGACAGGGAGGGGAGAGGGGAGCCGATGATCCTCTGAGCTGCTTTGACTACCCTCTGCAGTTTCTCCCTGTCCGCCATGGTGCAGCTGCCGTACCACACTGTAATGCAGTACGTCAGAAGGCTTTCTATGGACGTGCGGTAGAAGGTTGTCAGCAGGCTGGGGTCCAGATTGTGCTTCCTGAGGACCCGCAGAAAGTGGAGTCTCTGCTGAGCCTTCTTGATGACCTCTGTGATGTTCTCTGTCCAGGAGATGTTGTTGGACAATATAACACCCAGAAACCGGAAGGTGTGAACCCTCTCCACACGCTCTCCATTGATGTAGAGGGGAGCTGGGTCGGTGCTGTGCCTCCTGAAGTCCACGATGATCTCTTTGGTTTTCTTGGTGTTCAGAGCTAGGTTGTTGTCTGAGCACCAAGCTGCCAGCTTCAGGACCTCCTCCCTGTAGGCTGCCTCGTCTCCCTTTGAGATGAGTCCGACAACTGTGGTGTCATCAGCAAACTTCACGATGAGGTTGCTGTCGTGCTGCGGACTGCAGTCGTAGGTGTAGAGGCAGTACAGGAGGGGGCTCAGCACACAGCCCTGTGGGGAGCCAGTGCTCAGCGTGCGTGTGGGGGAGAGGTGGGGGCCCAGCCTCACTGCCTGGGGCCGGTCAGTGAGGAAGTCCTTTATCCAGGCACATGTGGGGGGGGGCAGTCCTATAGTGTCCAGTTTCCTGATCAGAATGTCCGGGATGATTGTATTAAAGGCAGAGCTGTAGTCCACAAAGAGCATCCGAACATAGCTCTGCTGCTCCTCCAGGTGGCTCAGCGCTGCATGCAGGGCTAAGGCGATGGCATCTTCTGTAGACCGGTTTGTGCGGTATGCAAACTGGTGGGGGTCGAGGTCTGGGGGGAGGTGATCGTTGATGTGCTGGAGGACCAGTCTCTCGAAGCACTTCATGATTACTGGAGTGAGTGCCACTGGACGGTAATCGTTGAGGCTGGAGATGGGAAATTTCTTCGGTACTGGGATGATGGTTGCAGATTTTAGGCAGGAGGGTATCACTGCCTGGGCCAGGGAGAGGTTGAAGATTTCTGTGAAGATGGGTGCGAGCTGAGGAGCACATGCTCTAAGCACTTTGCCAGGAACCCCGTCTGGGCCAGCTGCCTTCCTGGGGTTCACTGCTAGGAACTAGCAATTACCTATGAGCCCATGAAATGAAGGGATTGTGTTTAAAAATGCTTTAGTTTTTCACATTTTTATGCAATCTTTTCGTTCAACCCATGGAATAAAGCTGAAAGTCTGCACTTCAATGGCATCTGAGTTGTTTTATTTAAAATTCACTGTGGTTAATGTACAGAAACTAAATTAGAAAGAATGTGTCTCTGTCCAAAGATTTATGGTCCTGACTGTTTGTATATATATGAAGCATTAATATACAGAATATCACTTTATATACAATATTCTGTATATATATATATATAGATATATATCTATATATATATCTATATATATATAATTTTTTTTCTTCTCTTGTCTTCTTGTCTTTGTTTTTGTTTTTTTTGTTCCGCGATCACCTCTGACGTCACTCACAGACTTCTACTTGAAGCCTGAGTGGTAGCTCTAACAAGTTGGGGGTGATGTCAACCAGTGTGACAAAGTGTTGCAATACCTCAAATGTCCAGTAGTTGTGGTGTTCAGTGAGCAACGCTTAAAATTGTGATTTTCACCCCATAAATGAACCCCTTTATTGTCTGGTGTTAAGACTTTTTTTTCATCAGTGTTTGGATATTTCATTCATGAAGGTCTGGGGTGAATGATTTGTAATTGTAGTTACTTTTAAAACAGCTTTTATTTTTTAGTAAAGAGGAGCATAAAGTTAACACATTTGTTGTGAGCGGTGATGTTTTAACAATTCTACTTAACTTGTTCATTTTTAAGAACTGTTTTTTCTTAGTAGGTTCCTACTTTGGATGGAGCCGCTGTTCTTTCTAGGAAAATTTCTGCTAGCCTTAGTTATGTAATAAGACAAACCAGAGATAAATGACATTATTGTGCTTTTGATAAAAAACTGTACTGTGCATCCCTTTTTATAGATTTGTCCAAAGCTTTTTACACAGTTGACCATGCTGTTTTCAAAAACAGATAACTCAGCCTTGGATTGTCAGAGCATGCAGTTTTGTGGTTCTAAAATTACCTGAATAACAGGACCCAATGCATTAAACATGAAGGTCTCTGTTCTAAGTTTGTTACTGTCCACAGGGGGGTGCCACAGGGCTCAGTTCTGGGCGCTCTACTATTTATTTTGTACATTAATGACTTGGGTGAAAATGTCTCTGATGCTAATCTGCATTTTTAAGTTGATGACACAGTAATTTACTGTTATGGATCATCTCTTTCTCAGGCCATTGAAACCTTACAGAAAGCTTTTGCTGCTGTCCAGTATTCACTTATTCAGTTAAAATTGGTTCTCAATGCTGACAAGACAAAGCTAATGTTTTCATACTCAAAGAAGGCCCCTGAAACAATTCCAATGGTGTCTACCTTGGATGGAAATGTCATAGAGTTGGTTCATGAGTACAAGTCCCTTGGTGTATGGATTGACGACTCCCTCACCTTTAAACCTCACAAAGAAAAACCTGTAAAAAAACTGAAACTTAAACTTGGCATTGTCTTCAGTAAAAAGTTGTGTTTTTCTTTTGAAGTAAAAAAGCGTCTTGTCGCTGCAACATTTTTATCTGTGCTGGATCATGGTGATATTCTGTATTTGAATGCTTCATCTTCATGTCTCAAAAAGGTTGACACCATGTATCATGCTTCCATGAGGTTCATTACCAACTGTAGATCCATGACACATCATTGTGACCTGTATTCCAGAGTACAATGGCCTTCTCTGGCCACTAGGAGTCAGAGACATTGGTACGCTTTTATGTACAAGGCCTTGCTTGGATTACTTCATTTGTTCATTATTCGCAAGGAGACGTGTGGAATCTAACTCCTTAAGATCTAAAGTCCAGTATTTGCTTTCTGTTCCATTTGCTGCACAGAGCTGGAAAAAACCCTTTGTCCACTCTGCTCCTTTTGCTTGGAAGATGCTGCAGAAAGACTGGAAACTAACTGAAGTGGTATCTTTTAATGTTTTTAAGAATAAGCTCAAAGTATCAGAGGATGAAACAATAATGTGCAACTGCTTTTTATGATGTACGTGGTTTTAATGATGTTTGTTTTTATGTATTTTTTGTATTGAAATGTGCTGCCTCTTGGCCAGGACTCCCTTGGGACATTCCTGGTTAAATAAAGGTTAAAAACTAAAAATAAAAGAGATGAGACCCGGGCACAGAGCAGCAGTTTACAACTCTCATCTGAGCCTCCTTTAGCGCTGGTGCAAAACCCATGCAGGGAAAGTCGAGCAGGTCCTAGCGCTGTGTTCTGAAAGACAAGTGAAAGGAGTGAGACACAGGAACCTTACAGTGACAGATCCCAGTTCTCACAAGCAGAATTATGAAAATGTGGTTTATTAAACATTAGACCTTCCTCCTCTAAGTCCCTCTTGGTTAATTAATGATAACAAACTTAATCTATTAGCCTTAACAGAAATGTGGCTCCAACAGGGTGAGCATGTTAGACTGAATGAAGCAACCCCCCCCCCCCCACACACACACACACACACACTTATGCTAACTATCAGAAATCCAGGATTTCAGGGAAAGGAGGTGGTTTGGCAGTAATATCACAGTCTAGCTTACTTCTCAGCCCTAAAGTTAAAAATGCTTATAATTCATTTGAAAGCATCATATTGTCCATAAATCACCCAAACAGGAAGACACGAAAACCTGTTTTATTCATAATTATTTATCGCCCCCCCCGGCCCATATTCAGAATTTTTAACTGAGTTTTCCGACTTCCTATCGACTATTGTCTTAGATTCTGATCAAACTATAATATTAGGGAATTTAAATATTCATGTTGATGACCCCAGTGACTGCCTAGGAAAGGCTTTTGCAGCTTTATTAGATGATGTTGGTTTCACCCAAAGTGTGAATGAACCCACTCACTGTCATAAGCACACCCTGGATCTTGTTCTAACCCATGGGATAGAGATCAGCCAGCTGAGTGTCCTTCCTCTTAACCGCATCATTTCTGATCACTTTCTGATTACCTTCCAGTTTACACTGGAACATCCTTCTGCCCCAGTGAATAAGAAACAGCTTAGAAGAACCTTATCTGACCGTTCTGTGTCTGAGTTTAAACACACAGTTCAGCCAGTACCTAGTGATATTCTGAGCAAATACTCTGAGTCCAGCTCCCATGGTATCAGTCCTAGTATAAATGACCTGTTCGTTAATGACTCAAGAATCAAGAATTTTTATTTGTCACATACAAAGTTATATTTAGCAAATACAACCAGTAGTGAAATGTACGCCAGGTCCGCTCCGTGGACAGTGCAAATAATTAAGAAAAACAGCATAGATGAAAATATACATAATATACACAAGTAAAGCTATGTAAAGATGAAATAAGAAAAAATGTGTATTGAAAAATTAAATATAGAACGCAAAATAAAGTGCATGTGTCATGATTTCCTTAGCGTGGCGGACCCAAGTGCTGGAACCCAGAGAACGAGACCGGTAAGTGGCAGATAAGAGAGTAATTTATTATGTTCTCCAAGGAGATCCGGAGGTCCGAAGATGATCCGGTGACGGCTGTGGCTGGTGGCGTGGCTGGAGGTACGAACGCGGTTGGCGTGGTGGAATTTCTCCAGCGGTGCTCCGTGAAGCGAGTCCTAAGTTCCGCTGAAGTCACTCGTGGCAATGGTTTCCTGAGGCAGGAGAGCAAGGTAAGTTAAGGCGAGACACAAGACAGAGAGCAGCACAAAATCTGACTTGAGACCAGGCTTAGTCACCATAAGGGGTAACGATCTGGCGATGAACTGGTGGAAGAGGTCTCCTTTTAACAGCAGGGGTTGATGAGGTTGAGTGACGACAGCTGGTGGTGGTTAGGAGAGGAGCAGCTGGAGGAGGGGAGGGGAACTGATCCGGGCACCATGACAGCATGAATGTAAACTGTAGACTTAGATAATTAAGATACACGTTTAGAGTTTAAGAGCCTGTTGGCCTGGGGGTAGAAACTCCTCCTGAGTCTCTCGGTCTTTGCCATCAAGCTACGGTAGCGCTTACCAGATGGCAGCAAAGTGAAAGTATGATTACTGGGGTGGGTTGAGTCTTTGATTATTTTTGCAGCTCTATTCCTGCAGCGTTTGAAGTAGATATCCTGCAGAGAGGGAAGAGCAGACCCTGAAATGCGCTCAGCTAAGCGCACAACTCTGTGCAGGGCTTTGCAGTCTTGACTTGAGCTGTTCCCATACCACACTGTGATACACTAAGTCAATACACTTTCTATGGCACCGGAGTAGAAGGTTTTCAGGATTGCTGGTGAGACCCTGAAGTTCCTCAGCTGTCGCAGATGGTACAGTCTTTGCCTTGCTTTATTAACCTGTGTTTGAATGTGAGTAGTCCAAGTCAGGTCCTCCGAGATGTTTACACCAAGGTACTTGAAGCTGCTCACCCTTGCCACAGGGGTCCCGCTGATCATAAGAGGAGAGTAGGGCTGCTGTTTTCTCTTCCTGAAGTCCACAATCAGTTCTTTAGTTTTGCTCACATTCAGAGAGAGACCGTTGTCCTGGCACCATGATGTCAATTTCTCTACTTCGTCCAAGTATGCGGTCTCGTTGTTGTTGTGAATGAGGCCCAGAACCAGTATCATCAGCAAATTTGATGATGGATGTGGAGCTGTGCGAAGACACGCAGTCATGTGTGTAGAGAGAGTAAAGCAGGGGACTCAGGACGCACCCCTGCGGGGCTCCTACGTTCAGGGTGATGGAGTTAGAGGTGTACTGGCCTAGTTTCACCACTTGAGGTATGCCGGTGAGGAAATGATGGATGCCTTACAAGCCCTCAGGAGTACACTTGATGTTGTTGCCCCCCTGAAACCTAAGCTTGTTAGACAAAACCGAGTAGCACCGTGGTTTAACGCTGAGCATTGCTTGCCAGCATTGTTCACGGGGTGTTTTTGTCACTTGGGGGCGGTAACCTTTCTGGTTAATCTAACTGGCCAAAATGTGCATGTCAAATCCGGCGATTCAGCGGGGCGGGACTTTCATTATGAAATAATTTTTTAAAGGCTTTAATAGGGGTAGGGTATTGGTGTGGGGATGGCTGGGTACTCTCCCTACTTCTTTTTACATTCCATCATCCACTTTAGAAGAACATAAAGACCCACTCAAGCACAGATGCTATCTTACCTTTGCACAAATAGTTTGAGTGATTAAATGAAATATTTCACATGGGTCGATCCTAATGCATAGGTATGCGTGTGTGAACATCAGTTGTATTGTGTACATGTAACGGGGGAAAAGGGAAGTACCCAGGCGCATAGAGGAGGGGAGGCAGGAGTTCCAGGGAAGACGGGAGCTTTAATGAACAAACCAAAAACTACAAAACAAAACCACTGCAACTGGCAGGCAAAACTCGAAAGACATGAAAACTCCAAATACTCGAAATACTCGAAGCAGGGAAAACATGATAACAGACTATGGACCAGCACAGGAGGAAGGGAAAGACAAGACTTAAATACATGCAAGGCAACGAGACACAGGTGGAGACACTCAGCACTGATTGGGAAAGGTAAAACTCGAAAACAACAACAAAACAGGAAATACCACAAATAAAACAGGAAGTTAAACTCAAAACGCCACAGAACAAAAAACAACTAGAACACAAAAGCAAAAAACCTAAAACCGTGACAGTACATGTTGACATGTTTTGTTTGTGGGCATTTTTGGAGCCCACAGGTATGTTTGTGGCATTTGGGTGTGAGCGTGAACAGGCATGTATTAGGTTAGACACCTATGTAACTAACGAACAAACAGATAGAACTATATGTATATGTAACCCTCTTGTACTGATACCTCTCCGGGAACCTCTGAGACTCTGCGCTGTGTTTGTGATGTTGTGATGAGAGGGGGTGTCGCACGGAGAGTCGAAGCATCAGAGACCACGATTGGTTCAGAGATTGCAGTCGAGTCGAGCGCCAGGTGTAACAAGGCAGGTGTTTATTCTATCCCCAGAAGCACTCAGGTTCACAAATTTCCATGTACTGCTCAGCCACCACCTTTCAAAGGAGTAACACGTTCTGAATTAATAAAACACAGACATCAACAAACTGAGCAGCATCATACAGTATAGCCTGATTTTAAACATATGTGTAAAAAAAACAATGTTAAATGTAACTTAAAATGTATCTTAGTTTACCCAATTCTTACTAAACATTTTACCAAACATAGCAATAAACACATTTTTCCATTTTCAAAGGTTTTGACCCAAAAATAAAAAGAATATTGCTGAGCACACCACGTTTTCCCCCTACCTTTCAAAGGAGTAACACGTTCTGAAATCAAAATGGCGCTCAGAACGGACTTTACCTGGGGCTACGGTATCCCTCAAAGAACAAAACATACAACTTTGGTCAACATCACGGGGCAACAGCGCCATCCGTCGGCCATAACTTTCAACAGCGCTACATATAAACATGTAAAAATTTAAAAAATAATAATAAATGAAGCAAAATTTTAAACCACTAATTAGAAATTAAGCAGTAAGACAAAGATTCAGTTTATACTACATAGGTGAGATGCTGCTCCATTGTTGGCATTTGTTAACCATGCTAACTGTACTTTGAGTTGCGTAGTAGCTCTGTCTCGGGCTAACTAAAGTGTACATGTATATTTACCTAATAAAGGGATTTTGGGGCGATAGTGGCTCAGGTGGTTGAGCGGGTCGTCCAATGATCGAAGGGTTGGCGGTTCGATCCCCGCTCCCACCAGCCAAAATGTCGTTGTGTCCTTGGGCAAGACACTTCACCCTCCTTGCCTCCAGTGTGGCTCCACTGGTGTGTGAATGCGCTTGAATGATCCCGGTGATGGTCAGAGGGGCTGTAGGCGCGAACTGGCAGCCACGCCTCTGTCAGTCTGCCCCAGGGCAGCTGTGGTTACAACCGTAGCTTACCATCACCAAGTATGAATGAGGAGTGAATGAATAATGGACACAATGTAAGCGCTTTGGGTGTCTTGAAAAGCGCAGATAAATCCAATCCATTATTATTATTATTATTATTTTCTCATGAGAAAACTTACAACACAAAAAACTCGCTCCACTTTCTTACCTTGATCTTGGCCGTTCGTTAATGTTTTAATCCACGTTACATCTGCCGTTTTTTTCTATTAAAGCCTCTAACAATGAAAGTCCCGCACCGCTGCCTCGCCGGATTTGACCTGCAAATTTCGGCCAATCAGATCAACCAGAAAGATTACTGCGTCTTAAGTGACAAACACACCCCCTGAACTTGCTTGCAAACTGAGCGAGCGCACAGGAGCGGGGTCATTGCACTTGGGCAGTTGTAAAGTTTGCTAACTCAGTTCCTTGATACACTCGCTCAGTTATCTTTGTGCCCGTTCAATTAATGGCAGTCATGAAACACCATAAGTTAGAGTCTCCAATGACTTATTAATAGAAAAAGGGACTACTCTCTATTCTGGTCCTGTTAGATTTCAGTGTCGCCTTTGACACTATTGACCACTCCAAAGGTATGACATAGGGATCAGATGATCTGCCCTCCAATGGTTTGAATCCTAATTATCCGATAGGTACCAGTATAGGGGTGGAGAACACGCCGCTCTCTGGCAATAAGTATGCAGCTCTTTGCGTCTCATCATTTTGTGGCGACCGGGGAGTCAGCCCCGCCTTCTGCCCCTAAGAGTCATGGGAAGTGGGGAGTTGTGGGTGAAAGGTTCTTCATCAAGAGTGAGGGGGCTGGGAGCAGAAGTGAGTTGCATGGCTTTTGGCTGTTTGTGGGCGTGTTCAAATAAACAGGCAACAATGCTGGAAAAGAGATTATGCAATCTGCCTTTGTTTGCTTCTCCTTCTCTGAGACTGCACAAAGTCATGGACTTTATGCAGTTTATGGATCATGGCTACATCGTAACAATATCATCTAAATACAGCGTCTCATTTCATAGTTATATCCCTTTAGAACCACAGTCAAATCTACCAGAGGGTATTAAAAGTAAACAATAATAAAGAGTAATTTGGCAGTGTGAGTGTCTTATTGCTGCTCCCGACACATAAGTGACCGCTATTCATTTGCACGGGTTACGCCCAATGCCGGAATAAATAACTAAACATTTGATGTGCATGCAGACTATTACCCTCATGGTCAAAATGGCTTAATTCAGAGTACAAAGATAAACACAGGATGTTTCTGGAAGAACGGGAAGATTCTAACTTGTTTACTGAATGGAATGGCAAGTCACTGTGTTTATTATTATGAGCTTTTGGAAGCAGTAAAATTGTTCTAGCAGAAAAGAACAAATCGTATCCCTGAGAAAATGAAAAACTCTTCCTGATCTGACACAAAGTTTCTCCTTTATTAACAAGTTGAAGCTTTTCAAAGTGCACATACACCTGACTGAGCATGCTTGTGTGAATAATGTGTCGACCGGGGGGTTAGCCCCGCCTTCAGCCCCTAAGACTCATGGGAAGTGGAGAATCTTGGGTGTAAAACTATGAGTGAGGGGGCTATGAGCAGAAGTGAGTTCCATGCTGTTTGGGTATTTCTGGGTGTGTTTAAAGGAATGGGGCTTAACAAATGTGAGGGAGGGGCACGGACAGCTTGCCAACACAGCCAGGTAGTAAGCAGCCCATTACTTGTTTCCCTGCTACAGTGGTGAAAAAATTGAGTTGATACAATATTCACACATTTAATCAATTATCAGTTTGTCATGCAAAAAGTCAACCATTAACTTAAAATTAAAAAAAATGTATATATAAAAATTTCTTTTTACTGAAGGTTAAATTTAATTTATGCTATATACACCTGAAATGTAATGTATCTAATGTGTTTATTGTAAATATAAATTACTTAGACACCAGAAGGATACTCTTTCCAGATGTTTGTGTATTTGTTGGTGTAAGTGTCATTAAAAGAGGAATGTTGAGATACAAAGAATTACCAGTTAAATACTGTTGGATGAAAGTTGAAATATTCAGTTTTTATCACTGTAAATCTGACTTCAGAGGAATCAGTGCCTCACCAGCCATCAATCTCACTGCACGTCACTGAGTAGTTGTGTCTGTCAGAGAGAGGCAGAGAAAAGAGAGAGAGACAGTGTGTGTGTGTGTGGAGGGGGTATCTGACCTCCAGGGTAGTTGCTGTGTTAACTCTGGCTAAGCTGCATTTGATGTGTGCATTGAGGGTGGACACTTTCCTTGAAATACACACAAGTACATTACTTGCAGTTGTGTTGTAGGGAGAGGAGTGTGTTATGGAAAATAATACGGCTTTAATTGCGTGTTTGTGTGTGTATGTCTTGGCAGGTCAGTGTGTGGTGTGGCTCTTTGACTCTCACAGTGAAAAAATTTGGCTTTTGGTGTCAAACTTGTTCGCCACCCCTGTACAGGCATGTTAATGTAAATGGACAGTCCTCTCATTACACTTGAGTTAGCTACGTATGGAAGCAATTGTGTCGCATAAGTAAAAATAAAAGTCAAAACCAGACTGGAACTCGAACTAGCAGAAGAGATCACATCACTCCTGTGTTAGTTTTACTTCACTGGATCCCAGTTGATTCCAGAATCAAGTTCAAAATCCTCCTGCTTACCTATAAGGCCTTACATGGAATGGCCCCGTCCTATATTAAGGACCTCATAGTCCCTTACCATCCAATCAGAACACTTCACTCGCAAAATGCAGGACTGCTTGTGGTTCCTAGAGTTAATAAAAGTACAGTTGGAGGTAGAGCGTTTAGCCACCAAGCCCCTGTTTTATGGAATAAACTCCCAGCTCATGGAAGAGAGGCCGACTCAGTTTCTACATTCAAAGCTAGACTGAAAACATTCCTCTTTGGACAGGCTTATTGTCAGACTAGTTAGTATTCAGAGATTATTTAACTTAATGTTAATGTGTTTAAATTAAACTTAATAGTAACTATTTGTTTTAAAAGGCTGCTAGAAGTTGAAGCTGGGGTAACTATGGTGCACTGGGGTTCTGTCCTCTTTTCTCTTCTACTTCTACCCTTCCTCTCTTCTCTATTCTTGATCATTATTCATCATTTAGTTCTCCATGCCTCTGTCTGGTGCAGTGCGATTCATGTATTGTCCCTCTTTTCCTCTCCCCTCCTGGGGAGTGGGAGTGCTTCCAGACTCCAGTTGGCTCATCCGTGCTCCTGTTCCTGACCGTTTACCTCGCCTTTGCTCCTGCTCCTACACCTGGCTGTGGATCCTGCCTCTGGCTCATCTCTGGCTCGTCTCTGCTCCAGTTCCTGACCGAGTACCTCGTCTCTGCTCCTGCTCCTACACCTGGCTGTGGTTCCTGTCTCCGGCTCGACTCGCGCCTTTGACTGTCCCCACAACCACGGCTGGATGAAGCTCGTCTGCTGGACTTTATATATGTAGTTGTAGATTTAGATAAGTTAATTCTTTTCTAAGAGTTCTGGTAATCGCCTGTCCGTCCTGGGGAAGGATCCCTCCTTCATGTGGGCACCCCTGAGGTTTCTTCGTTTTTTCCGCAATCTGGTTTTTTTGGGAGTTTTTCCGTACCGCGAAAGGGGGTCTAAGGGCAGGGATGCCAGTATAGCTTAGTCAGTTTGTTAGTTCATTTTAGTATTTTCCTATTGAACTCTTTGTATTCATGATCCTTTTGAGTTCATGTTTTACTTCGAAGCCCATCGAGACGACTGTTGTTGTGATTTTGGGCTATACAAATAAAATTGAATTGAATTGAATTGAATTGAATTGAATTGAATTGAAATGCTTTTTCATTTTCAAAATGTAACTGCATTTTTTGACTCAAAATTAAAATGAAAAAGCAATACTTCAAAATGCTTTTTCATTTCTACTTAAAAACCGCTTATTCTGTGTCATATTAAAATGAAAATGCAAAGAGGGGATTGCATTTGCGTTTTCACATCCACCCTGCGAAAAGTGTCGCATTATTCAATTCCACTTAGCATTTCCAGAGGGGAGGCGGGGCGATGACATCAGTGCTATCTCTGTGTGTCCAGCTGCTAACAAACACATGCTAGGAGCAGTGTAGCTTTGTGTTAGCGGGAGAGGAGAGGGCTTTGTGTTGGTTGTGCTCTCCTGATGATTGTACACAGCTTGTTAGGACTATGTCGAAACTTTCCCCCGGACGACTAGCTTTATCTTCGGACCGGCAGCCAGATCGCAGAAAGCGGAAGTGCTGCTACGCAGATCTGAGAAACTCTTAACCAGCACATGAATTTGTGTTTCCATTAGTTTCCAGACAAAATAAAGGCTGATGTAATTGCCACATATTTACATCCAAGATAGTAATACAGTAATAAAGGACAGATCCGTGGCTGTGTTGCTCCAAAAGATGCGTGTTGGTGCAACCAGCAAACGTTTAGCATGGCCAAATCTGCTGGAGCTGTTGATGGGGCTCAAAGGAGGCTGTGGTCCCAAACTGCGGACCGCATAAGGCGGAAATGCTGCTGGGGAGCACAAACTTCACAAAGCCATCTCCCCTGCCGCTAACACAAAGCTGGTCCAAGCATGTCTGTGCCTCTTAGCAGCCGGACACACGGAGAAAGCACTGACGTCATCGCCCCGCCTCCCCTCTGGAAATGCTAAGTGGAATTGAATTATGCGACACTTTTCGCAGGGTGGATGTGAAAATGTAAATGCAATCCCCTCTTTGCATTTTCGTTTTAATTATGCCACAGAATAAGGGGTTTTTAAGTAGAAAATGAAAAAGAATTTTGAAGTAATGATTTTTCATTTTAATTTGAGTCATTTGATGCAGTTACATTTTGAAAATGAAGAAGCATTTCTGTTAATCCATTTTAATTGTCAAATTAGACCTGTCTAAATGAATTTTGCTACACATTTACCAGAGATCTTTTTGAAAATGAAATGTCAAATATCATTTTCTTTATCATTTTAATTAAGTGACAGAATAAGCAGCGCTGAAGAATAAAATGAAAAAGCATTTTGGTGGATTGCTTTTTCATTTTAATTTTGAGTCAAAAATGCAGCTTCATTTTGAAATTGAAAAAGCATTTCTGGTTTTGACTTTTATTTTTAATTATGCTACAGAAAAGCTTCCATAGATACTGAGTCCCACAGGGCTCAGTTTTACGATCCATCCTGTTTATGATTCACATGCTACCCTTAGTGTCATGATCACGCGAGACTTGGCAGACCCAAATGCTGGAACCCGGAAGGAGACTCAAGGAAACCATAAGGTAATTATAATGGATTTACTGCACTGTGCGTGCATGTAGCTGTCGGGTAGATTATTATCACAGTGCTCGCAAATGTCTGAGTTACTGAGACCCATCTTGAACATCCTCTGTCCAGTGTAGTAAATTCTGTGAAGAGTTTTGAGATGGATTAGCTGCAGATTTGGACTTTTTGTCAGTTTAAAGGTGTTTAGACAGAGTTCTGACCAGAAGCTTTCATCTGTGCTGATGCTCAAATCTGCATCCCATTTTTTTGTTGGAAGGGCAATATTGTTATCTAAATTACATAAAAGTTTGTATATTTTGGAGAGAGTTCTATTCATTGAAAAATTAATCAGAGTGGTAACTACATCTGGTAGCTTTAAATCATCGTCTTTAAATTTATACTTTTTAGTAATACTTGATTTAAGTTGCTGATATTCCAAGAAGTTATTTATTCCATATTTGTCTTGAAGTTCCTGGGGAGTTATGAATCTTCTATCAATAATTACGTGCTCTAGTTGTTTTATGCCCCCTGCTTGCCAAGCTGGGAAGTGAATCATTTTTTTGTTAATAAGGATGTCCGGGTTGTTCCAGATGGGTGTCATTTTGCACGGTTGAATTGAAAATTTTGATATTTTGAGAAATTCCCACCAGGCTGTTAAAGTGGCATTTATATTAATGCTTTTGAAACAATCCTGTTTTTTAACTGTTTGGCTAATAAATGGTAGCTGTGACAGGTTGATCTTTCCACATAACGCCTGTTCCAAGTCTAACCATGAGTTGGTTTCTGGATTATTTTTTAACCATTTTAAGATATATTGTAATCTATTTGCAAGAAAGTATTTGTGGAAGTTAGGTAATTCTAATCCTCCACAGCTTTTTGCAGATTTTAAAGTTTTAAGACTAATTCTTGCAGGTTTGTTGTTCCATAGATAGCTTGATATGGATGAGTCTAATATTTTGAACCATTTTAATGGCGGTTGTGTGGGAATCATTGAGAAGAGATAATTAACTTTGGGTAAGATTTTCATTTTAACCGTGGCTACCTTGCCCATAAGGGACAGAGGCAGGTTGGTCCAGCGTGTTAGATCGTCCTGTATGCTTTTTAGTAATGGGGTGTGGTTTAGCTTCACCAGTTCTGATAGTTTGGGGGAAAAGTGGATACCCAGATATTTGATATTTCCTGTTTTAACTGGAATTGTGAGTCTTTGTTCCATATTCCTGTTGAGTGGTAATAAAACAGACTTATTCCAATTAATGGAATAGTCTGATATGGAGGAGAATTCATTTATGATCATTGCTGTTTCATTTACAGAATGTAAATTCCTTAAAAACAGTAATATGTCATCCACATAAAGACTAATTTTATGATGGCTGTGTTTGGTTTTTATTCCTATAATGCTCTCATTCTGTCTTATTGCTGCAGCTAAAGGCTCAATGAATATAGCAAAAAGAGAAGGAGAGAGTGGGCAGCCCTGTCTGGTTCCTCTTCCAAGAAAAAACCTGTTTGAAGTCTGTTTATTAGTTCTAACTGATGCATTGGGGTTGTGATATAATATTTTGATCCAATTGATGAATGCTTCTCCAAAACCAAACTTATGGAGGGCAGCAATAAGGAACTTCCAATTTACTCTGTCAAAGGCTTTTTCAGCATCCAGCGATAGTACCGTCATTTCCTGGTTTTCAATGGTGGCAAAGTCTATTATATTAACTAGTCTACGGACATTATCATCCGAGTGTCTGCCTTTGATGAATCCAGTCTGGTCGAAGTGAATTATGTGAGGAGTGATTATTTCTATTCTCTGTGCTAGTGCTTTGCAGATAATTTTTACATCTGCATTGATTAAAGAAATATGTATATATATTTTATATTTTTTTAACTTATACACAAAACGTATTCTGTGAGTAACAAATCACGCACAAATCCAAATTTATGCACAAATCCTAATTTACGCACGCACAAAGCAAGAATATGCATACACAAATCCTAATTTACGCACAAATCAAGAATTAAGCACGCACAAATCCGACTGAGTCTAACTTCTCTCCATTAGGACACTGTCCTTGTCTAAGGTGTTTGTCGGTATAGCGACAGCCTTACCTTCCAGCCAGCAGGGGCGCTGCGCTCGTCTCACAGTCTCAGAAACCAAAGAAGAAGAAGTCAGCTGATTAAAGATTGGTTTTATGGAAACATCGCACGCTTGCGCTTGAAGGAAAGGTGCACAAACATGAAAGGTTTGTTCTGCCGGGCCGAGGAAGGCGAGGCCGAGCCCAAATTCATCATTCAGGAAACGGTGAGAATTCGTTTCGCTTACTTGAGTTGAGACGACTCAAAGGAGTGCGCGCGAAGCAGGACAGGTGCGGGCTTGTGACGGGTTTTTAGTCAGATGATGTGCTTAAAAAATCAAGATAAATAATGTTAGAAAATTATTTATCCAGTGAAATGACCGCTCCGTTATTCCAGGTTTGAATCCCAGCACACGCACGCGCATCAAGCAATCTGAATGTGCACACACGTGTCCTTAAAAACTCCTGCTTCGGTGTCGAGGCGGTCTTTGCCGTCCTAAGTTCCTACCGCCCTGGTCTTTGAACAGGGGCGGTTCTCGCTAGCTTGGCGGCCTGGGCGAAACTAGAGCTGTCCACCTTAACACCTTCTCGACACGGCATCGATTTGGTTAAAAACCGGAAGTGTCGCTTGCACGTGTGGAACACATTGGCTGTTGGTCAGTGGTGGATCTGTTTGACCAGTTGATGAATGAGGAAAACCAGAGAGAGCAAAGAATAGAAGAGGGGACTGTGGTGGAGCAGGAAGTAAGAAAGATTAGTAAGGATGAAGTTTTTTTTTATTTTTTTAGATTTTTTTTGAAAATTTATTTTAGTAAGAATTAAAGAGAATGAAGAGTGGAAAGGCACATGGTCCTGATGTACCTGTTGAGCAGGGGTCTCAAACTTGCGGCCCCCACCGTAATATGGATGTTTAATGTTAATGCGTCCCGCCAGTTTGTATGACTGATGCTTTTTATTTGTTGTGCGCGGAGCTGATGAACCAACCAATCACAGGGGGGTATATGACTCTTGGGGGCGTGACATTGACCGGGCTTGAAAGCAGAGGAACATTTAAGGCAGGACACCTGACAGCCCCCTCCCCGCACCACAAGAAGGAGTTTCTTACTTCCCTTTTAAGAACGTGTTTATTCGCTCGTTATTTTCTAAATACATGCAGTCCGTGCTGAGCTTTTCTCTGGGTCGCATGGACCCGGAGGAGGGTTGAGGTTATGGTTACGGTCAGTCGCGGCGTACCAACCCCCCCACCGGTTCCAAACGGTTCTCATGCACGGCTGTCACGGCAGCACACCGCTCCCGCGGGAGGTGGGCTGGCCGAGGAGAATATATGTCCCACACCTACATGCGTGACAGCTAACCAGGCTTTAAGATTAAACATGTGCGAGTAACAACAAGATTTAGTCTTAGACACACTGAAAATATGTGTGGAAAATGCAGCGATAAACGTGTTTGAGAGGAACCAGCATCTCGCCTGGATCGTTAGCGAGACCAGGCCGAGGGGGGGGGGGGGGGGGATATAAAGACGAAGCTGCAGCAATGCTGAAGGAGAACAGGAAGTTGGAGTTGTCCTTAACATTCAATTTAGTTTTAATATGCCTCTCCCCCTTAGTACGATCTGTTATTATATCTTTTATCTTGATTTAAATGTTTTGTAATGGATGTAGCCTTTTTTTAATCAATTGGTATTTTAAATTATTTTAATGGATCACTTAACTACACAAACCATCAGGACACATGTCCCACAATGCATTGTTTTGTAGTCATCAGGGCAGCTTTCAGTCAGTTCAGTACTAAATTTCCAGCTGCATTCGCTTAGTTTTGTCCCTTGCTCCGCCCCTTTCCTCGTGATATTTTTGTGATGATTGACAGGTGATGTTTGTGCAAAAACAAAAACCTACGTCTCACACCAGGTGATCTGTTGCCGCATTTCGTCCACCTGGGTGATCTCAAACACGCTTATTGTGCATCTTGGCTGCACATAGTTGGTGTCACCAACATACATTTCCATCCGTTTTTAAGCCTTTGTCTGATCTCGGGTATCAGTAACGATTGTTCTGATCTCCAGTGAACAGCGCCCGTTATTTTATGAACCAGTTTGAATTTAGAATGAAAATATAGGAATGGCTGACCGGCTGCTCTACCATAACTTGTGACCAGGGTTCAAATGTGCAAAAAGTCATAAGAAAGAAAATCCAAAAATGGTTTCTGAATTTTGTTTCTCCTTTACTGATTTGTGGTTTAAGAGTAAACTTAAAATATAAATTCAACACAGACTCTAAATAGGGAGCACACACTCTCTGACTTCTCCACCCTAAATTTCAATAAGTCCAAGTCCAGTCCAGATTTCCTGACAATCATCTTCATCCACACTGAGGGTCTCAGCTGTTTGGGAGGAAGTGCTGCCAAGTGTCCATCAGTAAGACGTTGATAAGAGAAGCCGTGTTCAGAAGAACCATTGATGGAGGTTACAGAACTGTAGAATTTAAGTCTTCTTTTGTGTTAATAGTTATGATTCAACAGTGTAAACTGAACTGTGTTAATAAGGGCGTTTAAATTAGAAAATAGCAGAAATAGAAGACTAAATAAACAAAAATGTATTACTGATTTATTTACTTATTGATTTTTTTTTCTTTATAAACATATGTTTATTAAAGATTTTGTCAAAAAACAACATACATTTGAACAACCAATGAGATGAAAATACAAACAGGAAGAAAACAATCAAAAAAGACAAAAAAAAAAAAACAAAAAAAAAAAAAACAGACACACAAAAACCAGGGCAAGAAATGAGAGTCTATAAAGGAAACTTAACATTACACTGCAATTTGAAATATCCTTTCCAAGCAATAAAGAAAAATTAAAAAAATAAAAAGTGGCACAATTAACTCTGTTGTGGGCGGGTTGTATCTTTTTTATACTTGGTTAAATGATCCAAAAAAGGCTGCCACACATCAAAAAATACATTTAGCTTATTTTCCAGAACATCTTGGATCCTTTCCATGTGCAGAACACTGGTGAGTTCAGAAAGCCACATCTTAAATAGAGGCACAGTGTCAGATTTCCATAATGTCAATATCATTTTTTTTGCAATCACCATTCCATAAACAACTGCTTTTTGTTCAGAGGAGTTAAAGCACAGAAGAGATGAACTATTTCCCAACAGAGCTAATTTGGGGTCAGGTACCAAGGTGCGTTTGTATAAATCTGAGAACCAGTGAAAAATCTCCTGCCCAAAGTGGTGCAGTTTAGGACAGGTCCAGAACATGTGGGTCAAAGAGCCCTCCGCAGATTTGCAGCGGTCGCATATGGGGGAAATGGTAAGAAAGCATTTGTGTAATTTAACCTTTGAGTAATGGAGCCTGGGCAACACTTTAAATTGAATTAATTGAAGTCTTGTATTTATGGAACAGGAGTGGATATTTTGCAGGCTCTTCTCCCAATGCCTATCCCCAATCTGTAGTCCCAGTTCTTCCTCCCAAGCATTTTTCAAGAAAAATCCATTACACCCCAGTTTTTCAGAAAAATTGTTTACATTCCTAGAAATTAGGTTTTTAGAGTCAGGTGGGCTCAAAAGAAGTTTATAAATGTCCTCATCTTCTGGGAGTGATTCAAAATTACGAATATTTTGTTGAACATAATTTCTAATCTGTAAATATCGAAAAAAATGTGTTGTAGGGAGAGAAAATTTATCTTTTAGTTGAGTAAATGATGCAAATTTTCTATTTATATACAGATGCTCCAGAGTAACTACTCCCTTCTGCCGCCATATTTCAAACGAGGAATCTAGAAAAGAGGGAGGGAAAGCATGATTCCGGCAAAGAGGAGAATGAATAGAAGTAGTTGGTAAAGCACAGCTCTTATTAATTTGATTAAAGATTTTAATACTATTTGAAACTATAAAATTCCCACTAGCTTTGGGAGTAGGAGCAGAAAAGAGAAGTGCAGGAAGCGAACTATGGTTAAGACTGCTGCTTTCTATGGCTACCCAGGGTGGAGTTTAAACAGTTAAATTGTTCTTATACCCGTCCTGCCAGTAAGTAAGAGCCCTGACATTCGCAGCCCAATAGTAGTGCTGAAAATTAGGGAGGCCGAGGCCCCCTTTCAACTTGGGCTTGCATAAATGGGTTTTGGAAATTCTGTGGGCTTTAAAACCCCAGATAAAAGGCAAAATTATACTGTCTGATGATTTAAAAAAATTCTTATTTATAAAAACAGGTACATTTTGAGAGAGGTATAAAAATTGTGGAAGAGAAACCATTTTAACAGCATTTATGCGACCCATCATGGAGATAGGCAGACCCCTCCATTTTTCAATGTCCATTTTTATTTTCTCTGCTAACTGTAAAAAATTCAATTTGAGTATAAGATTGGGTTTTCTTGGCAAAAAAACACCAAGATATTTTAATGTGTCTGTAATTTTAAAAGGTAAATTGTACAAAAAGTCAGGGTTGAGGTCAGCACCCAAAGTTATAAATTCACTTTACTGAAAATCAATTGTTTAGCCAGAGATTTCCCCAAAGGACTTAACTAAATCTAGAAGTGCAGGGACTGATTGCTCAGGGTTGGACAGAAAAAGGACTACACCGTCTGCATATAAGGAGATGTGATGATTCGTGTTTCCCAGTCTGACGGGTTCAATGAGGGGATTGTCTCTAATTGCTATAGCAAGGGGTTCAATAGCCAATGCAAAAAGTAATGGGCTTAAGGGACAGCCTTGACGTGTTCCTCTATGTAAATGGAAGGGTGCTGACTTTTCTTGGTTCGTGATTACTGAAGAGGAGGGGTCTGCATATAATAAAGTCACCCAGGATATAAACTGATCGCCCAGCCCAAACCTCTCCAGAACAGCAGCCATGTAAGCCCACTCCACCTGATCAAAAGCTTTTTCCGCATCTAAACAAAGGGCAGCCACCTTAGCACTCCCCCAATGCTTATGGTACATAATGTTCATCAGTCTTCTGACATTAAAAAAGGAAAATCTTTTGGGAATAAACCCAGTTTGGTCTGGGTGAACAATTGAATCAACATGCTTTTTTAATCTGTTGGCCAGTATTTTTGCGAAGATATTCATATCCACATTAAGCAGAGCTATAGGACGGTAGGAGGAAGTTTCTGTCTCGTCCTTGCCGTCTTTTAATACCAGGGAAATATTGGCTTCATATAATATTTGTGGCAATTTCACGTAATCAGTGGAATGTTTAATCATTCTTAGTAGCAGAGGAGCTATCTTAGCTGAATATTTCCTATAAAATTCAATGCCAAAACCATCAGGGCCTGCTGCTTTACCGTTAGAGAGTGATTTAATAGCATCCAGACTTTCCTGAATGGTAATTTCGGAATTTAAGAAATTTGGAGCTGAATCATACAACCTGGGAAGATTCAACTTATTTAGCCACGAAGAGATGTCACCCTTGGATTTTGATAAATAAAGCTCTTCATAGTATTCTTTAAATCTATCATTAATAGCTTTAGGATTAATTAGAATCTCGCCAGATTTTGAACGTATTTTATGTATAGCCCTACTGGCCTGTAAACCACGTAGCTGCCTAGAAAGAAGTTTATGTGGTTTATCGCCAAATTCAAAATGTTTTTGTTTAACCCTAATAAGTTTCCCACTTACTTTATTTGATAGGATAGAACTCTGCTCATATTTTAATTCAAGGATTTCTTGAAATGGGGGGGACAGGAGCTGGCCTTGTGAGCTTCTTCTAAACGCGCTAAATCACTTTCAATTTCTGTAAGGCGCTTCTCAAAGACGATTCAAAAGATATAATGTGCCCACGTAACACAGCTTTAAAAGTTTCCCATAGTACTGAATCTGTCACATCATTTTTGTCGTTAGTTTCTAGAAAATCTGAGATCTTAGAAGTCATAAAATGGGAAAAAGAGGAGTCAGATAAAAGGAGTGGAGAAAAACGCCAGAAGTATGTTTGTCTAGTGTGGGACAGATCCAAAATGAGAGAGGTTGGAGCGTGGTCTGGGATTTCCATGTTATGATAATTTGAGGAGACCACATTGGAAATTAGTTTAGAGTCCAGCAGAAAATAGTCTATTCTGGAATAGGATTTGTGCACCTGTGAAAAGTAGGAATAGTCCCTTCCTGACGGGTTGCATAATCTCCAGATGTCAACAAGATCCGTTGAGCACATCATAGTGTTTATAACATTAGAAGAAGTAGAAACTTGGGATGTATGAGTTGATCTGTCCAAATGTGCATCAAGTACACAGTTAAAGTCACCACCTGCTATCACATGAGTTTCAGAGAAATTGGGTATTAAATTAAATATTTGTCGAAAAAAGGAAGGGCTGTCAAAATTGGGACCATAAATATTCAGAAGTGAGACATGATATGAGTCTTTCTAATCAGTATAGCCACTCCTCTGGCATTACTAGAAAATGTAGATTGGTAAATCTGGTTAGCCCAGCTGCATCTGAGCATTTTTTCTTTTTCTGGTTTGATGTGTGTTTCCTGCAGAAAAACAACATCAGCAGCTAGAGATTTTAAGTGGGAAAACACTTTGGCTCGTTTGAGCACATGTCCCAATCCACGCACGTTCCAGCTTATGAATTTAATGCCACTATTATGCGAGGATGAATTAGGGTACATTCCAAGAAAGAAAAATAGCAGTGCGTAGATAGATTGCCCTTGTGTAACATTTAGTAACCGAACAGGTAACACAAAACAGAAAAAATAACAATATTACCCCCCAACCACCATCCCACTTTCCCAAACAAAGTGAGAATATACACCCCACATACTCACGTTGTGCTTGCAGGAACATGCAGAGCGACTAATATAACTTTTGAGAGCCCCCCACCCCCTCTAGAATGAGTCTCCAAGTTACATTACACAGAGAGAAAAAAAGAATTTGAACGAAAGATGGAGTTATGCAGAGTCAGCCTTCTTGCAATGAGTCAGCAAACACCTCTGCTTCATGCAGTGAAGAGAACACCTTGATGGCAGACCCATGCCAGACCCGTAATCTCGCAGGGTAGACAAATCCGCTCCGCGCTCCGTTGTCATGGAGACGTTTACGCACGTCAGCGAAAGCCCAGCGCTGTTTCACCACCTCAGCCGGGTAATCCGGAAAAATGTGGATGGATTTATCCTTATAGTGAAGAGGGAATTGCTTTCCGTGTGGGCGCCCGAGTCCCTGCGGCGGATGGCCGCAGGGACTCGGGCGCCCACACGGAAAGCATGATCCACTGCTACCGGCCCGCTAAGGTTATCCGCGCCCAGGAGTTCAGGTAGAAATTTGGAAACGAATTCCGCTGCGCGCCCGTTTTCGATCTTCTCCACCAGACCAACGATTCTGATATTATGTCGTCTGGAGCGAGCTTCCAGCTCTTGTATTTTCTGATGGAGAGTCTCATTCTCTGTGCGAAGCATGGTGAGCGTTTTCTCAGCCAGTGAAAGGCGATGGTCATGATCAGAGCTAGCCTCTTCAACCTCTTGTATCCGAGCCCCGAGATTCGCAAGAGATGCTTGGGTTGCAGCAAATGACGCCTCGAATTGCTCCGAATTGCGGAGAGGACGTCTGCAGGCTCTGGGTCCGGGCAGTCCGGTCCGCTAGCTGAGTCAGAGGCTAGCTCGGCGTGGTCGGCTAGCTCAGGCGGATTAGCCTCCACTCCTGGAGGTTTTAATGGCTTTTTCCATTTTTCGTATTTAGGTTTTGTCATTTTAACAAAGAAAGTAAAAAGCTCGCTGCTGCAGCTGTAAAAATGTAGTCAAAAAAATCTGTAAATTGCAAGAATGTTCTGTTGCTGCTCTGTTTACGTATTTTATTTTATTGAATGAGAGTTTTATAAGTAAATTTTCTACAGAAAACAGTTACTAATAGAGTATAGTTTAGTATATGTTCCATACAAATTTATTGGCTCTCAGACACTCACAAGGGGTGTGTGTGTGTGTGTGTGTGTGTGTGTGTGTGTGTGTGTGTGTGTGTGTGTGTGTGTGTGTGTGTGTGTGTGTGTGTGTGTGTGTGTGTGTGTGTGTGTGTGTGTGTGTGTGTGTGTGTGTGTGTGTGTGTGTGTGTGTGTGTGTGTGTGTGTGTGTGTGTGTGTGTGTGTGTGTGTGTGTGTGTGTGTGTGTGTGTGTGTGTGTGTGTGTGTGTGTGTGTGTGTGTGTGTGTGTGTGTGTGTGTGTGTGTGTGTGTGTGTGTGTGCGCACAAATCAAAATTGAGTTTGAGACCCCTGCTAAGGAGGTAGGGAAGTGTCTAGGGCTACGTTCACACTGCAGGGCTTAATGCACAATTCGGATTTTTTCAAAAAATCCGAATTGTTTGCTAGACCGTTCACATTTCCAAGTAAATCCGAACTTTTGTGATCTCCAGTGTGACCGTGACACGAGCCAAACGAGGCCCGCATGCGCAGAAGCCAGAAGAATACTCAACGGTGAACGACGTCACTCGTTGTTTGCGGAGCCAACATTAACAATGGATGTCAACAACAGTGTTGTCAAAAGCGGAGCTCTTTTTGTAATATTAAATTTATTTTCACGAAGGAGCAGCACAATTACAATCTTATTTTAAGAAGGCATTGGAGTCGGGATCGTCTGTACCCACTGTAGTGGAAGAGGAATGTGTATGTGCTGGGGCCGCGCGCCCGCGTGTGTGTGTGCAAGCGCGTGCCGCGATAGAGAATAGGGGGGGGCAGTGTGGGCGCGCATTCATGTTGTGTGTTACGGAGGACGGTAATAAAAGAAGGTTTCCCCCAAAATAAATGCTATGGACTCTTTATTAACCCGTTCTGGAGAATCTAAGGATCAGAACAGGGAGGAGGAGGAGGATCGCCTCGGGTCCCCCGCGCTTCTGAGCACGGTGGAAAGGGGAGAAAGATAAAAAGTTATCGCGGGAAAGGTTCAACACCACGCTCTGCCATTTAGCTGGATTTTTTTTCAAAAACCGCCCAGTTGCGATAAGAGCCCTGGAGTTTGGCTTGAAAAGAGCGATCAGCCCAAATATTAATCCAATCGGGGATCTCGCTTCCCTTCCACTGACTGATCTCAGCAGCATCGTCCACCATGGTTAATGTTTACGTTCTCGTTCCCGCCTACTTCAACGCAAAATGATGACGTTTGTTGCGTGTCGATGACGTACAGTTCGGAATCAAGTCGCCTGGCCGGTCAGACGGCGGTCGCAATTGAAAAGAACGGCTACAATTCGGAATCAGGACGGCAAACCCACGGGGCCTGGGTCGCAATTGAAAAGATCGGATCTGTGTCATTCAGACTGTCATGAAAAGATCGGAATTGGGCCGCTTAGGGGCAAAAAATTCGGAATTGGGTCGTTTCAGCCTGCAGTGTGAACGTAGCCTAGGAGTGATGGGAGAGGAGTTTTTGACTGGCTCGTTCAACTGGATCTTACATGGGGAGAAGATGTCTGAGGAATGGAGGAGAACTGTGATGGTGCCCATCTTTAAGAATAAGGAAGATGAGCAGATTGGTGGTAACTATAGAGGAATAAAGCTGATGAGCCATACAATGAAGTTATGGGAAAGAGAAGTTTCATCGGAGTGGGTCTGTTTTTATTATTAGGTTAGATTACATTTATTTTAAACATGTAGAACAATAAAAAATAATACAATAAAAAAAATATAGTAAATAAATAAACAAGTCTCTGTTAGACTGAACTAAAAAAATACACGTTTGAAATGGAGAAGCCAATGCTTATTAAACCCTTGTGCTATCTTAGATGACCCCCCCCCCCTTCCATTGACGTGTTCTCCCTACCATGACAAAGGTGGATAAAGGTGGAAAGAGTTCATGTAATCCATGGACACCAGTGAAGATCACAAATCATTGAAGAAAAAAGGTTCAGAGCACTGTCTAGTGGGTCTAGATGACCCAACTCCCAACGTTAAAGTGCATAGGATAGCACAAGGGTTAGGCATACCTCTACTTTTTACGTATTAGTCCGTAATATTGTACATAATTATTTTTCTTTTTTTCTACGATTAACATTTCACAATAAATTATTGGATATTTCACAATTTTTGTTTTTCCATCTTGTATTTTAGGAACAGTTTTCTTTAAGTTTAAAAGTAAATGATATGTCTAGTATTTTTTTCTGTTGGTTCTCTAGGCTATTCCACAGGTTAATTCTGGACACAGACACACACTTTTGTAATTGTTCCAACTGCTGGTTGTTTAAAACTACCATGTCCCCTCAGAGAGTAATCTCTATCCCTTTGTGTGTAGAGTTTCTATATATTATGAGGTAATACCTTATTACTAGCTTCATAGAGGAATTCTAGTGTACATAAATTAACTATATTAAAAAAATTGAATAATTTGGACTAAAAAATGAAACAGTTGAAGAGAAAGTGAGGAAAAGAAGTGAAGTGTAGCTTGGAATGGGTGGAGAAAAGTGTCAGGTGTGATAGAAGAGTTTCATTTCAAATGAAAGGAAAGGTGTAGAAAGCTGTGGTGAGAGCAGCCATGTTGTTGGCCTAGAGATAGTAGCACAGACAGAAAGCAGAGCTGGAGGTAGCAGAGATGAAGATGCTGAGGTTCTCCTTTGGAGGGACCAGGATGGATAGGAATAAGTACATCAGAGGAACAGCACATGCTGGAGGTTTTGAAGATAAAGTCAGAAAGGCCAGACTGAGATGGTTTAGACATGTCCATGAGAGAGACAGTGAATCTATTGGTAGAAGGATGCTGAGTCTAGAGCTGCCAGGCAGCCTAGAGGAAGACCAAGGAGGATGTTTGTGGATGCAGGATGTGGATGAAGACATGAAGGTAGATGGTGTTAGAGGAGAGCAGGGGTGTCCAATTCCAGGCCTCAAAGGCCGGTGTCCTATATTTTTTCCAATCAACCTGCCTTTGAAGCTCCTAATTGGCTAAACACACATGATCCAGGTAATCAACAGCAGATGAGGCAGGGTTTCAGGCAGGGAAAACCAGCAGGTTGCCGGCCCTTGAGGCCTGGATTTGGACACCCCTGGAGTAGAGGATGCAGAAGACGGGGTTGGATGGAGGAAGTTGATTCACTGTGACGACCCCTGAAGGGAAAAGCTGAAAGAAAAAGAAGATGATTATTTTTATTTCAAGTACTAGATGGTCACATTGCTGTAGTGAGGCTTGGTCCTCCCAGCACTTGGCTGACCATTCATCTATCCCCAGGGAAGACATCCCAACCTACTAGTTTTTTCCCCGCTCAGCCTGATGCCCAATGTTCATCCCTATTTGTTAACAGATGTAATGTGTTATTCTTTTTATGTTTCAATGCACATATTGATCCAGAGACTGAGGTTTTCTTCCTGATTTTCTGCAGACTCTTCCAGAGGTCTTGGGCAGCCATCAGGTCAGAGTTCAGGTGAAGGCATGTGGACTCAGCCCAGTGGATCTAAAGGTAAGCCTGCCATGATCCACAGATGACAAGTGTTTAGCCCACCTAGACTGAGAAATGAGTTTCTTCTAAAAAAATATTTCATACCCATCCACAGTTGAAAAACAAGGTTAAGGTTTGCTTACAGACCGTAGATCTTCATCAGTCCTGTTCATCAGAGGATGTTCCATTCTTCACAGCAGAGGAGCCCCTATGGCGTTTCATCTCTGCCATAAAGTGAAAGGGCGTAAGTCCGGCGAGGCAGAGGGGCGGGACTTTCATTTTTCAGTGCAGGGGGTGTTAACAGGCGGCTCTTGAGCTGCATGCGGCTCTTTGCCTTTTATCATATTTTCTATATACAGTACTTTCACAACCATAAGGTGAAAGTCTTACATTTTCTCCAAAATGTACAGAGCGGCCCTAATGTGTTGTTGTGTGACTTCAGTAAAGAGGATCTAGGAGAGAACAGCATGATGACGGTACGGAGAGAGGTGAGGACGTGAAAGAAGACACACCCCCCCCCCCCCCCCCCCCCCCCAGTACAAAGGTGCAGAGATGTGCATTATGCCGAACAACTTTGGAAACCCTGGAAATGCAAAGAGACATGATTATGAAGCACAGTTTAAACTGAACCACAAATGCATTTCTAAAGAAAAAGGATTGTTTTTTTTTCTTTTAATCAGAATTGTTCGTTTCAAGGTTTGAATGCAGAAAGAGCAGCGAGCCGGCTGCCAAGGGACCGTCTACAAAGTGGGTACTCTGTGAAACACCATTCTGTAAAAATCAGTAGTAAACTTTTAAAAAGCGAATACGTGTCTATATTTATATGAACTGGTAATGAAGACTCGTCAGCATAGTCATGCTACATTATTATTATTATTATTATACTAAATTTTGTTAGAAAGTCAACCTCTATTTTATTTTATTGCATATACTTTTTAAAATTTAACAGAGATATGAATCTGTGGCGAGGTCCCGCCGAGAAAGGATGCAGAGGAGCCAAGGTGAGGAGGTTCGGTCTTTATTTCAAGAACAAAATTCCACAATTGCTCCACGCAGGGCCACACAGCGCATGGCACCTCAGTCTCACTCCTCCATTCTTTTTTTTTTTTTTTTTTTTTTTTTTTGTTTTTTTTCTCCATTCTCACTACCAGTGATGCACCCTTTTAAATGATGAGCCCCTCCCATTGGGCGTGGCTCTTCATCATCTTCCAGGTGGCACCACAGGTAGATATTTCATACATAAAATATACACAAATACACAAAATAAAAACAGTGTGGGCCCCCTCGCCATCTGACGGTGTCACACCGTCACAGAATCATAACATAAATGCACAATAGCTCTGAAGATATTAAAACTTCTGTCACCAAACCTCCTGTACTGACTAATCATGATCTTATTGTCCTACTGCAATAAAGATTATGTCATAAATTCACTTTGTTTACTTTTAGGAATTTTTCATATTTACAAATGGATCAGATTTGGTCAAAAATCCTCAATAGCTTTGAAGATGCTGTAGTTACTGACACAAAACTTCCTGTACTGACTAATCAAGACCTTATTTTCCTACTACAATAAAGGTTTTTGTAAAAAAATTCTAGCATCTTCAGAGCTATCGAGGATTTTTGACCAAATCTGATCCATTTGTAAATATGAAAAATTCCTAGAAATAAACAAAGTGAACTATTGACATATTCTATATTTTAGTATGACGATAAGGTCATGATTAGTCCGTACAGAAGGTTTGGTGACAGTAGCTTCAGTATCTTTATAACTACTGATAACTTTAGTCATGATTCATAACTATTAACATTTCGAAAAGTATGTGCAACAAGAAAAATTAAAGATGGACTTTCCTAAAAAATATTTATTGCAACACGAATATGCTGACGAGTCTTCATTACCAGTTCATATAAATATAGACATTTATTCTTTTTTTGTGAAGTTATTGATTTTTACAGAATGGTGTTTCACAGAGGTTGCACTTTGTTAACGGTCCCTCTGCAACTGGCTCTGCATGTCTGCATTCACAGCTTAAGACGAACATGCTGATTAAAAAAGGCAACAAAACGATCTTTAGAAATGCAGTTGTGGTTCACTTTGTGTTAAGACGAAATGATTGAGATACTTGCTGACACATTTGAACGTTGATCAGAAGAGTTAGTGAAGCAGGAAGTCCGAATCTGTGAAGATCTTTCTAACTTTATCTTCAGCTGCCAGAGAATTTAAAATAATGAATCCATGGTTCACAAATGATGGCGCTGAAAAAACAACTCTGACAAGACAAGAAGACGCAGCAGCAGCTGAGTTTCCAGAGAAACAAGGCGAGGTTGACTGTGTTGGAAGATCGACTCGAGCGCAGCAACTTCCAGCAGATGACAATGAAAAGCTGTCCATCCTCCACTCCTTTTACTTGGAGGCAGCGCTGGGCGAGTTACGCCACACTTTTGGACTGTAGGACTTAAGTTTGGGCTGACGAGTCTGCTTTCACCGTTCTTTGGAGCCGCACAGCGACGAGACGGACTCTGACGATGACGGAAGTGAAGCTGGCGTGTCTGATAGAGATGTAGCCCAGCTGTTTCAGATCCAGAAGATGAGGACTTTGATGGATTTTAAATGCTGATTGATGACTGAAAAAAATAAAAAATTAATCACAACCAACTCAGTTTTGCGCTCGCTGCATTTTTCAAACACACACCTGCATGCATGTTTTAGTGGTATGTGTTCACATTAAATACAGAAAAAAACACCCAGAACTAAAACTGAGCCGTTTAATCCAGTGCTGTTGTATTGTAAGGAGAGGAGGGGGTTATAAATAATGTGGCTTTAATTGTGTGTTTGTGTGTGTGTGTCTGGCAGGTCAGTGTGTGGTGTGGCTCTTTGACTATCACAGTTAAAAATGTCTGCTCTTTGTTGTTGTTCGAACCCCCTGTTTGTGTTAGAGGCTTTCTTAGAAAAAAACGGCAACGTAACGTGGATTAAAACATTAACCAACAACCCAAAACCAAGGTAAGAAAGTGCAGCAGGTTTCTCATGTGAAAATCATTTGTTACCATTTTAATTCACGTTACAGCCGGCGTTTCTTTTCTATTGAAGCCCCAAAACAAAAGTCCCGCCCTGCTGCTTGACATGCAAATTTTAGCCAATCAGATCATCCAGAAAGGTTACTGCCCCCAAGTGACAAAAACGCCCCCTTAACACTGAGTGTGAATCCTGGTGAGGGCGCAAAGAGGAACTGACCGCGCTGGATCACGGCTCAGTTAGGATTGCAGGCCTGCAATTTTAAAATGGGGGGGGGGGTCGCTCGGGTAGAATTGCGCCTGCGCGGTTGTAAGGTTCCTCACTTAGTTCCTGAATACTACGCTCAGTTGTCTTTACGACCTTTCACTTTATGGCAGCCATGAAACGCCATAAGCCCCATCCACAACTGCATTGTATAGTACTGAATTGTGTATTTACTGTTCAAACCAAAGTAAAATCTCTGTCATAAGATTAAAAAGTTCAGCATTCAGATAAATTGGAGACTTTCTGTGTCAGGAAAAGTACCAATCTGTGGAAGAAGCTGTGCTTCAGCTTTGTCTCTGAAACCTCTCCATCCAAAGTTTCTCAGCTGCTGCAAGTTTGCCGCCTCCTTCGTGGATCATCTGATCATGTGCCAGAGCAGCAAGCTGGTTTCCCGTCTCTGTGGTTGTTCTCCTGAAATACATTTAGTTTCTAGTTTTTTACCCAGATACTGTACAGCCTATCAGGACCATGCATATTTGGAGAGAGACACATTCTTTCTAATTTAGTTTCTGTACATTACCACAGGGAATTTTAAATAAAACAACTCAGATGCCATTGAAGTGCAGACTTTCAGCTTTTATTCCATGGGTTAGACAAAAAGATTGCATGAAAATGTGAAACACTAAAGCATTTTTTAAACACAATCCCTTCATTTCATGGGCTCATACGCTGACCAAAAATATAAACGCGACACTTTTGTTATTGCTCCCATTTTTTATGGTATGAACTCAAAGATCTGAAATATTTTCTACATACACAAAATAACCAGTTCTCTGAAATATTGTTCACAAATCTGTCTAAATCTGTGATAGTGAGCACTTCTCCTTTGCCAAGACAATCCATCCCACCTCGCAGGTGTGCCATATCAAGATGCTGATTAGACAGCATGATTATTGCACAAGTGTGCCTTAGACTGGCCACAAGAAAAGGCCACTCTGAAATCTTCAGTTGTATCACACAGCACAATGCCACAGATGTCGCAAGTTTTGAGGGAGCGTGCAATTGGCATGCTGATAGCAGGAATGTCCACCAGAGCTGTTGCTAGGGAATTGAATGTCCATTTCTCCACCATAAGCCGTCTCCAAAGGCGTTTCCGAGAATTTGGCAGCACATCCAACCGGCCTCACAACCGCAGACCACGTGTAACCACACCAGCCCAAGACCTCCACATCCAGCATGTCCACCTCCAAGATCGTCTGAGACCAGCCACTCGGACAGCTGCTGAAACAATCGGTTTGCATAACCACAGAATTTCTGCACAAACTGTCAGAAACCGTCTCAAGGAAGCTCATCTGCATGCTCGTCGTCCTCATCGGGGTCTCGACCTCACTCCAGTTCGTCGTCGTAACCGACTTGAGTGGGCAAATGCTCGCATGCGATGGCGTCTGGATGAATCCCGGTTTACACTGTTCAGGGCAGATGGCAGACAGCAAATGGGGCGTCGTGTGGGTGAGGGGTTTTCTGATGTCAATGTTGTGGATCGAGTAGCCCATGGTGGTGGTGGGGTTATGTTATGGGCAGGTGTATGTTATGGGCGAAGAACACAGGTGCATTTCATTGATGGCATTTTGAATGCACAGAGATACCGTGACGAGATCCTGGGGCCCATTGTTGTGCCGTACATCCAACAATATCACTTCACGTTGCAGCATGATAATGCACGGCCCCATGTTGCAAGGATCTATTCACAATTCTTGGAAGCTGAAAACATCCCAGTTGTTGCATGGCCAGCATACTCACCGGACATGTCACCCATCGAGCATGTTTGGGATGCTCTGGATCGGCGTATACGACAGCGAGTTCCAGTTCCTGCCAATATCCAGCAACTTTGCACAGCCATTGAAGAAGAGTGGACCAACATTCCACAGGCCACAATGGACAACCTGATCAACCTTAGCCTTTTCTTGTGGCCAGTCTAAGGCACACCTGTGCAATAATCATGCTGTCTAATCAGCATCTTGATATGGCACACCTGCGAGGTGGGATGGATTGTCTTGGCAAAGGAGAAGTGCTCACTATCACAGATTTAGACAGATTTGTGATCAATCTTTCAGAGAACTGGTTATTTTGTGTATGTGGAAAATGTTTCACATCTTTGAGTTCATACCATAAAAAATGGGAGCAATAACAAAAGTGTTCCGTTTATATTTTTTGTCAGTGTAAGTAATGATCTATAAATGAAACGGGAGACAGGGAGCCAGGCTCTTCTGTGCTTCTGTTCTTCCCTCTCTGTTCGGTAGTGGTGTGCATTGGCAAAAGTACAATACAATACATATCGTGATACATTTCTCACAACATGATACGTATTGTGATACATCCAAAGACTGTACCGGAACGATTCCAAAAAAATATTTTTAAAGAGTATGAACGTACCTGAATATTAATATGCCTTCTATAATAATAAAATAATCAAATTCAGTTTATTTAATGATCACAATGCAATGTTAAGCACTGCAACTGTATTTCATACAACAAGTTGCTTTTACCCAAGCAAATTCATAGTGCTTTTCTTTTGGTAAATTTAGATATATTTGTTCTTAAAGGGAATAGTCAACTTGGTCTGATTTCCACAACAAAATATTTTTTAGTATCAGGAAAAGAAAAAAAGATTTTAATGAGCCTTAACCAATGGGCTAAGTTTCTGTAGTTAGTGCTTGCCTCATAACAACAAAAACTGCAGGGCTGACTGAATATTTAACACGAGTTGGTTCTCGCTGAGATTTTGTAGTTGTTTTGTGTGGTGTAGAGCTGCTCAAAGAGGCTCAGTGTACTGTGCTTTCAACTTGCGGTCGGGGGTTTAAGTGGAAAACAAGAGTCAGACGCTGTAGGACAATCATTAATAAATACAATCTTGACGGCATTTTAAATCGATACACCAGTATCACAGATTTAAATATTGCCATATATCGCCAAATTTATTTTTTCCTATACCCCTACTGTCTTAACCTTTTTTCTGCTTAGCTAAAGTCTAGTGTTATCTCAATTTGATGCTGTGTTGTTATCTGATTTCGGATGGACCTGACTTCAGTTAATTCTGCTCTTTAATATAACAATTTTCCCATCACCACTGTTTTTAAATGATAAAACACTCAATCATAAAAGCCATTAAAGAGTTTCCTTTGTTAGAGCTGACATGAAGAAGCTTTGTTCTCCATAAATCTGTTTTAAACCTGTGTAGAATCCATGTGATTTGCTGACAGCAGCTCTCTTTTGTCTACTGCAGCTACTCAGGGATGTCGGGATTCAGACGGATTTGGTTCCAGTGGGTAGGGAGGTGGCCGGTGTTGTCCTTCAAGGTGGTAAAAAAAAATAGGTGGCTCATCTGGTAACTTGACTTTTTCAACCAGTAACTCCATGCCTTTTTCCTCAGTGGGCCCCAAAGTGACATTCTTTCAGCCCAAAGATGAAGTTGTAGGTAAGAAACAGATATTTTTTAAAATCTCTTTGATTTGATTTGTTGGCTCAGACGTCCGTGATCAAACACTTCTCAAAGTCCTTCATGGTGTTAATAACGAGAACCTTGGACCGGTCCAGTGGACCAAGTGGTTTGACAAAGATCCCGCAGCCTTCAACCCAAGTGTTTTCAATCTGCTTACGCTTCCTGAGAAGCCTGGCATGTTTGGAGATTTCGGCATTCCTTCTGGTCAGATGGTTATTCAGATAAATAGCAGATCCATTCAGATTTTTCTTTTGGTTCATCAGAGCTAGCTTGTGTTTTTGATTCACAAACCTGATGAGGATCGCTGATTTATCTGTCTCCTTTCTCCGTCTCCTTTCTCCTGGGAAGCAGGTGGCAGATCTCAATGGTATTTAGATCCAGGGAAATCCTTTCAGACGTGAGAAATGATTCCACTTGGTGTTCTAAAGTCTCACCCTCGCACCCAGTTTCAGAAGAAATGCTAACAATGCTAGCGCAGTTAGCATTAGCTATGCTAACTCCAGCTGCATTTAGCTTTGCCCGAGGTTTGATCGGTACTCCAGAGAGAATGACATTATTCATCCTTACTTGTTGTTCCACATCGTCCAGTCTTTTCTCCAGAATGTCAACCCGGTTATCCCATTGCTCGTTTTGAGCTCGGAGTGTTCGGAACTCTTCCATTAGCTCCAGGAGCAGAGTTAGCTTAGCATTCACTTGTTCCATAAAGGGATACAATGCAGGTTGGATATCATCAATAGTCTTTTTAAGGTCTTCGTAGTAATGTTTTTTCTTAGGGGCCATGGTCAGCTCTCTTTTTTTGGAGAAAATCAACTTTTTAAGTCATTTGAAGATAGTTGTACACACCTGAGCCGGGGGTGTCCGTGTCCCTGTGGAGTGGGTTCTGGTCCTTGCCCCTGGGTGCTGGGCCTCGTCAAATTTCCAACTGTGGCCGAGCCTGGTAGGGCCATGTTTACAACACCCCTCGTGGGCCCCCCTTTTCCCAGGGGTGCCCCCCTCCTGGGCGGGGGCGGCTGGCCCCTGCCTTTCTCCTTTCTGGACCAACTGTGGGCCGGGTGGGTGACTGCCTGGAGTGCGGAACGGGTCTCCCTTGGGGGGTCCTGGCTCGTACCTGGGGTTGGGGCGGGGGGATGCCCAGAACTCCTGGGTGGTGAAGAGGTTCTCGTCTGGGGCTGCTTCTCTCCTGGTTGGGCTGGGGCGGTGCTCTCTTTCCCCCCATGCCTCCCTGCTCTCTGGCTCCGGGGGCCTCGCGGCGGTCCTGCTGGCCCTGGCCTGGGTGGCGGATGTCGTCGCCCGGGGGGCGGTTGTTATCTGCCTGCTGCCGTGTGGCTTTGGGGGTTCTGGCTGCCGCGGCTGCTGCGGCGGGGGCCTTGGTGTGGGGGTGGATGGGCACTCTCCCTCCTTTTCACATTCCATCATCCATCTTAGAAGAACATAAACACTCACTTAAGCACAGGAGTAAGCTCACCTTTGCACTAATAGTTTGCGTGATTGATTAAATGAAAAATTTCACACTAGTTGGTTTGAAGACATAAGTATGCGTGTGTGAACACTATCTGTTTTGTATACGTGTTGACTTGTGGACATTTTTGCAACTAACAGGTGTGTTTATAACAATTGAGTGTGTGTGTGGACAGACCCCGCCCTTTGAGATTTGTACTACATTTGAACCTTACCGTAATGATAAACATCCAGTAGCTTGTTGTTTTATGCTGCTTCATGGTTTTACCCCCCCCCCCCTCCTATGATCACCCTCCCACCCCCCCCTAACATCCTTCTCTCTTCTTCCCTCCTTTCCTTTTCCGTCCAGTCCAACACCAAAGATTTTCAAATATGATTAAAAGGAATAAAGTTTGGCCTCGATTACAAAAGGGGTTTATTCAGACATACCTTTGGTTTGTCTGAAGATTAATAACCCCTCTTGTTAAAGTAAAATATGTCCAACACAAGAGGCCCTCAGCTCTCATCTGTCTGCCCAGCTGTTGGACAGGACAAGTTAAAAAAAAAAAAAAATGAAGATAGTTATATAGCCACAGTGAGCCGTGCTGTAACCCGGAACCGGGATAAAAAAAAAATCAGGGGGATAAGGGGGCTTTGATTTTCTCACAAACAAACTGATGAAGATGACTGCAATATGCAGAAGGTGCAGCTCTCCTGGGTTTGCGACAGAGCAGCTTCCTGCTCCTCTGACCTTCTCAGTGGATCTTTGAGGTGGATCTCTCTGCGTTTTGGGTTGCAGCTGCCTCTGTCACATTTTCTGTTCAGCTCTTCTTCTGAACTCAAGTTCTGGTGAATCCTGAGTTGGGTATGGATCTCTGGTTTGTTAATGTTGCAAACATTAGTAGATGAGCTTACTCAGATATGCTTTAATGTTTGCTGGTCTGGACTAAAAACTGCAGCACATCATGAACACTAACTTCAGACCAGAGATGCTTAACCAGCTAATGAAAATATTGCTACCCCCAACCTCCCATCCTCCCCATCACTTCTTACACTAAAGCCCTCATAGAGGGGGTCTAACTCCCCAGAACAGAAACCCAGGTTTTGTCTGCCTGGTCAGATTATGTTCAGAATGTTATGTTCATTTCCATATAGACTGGAATTTTGTGTCATCTCTTCTAATCCTCTGCAGGCATCCTCCCCCTGGACTCTTTGTGTTCTGGGCTCTGTGAAGTAATAGATGTGGATGAATGTGTTCTAGGTAAGACCTGCTATACACTCCCAAAAGGAAAGCTGCTTTTCTTTTCAGGTACATTGATAATCTCTGTGTAATATTAGAAGCTGTAATTTGCTGTTCCATCTAAAGAACAGTTCTTCTAAAGCACGTGTCAAACAGAAGTCCTGGGGGCCAAATGTGGCAATGTGTGTAATACATGTTCTTTCTAGCTCAGTTTTGTCATTTTTCTTTTTTCACTTGGACAGTTTGATACTTTAAGAATGGAGTTATGTGAGTTTTAATAAACGGAAAAAAGTTAAAAGGATTTATGCTAAAGTAACAAAGCAAACATATGTTTTCTATGCAGAGGTTGCACTTTGTTGACGCTCCCTTGGCAGCCGGCTCGCTGCATGTCTGCATTCCCAGCTCGAAGAGAACAACTCTGATTAAAAAGCAAAAAAACGATCTTTTTTCTTTTGAAATGCTTTTGTAGTCCCCTCTCTGTGTTAACACAAAAGGATTGAGATACTTGCTGACACATTTGAACGTTTATCAGAAGAGTTATTGAAGCAGGAAGTCGAATCTGTGAAGATCTAATTTAACCGAACTGCAGCTGCTCTATTCCCGTGTTCCTCCACGTAGCTGATAGCTAGCAGTTTAAACTGTGCTTCATAATCGTGTTGCTTTGCATTTCCAGGGTTTCCAAAGTTGTTCTGCATAATGCACATATCACGCTGTTCTCTCCTAGAGCCTCTTTACTGAAGTCACACAACAACACATTAGGGCCGCTCTGTACATTTTGGAGAAAATGTAAAACTTTTATATTTGCCTTATGGTTGTGAAAGTACTGTACATACATAGAAACTATGATAAAAGGCAGAGATCCGTATGCAGCTGAAGAGCCACCTGTTAACCCCTCCCTGCTCTGAAAAATGAAAGTCCCGCCCCGCTGCCTCGCTGGATTTTGACATGCAAATTTCGGCCAATCCGATCAACCAGAATGGTTACTGCCCCCAAGTGACAAAAACGCCCCATTTACACTGCACACAAACCCGGGCAAGCGCACAAAGGGGAAGTGAGTGGGCGGGATCACGGCTCAGGTCTGCATTGCAGGCCTGCAGTTTTAAAATGCGGGGTCGCTCGGGTAGAATTGTGCCTGCGCGGTTGTAAGGTTCCTCACTTAGCTCCTGAATACGCCGCTCAGTTGTCTTTACGACCTTTCACTTTATGGCAGCCATGACACGCCATAGACAGTCCCTATGCTAGGGGGGGGGCGAACACGCGGCTCTTGACTGCATTCAGCTCTCGGCCAATGAGAATGCGGCTCTTTGCCTCTTACCATATTTTCTATATACCGTATTTTCATGAACACACAACTATGTTGCGGTGCACCTAATGTGTTGTTGCGTGACATTGGTAAAGACGACATAGGAGAGGACAGGATGAGAACGATAAGGAGGGAAGTGAGGACGTGAAAGAAGACACCCCCAGCCCGAGTAGTACAAACGTGCCGGTATGTGCATGATACAGAACGACATCGTTTTGGAAAGCCTGAAAATGCTGCGAAGAGACACGATTATGAAGCACAGTTTAAACTGCAAGCTATCAGCTGCGCAGAGGAACATGGGAATCCAGCAACTGCAGAGAATTCACGACTCATGAAGCCATGGTTCACAAGTGGAGGAAGCTGGAAAATGAACTCCGACAAGTCAAGAAGACGCAGCTGAGTTTCCGTCGAAATAAAGCGAGATGGCCCGAGGCCAACTTGACTGAAGGCAGTAACGCTTGCTGAGGAAATGAAAACTGAACATTTTCAAGGAGGTCTTGGTGCTTTCGCAGCAACTTCCAGTGGATGACAATGAAAAGCTGTCCATCTTCCGCTCCTTTTACTGTGAGGCAGCGCCGGGCGAGTTATGTCACAGTTTGTGAATGGATTGTAGAAACTTGGGCTAACGTGTCTGCTTGCACTGCTTTCGAAGTGCTGAAAAGCCAGCATCATTCATGAGGAGCTGCACGGCAACGAGACGGACTCTGACAAAGGCGAAAGAAAGGGTGTTTTTTTAGTAGATATTTGTTCATTTCAGATACAGAAGATGAGGACTTGGATGGATGTTTGGATGCTGATTAATGACTGAAAAAAAAAAAAAATCACAACCAACTCAGTTTTGCTCCAGCTGCCTTTTAAAAACACACACTAGCATGCATGTTTTACTGGTATGTGTTAACGTGCCCGCGCCCTAAAGTCTAACACCTTTTGAATGTGTCAAATACTGAAAAAGAACCCATAAGTGAAACTGCACCCTATGGTCGTGAAAATACGGGTATCGTGGCTCTTTGCCTCATTTCATATTTAGTTTTTTTCGCCTCTTAAACCAAACTCAAATCCATCAGAATGTCATAAAAAAAAAAAAAAAAATCATTTGGCAAAGTGGGTGTTTTGACACTGTTTCCAGAGCAGCAAATGTTTTAATATTCCATCAATTGTCAGTTTTTCATGCAATTAGTCAATTATTAGTTTTTAAATAAAAAATAAGTTAGAAAAGTAACATGTTTTAGTGAAGGTCGAAATTACATTTATGCTTCACACAACTGAAATGTAATGAATTTAATGTGTTTACTGTGAATATAAATTACTTAGAAACCAGAAGGATGCTGTGTCCAGATGTTTGTGTATTTGTTGGTCTAAGTGTCATTGAAAGAGGAATGTTGAGATACAAAGAATTACCTGTTAAATACTGTTGGATAAATAGTGAAATGTTCAGTTTTTATCATCGTAAATCTGACTTCAGAGGAGTCGGTGCCTCACCAGCCATCAACCTCACTGCACGTCATTGAGTAGTAGTGTGTGTCAGAGAGGCAGAGAATCAGATAGTGAGAGTGTGTGTGTGTGTGTGTGGAGGGGGTATCTGACCTCCAGGGTAGTTGCTGTGTTAACTCTGGCTAAGCTGCATTTGATGTGTGTATTAAGGGTGGACACTTTCCTTGAAATAAACACAAGTACGTTGTGTTGTAGGGAGAGGAGTGTTTTATGGAAAATTATACGGCTTTAATTGCGTGTTTGTGTGTGTACGTCTTGGCGGCAGTGCGGCTCATGCGGTAGAGCGGGTCGTCCAATGATCGAAGGGTTGATCCCCGCTCCCACCAGTCAGAAACTGGCAGCCATGCCTCTGTCAGTCTGCCCCAGGGCAGCTGAGGCTACATCAGCAGTTACCATCACCCATATGAATAATGGACACATTGGAAGAACTTTGAGCACCAAGAATCAGCACAGATAAATCGAAGCCATTAATATGATTATTATTATTATTATTGGCAGGTCAGTGTGTGGTGTGGCTCTTTGACTCTCACAGTTTCGGCTCTTTGTGTCAAACTTGTTTGCCACCCCTGCCCTATGCTGTGTGGCCCTCAGTGAAAATGAGTTTGACACCCCTGTTCTAAAGGTTCTCCTGATGTTTCCGACGATTCTTCTGATAGCTTTTTGAAAGTCCTTTTCACAGCTCTCCTAATGGTTTTGCAGACAGTTTTTCTGGTGGCCTTCTGCACTTCTAATGGGAAATCCGAGCTGCTGTTTCAGTCTTTTAGGGTGATGCATGTTTGGATGTTCTGCAGTTCGGAGGCCAGAGAAGCTGAGTGCGACCTGCGCAGCTGCCACACTGCGGGATGGTGTCCGGGCTTATACCGCTCTCCACACACATGCTGGTATTGCAGCAGGACACACGCTGCTGGTCTTAGATGGAAGCAGCGTACGTAAAATTGAAGGTACTCCTCAAAGTTGAGAAGGACTCCTCTAAGCTCTCTTCCTGGTTTCTGCAGAACTTTGGCCTCATGTGCATCCAGCTGGCTTCTTATTGTGGACTGAAGGTCCTGGCCACGTCCAACTCAGCAGAGGAGCAAGCATTTCTGGAGCAGCTCCGGCCTGCTGTTGGTGTGTTCAGCTTATATATGTTTAAGGCCCACCCGTGATGTACTTTCATTTGCTATCCTTCCCTCTTTTCTCTCCATCTCTTTGTCTCCTCAGGGGTTCAGGAGCCGCTGGTCGGTGAGATATTCTCTGTTCCATCTGCTTCTATTCTTCTTCTTTTTTAGCTAATATCTGCACCTGTTCATCTAGTAATGTTCCCAACATGAACACCTGCAGAAATGTACCTCCACTTATCCAAACTGTTGTCATTGTATTAAGCTAGAGTCATTCCAGTCTACAACGGCTCCTCAGATTTGCTGTCTGCAGTTTTGGAGGAGACGGGAGGGCTAGGGGTGGATGCAGTCATCGACTCTGGAGGTGAAAACTCTGCAGCCTTCAGTATGTGCATGAAAAAACTCAACGTCAGAGTTTGTCTTTGTTTTTCCTTTCATGTGAAGTTTGTCTGTTCATCGAGGAGAAGTTACTCCCACACAAACATGACATCATCAGCATGCTGTCAGCGGGGGGAACTTGGGTCACATCCCATCAGGACTTGCAGGTGAGCATTTAGGATGCTGGTTTTCTGGGTCTGGAGCTTTTATGAAGACATTTTATGAACAAAGACACTTTTGTGCAGAATGTTGAGTCTTGATTCCATTGTTTGCACATCCAGTCTACTAGAGTTTGGTGGATTTCTAATAGGGTCGGTTGGAGTTCGCTTCTCACAGTCAGCCGTGGAGTTTAGAGTCCAGAAGGATTTTATTGCTGAGTAAACAGAGAAAGCTTGGTCTTGAGGCTTTGCTGTTTGTAGATCAGGTTTTTCCATCAATACCTCCAGCTCTCTGGAAGATTCCAGGTAAAAAACTGAATTTTTTTCATCCTATTCTCACAGAATGACCAATGATGACTCCCTTAGCTTTAACCCTTGTGCTATCTTAGATGACCACACCCTTACATTGACGTGTTCTCCCTACCATGACAAAGGTGGATAAAGGTTCACATATCATTAAAGAAAAAAGGTTCAGCGCACTGTCTAGTGGGTCTAGATCAGTGTTTTTCAACCAGTGTGTGTTCCGTGGGAAATTGCCCTCATTCACTGATCTAAAAACATTTTCCATCTCCAGGATATCAGCTCTGTGTTCATCCAAACAGGCCCTGATAAAACACTGAGGAGTTAGGATATGAAAGATCATAAAATACTTTTTTCTTTGTGTTTATTTGATTCTATTAAAGACATTTTGATAAGAATGACGGTACTGCGATTTAGCCGCAGCTACAGCTGTTTGCGGCAAAGTCCCGCCCCTTTAACTGTCTCCACCAATCATTCTTGGAGGCTTAATCACACGTCATCAGTCTGACCAATCAGAAGTGGTTAAAGTCTTCACTTCCTTGTTCTGATTCTGCTCATAAAGTCTCTCAGTTCTAACAAAAATACCAGCTAAAGCTCGTCTTTAGCGGTGTAGCTTTCCACAGAATCCGGTATCAGACCGTGGAACAAGTGAACAAAACCACGAAGCTCAGAGAAGAGAGTCTGTCTGCCATCACTACATCTCCCATGATGCATTGGGTTAAAGTGACAGCGTCTCGGCGCACAATGAGTCTTCCTTTGACGTCTTGAAACAACAACGAACACACAAACTGTTTTTAAATCTTCTAACTTAACTTTTATTACATCTTTTAGAAAAAACAGCTGCAGCTTCCAGCTTTTTCTGCCACAATTATCACAAAAATGCACGTGAGATCATGGAGGGGCTGTAGATCAATACAGACTAGGAGTTTCTCCTTTTTTTTAAATTTTTGAATGCTGGTGTGCCGCGGATTTTTGACAAGGTGGCTCAAAAAACGGTTGAAAACACTGATCTAGAGGGTCTAGATGACCCAACTCCCAATCTTATAGTACCTAAGATAGCACAAGGGTTCAAAGTCTTCTTTGTTGTTTTGTTTTTCGCCATAAATACTGCCTTAATGTCAGTGTCTTCATGAAACTTTAACAATTCTATATTTTTATGATACAAATGAGCCATAACAGGCAGCAAAGGGTTCATTTTCATTTGAATCTAAATACTTGAGTCTTAAACAGAAAAAGAATGTGTTCACTTCTGTTTTTCACAGCTTGATCCTCCAGACTGCAGGTTACTGTTTTTGAAATCAGCATCTGTGTCTTTTCTGAATCCTGAAGTGTGGACGACCTCATCAGCTCAACAAGGACGATACCTCCGTATCCTCTAAACAGAACCTAATCTGAATACTGCCTCTTCAAAATGAGAAGAGCGTCATTCTACTGTTAGAAAATATTTCTTTAACATTCTTCATTCAGACATCCTGAAGGACGTTATTGAGAAGATGTCCACTGGAGTTCTCAGGTATGTCCAACATTTCTGCATGCACTTCTGATCCCGTCATCAGAACAGTGGGAACTTTTTCCCATGTCTCTGCAGACCTCGGCCACAGGAAGCCATGCCTCTGTATGAAGCTGTGGTTGTTATGGAGACCATCCAACGTCAGCTGAGGAAAACAGCTGTGATTCAGCTCTGACAGAAATCGGCCCACAGCTGTTTATAGAAAATGAAACCATGAAATAAATCTGACAGTATAAGACTGTGTTTGCGTGCAGAAATTCTTTTAGACCAGATTACAACTTTCATCTATCCATTCATCCACTAAACCCATTTTATCCCTTTTGGGGTCACTTGACTGCTGGAGCTATCCCGGCGACTTGTGGGCAAAGGCAGGGTCCACCCTGGACAGGTCACCCGTCTGTCTCAGGGCCACAGTCACACTCACATTCACACCTAGGGACAATTTAGATCAGCGGTCTGCAACCTTTACCACTCCCTAAGAGCCATTTGGATCAGTTTCCCACAGAAATGAAAACAGCAGCAGCCTTTGGAAAACCTGGTGTTTCCAGTGAACGGCATCATTTCACTCATTTCAAGTTTTCACTCGTTATTCACTTCTCATTCAACATGTACTGTCTTCAGAGGCGTTCCTGGCTAGTTTGATGCCCTGGGCGAAAAAAAAACATTTATTTTACTTTATTATTTAACATAAGTAAAACATGCTTGTATAGTGTTAAGTGTGAAGTCAGTTCAGTATTTTCTTTTTGAAGGCTGGCTATCTTAGATGACCTCACCCTTTCATTGACGTGTTCTCCCTACCATGCCAAAGGTGGATAAAGTGTCAGCAGGTAGTTTGAGACTGCTTGCACAGATTGCTGATGGTGGATGAAGGACACCTGTGTGGGAGGGCGTGGTCACATACAGAGCAGGGAGGCTGTTATTCTCTTATAGAGCACCAGTGCGCGGCCGACAGGGGGGGAGGACTGTTGGAGCCGGTGCGTGGGGTTCCTGACACTTGGGCACAGCCTGCAGCAGGAGGACTGTTGGAGCCTGTATCGTTTGAGTTTGGCCTGCTGCTGGAGCCAGAGACGCGAGGTCCGTGACATTTGGGTGCAACCTGCAAGGTGCAGGCAGGAGGAAGGCTTGGAGCCGGAGGTGCGCAATTCAGGACGCGGAGGCGGCAGAACACTGGCCACAGCCACCACAGGTCTTCATCGGGGCACGGACCAGTAAATCGTTCGCGTGGAAGAGGAGGGAGGCAGCACACCCTCAGGAAGATCTCACACTGCCATTTGGAGACGCAGAGGGGTGAACGGGCTTCACCCCTCCTAAAGTTAAGTGTGCCAGCTACACACCGAGCTTCTATGAGCAGCCTGTAGCTCAGTCACCAGTGGATTTTAATTGGGTTTTATATGGATTGACTTTTTACTCCTTTGCATGACTGTTTTTGTGTTTTTAAAACTATTTGTGGATTTGCCTTGTTTTAATTGCATGTGAACTGGTGGCTTGGAGTGCAGGCCTGCTCGTGTGAAGGACTTGGGTGTGGGACGAACATCAAGGTGGACACTTGGACAATGTGATATGGACAATTACTACCGCTGTTCTCCTGATGTGTTGGCTTTACATGTGTTTTATGTCATTTTTGTTTTTAGTTTTTTTACCATTTCTGGTTTTAGACTGTTTTTATTAAAACCGTTTAACTATCAGGGCTTTGGCTGTCTCTGGAGCAACTAGCAAACTCCCCAGCAGATCCCTAAAATTTTTGATTGCTTTGGGGCCTCACCCCCACACCTCTGACATAAAGGTGGAAAGATTTCATGTAATCCATGGACACCAGTGAAGATCAAAAATCATTGAAGAAAAAAGGTTCAGAGCACTGTCTAGTGGGTCTAGATGACCCAACTCCCAATGGTAAAGTGCCTAGGATAGCACAAGAGTTAACATCACCCAGTGAGGGCCCTTGGGCAAGACCCTTAATGCTACTGCCTCCCAAGCGCAGCTCGTCTGCAGCTCACCGCTCCCCCAGGGGATGGGTCAAATGCGGAGAACAAATTTGGCACACCTAGGTGTGACTTTTTTTCTTTCAATACCACTGAATAGTGAAGTTTTCCAGGTTCCTCGTGTTTCTTCAAGATAAGTGGAAATGAAATCTGTGTCCAAACAAACAAGTAAACTTTAATGAATGTCAAATCCATTCATTTTTCCACATCCAAAGAATCCAAAGGGAACATTCTAGACACTGGATGGTCACATGACTTTATTCAAAGTCTTTCCACACTGAGTTTTTGCTGCATCACATGTGTGTTGTCCGCTGATGCACTTGGTCATTTTTACCTTCTAGTAACATTAATCAACTGTATCTCAATCCAAATGGTATTTTCCAACGTCGATTATAGATTGATTTATTTCAGTTGGAAACCATGTCATAATGGTACAGGTCAATTTGATCAAGACCTTGCCTCAGATCTGGTTGGATTGTGGGAATAGAAATCGATTCGATTAATCGTTACACCCCTATCAACCGGATCTGCTTATTGGTTTTTGGGTGTTCCCTGCAGAACTGTGCAGGAGCCCTCCACTGTCAGTGGTCATACCACAGAGAACAAACACTGAAGTTTAGGAGGAGGAGCTGCAGGTTCTTCATGGTCCTGCAGACAAGAGGAAAGTCCCACGTTGTCGTCATCAGAGTAGTTGTAGCTAAGGAGGAGTCAGGTGCACCTGAACATATGTTCTTCAAACAGGAACAGTTTCCAGTATCTACTGCAAACAGAACTGCTACATCAGGACATGTTTGAAATCCTCCAAAAGATAACGGTACACCTGGAACATCCGTGCAAAGCAAACCTGTAATAATGCCAACCGGAATGTAAGCATCATCAGTCTCACTGGACCCACAAAGATCCAGTTTCTTTTCTTTTCTAAGTGGGATTCTGTTCAGAGCAGGAAGGAAGCAGCCACAGTCGCTTAACACCAGAGCCACAGAACTCTGTTAGTATTGGAGCAGAGAGAAGACGGTGTGTGGTTTCAGCCGCTCAGCACCACGCAGATCTTTGAGCTCGATCAGCACTAGGCACCCCAAAACCTGAGCCTTCAGACGCAGCAGCAGCTCACAGGCGGCACACAGCGTCCCTGCAGCACATGCACAGAGACACCATCACACAGATGAAAGTGGTGTGTCCAGGAGTTCTGTCATTTTCATTGTTTCACTAACTTTACTGCAGAAGGTGCTTCTGTTTTGAAAAAGACTTGACAAAAAGCCATTAGTCACTGTATGACAGGGTTTTTTTTTATTTTTTTTTTAACTTGTCCTGTCCAACAGCTGGGCAGACAGATGAGAGCTGAGGGCCTCTTGTGTTGGACATATTTTACTTTAACAAGAGGGGTTATTAATCTTCATACAAACCAAAGGTATGTCTGAATAAACCCCTTTTGTAATTGAAGCCAAACTTTATTAATTTCAATCATGTCTGAAAATCTTTGGTGTTGGACCGGACGGAAAAGGAAAGAAGGGAAGAAGAGAGAGGGACGCTAGAGAGAGGGGGGGGTAGGGGGTGATAATAGGAGGGGAAGGGGGATAAGACCATGAAGCAGCATACAGCAACAAGTTTACTGGTTGTTAATCATTATGGTAAGGTTCAAATGCAGTACAAAAAGGGCGGAGCCTGTCCACACACACACTCAAATGTTATAAACACACCTGCTAGCTGCAAAAATGTCCACCTGTCTACATGTACACAAAACAGTGTTCACGAACGCATACCTATGCCTTTAAACCAACTAGTGTGAAATATTTCAGTCATTCAGTCATGTAAGCTATTAGTGCAAAGGTGAGCTAACACCTGTGCTCAGGTGAGGTTTTATGTCACATCATTAGTCACTGTATGACAGGTTTTAAGTTCTTCTTTCTTGGTTGAATTTTCTTACTCATTTTGCCCAGTCTTAGATTTATTACCTGGGAAATGCTGGGTTTACGTAACATGAAGGAATAGCAGAAACCAGACTTGAGACCAAACAATCTCACCTCCTGTAGCCAGAAGGTCATCAATCAGTACAATCTTCTGAGCCGGTGACACAGCGTCCTCTTGGATCTCTAGCTCTGCCTGCAGAACAAAAAAAAAACAAACTAAAACCTCTTTAGGACCATAAACCTGGGTGGAAATGTCTGCTGGAACAAGATCCTACTGGGGGTCCAGCTGAGGTCAATGACTGATCAAGAATCTGGTTTTGATGAACATTAATGTTAAGAAAATGTATTTGCATTTATTCAGACATTGAGTTAGTTTAGTCAGATACCCATTTTTATGCCAAATGATAGTTTATGTTGGACTGTTTCTTCGTATGAGGCACAGCTGCTGCACAGGCGTTGGTCTGCACCCAGCTCCACTATCTTCAAATAAAGTCCAGCTGAACTCAAGGACGCAGACATGCAGTTTTTGGGACGATGCTAAACCCTTGAGGTTGAAGAGAGTTTTTCTATCTTAGAAATGTTGTGAATTATATGGATCTATTCTTTCCCTGAAGAAAGTTCCAGTTTGAGCTATTTCCTTGTGATTGCTTTTTACTAGCAACCAGTTGCTAGTAACTAGTTGCTAGTTCCAGCTCTGTAAATCAACCTCACCCTGGTACATACATTGATCTATGTGTCACTGACAACAGGTGAATATGGGCCGGTGGATTCTCTCAACCACTGCCTCCAACAGATCAGCGCGTGGATGCAGAACAACTTTCTCCAGCTAAACTCAAATAAGACCCAAGTTATTATTTTTGGCCCACAGAAACAAAGAGAAAGTGTCAGCAGCTACCTTCATTCTCTGTCTCTTAAACCCTCAAATCAAGTCAGAAATCTAGGGGTAATCATGGACTCTGACCTGAACTTTAACAGCCATATCAAGTCAGTAACATCAGCGGCATTTTACCATCTGAAAAACATTGCCAAAATCAAAAACATAGTGTCAATGCCAGACCTGGAGATACTTATTCATGCATTTGTCTCCAGCAGGTTAGACTACTGTAACGGCCTGCTCACCGGCCTCTCCAAACGAGCTGTAAAACAGCTTCAGTACATCCAGAATGCTGCTGCTGGAGTCCTGACCAGAACCAGGAAGTATGATCACATTAGTCCTGTGCTCAGGTCTCTGCACTGGCTCCCTGTACCTCAAAGAATAGACTTCAAAGCAGCTCTGCTTGTGTACAAGTCTCTCCATGGCCGAGCACCAAAGTACATCTCTGACATGTTAGTGCCATATGAACCATCTCGTACTCTGAGGACCTCAGGGACCGGCCTCCTGTTGATTCCCAGAGTCAGAACTAAACAAGGGGAATCAGCGTTTCAATATTCTGCAGCTAAAATCTGGAACAGCCTCCCTGAAGTCGTAAGACAGGCCTCTTCTGTGTTCATGTTCAAATCTAGACTTAAAACATTTCTGTTTAGCCGTGTATATGACTGAAAGGTCCTACCTGCACTTTTCTTTCCTTTCCTTCCTTTATTTTTAAATCAGTTTTCAAATTTTTTCTTTTTCTTTTAAAGTAAGTTTTACGTTGATTATTTCTATGATGTATTGTGATTTTAATGCATTTTTCTGTTTTGTGAAGCACCGTGAACTACTTTGTGTACGAATTGTGTTATACAAATAAACTTGCCTTGCCTTGAAATGAACATGGGATTTTGGAGCTAAAAACGTTATTCATATGATTACATATATGTGACCAAAATGCCCTATACACTCCCAGAAAATATGGTGCTGATTTGCCCCAGATGACCCAGAGTCTGAAACATCAATCATACAGTCATGACAGTGATGGACCGTACATTACCCACCGGGGCCTGTCACAAAGAGGAATAAAAGGTCAAGCTTTAACACCACAAAGCTCACAAGCTATTTAAAAATTCACCACCGCGATGTGTGGAAAGAACATGAAGCTGCCGACAGCGCTAGCGCTCATTCTGAAAAGAGAAAACTGCGGGGCCTGCATGGAAATAGCTGTCAGCGCCCTGCACTAGCATTGATAGTGAGCGTTTTTTTCTTCTGCTGCAAATGTGCTGGATGAAACATCAACCTGAAAGCAGAGATGCTACTTGTTGTCAGGAAAAATCTCCCATTGATCCAACCACAGTTAAAAGCAAAAAAAGAAATGTCATTGTGGTGGTTTATTTCTTTTTGTCATTCTGGTTTGTAAAATGCTTGAATGTTTATGTTTTTGAAAAGTTTATTTCTATGAGCAACCATTTATTTTGCACATCAGTTAAAAACTTTATAGTTATTATTTTGCACTTCAGTTTCAACGAAGCACTTTAAGATTAAACTATTTCTTTAGCACGTTATTATATCAGGCATTGAAAAGGTACCCTCAGGTACCTCAGTGGATGCCAGAGAATAAACGGCGTTCAAAAGACTTAGGTGTGTTAGTGAAAGACTGGCGTCCAGATATGAAACCGGTTTGATCCGGTCTAATCTCGAATCGAGTCGATTCATCTCGAAACGTATCTATTGCCATATTTCTCTGCGTAGCTGATAGCTTGCAGTTTAAACTGTGCTTCATGTATTATGTGCTTATGTGTATTTATGATCTTAATTGTGGTTCCGTAAAACAGTTTTGTCTCTAGTTGTTGGCAAAGTATGGAAGTAAATAGCTTGTAATCAATATTGAGTGCACTTATTGGATAGTAATTCCCACTTCAAACTTTATTTTTTGTATAGTGGTTTTCATTCAGGTTGAAAACACAAAGAACTTTACATAAAAGCAAATAAAAGTCATTAAAAAAATGAAAATTATATAAAACAGAAAACACAGGACACAATCCCTCCCTCACCAGATTCCTGAATCCATGGCAAACTTCAGTCTGTCATTGGAATTATCAATCAGGACAAAGGTCAAATCTGAGCAGGAGTTTGTTTTAAAAGGTTAAAAATAAATTCTGCCACTTCAGGACTTATACTAGTGCCCAATCATCAGGCTTTTTTTATTCAATTTCTGATCCCCCCCCCCCCCCCCCCCCCCACACACACACAGTTAAGGAAAGTAATAAGTAAAAACTGAGTAAAAACTCTTATTTTGTTATTTTACACTTGTTTTCCCTTGTCCAAAATAAAAAGGTTACTTACTTACATAAAGTCCCAGCTGTGTTTAAGTCCCACTTTGTAGTCTAGACTAAAAGCAGACAAACATTCCCCTTGAGAGTAGCACCATTTTCTAAAGGATTATCAATACAGCTCATATCTGGGCTCTAAGGTTTTAATTTAATTAAGAAACCCCGTCTTCTCCACGGAGAAGATGATGAAGCAGCAGGAGTCGCTGTCATTTAGTTTCTGTATTTGATGCTGTGTGTATAGAATGGAGACATCTAACATAAGGAATGTGTGACTTTGAATGTGGACGATCTCTGCTAGTGATGTTGTACTGGAATCGAAGATGTTGGTGTGGAGGGAATGTGTGTGCTTTGGTCGGCTTTGGTCAGCTGGAAGAAGCATTGTAGGGTGTGTTATGGGGTGTTTGATTTTACAGATTGTTCTTCATTGTTTTGTAAAGAGAAGGGCTTTTTGATCTCTTCTGTATTTCTTGTGTTTATCTCTGTTTGTACTTCTTTTATTTTTAATTGAACTGAATTGCATAGTAATAATAATGTTTTTTCACCAGTTCTTTGAGTTTGAGTTCCAAATCTTGTAATTGTTTTCTCTTTAGAATTATTGGTGAAACTTCATTATTATCGCTGTAATCCAAAAAACATTGAATTTCTAATTTCAAAATATCTTTAATTTCATTGTTATTTAGGATATTTGTGTTTAACCCTTCGGAGGGTAGATTTTGTTCAACTGCTTATGTCGAGTGTCAAATACTCGGGCTCATGGTCAGAGATGATAAAAGTACCAATGTCCTTTTTTGAACATCAGGAAAAAGTCAGTTCGGGAGTAAACATTGTGTGCTGTGGAATAGTGGGGATACTCTTGTCTTTTGGGATGTTTTCTCTCCAAATATCCACTATTTCAAATTCATTCATGACATTATCTTTATACCTATATTTTTGGTCTCTGATCACCCATTGGAACTGTCCATTTTGGGCTGTAATCTAATGTTGAAATCACCCCACAAATTAGGAGAATTAGTATTTATGGAATAATGGTCTCCATAAAGGGTTTATGGATAATTAGGATTTATGTAAAAACAAATAGGGAAAGTTGTAGGTACTGTACTATTCTCCATCCAACACAAGGTGAAGCCTTACGAAGATGAAACATTTAAAGTATTTACTGGGGAGTCAATACATAAGGGATAATGGCCGAAGAAATGTGCATTATCAGAACCATCCGATGCGAAGTCTAACTTTTGACTCCATCAACAGTGTTTTTGGTTCTGGGTTTATCGTAATCCAACCCCGGTCAGACTCACCTTGCCATACTCAAGGTCGTAGGCTGCAGTGACGGTGGTTCCAGGGAGCTTCCCCCTTTTCCTGACAGGAACAAAACCAATGCCCAACCTTTGGGCTAGCAAAGGCCCGAACAGGAACCCCCGAGCGTCAAGACCTGCACACATGGAACCAGTAAAACTGGGCAGGGTCCAGCAGCTGTCTAACTTAAACCAGATTAGACTGCATCAAACTAACTCCCACCTACACCAGAACAGTGCGAGCATTGTCATGGGTGGGTTATGTTCGTATTGTCTCCAATGTGCATGTACCACGGCACATATAAGCATGACTTTGATCATACAAGAGACATTTCTTGTCCCTAGTTGGTTTATGAAGTAAGATGCAGGGCTGCAGAGATAATGAACAGTTTTTCATATTCAGTTGGTTTTAGAGTATTTTTCAAAATTTCAGTACAAAAAGAATAGAAAAAAAAACATTTCCTGAATATTTCTGTTTTGAAGAATGGTCCAGATCTTTTACATAAGTTCTAGATGTATGAACAGTTTTGGTGTGCAGTTACACGACAGTTTGAACCAGGCTGAACCAGACTGTTCTGAACAAAAGCCTTAGAGCAGGGGTGGGCAATTCCAGGCCTCGAGGGCCGGTGTGTCTGCATGATTTCCAGATAATCTTGCCCTACTCATGGCTGATTACCTGGTTCAGGTGTGTCCAGCCAATTAGAACATGCCAGAGCAGGGTATGCTGGAAAACATGCAGGACTGCGGCCCTCAGTGCCCACCTCTGCCTTAGAGTCTGGTTTCTTGGGCTAAACAGGCGTTTCAATGAACAACTTAATCAGACTGTTAGTTTGATAGCTTGGACTGAGGTTGTGACCCACCTACAATGAGATCCACCTGCGGGTGTATGGTCCTCACCTGTTCCTCAAACAGGTCAATGGCAGCAGTTAGAGCAGGGGGGCTCTTCAAGATGGGACATATGTCTCTGCAGGCAGAACACAGGTTGGGTCAGAAGTTAGTCTGGGTTCTACAACAAAGCAGTTTTTTGGTTCTGGTGTACCGTCCTCCTGTGGCCAGAACTAGGGCTGGGTATTGCGTTCAACATGTCATCAACACCTGTGCTCAGGTGAGTGTTTATGTTCTTCTAAAATGGATGATGGAATGTAAAACAAAGGAGGGAGAGTGCCCAGCCATCCCCACACCAAGACCCCCGCCGCAGCAGCAGCGGCAGCCAGAACCCCCCCCCCCCCCCCCAACACCCACACGGCAGCAGATAGAGAACAACCGCCCCCCGGGCATTCTCATCCACCACCCAGGCCAGGGCCAGCAGGACCGCCACAGGGGTCCCCAAATCCAGAGATCAGGGAGCGCTCAATTCGGGGTCCCGCCGCAGTAGAGCACCCACAGACCCAGGAGGAGGACACCCAGGAGAAGGAGTGTTGTAAACATGGCCCGACCAGGCTTGTCCACAGTTGGAAATTTGTCACAGAAATATATCACAGCACTCAATGCTGTGATATATGCTGTGATATTCCTATTGGTCAGTCTGGAGAAGGTAGAGAAATCGTGGTATTCATGTTAATGATTTTACTCTAGAGCCGAGATCTAAGGGGCAAGTTGTCCATTTTTGCATATCTTTTTGCATGCTTTGTTCAATCAGGTCAAAATTTACTTCATATACTGTGTTGATCTCTCTAGTAAGTAAGACACCCAAATATTTGATTGCGGGGGTCCCCAAATCCAGGCCTCGAGGGCCAGTGTACTGCTGGTTTTCCAGAAAAGCTGCCTTATTTGCTGCTGATTACCTGGATCAGGTCTGTTGAGCCAATAAGGAGCTTTAGTGGCAGGTTGGTTGGAAAACATGTGGGACACCGGCCCTCGAGGCCTGGATTTAGGGACCCCTGTTTTATAGTCTTACTTTCTCATTTCAAATTGTAAGTTTCTTTAATCTGTTTAGACGGGGAGTAGTTTAGTGTAAGAATTTGGGTTTTATTTATATTAATTTTATATGCTGAATAGTAGGGGTGTAACGGTACATGTAGTTGGACCGAACCGTTTAGGTACAGGGTAGGCCTGCACAATATACCGCAAATTTATCGTTATCGCGACATCAAGCTGTGCAATATGCATACCGCAAAAGACGGCGAAAATCGCAATAATTGGTTACCTTAAATGTGCTAAAAGAAACTCATGGCAGCTTGAAATATTGAACAAATGAAATGGTTAAATCCCTTCATGCATTTAACCAATCAGAAGGACCCGTTTACGTTTTTGATCAATCAGATGAGCCCTTTATGTTTGATGTTTGCCTCCTACGTCGACGAGGGTCATTTGGAATATAATTTTTAAACTGTTGCAGTGAAATGGAAATGATGTTTTTTTTTTTTTGCTATTTGTTTATATACCGCAATTTATATCGTTATCGCAATATTAATTACCAATATCGCATATTGCGAGTTTTCCTCATATCGTGCAGCCCTAGTACAGGGGTTTTTGTTGGTTTTTTTTTGTTTCCCCACTAAATGTATTAACCTTACGCTGAGGCGGAACTAATGTTAACCGTGAGTTTCTTCTGAGACACTTAATGGTGTCTGCGCTTTTAGGAAGGAGGGGGTGCAGCGCAAGAGTGTGTGTGTGAGCGCACACTCCTCTAAAAGAATGGAGACTGGTTCTTTTATTAACCCACTCTGGAGGCTCTGAGGGTCCGAACGGGGAAGTGAACCCCAAAGGAAGATCCGCCTTCGGCCCTGGAGAGGATCTCCCCTGTGTTTTCCGACCACGGTCAGGAACCTTATTTCAGGAGGTTCAACAGCTATTAGGTGACGGCGGTGACAGTGAGCATGTCAACACTATCATGCAGACGCGAGGCCAGAGCTGGAGGAACCCCCCCCCCCATGTCTTTACGCTCTCCTGTGTGGGAACACTTTGGATTTGTTTGGATGAAAAGGAAAAGACAATTAAAATGTCCAAGTGTTTCGACATTTTATTGTTACACGAAGATAACGTATACCACAGATAACACATCTTATCTGTTAACACACTTAAAACAGCATCACCCGACTGTCAGGTCTACAAGAAAAAAAATGTGCAAGTACATTTTTTTTATTTATTTTTCAGGCCAGTGTTAATTATCAAAGGTTTTTGCTTCCTGACAGCTAATAATTTTAGTATTTTATATAGAAGATCGCCTACATAGATTAATTTTATTGTTGTTTTATAAAAACCAATAAAATCAAATTTCTGCCTTTTTTGTACCGAAAATGTACCGAACCGAGCCCTATGAAATTCTGAACCGAACCAAATTGAGATTTTAGTGTATTGTTACACCCCTACTGACTAGTGACCAAATAGTTTCAAAAGGTTCATCAATATAGGGAGCTCTTTGTCTGGGTTCTTTAGAAAAATTATTACGTCATCTATAAAGACGCCAATTATCTGCTTTTGTTCTGAAATGTTTCCGTCTCTCTGTAACCCAGTTTGATGACTTGCCTTCCTGTTTAGTCAGAGGACAAAAAAAAACCAAGAATAATGTCTCAATGCAAATACGAAAAATGTCATAAAGGTCAGGAGCAGTGATGAAAGTCAGGCAAGGAAAAAATCCCTGAACTTTTCTTTGAGCGATATGGCGGGCACAGAGCGAAATTTTGGAAAAATACGTGGTCTTAGATGCATTCTGGCAACTAGTTATTCACTTCTTTATCAAGAAACTAAGACTAATTGGAGCATCATGATTTGTCATTCAAACCCCTAGTTTGACTCTCCATTAAGGACTTGCTGGTCCCAAAAAAGAATTTGGAAAATTGCTCAAAGTAACACAATCCTACAATCTACGCTTTTCCTTAAAGCTGCAAAACATACAATTGCTAAAATATAGTAACATCAAAGCCCCAAATGGCAAAAAGAACACCAGTAACTATGATATTCTATGAAAATACCTCAGTTATTTATACATTATTTCTGCTTTAGAAATGACTGATGTACAACATCCACTTGCACTGTTTTCTCAAACTATAACTACATCAAAATATGGGATCTGCTTTAAACTATAATTCTATAACATAATACATCAATTCTTTAACACCAATACTAAGTAATCTGGGAAATATCAAAACAAACATACAAACTAAACTAAACATTGTAAACATTATTTTTTAAGGGAGTGTGGGTCCAAACCATCAAATACTTATAATTAATGTTAACTATACTGAACTAAATCATGGTAATTAGGAAATACAAATAAATTAGATAGAGAAATGTATTCAAAATAAAAACTGAAACTCAAAACTAAAATTGAAATTATTTCAAAATGTGGTTTTGAGATTATTTTACACAAAAAAGTATTTGACCTACACTACCTTAAAAATCTTTTTTTTCCAGCCAAGACCACTTCAATTTGTTTTTTATCGTCGTCTCACAACTGAGGTCGTGACCACGCTCAATAATGACGATGCCTGCCATTATTTTAACACAAATTTGATCGCAAACTCTTCAGATGTGTTTGTGAAAATTTAGCGTGGGTCCGCCAGTTTTGGTCTCTAGGGAAGCGAGTCATGCTGACCACGTGGTGCAGACAGAGCCAATCAGACCCGTCGACGCATCCGAAAGCAACTAAAACGTCCCGTCATTGGTCAATTAGGCCGGGAAGACGAGAGATGGCCACGACCATAGAGGAAGCGATCTGCGGAGAAATATAGAAAATAAAGCTAAAATTAGCTGATTTCAGACCATTTTTTGATCCGGAAAGCGATTTGTCCGTAGAGATCAGGTCTTTATTTCCCGGAAAGTACGTTCGGTTTGCTCAAAAACCCGGATTTCCGGGAATTCCCGGAAGACTTTCATCACTGAGGAGGAGAATGATTATATTCTGATCCCAATTATCAGGCTAAGCCTGAGCATTGCTGTCAGTTTCATACTTAGTAGTTGTTAGTCGGAAACAAGTGCTAAAAGGCAAAGGCTTCCAACGTACTGATAGCTGATTCACACAGGGGGACGTCCTAAGGGGTATACCGTATTTTCCGGACTATAAGTCGCACCAGCCCAAAAATGCATTATAAAGTAGAAAAAAACACAGATAAGTCGCACTGGACTATAAGTCGCATTTTGACGGGAAATTTATTTGACAAAATCTGAGACCAAGAACTAATAAGTTCCACAACCTCATATGACACAATCATAGCAGACTGTTTATCTCATAATTTCACAGTAATTCTTTCTCATACTTATTTATTTATTCTTTTCATGAAGCATCATTGGCCAACTAATACTCTGTTTTCATCCTGTATTTGTAGAAACAGTTGTCATTTTTATTGCATTTCTGAATCTATGAAATCATTGGAAAATAGAATATTATGTTGTTAGCCTTCAAGATCTTACTGTGAAAAAAAAGTTTGCTGATTCTCTGAGTCACTTAACATACTCTTAACACTTAACAGACCTCATACATCAAATTTAGCCAGGAGCATCATCTCTGTTCCTCACAAATGAACATAACAGGAGGGTTAACAATGTATTTATTTCAATTTATTTCTAATACAAGTCGCTGCGGAGTATAAGTCGCACCCCTTGCCAAACTATGAAAAAAAGGGCGACTTATAGTCCGGAAAATACGTTAGTTAGCCACTTGAGAGTACAAAAAGGAGACATTTGTATCACACAGGGCCACTCTGTGTCTGTCTCTTAAGAGAGACATTGGTTTGGTCCAGCGACTTGAAGGTAAACTAATTCTCTGTATAACTAAATTGTTGTCTTCCATACAGATCTGTGAAGGATAGAATTGTGTTTGTTTGTAATATAAATATTTATTTTCTGTCCATCATACAAATAAATCCTTTAAAAATAAGGCAATGTGATTTCCTGGACTTGTTTGTTACGTTCTGGCCATTGAAGTAGCTTTTCTCTCATGAACATTACAGATCTTTAACTTGAAAAATCAGTGAGTAACACTTTTATGGCTCTACTGCATTTTGGGATTTTTAACTGTCAGCACTTGGTAAGGTATGGAAGTATATTGCATTGTATGTAAAAAAAGATATAAACAAAACTTTTTTTAAATCGGTTCTATAAATTTATTTATAATATTTTCCAGAACTACAAAACCAAGGAACCCAAGCTCAGTTGTCTTTGTGCTTGTTCAATAATGGCTGCCATGAAACGCCACCCCATCTGAACAGGTTGCCGGTCGGTTGCAGGCTCACACACTCACTAGTGGACAACTTAAATACCTGTGAACTGAAATTTTGACAGTGGGAGGAAGCCAAGGTGACACACATGCACAGGGAGAACATGCCAACTCCAAACAGGACCTAGCCCGGATTTGAACTAGGGGTGTCACGATTTCAACTTTAAATCAAAATCGATCGAAATTAAGTCAATGTCTCGAACTTCAAATGAAAAAATGGAATCGTCGATGCTGCCACGCCCCCATGTTGCATCTGGTTACTTGCCAAGCGGAAAATGTGCTGAGTCTATTTGTTAATCTTTTTTTTTTTTTTTTTTTTTAAAGAAGTGCTGCGAGTCAACCTCCTCTAACAGCCACTCAAAAGATAGCATGGTAACTGCAGATGTAGGAGACCCATTGACAGAGCTTTAATCCCCTCCTCTTTCACGGAAGTTGCTGGTGTGGAGGTATTTTGGATTTCCAGTGCGTTATGTTGACAACGTTCGCGTTGTGAACAACAGCAACAAAAACAACGGTTTGCAAGCTGCGCTATGTATGTGCGTGTGCCGTATTCTCTCACGGGCAGCACGACTAACATGCAGGGCATCTCCGCAGGCACCACAAAAACATAGATTTATCTGTAAACCAACAACTACACAAACTTCTCTTCCGTCTTCATTTGAGTATTCATAGCCGCGGACATGCGACCTTGTTTGGGGGTGGAAAACTCCGGTTTTAGGCATTTAATTTGCATTCTAGAGCCCCTTCTAGTAGAACACATCTCACAGCTACAGTGATTCCCTCCATGTACAATAATGTCCTTGACGGTCTGAGCCGACCTTGAAAAAATATGAAAAAATACAATCATCATTGTCAGGGTAAAAAGTAGTAATCAGTGTGCTATATGTTCATCTGTTCAGAAATAGTTGAAGACACTTAATTGTTCAGAGACTATGGACACGTCTGTTTTCTTGTTTTTGGTTGTTTTGTTGTGAACTTGAATGTCTTCTTTTGTGAAGCAGACTGCACTTACAAAAGAGAAACTGGATGGCAGTTTATTTTAAGTTTTCAATTGACTACAGATATAAGTTATTGTAACATGTTGTTATTAAAAGTTTTTAATTTAAAGTTTAGTTTAAAAAATGACAATCTGTGCTTTAAAAAGAATGAATGTAAAAATCAAGAATCGAATCGAACTGTGATCTTAGAATGGAAAACACAATCGAATCGAGGATTTGGAGAATCGTGACACCCCTAATTTGAACCAGCACCTTCTCAACGTGAGCCCAGACCAGAGCTAACCACTTCATCCACATGCATCCCCTCCCATGTTCATGCCATTTTTATTTTGGTTAAGCTTCGAAAACCCTCTGCACGGTTAACTTTGTCAGATCTGACACAAGGGCATCATCATCAGCTTCAGCGCATCACTTTTCATTTGCAGAAAATAAACACTACAACTGAATAATCATCAAGCGATCAGTGAAAGATCAATGGAGCCAATTAGTTAGTGGATCTGCTGCATTCACGTGGCCATCTACAGAGGAGGAATCAACAGGTTTTTGTTTTTTTAATGTGCGCGCCCCCGCGGCTCATGAAATCCTGACGGGATGACTAACTTGGCACCACACGTGTTCTCCATTCTAGAGCAGCTTTGTTAGCTATTCAAACTGTACCAGGATAACCGGACCTAACTGTATTCCCGTTATGTTATAAGTTGGTGTTTAGTCTCACCTGAACTGGATCCCGGGTTTCGGAAAGTCCGGGAAGGTCCGGACGTGTTTTCGTAAAAGCTGCAGCTTCGACTCCATGTTCGTGCAGAGGAGACCTTTGATGCAACCGGAAAACCCTGTAGCGGAAGTAAACAAGTCCGGTATTCGTTTTTTTCCCCCTGAATATTTCTACAATAACGAATGAACAAAATGTAGTATGTGTCAGAACGTAACCTGTTCAGCCGTATTGTTGTATGAAAATGGTTTTGACTCTGGTTTTGTTTTCTTCCTGTGTTTGTGCATGCTTAGATGTACAAACACAGGAAGTTATTTTTAACTGAGTTGGGTCTAAACTATATGGGAGCATATCTGTCTCATTATTCAAATTAAAGTTTATACCCGAAATGCTTTTTATTTTCACAATAAAGCTGCGTTCGTTGACTTAAAAATAAAATGAAAAATCAATCCCCCAAACGGCTTTTTCTTCTTCTTCAACCATACTGTCGCCTAATTAAAATTCATTTATTCATTCATTCATTCATTCATCTTCTAATCCGTTTATCCCTTTCAGGGTGACGGGGCTGCTGGAGCCTATCCCGGCCACTTGTGGGTGAAGGCAGGGGACACCCTGGACGGGTCGCCAGTCTGTCACAGGGTAGAAGGTAAAGAAAATGGTATTTGACATTTCATTTTCAAAAAGTTCTCTTGTAAATGTGTATCAAAATTCAATAAGAAATATCTAATTTGAAAATGAAAATGGATTAACAGATATGCTTTTTTTAATTTAACAAAAATGTTTTTTATTTTCACAATGTAACTGCATTAACTGCTTAAAAAATAAAATTAAAAATCATTCTTCCAAAATTCTTTTTCATTTTCTACCTCAATACTGCACATTCATTCATTTAGTCATTTTTTTTTTTTCTTTTTTTTTTTTTCTTTTACTTGTCCTGTCCAATGGCTGAGCAAGCAGATCAGAGCTGGGTGCCTCTTGTATTGGACAGATTTTACTGTTACAATTGGGGTTTATGGATCTACAGACAGACTGAGTGTTTATTTGTATAAAACCCTTTTGTATTTGAGGCTAAGCTTTATTTACCATGTCTCCCAGAACCGTGTCTCCGGGCAGAGGAGCGGCTTTGGGATGGTGTGTGAGCCGGTGGAGGCGGCTTTTGAATGCATAAATGCTACTGCACGCAGTCCTGAGAAACCGTGTAAACAATAATGTGAATTTTGTGTCCAGACAAAATAAAGGCTGATGTTATTGTCACACATTTACCTGCAGCCAAGATGCCCATCGACTGCATTGATTTTAAGTGCTTCCAAATCTAAATGTTGTTAGCCTAATCCTAACCCTTCTCCTGGGTCTGTGCAGCTAAGAATAAAGCACTGGCCTCACGGATGTAAAAAGTTATGAGTGAACAGGCACTTAATAATAATCAGAACAATTATAAAAGCATATTTAGAATATCATCTTGTTCTATGCTGCAACTTTGTTTGTTTACAATGGAACTCACCATGTCTTCTTCTACTGTTGTTCAGGTATTTTGGACGGTTCTCTGCATGTCCAAAGGATTTGATGCCACCTAAGGCATCTGGCAGATCCCGTTGGCGTGAGAAAGCAGACTTTTGACAACGTTCATCACACGCTTTGGCAAATACGCATTGAACCACCTGCCATTTGGGATTTCATCAGCTCCTGAGCATTTCCAGTGCCAGTTGTCACAGGTGCTGGAGGGGAGGGAGGGGGTGGTGTGCCATGCTGATGATGTCAGTAGCCGTGGTTACATGGGCAGAATATCTTGATCGGATCAATGATCGGGTTAAAATTCACCCGTGCACATGGGCACAGAAAACCTTTTTCCGATTAGAACAAACGTTCCCATGGCTCACACTTTCGGTTGGAATGAATAATTTGGGCATGCGCAGTAGTGTTGAAAACTCCCGGATGAGGAAATAGGTCCTGTTGTAAACAAACCGCTGCCACAGACGGACAGCATGTGCAGCAGCTCCGTAATACCAGACGATCTTCCAAACGTGCTTTTATTAATGTTATGAATATTATGAAGCGCCTGTTCGCTCATCGTTATATTTAATCCATGTGGTCAGTGCTTTTTTGTGGAAGAATTAAGCTGGAAGAAGGGTTAGGGCAGGCTACCACACAAAATCCAGGACCGTGCGATAAAACGCTGCAATCTGCCTCTTGGCTGCACGTAAATGTGTGGGAATAACATCAGCCTTTATTTTGTCGGGACACAACTGGAAACACAAATCCACGTAATTGTTTGAACAATTTTTAAGGACTGAGCGACATTTATTTCTGCTCTGAAAAGTTCACACAGACCGCCCCAAAGCCACTCTGTGAGCTAGCGGCCTGAGCTCTGTTTGAACATGGTTCCTAATGAGTCCTGCAGCCGCTAACCCAGAGCGGCGGGACGGCTCGCAGTTTGAATTCTCCCACACATAACAAAACAACAAAACGCACACGTAAAAAAGCCCCCCCCGACACAAAATTTTTAATCCGGCTGCTCTGCTCACTCGGGTGCCAGTGGACCGAGTGAGCGTCGGGGGGCACGTAGTGCTCCTTCCCCGCATATCCCTCGTGAGGGGTGAGAGAGAGGGGAGAGCCAGAGGGGCGAGAGCGGAGCGGCGCTTTTCACGGGGCGTCCGCAGAGCAGCTGGTCGGTTCCGTATGAGCTCCAAAGCTTTATTTCAGCGAAAGACCATCTAAGCGTGACGTAAACCAGAGCAGTAGTGACACACGATCGGAATGACCGTTTATATGCTCCACGATCGGATAAATGATCGGTATAACCCACCTATCTCGATCGGAAAGAAATTCTGATCCGAATGAGTCTGATCGGGGCAGAGTATTCCGAACGGCGCGTTTACATGACGCATTTTCTTTCCGATCAGGCGTTCATTCCGATTACTTTTGCCCATGTAAACACGGCTATTGTCGTGGGTGAGAGGACACGGAGCAGCACGATGAGAGGCTTCACAAAGCTCTACAGAGATTTGAAGCAGAGCGACGGACATTAAATGAAAAATGTAAGTTCTCTAAAGATAAAATTTCTTTTGTAGGCCTCTGTGTTACAGCTGAAGGAGTGTCCCCAGACCCAAACAATTTTAAAGCTATAATGGAGATGTCCGAACCGAAAGACAGAGGGAGTGAGGAGAGTTATGGGCATGGCCAACAACTTAAAGTTTTTCCTTCATCTGGCCTCATATTCAAAGCCATTTGAATCTGCTAAGTGAAAAGAACGAATGGCTTTGGGGAAACGCTCAGAAAGAGGCTTTTTAGAAACTAAAGACTGAGTTCACCACGGGTACTCGCTCCATAGTCTCTCGACGCAGTGTATGACAGCTGCCGCATCTTCATATGCGCTCTGTGCAGTCCTGACTCAGGAACAAAAAGATGGAACCCGGAGGCCAGTAGTGTTCATTTGCAGAGGTTTGACGGCTGCAGAAATACACTACGCTCAAATAGAAAAAGAGGCTCTGGCGGTGACGTGGGCTTGTGAAAGGCTAGCATCCTAACATCCATGGACTAAGAGTCAGGTTGAAGACCGACCACAAGCCCTTGCTGAGCACCAAGGTTAGTAGATCAGTTGCCATGAAGTGTGTCGAGGTTTCGAATGAGACTCATGAAGTTCTTAGTTTGACATTGTGTAAGAGGGTGGCGGAGACGATATAGGGTGGCCGTGGTGCAGCGGTAGGCGGTCGACCCATGATCGTTATATTGCAGGTTCGATTCCCACCTTGCACACCCATGTGTTGAAGTGTCCTTGGACAAGACACTGAACCCCACCTTGCCACTGGTGGTAGGTTGGCGCCAGTGTTTGGCAGCGGAGCCGCCACCAGTGTGTGAATGTGTGTGTGACTGTAAAGCGCTTTGGACCTTGTAGGTAGAAAAGTGCCATTTAAGTATACGCCATTTACGATGACTCCTATTCAAGGCAAGAAGGAGGACTTGTACTCCACTATCCAATATGTCCTGGGCTTTTCTGCCTCGAGACAGTGGGCTTCTAAAAGCATCATATCCCGCTCTACTGGGTCCAGAAATGGGTTGGTTGAAGGCTGGTTGGTCCATTCTGTCAGGTACAGGGGTTGATGAAGGACCCAAAATGCAGAGACGGGAGGCACACAGTTACAAGGCAAGGCATTTATTACTAATCAAAAGACGCTGCTGTTGGAAAACTGTACATAAGTTATCTCATATTTGCTTTTATGCATTACCTAGCTATATAGGTGATATAATCATGTTTGCAGAAGTGTGTGTCCAACTCTGTTTCACAGGAAGGTGGAGGTGAAACCCTTGGGGGAAACCAACTATCTTTGCGTCTTTCCAGCATCAGCAGGAGAACTTGCATGTTAGCTGTGTCTAGAATGAATCGAAGGACGCTCTGTGTTAGTTATCCCTGAGAAAAGGCTTTGCAGGTCCAAAGATGATGTGGGAAGGCTGTGAAAAGACAGACAAGTCACAATTAATGTTTTGTGATCGTCCTGCAGCTGTGCTTTTCTGTTTCCCCCTCCCTTTAGAGTACAGCGCATGTGTAACTTAGGGAATACCCAACAAACTTAATAAAGGAGGAAGCGACAGAATATGCGCCAGAGTGGAGAGAGATTGTTGCTGGGTATTATCTCTGTTCGCTCTCCTCGTAAAAGGTACCTTTGGTCTGTTGTCTTTCTTTCCTTATGTAGTTATTCTGATGTTGCAGGTTGTTTTAACCCAACAGCTGCCGAGCAGGGGAACCAAAAACAACAACTATCGGAGTTAACTGGCAAACAGGGAAGCAGACAGCATGGACCAGCATAGAGGAAGGCAGTGACAAGACACATTTACAAAGAAGACTGACGAGACATAGGTGAAACCGATCAGGGGAGATTGGAACCAGGGAAGTCAAACTCAAAACTAAGACAGGCAGGAAGAACCTTCAAAGTAAAACAGGAAACAGAAACAGAACTCTAATCACGACAGGGAAAAAATAATAAACCATAGACGTGAGACTAATGTGTGGTCTGGTCTGTGTCAGTCCAGTGTTAAACTAACGCGGCTAACATATGACTTTTGCTTGGTGAAGGCAGAGTTCAGAGGCTCTGATCTCTGTTGCTCATCACTGCTTTGGATTTAGTCTTGCCCTGTGTCCGAATTACCGCCCTAACCCCTATATAGGGCACTATTTAGTGTGGTCGCCATTTTGTAGGGTTGTCCGAATCTACAGTTCAAAAATCTTGTGCACTAGAAATTTCCCAGAAGTCTCTACAAAAAACCAGTGTGGATCGATGCTCACTCAATTGGCGAATATTGACCAGAATGCACTGCGTTCGGACCAGAATGCAATGCGTATGAGCCACAATGCATTGCGTTTGAATTATTCGAAAATGGCAGCCGATTGCGCAAGGAAAACAACCGAAACATGTAAGTATATTAAAAAGTATCTTGTATCTGTTGTAAAATATATTTGTAAATACGTAAGATGATGTGTTTAATATGTTATATTCCTCAATTGACAATCTACATTGTTTTGAAGCTCATCAATTTCGGTAATGCTAAAGCTAACACGAATTAGCGCCGAAGGCTAAAAACAAACGCTAGATATTACATCAAAAAGCAGTGACTTCTAACCGTAGTCATAAGTTATTAACACATGTTTTAAATGTGTTTATATATGTAGGGACAGACGAGGATGAGGAAAATCTGATCCATCTGTGGATGGAGAAAGATAGCCTGTTTGTTTTCAGGCAAGCTTGTGCTGGATGGGAGTACGAGATCCCACTTGATCATGATCAGATTTGTCTTTATTTGTCAATAAACGGTTAATCGTTGTCATATTGGGGTAAAGGTTTTTGTTGAAAGAGGAGAGGAGAGGAGGAAAGAGCAAGAAGGGAGGAAGAGCGACAGGAGAGTCTGTTAAGCTTACTTTAGTTGAAAATATTGTTAAAAAAATGTAATGTTGCCATTGTTTTTCCAATTTGTTTAATAAATGCATTAACAAAAATGAATAATTTACATGTATTATTTAAATCTGAGCCATTTTTAACAATCTCAAAAGGATTTTCATATAAATATCAAATGTACATATTTACAATTTCGTTTTATATGTTAACATTTATTTTTACACATGTTAACAATAATTGTGGTCCTCCAGAGTCATGTGTGTCACAGTTGGAGCTGAAAGTAAGGCAGAGATTTGTCCTCGCAGACGGACGCCACTCTGCTCGTCCTGCATGTCCCTGGTGTCGTCCTGCTGTGGCTCAACATCTGTGGTTCCAAGCAGTCTCCTTTGCTGATGCACAGATTGTGCAGAATTGAACTTAAGGCAATAATTTTCATTGCAAAGCTTGGTTTTACTCCCAGTGCCCCCAGAAATATTGCTCTCCTCCTCATCTTTAAAATGCCAAATTCTCTGTCACCACCATAGACCGTGTTCTGGAGTGGTGCTGGTTGTAACGGGCCTCAACCGCATTCCTCATGGGTTCCCTGTAGGGTGTCAGGAGCGTGATGGGATATGCAATGCAGAGATGCCCACCATCACCCAAAAGGATCCTTCATTTACATAAATTGGGCTTTTACGTAGAACCTGTGAATTATGGACTGATCCTGGATTCCCAACAAAAATATTTATAAATTTGGGATTAGAGTCACATACAGCCTGTATTTGAATGGAATAAAAAGCTTCCTGTTAAAATAACAAGCTGCATTTTCTTTTAGGGCCTTTATTCTTATGTGGCAGCCATCGATGCTCCCCTCGACGTTTTGGAAGGTGGAAGACCAAGCAAGCTGCTAAAAAACCAGAGGTGACTAATGGCAGTTCATTCCCACTGGGAAGTTGGATGACCCTGCTCATCAGCTGGATGATGCGGTCTGCCGTCCTGTGGACAACGTCACTCACAGTGGACCGTGTCATGTCAAAGGCCCTGGCTACCACACTGTAAGATGTGCCACACGCCAGCCAGAAAAAAAAAACACCAGGACCTCAGTCTCTTGTCCCCCCAGAGTGTGAGGAACCCCGAAGCTGCTCCACCAGATGCTTGATGGTCCTGCCGAAAATCCGGTCTTGTGTCGGGCTGACTGTCAGCGTAAAGGGCCAGGACAGAAACCTTTATGTTTGCAAAGCAGTAGAGACGTGGAAGACCCTGTAAAATGGAACATTAATGTATTTCATTGAGGAAATGAAATCTCATTTTTTGAATGTTTCTATTTATTTTTGATGTCTTACATTTTAGTTTATGAAGTATTTTTAAATGCTGGAAAATATCGTTTTTCTTTTTACTGGGTGAAAAATGAAAGTATTTAATAAATGAAAGTATTTTTGTTTTAAACAAGTGATATGGTTTAAAACTGAATAAAAAATACTAAATTTTGAATTCACAAGTGTTTCATGTAGTTAGACTATACAACTCAAAATCCAATGTTGAAAAATAATGTTAAACTCTTACCCAGCAGATTGTGTAACCTTGAGCACAATTAGTGACAAATGCTTAAGTTTAACTAAAAAAAAAACTTTAAGTTTAACTCACAAGTTGTTCATGTCTGGCCAGGGCATCCAGAGGAAATCTTCTGAGACGTCTGCTTCTCCTCCTTGCTGTCCTGTGATGCTGCATATCTGCTCGTTTCTGGTTTGATCTCACAAAAAACGGTTGAATTATTGCCAACAGGAACACGGACAGCTTCATATTCAAAGCTATTTTCAGTAAGTTAGAAGAGAAAACTACTGAAAAAAATGCTTCCTCGCAAGAGCCCGTAAATCGTTCAGCGACACAAAAATAAACGTTGCCATGGACTAATGACTTGAGGGTTTATTTCTGAACAAATACATTATATAGTCACCAATGTGTTTGTAATTTTACTATTTATATATCAGCCACGTTTTCCATGATCAGAACACAGCAGATTCATAAATAGTCTTTGTAAAAATGTTCATATTTATTATGTTTTTATTTTGACAAATAAGTGTCATTCTCTGCGTTATATAGAAGTAGTTCGCCTCCACACCAGGTGGTGGCGTTAATGCGCCACTTTGTTTCCGTGTCAAGCGCCACATGAACAACACCCAAAAGAGAAAAGTAGTGAGCACGGGTGTCCGAATTGCTTTGAAAATTCAGAGAACTATATAGTGCCGCACTTTATAGGGTTTTAGTAGTTAGGGATTAGGGTAGGAATTCGGACACAGCCAAGGTTTCACCTTAAAGCTCCCCACTTCCCATGAGCCTTTGGGGCTGAAGGCAGGGCCAACCCCCCAGGTCGCTACAATATGAAAAAAATGAAAAAACATTTGTTTTAAAGCAAAAAAAAAAAGGAATTTGAAAAAAAAAAGGTTTTGAAACCAAAAATACAAATTTTGAATGCAAAAAAATGTGAAAGCAAAAAAATTGAGAGCAAAAAAAAAAAGGTTGAAAGTAAATATTTAATATTTTAATTTGGAACTTAGAACGTTTTGTCTGCAACGTAGTGGCATAAATATCACTCTATACAGAGGCTGAGGTAGGGGGCGACGGTGATGGTACCTACACCGGAGCGCACCGCTTGCCAAAGAAGAAGAAACTATCATGGCGGCCACCGGCAGTAACGTGGAGGAGATCAGGAATCTGGTGGTTCTAGAGGAGTTCGGAGTGAAGAATGTAAGTCTACTAAGTGCTCGTACAAGGCTCTATGTGCCCCAGTACCGTAGCGTTTTGAATTGTTTCCGTTGCTGAGATTCTAGTGTTCAGCGGGTCTATATGGTTTGATTCCTTCACAGAACGTCGCGCCGTGCAGTAGACCGTTCTTAGTTCTGGATCAATTATCAAAACTGGTTCGAACTTGTCCTTTGTGTTTTGGGTAAAACTGAAGTCTGAAGGACTGCAATTTGGACTGACCCGGTATAAAGATTTCATGGCCACCAACTTGAAAAGTGTTTCCGCTTTTCGAGGCGCCATCGAACTATTGGCCTTTTCCCCGGCTCAGATCAAAACAGACTGAGTTTCTGCTTTTTTTTTGGGGGGGGGGGGGGGTGCTGGTGTGCCGCGGGATTTTTGTCAAGGTTAAAGTGTGCCGTGGCTCAAAAAAGGTTGAAAAACACTGAGCTAGAGAGCAGAAGAAACACGCACCCCCAACACACATGTGCGCGCTTCCTCCTCCCAGTCCTACACAAGACGCAGCACGTTGACACAGTCACAGTCAATCTACAACACCTACATAGTTAAGTCATTAGTTAGATAGGTATTAGTTAGTTGTTGTTTGTTAATAAAGAATAGTACGTTTTAATAGTATTTATTTATTTCCGATGCAGCCGCCGGGGGATTTTGTTTTTTATTTGGGGGGGCTGCGGTTAACTGCGACTACGCGCCCCCTGGTGGTTCATCACCGCGGTGATCAGAAATCCAACACCGTCACAGCTCTAACTGTGAACCAAATCTGCAGGGCCTCAGCCTGTCTAGCCCAATGGCATATATGATCTCAGCCAGCCAGTGTTCAAAGGAGGGAGGAGTTGTTGATTTCCAGTTTAGAAGAATAAGTTTTTGGCCACCACCATTCCCAACTGTAGCGCTGTCTGTATATGTTGTGGCAAATGGGAAGTTTTTGAAGAACATCCAAAGATGGCCAGGTGGCTATTGGGCTGAATATCTTTATCATATGCATCAGGAAAGCATTTAAAAATCTTACTCCAGAAACTGCACAACGATGGACAAAACCAGAATAAATGACCCAGCGTACCTTCTGATGTTTTACACCTATCACAGGTAGCCGAGACAGCTGGAAAGATTTTGTTCAGCTTCGTTTTGGAATAATGCAGTCTATGCAGAACCTTAAACTGAATCAACCTGAGTCTGGAACTGATGGAGCAGCGGTAAATTTTAGACAGTGCCTCATTCCAGAAACCCTCAGGTACCTCACAGTTCAAATCTCTAGCCCAAGCATCTCTAATCGAGTCAGAGGGGACCACAGTAGAGAAGCAAGAAACAAATTTAGATAAGATCCGCTTGGAGTCAGGGGGAAGTGAGAGGTGCTCATAGAAGGGGTGTGTAGTTGGGAGGTCAAGGCTTGGACACCACGCCCTGGCACAGTGTCTGACCTGAAGGTAATGAAAGAAATGGGACTTGGGAATGCTTTACCTGGAACTAAGCAATGTAAATGAAGCAAAATGGCCATCAATAAACAGATCTGAAAAAGATCTAATGCCCTTCTCTTTCCAGATGGTGAATGCTCCATCTTGTTGACCGGGGGTGAATACATTATTTTGGCATATGGGAGCCTGCATTGAGGCACAAGGAGCCTGGCATGCTGTTTTCATTTGGTGTAGGATGCGAAGGGAATTTTTTAGAATGAAATTTTGGTGGTGTATTTTGGATATTGGGGCAGAGCTTGAGAACAAAAGGGCTGGGAGTGAGGACTTCCCTGCAGTGTTAGCTTCCAGCTGCACCCATAAGGGATTAGTCTCCACATCAGAATACTCACACTTCCAGTAGGTGAGAGCCCTGGCATTAGCTGCCCAGTAGTAGTGTCTGAAGTCTGGCAGACCCAGGCCACCATCTCTAGATGGTTTCTGCAGGTGAGCCTTAGATATTCTGTAGGCTTTGTAGCCCCAAATAAATGGCAGTATTATTGCGTCCACTTTTTTGAAAAAAGATGCATTCAAATAAATTGGTAAATTTTGAAACAGATACAGAAACCTAGGCAAGCTGACCATTTTAATTGCATTCACCCTGCCAATCATGGACAAGGGCAGTAATTTCCAGGTCTCAATATCAGCCTTAAGTTTTTCTAGGGCCTCTGTTAAATTTAATTTGAAGAGCTCTTCTGGATTTCTGGTCAGTATGTAACGATCATCTATTTATTTATAGTGCTCATTACGTTTTTTAGGGTAATAAGTTTCTTTAAATTGATATATTTACACACAACAGTTTTTCCTCTTTGTTATTCAGATTCTTTTATATAACACAAGTAAACCAAACCATAGAAAAACCCAAATAATATAATAATCCTTAGTCTCTCAAAACCGATTTGTTTTCTTTAAATGTCCTGTTAATGTCCGTGCTGTAGCGTCTTCCTTTTCAAAGTTCACGGTCACTCCCACTCCAGACACGTAGGCATTCTTCCCAATGAAACGATAGCCAAACGAAAAAAGGAATCCTCTCACCCAAGGGTTGACTGTCCAAGTTTGTCCAAACAGAAATAAATCCCCAAAACGGAATCCGATGCCTCGGGCGTTAGATGCGCTTCTTTTTTCTTTTTCTCCTCAGGTCTCTCGTAGACTCCCTGATGTTTTTCCCCCGTCACGACAGGATGCGCTGCTCCCCCCCCCCCCTTACTTTGGTCCCCTTTGTCAAATCAGGCCCCGGTACCGTCAGTCACATGACTTACAGCTGACGTGTCCTTAATACAAAAAAACAAAAAAATAACAACACATTTCTGAATGACATTTCCTGAGGAAATCGGAAATAGGACTTTACAGTGTTATGGGAACAATTGTTTTTGACACAGAATTTAATCATAATGTCAATTCCATATTTTAAATACTTTTGTGGCTACATAAACCCCCCCCCTTCAGCCAAAGGCTTTTAAGGGAAAACACCATGATAGGTCTTTAGGTTTACCACATTTACCGTATCTTCTTTCTTTTGTGGGTCTCCCCAAACAACTCTGTAATTGATTGGCCCTAATTTCTTTATTATTTTTGCTGGTCCTTCCCACTTCGGCGCTAACTTTGCTGAAAACTTTTCAGTAGCTTTAGAAATAGGATGTGACCTGACCCAGACTAAGTCTCCCGGCAGAAAGTGCGCATCTTTTCTACGGGTATTATAATACTTAGCATTTCTAGCCTGGTGCACACCCACTCTCCGTTTAACCTCCTCAGCCAGTTGTTGTTGTCTTTCAACTAGATTGTAGGTTACTTGTTGTTGGGGAGAAGGTGGTTTGTAAATCAGTCTCTGCAGAGGGCCATAAAGATTACGTCCCAGAGCCAGCTCAGCTGGGGTCTTTCCTGTGGTTTCTTGTTGGGCGGTGTTAATAGCAAAACGAAACTCGGGTAACCAATGATCCCAAGCATGGGGATGTTGGCCAACAAAGGATGCAATCATGGTCATCAATGTTGTGTTTACACGTTCGGTGAGGTTGGTTTGTGGATGATAACTAGTTGTTAACTTCTGCACAACCCCCCATGTATTACAAAGGTCAATTAAAAGACTACTAGTAAACTGAGGACCTTGGTCAGACACCAGATATTGAGGAACGCCCCACCTAGTGAATATTTCCTCTATCAGAATCTTGATAATTCGTGGTGTTTTACTGTCTCTTAAGGGTAACCATTCAACCCACTTTGAATAGTAGTCAACCACCACAAGAAGAAATACGTTTGACTTCTTGCTCCTGGGGAAAGGCCCCATGAGATCTATTCCGAGCATCTCTCCAGGTTTGTTGACTGTGATGTTTTGTAATCAACCCGAAGGTTTGCAATTGCCAGGTTTGTACTTTTGGCAAGTTTCACATTTATTGGTGTGTTCCCAGACATCTTTGCGTACGCTTGGCCACCAAGCTACATCCAGGATCTTCAGGAGGGTTTTCAGGCGTCCAAGATGGCCTCCCAAAGGATCATCATGAAAGTAACGGAGAAACACTGGGACTAAGGCCTGAGGCACTACCAATTGGAACCGTTCTCCTTGGTTCTGCAAGGGAATTCTGCGATACAGAACACCCTGATGTTCTGCAAAACTGATCCTTTGGGGAGAAGTGTTGATGTCACTTTGAGTCAGTTTCATTTCATTAAGTTTTGGGTCATGATCTTGTGCTTGAGCGATTTCTGCTAAACTGGTTGGCAGATCTGAAGGACTCTTCAGGGTGACAGCAAAGCAAGGAGATGGCTTTATTATCAAGGGTGTATATCCTCGAGACAATGCATCTGGTGCAACATTGAGGCAACCTTTTCTATAGAGGACCTTGAAGTGGAACTGTTGCAACCGTAAAATCCAGCGCGTCAAGCGAGAGGTTGTTTTAGGACAATTGAACGCCCACGACAATGCAGCATGGTCTGTGTAGACAGAAAACTCCTTCCCTTCAAGATAGTGTCGCCATTTTTCAACCGCCCAGACAACAGCCAAACATTCCTTTTCTGAGGTAGAATCATTTCTTTCAGGCCCTCGAAGCCCTCTGGAAGCATACGCAATAACACGTTCTCCATCTTTTGTCTCCTGTGAGAGAATAGCCCCAAGGCCCACCTCACTGGCATCTGTATGAACCTGAAAGGGAAGTGACATATCTGGCCGTGCTAGTATGGGTGGTGAGGTTAGAGCTTTTTTTAAAGCATCCATACTAGCTTGACATTCGGTAGACCAGTGCCACTCTACCCCCTTCTTCTTCAAGTGATTAAGAGGAGCCGCAATATCAGAAAAATTTGCAATAAATTTATGATACCAGCCTGCAAGCCCCAGAAAACGTTGAAGCGATTTTATATCAGTTGGTACTGGAAACTCTGCGATTGCTTGTGTTTTCGCTGGATCGGCTGCTACTCCTTCTCCTGAAACAACATGACCAATAAATCTTAACTGTTTTTTAAAGAAATGACATTTCTCCATGTTGAGACTGAGGTTGGCCCTATGGAGTCTGTGAAACACTTCTGCCAAGTCTTTCAGGTGGTCTTCTTGTGTTTTAGAATAAACAATGATGTCATCAATATATACAAAACACAACTTCCCTTTTAGTTCTCCTAACACTTTTTCCATAAGCCGTTGGAAAGTGGCTGCCGCATTACGTAATCCAAATGGCATGTATTTGAACTGGAAAAGTCCAATAGAAGTTATAAAAGCTGTTTATGGCTTACTCTGTTCATCCATAGCCACCTGCCAATATCCTGATTGCAAATCCAAAGTGCTGAACCAGGATGCACCATCCATAGATTCCAAGATGTCATGAATGAGGGGCATGGGATAAGCATCAGGCAAGGTCTTGGCATTTACTCTTCTGTAGTCAACACAAAACCTATAGGATCCATCAGGCTTGTCTACAAGGACTACAGAAGAGGACCAGGCTGATTGTGATGGTTCAATTATGCCATCTTTCAACATTTTAGCCACATGTTCCTCGATTATATTTTTTTTGAAAGGAGAAACCCGATATGCTCTTGATCTCACTGGGATTTCATCTTGTAAGAAGATTGTGTGTTTTTCTACAGTGGTTTTCCCAAGAATGCCAAAAGTAACTGTTGGCCAGTCCTCCACCAATTTATGTAGAAGTCTGGAACTGTCAGGGTTATCAGTGTCACAGGTTTGAACCATGTCTGTGGCAGTCACAACCGACCAACAAGGAGGAAACTCCCCCGGTTGGAGTGCATAGTAGAGACTAACAGGAGAAAGGCAAGAGGAGATGGTGGATTTTTTCCACTCCCTGAAATCACCTGTCTGATGAAGAAATGCATGGAACTTATAACCATGATCTGTTTTCACTCCATAAGTGTTTCGGGACATATCAAGAATTGCCCCCGACTTTGATAGAAAATCCAGTCCAAGCACTAGAGGAAAAGCCAAGTGGCGGTCTTCCATCACATGCACATTTATTGTCCATTGATCCTGATGCCACTCTAGACATAGTCTTATGGCCCAACTCCTGGTGAACGGTTCCATCAGCCATAACGAACCTTTGTCTTTCTGTAAGTTGAAATATTTCTTCAGGACCTGTCAACTGGTTCCACAAGCTCTCTCTCATTAGAGTAAAGGTACTACCAGTGTCAACCACTGCTTCCACTTGCATCCCTCGGATTGAAACAGGGACCATTAAGAGGTTTGGCTCTCTAATGGTATGTTGTGGAACTACAGTGACACCTACTGTCCCCTTTTGGTTAGCTTTTCTGTCAGGAGGTTTTTTAGGGAATCTGTCAGAATTAGCATGAACTCTCTGCCAATAATCTTTTGCTCCCGTACAGTCCTTTTCAACCACGGCTCCAATTTTCACAAGTTGTGCAACTGTAGAGACCGTTCCCCTCAGACATCCTGCCACTTTTGGATTGATGTTGTTTAGTATGCGTCGCACAACCTCCTCTTCTGACATGTCCCGCTTCCACTTAAGACATAGAGCTCTGTAATCATATGCAAAGTCTCTCAGACACTGATCTGGCTTTTGGACTGTGGTCCTCAATTTCTCCTCTACTTCTGTTAAATAGTCAGCAGGGAGAAAGGCAGCCATAAATGCATTTTTAAAAGACGTCCAGTCATGTATTTGATGTTTTGTGGCTTTCCACCAACTAAGAGCGGGTCCTTTCAGTACTGCAGACAGGGCTCCCATCAATTCATGGTTGGACAATGGTCGTATGTCTAAATAGTTTTCGCATTGCTCTATGAAACTGACAACATCTGAAGATTCACTGGAGGTTCCAAAAGTGGGAAAGTCTAAGCGAACCGGAGGTGTGGAGTAGAAAGGGGTCGCACCAGGCTGACTGTGTACTGTAGGAGTGGAGTAGAAATGGGTTGCACCAGGCTGACTAGGCACTAAAAGACGAGGTTCATCAGAAAGAGTTGAATACTGTAATTCAGTAGAAATGGCTATGGACCTTTGGGCAATGGGAGTGCTCTCTGCCTTAATATTTTTAAGTTGGTTTTTCCATTTCAAATCCCTTAACATACAGTTCACCACATCTTTTTCCAGTTTTTCTACCTTAGAAATAAGGTTATTTTCCATTTTTTGCAAAACAAACATCAATATATATTATATATATATTATATATATTATATATATTACTTTCTCGATTGAAAGAACTTGTAATGGAATCCCTCAGTCTTACTTCTAAGTTATGGACCTGCTCTTTTAAAGCAACAACTTCATGGGTTACACAGTTTAGGTCAGCTTTTATGTTCTGCTCCTACTGATCCTTTGATCTTCTATACTGTTGCTCATCCACTGCATTAGCACCATCATCATCCGCATTAACATGAACAACCTCAACATTGGTTAGTAGTTTAGCTTTCCGGTGTCTGATGTCTTCAGGAGCGATACATTCATTTTCATCCTCTTCATCATCTAAATATAATGAACCCAACATAGATGTTATTTCACTTGGAGATTTCTCTCTTATGGTTACAAATTGACCAACAGTAAAATCCGGATCAACAGACTCATGATCTTTCAAAGCATCTGGATTGTACAAGCCACTCAAACCCGCACTTGTTCTACTTTCCATGATTTTTCAACAAAACATGTACACATATCAAAAAAAATCTTTCCCCATACTGGCCACCATATGTAACGATCATCTATTTATTTATAGTGCTCATTACGTTTTTTAGGGTAATAAGTTTCTTTAAATTGATATATTTACACATAACAGTTTTTCCTCTTTGTTATTCAAATTCTTTTATATAACACAAGTAAACCAAACCATAGAAAAACCCAAATAATATAATAATCCTTAGTCTCTCAAAACCGATTTGTTTTCTTTAAATGTCCCGTTAATGTCCGTGCTGTAGCGTCTTCCTTTTCAAAGTTCACGGTCACTCCCACTCCAGACACGTAGGCATTCTTCCCAATGAAACGATAGCCAAACGAAAAAAGGAATCCTCTCACCCAAGGGTTGACTGTCCAAGTTTGTCCAAACAGAAATAAATCCCCAAAACGGAATCCGATGCCTCGGGCGTTAGATGCGCTTCTTTTTTCTTTTTCTCCTCAGGTCTCTCGTAGACTCCCTGAAGTTTTCCCCCGTCACGACAGGATGCGCTGCCCCCCCCCCCCCCCCCCCCCCCCCCTTACTTTGGTCCCCTTTGTCAAATCAGGCCCCGGTACCGTCAGTCACATGACTTACAGCTGACGTGTCCTTAATACAAAAAAACAAAAAAATAACACATTTCTGAATGACATTTCCTGAGGAAATCGGAAATAGGACTTTACAGTGTTATGGGAACAAATGTTTTTGACACAGAATTTAATCATAATGTCAATTCCATATTTTAAATACTTTTGTGGCTACAAGTTTGAGTCCCAGGTAAGTGAAGCAGTCATTTTTTATCCTAAAGGGTAAGTTGTTCAGAAAAGTATTTGTAAAATGGCCAGCTAATGGTATAAACTCACTCTTCTCCCAATTTATGTTATATCCGGAGATCTTCCCAAAAGAATTCATGTATTGTAGTAGAATCGGAATTGAGGTTGCTGGGTCTGAAAGACAGACCAGGAGGTCATCTGCATAGAGAGCAATTCGGGTCTCTGTTCCGTTTAGCTTTATACCTGTAATACAATGATGTTCCCTAATTCCTATAGCGAGGGGTTCCAGGGCGATGTTAAACAGTAAAGGTGACAGCGGGTCCCCCTGTCGGACACCCCGCTGAAGAGTGAACGGGCTAGATCTATCCCCATTGGTGAGAAAACAGGATCTAGGGCCAGCGTATAATATTTTGATCCAGTTTGTAAAAACCTCACCAAAACCGAATTTTTCAGCGTTGCTATGAGATATGGCCATTCTATCATATCGAAAGCTTTTTGAGCATCCAGAGCCAGTATGGCTGCCTTCTCTTTCTTTCCATATTTAGCATACATTATGTTTAGAATTTTACGGACGTTGCAAAAGGAAAATCTATCTGGGACAAAACCACTTTGGTCTGGGTGTATGATGCTTCCTACATTCTTTGCAAGTCGATTTGCTAAAACATTTATGATTTTTAGGTCGCAGTTCAACAGTGCGATGGGCCTGTAGCTGCCTGGATCAGTCTCATCTTTGTCTCTTTTTAATAGAACACAAAGATTAGCATCATTAAGAGAGGGTGGAAGTCTTCTGTTCTTAAAACTATTTTGGATCATTTTAACCAAAGGGGGTGCCAAAACATCCTGAAAGGCCCTGAAGAATTCCTGACTGAACCCATCTGGACCTGGTGCCTTGCAATTGGGGAAGGATTTAATAGCTTCTTTCAGCTCAGGGAGAGTAAAGTCAGTGTCTAAATTTTCTGTTATGATTGGATCCAGTTTTGGAAAGTTTAGTTTATCAAAAAAAGATCATAATCGTCCTGTGTTGCAGTTGACTTTGAGGTGTAGATATCTGTGTAGAATTGTCTAAATTCCTCATTAATGTCTTTTAAATTTGTGAGCAATTGGCCAGATTTGGATTTTATTTTATGAATAGCTCTCTTTGTTTGTTCTCCCTTCAGTTGTCTTGCCAATTGTTTACGTGGCTTGTCCCCTAGTTCAAAATGTTTCCCTTTAATTTTCAAAAGTGTTTTACTAATTTGATCCCCCAGTATGGCATTGTATTCATATTTTAGTTTTATAATCTTATTATAATCTGATTGCAGCATTGAACTTCGGTACATCTGATCCGTGGCTAATAGTTCTCTCTCAATTTCTTCTAGTCTCTCGCGTTTGGCTTTACTATTTGTTGCTTCGTATGAGATGACTAATCCTCGTATATAGGCTTTAAGGGTTTCCCAAATGGTTGAGTCGTTAACCTCTCCATTGTCATTTATCACAAGGAACTGCAATATTTCAGTTTTTAGGCGTTGTTTAAATTTCTGGTCTTCTAGTAAGAGAGGATTAAAGCGCCAACTGAAAGCCCTCTTATGAAGGGGCAATTTTAAACTGAGACTGACGGGGCTATGGTCAGATAATATAATTCCATAGTAGTTAGTGTGGCTGATATTGGAGATCAGTTCTGCGTCAACTAAAAAGTAGTCGATCCGCGTGTAGGATTTATGTACATGTGAGTAGAAAGAATACTCCAGATCATTTGGATGTTGTAGTCTCCAAATATCTACCACTTTCTTAAACTTTATCAAGTTGTTTACAGTTTGAACCGCAGAAATATTTGGAGGGGGGGCCGAAGATTGTCTGTCTAAATATGGATCCAGGCAGCAGTTGAAATCACCCCCAATCAGAATGTGGCTTGTGTCATTATCTGGGATAAGATCGAATACCTTGCGAAAAAAAGCAGAGTCATCAATGTTTGGTCCATAAATATTAACCAATGTCACGGGGAATGAATTTATATGACCAGATATGATTATAAATCTGCCATTTGGGTCAATTGTGGAAGATTGGAGAAGAAAAGGTACAGTTTTACGAAAGAGAATTGCAACACCTCTAGCTTTTCATGGAAAGGGTGCCTGATAGACTTGTGAAATCCAGTTAGCGCGGAGAGTTCTTTGTTGAGTGGCTGAGACATGGGTTTCTTGCAAAAATATAATGTCAGGCTTTAATGACTTCAAATAAGAAAATATTTTTTTACGCTTAATTGGGCGACCTAGGCCCCGGACATTACAAGAGACTAGGGATAGGGATTCTAAGGTGCTATTCATAGAAGGCATCGTCAGTATCACTGCTACACAGAGAACATTTGGTCTGGCAGCTGAAAATGCAACAGAAAAAATAAACAAAAATGCGTGTATAGCAACAACAACGAATATTAGTTAAGTTAAAAGGTACATGCAACAACAAACACGTAGAACAAATCCCCAAAACAAACCCCACCCACTGCTTCCCAAAGCGAAGCCGAGTTGGCCTCATCCGCATCTGGAGCCGCTATGTGAACAGTGCAAATGCCCTAAGCTATCTAACAGCCCCTAATTAGCACAAATGAATAACGTTTAAACATAAACCACCTTCACAACAATCAGGAGTAATATGATTACACTTTTTTTTTGGTGATGAACCTGGAGTCTTGCCGGGAACCGCAGCGTGTGCCGGACGTTCTTTTCCCTCAGCAGTTGCAGCACCTCACGGAAGCCGCGTCGTTGCTCCATTACCTCCGCGGTGTAGTCGCGGAAAATTAAAATCCGGTGGCCTTCGAAATCCATCGTGGTTTGTCTCCCCAGTCGCAAGATCTTTTCTTTGTCTTGATAGAAGTGGACTCTGGCGATAATAGTTCGAGGTCTAGCGCCGTCGGCAGGTTTGGGTTGCGGGATGCGGTGCGCCCTGTCGATAACAACCGGCTTCTGAAAGTTGTCGTCCCCTAGCACTTTAGGGATGAGTTTTGTAACAAACTCTGTAGGTCTCCATTTCTCCTCACCTTCCGGAAAACACACAATTTTTATATTATTCCTTCTGGATCTTCCCTCGAGATCCAACAGCTTAGCGTGTAGCTTAGCATTTTCAAGCTGGAGGCCCGCAACTGAACTTTCCATGGCTGCGATACTGACCTCGTGATCCGTCGCTTGGCTCTCGGTGGTGGACAGCCGTTCAGCTAGCACCCGCTGGGTGTTCTTGGGATGATGCTCCTCCTTCTTCTTCCTCCAAACACGCCGAATGGAGTTAAGACCAAAAAGAAACCCCCCCCCATGCTCTGGGGGTGTTTTTCTGCACAGGGGACAGGACGACTGCACTGTATTAAGGAGAGGATGAACGGGGGCTCTGTAATGTGAGATATTGGGCAAAAATCTCCTTACCTCAGTCAGAGCGTTGAAGATGGGTCGTGGCTGGGTCTTTCAGCATGACAATGACCCGAAGCACACAGCCAAGAAAACCAAGGAGTGGCTCCGTAAGAAGCATATCAAGGTTCTGGAGTGGCCTAGCCAGTCTCCAGACCTAAATCCAATAGAGAACCTTTGGAGGGAGCTGAAACTCCGTGTTGCTCAGCGAGAGCCCCGTGTCCTGACAGATCTAAAGAAGATCTGTATGGAGGAGTTGGCCAAAATCCCTGCTGCAGTGTGTAGAAACCTAGTGAAGAACTACAGGAACCATTTGACCTCTGAAATTGTTAACAAAGGCTTCTGGACCAAATATTAAAGTTGTTTGAGTGATCAAATACTTATTTGTCACAGTAATATACAAATAAATTGTTTTAAAAAAATTGTACAACGTGATTTCTGAATGTTTCTTCAGATTCTGTCTCTCACTGTGGAAATGCACCAATGATGAACATTTTAGACCCCTCCATGTTTTCGAGGTGGGAGAACTTGCTAAATCACGGGCTGATCAAATACTTATTGACCTCACTGTCTATGTATGTAGATCTTTAAGACATTGTCATCTCAAAGGTAAATGGCGTATACTTGTATAGCGCTTTTCTACCTACAAGGACAAAGCGCTTTTACAGTCACCGATCCATTCACCCAGTCACACACACATTCACACACTGGTGGCCGCTCCGCTGCCAAACACAGGCGCCCGCCTACCACCAGAGACAAGGTGGGGTTCAGTGTCTTGCCCAGGGACACTTCGACTCATGGGCGTGCAACCTTACGATCATGGGTCGACCGCCCTACCGCTGCACCAAGGCCGCCCACATGCTCACATGCCAAAAATGGGTGTCCAATTGTCCATATGTGAGTGTGTACAGGTGTGTGATTATGGCCCTGTGACAGACTGGCAACCAGTCCAGTTCATCCCCTGCCTTCGCCCTTCAAGTGGGTGGGACAGGTTCCAGCAGCCCTGTGACCCTGAAAGGAAGAAGGATTAGAAAATGAATGAAAAAAATAATTAAGCAAATGCAACTTTTATTATTTTTTATTATTTTTACATTACATACATGTCAGACACATCTCAGTTACAATCAGAAATTACATTGAAGATGTTTTCATAGGTCTTTGAAAATGATTAGCTTGGTGTTCTGTTGATGCTCTTTGTGCTTTTGCAGCAGTGATGTGTGTAGATGTGCAATATGATGCACGTTAGGGTTGGGCGATGTCCCTTAAATTGGCAATTGACGATGTTTTCTGTCAACCATTGGGATCGTGTGTGTGTGTGTGGGGGGGGGGGGGGGGCTATTTTTAATATTTCGGTCTTATATAATTGCTATTTGTTATTTTACTTTATTACTTTATTTATTTTATTTCCCAACTAATGACTCATCCGCGATTATCCAGTATAAACTGAGGGAAGTGACTTTAACAAAAAAAGTAACAAACAAACTAGAAAAGAAATGGTCCGCTCCCGCACTTAACTAGTCAAGTGGACCGGCGGAGCGCGGACTTACAGCTTTGTGTTTGAGGGGGGGGGGGGGCTTTGTTACATGAGCGGTATGTAACCATTTAGAACTGCGATCCGTTCCGCAGCTCTAGGGGAACGGGCTTCCAAACTCAGAACCGGGTCTAAAAGTGTGTGTTTGAGCAGAGGATCGTGAGCACACACACAGCGCTTTGGGGCGGTGTAAGCTTCAAAGCAGAAAGGCCGCTCAGTCCTTAGAAAACGTTCAAACAATCACGTGGATTTGTGTATCCAGTCGTGTCCCGACTAAATACAGGCTGATGTTATTCCCACTTGTTTACATGCAGCCAAGATGCAGATTGCAGCACCACCCAAAGCTAATGTTGTTAGCCCGTGTTAGCATACTGCTAATTCAGGCTTCTTTCCGGCTCCGTTTTTCAACAGAAAAAGCAATGACCACACACGGATTAAAAACAAAACGATGAGCGAACAGGGGTTTCATAATAATCGTAACATTATTAAAAGCATGTTTAGAAGATCGTCTTGCATAATACTGAGCTGACATATAAATGTATAAAGCAGCTCGGCAACATTGTTTTGTATTGAATTGTTACATTCAATAAAGTTTGAGAAATAAATAGCCGCTCGGCGGAACTGATATCCGCTTCCGGTTTCTCAAACCCTACTGCGCGAATGATTTATTCCGACCGAAAGTGTGACCCATGTGAACGTTTGTTATGTACACGGTTGGATTCTAATCCGACCATTGATCCGGTCAAGATATCTTTCACATGTAACCCCGGCTTATGGTGTCGACTCGCAGCATGGCGGGGGCGTGGCATCAAGATGGTGTCTCTCCATCGGGATGTCAGTCACCCATCACGATACGATACCATCGTCCATCGGCACAACCCTAATGCACGTCATAGGTAACGTTCTGCTGACAGTAGGATAGCAGTTACTGAATCTGATGGTCGCTGGAGTCTGTCAAGATCTTTAATGTTTACTGGAGTGAAGGCCTCTGTGACTCTTTGAGATGGAGTACTTTCCAGAAGAACAATCCAGCCAATACGTTCATGAAAAAAATTCTGTTTTATGGAGTTTTAAAGTAAATCTTGGCCATGATGAATCTGTAATAGATTTGAGAGTGCAAGATATTGTTATAAAAGACATTCATATGTGTTTTTATTATAAGTGACAAAACATTGGTCAACTTTACTCTCTTCAAATAAAACACATAAATTAACAAATTGTCATTAAACTAGTCCACTAACTGCAGTTTTATACAGATGTGTAAATGACCAGCAGAGCAGTTTTGCTTAGTTATTAGAATGTAGTAGAATGCCAGTAAACTTGTCTAATACAGTCTTCGGCTACAAATCCTCTTGTAAAGTATATTCCTGTACTGCAACCCCAACATGTCTTGAAAACAGTATGTTTGTCAAATTCTGAGGTAATAAACGCTAAATTAAAACATAAAACATTAACATAAATATACATTGATGGCCCAAACTAGCATGCTAGCACCCACCAGCCTGATTTCTCTATTAAAATGTGATCACTAACCTGTGAAAGGTGATTCCTCTCCATCGGATAATCTTCTTGTCATTATTTTTGCAGGTTGCAAAACTTGCGTCCCCTTTGCATGTCTGATTGGACCTCATTGTTACTTTACGTTGCATGACTAAATCAGCCAGAAGCCTGTTTTCCCCAAATAAAAGTTCTCCTTTTTTTTTTGACACTGGAGAAACAAAGCTGCAATGTAAAATAACCTTCATACGTGTGGTTATTGTGGTGTTATGAGATTGCTTTAACAGAAATCTCTTAAAGAACTACAGGGTCGCTTTTGGATGATGTCACAACAGTGTGCGTGGTGCGTAACTAGACACACAAACCCATGTGAAAAGCATGTTCCGCTGTGTTTAAATAAACACTCTAAATAGTAAGCAGTTGATCCCTTGTTTTTTCTGTTTGATAACACGACACAGTGTCAGAACTCCTGTTAAGCTGTTAGACGACTGATCAAGCCGACTTTGAACACGACAGACGAGAACATGCAGCAAGTGTCAACACCTTCAGTCTGGAGCCTATTCAAGACCGCAAGAATGGGAAAAGTGGACAAGATTTGAAAGATTTGGCATAGCCATCAACCAGTATGCAAGCTCAGAGGAAAATCAAATAAATACAACGATTTACTGTATGGATGGTGAAGTCATGCGTTGACTAAGCATACCTGTAGATTGATGAGGGACATATCAATGCGTGAGGGATGGCTTCGTAACGTTTTTCGTAGTGAAGAAAAACATCATCTGAACATTCAAATATCAACTTAGAAAAAAGTTGGAAGAAAATGAAACTGGATACAGAACACTGGCATCGGGACACCTAATGATACGTGATTGACTTGTCAGATCACGCATGTAGCTTGACCCGGATCTTACACTGGAGAAAGCTATCAACATGGCAAGACAGAACAATGGAGTGAAAAGGCAGCAATCTTCACTGCAAGGTGACTCCAGGACACAGCCAGGAGATGCTAAATGTAATGTCAAGGTTCACAACAACAGTAGAAAGATTAAAACCAAATCACATCCAGCTGTCAGAGTAAATTGTGGAGGACTCGACACAATAAACCAAAGGCACAGTGTCTTCAGTGCGCATACAGGCAGCTATGCCTCTGTCAGTCTGCCCCAGGGCTGCTGTGGCCACATTAGTAGCTTACCATCACCAAGTATGAATGTTGAGTGAATGATAAAGGACACATAGTAAGTGCTTTGAGCCTCTGGAATAGTGCAGACAAATTCAATCCATTATTATTATTATTATAAACTTTTGCATGTTAATGCTTCAAAGCAGCTCATACTGAACCCCAGCATCATCTGAATCTTTAGGTCCACACAACAGACTTCCCTGGAAACTACCCTGGATTCCAGGATGGCTGGGACATGAAGACCTTTCAGAAGGTAAGAAGTTTTGTTTCCTCTGCAAATTATTAAATTAAAATGCCTGCTCGGAGGGCTGCACGGTGGTTAGCGCTCTTGCCTCACAGTAAGAAGGCCCCCGGTTCAAGTCCCGGCTGGGGGATGTGAAAAACAACATCAATGGGGGACCTTTCTGTGTGGAGTTTGCATGTTCTCCCTGTGTATGCGTGGGTTCTCTCCGGTATCTCCGGCTTCCTCCCACCGTCCAAAAACATGCTTCATAGGTTGAATGGCAACTCTAAATTGTCCCTAGGTGTGAATGTGAGAGTGAATGGGTGTGTGTTTGTGGACATTCTACCCTGCGACACACTGGCGACCTGCCCAGGGTGTTAACCCACAAGTGGTCGGGATAGGGAAAGGGAAAAATGGTATAGAAAATGAATGAATGAATGCCTGATCGGAGAGATTAACACTGGGTGAATTTTTTGCAATACTTCTGTCAGCCTGAAATCAAGATGTCTTTTTTTTTTCATATTTTCAAGGTTTTCAGGGAAACTCAATATTTGGTCCAGAATGTTGGTAGTTCCTAAATAGCAATCAGTCATTCTGAAATGCATCAAAAGAGCAGTGGAATAATCTGTTTCTCCATGACATAATCTATGTAATGTACTGGATGTATGTATCTAGCTGATGTGCTGGGACTTTGTTGTGCTGGAAATTTTGTTTTTGTTCTTTTTTTTATGTTGCCGTTTGTTTTTCTCAAAATTACAATGAAAAATGTTAAAACATAAAAGCGCAATGAAATTTTCCTGCAAGATTAGAGGTGACATTAATATGGACAATATATGCTACCATTCTAACCAAAAGTTACAAATTAACAGGTAACTGGTAACAGCCAGTCTGCTGTGGAGAAGTTTACTTGCAGATCTTACTCTGATGACATCTTTACGTACAAAGAGTCACTCTTAACATGTAACTGAATTTATGACAGCTTGGAAAGTTGTTTACTCAGAACCAACTGTTGCAGATTCCAAACAGGGCAAGCTTTGGGGTTTAGTAAAACAAAGCAGTTTAACATCAAACTGAAAAAACTTAGTTTACAAAATTGAGTTTACTTTTTTCTTTTTTTACCTGTGCTGTCCAACAGCTAAGCAAACAGATGAGAGTTGAAAGCCTTTTGTGTTGGACATATTTTACTTTTACAACAGATGTATATTTAAATAAACCCCTTTTGTAATTTCAGATAAACTTTATTCATGTTAATTATATTTCTAAATATTTTTGTTTCACCGGACGGAAAAGAAAAGGAGGAAAGAAGAGAGGGATAACAGATTAAGAGGGGGGGGGGGTAGAAGGGTGACTATAGTAGCGGGTGTAAGATCATGAAGCGTCAGAAAGCAACAAGTTGCTGGAGCTTTATAATCAAAACTGACAGGTTAAGATGCATGAAGAATCTAAAATGGGCGGGGCCTGTCCACACATACACACACACACACACACACACACACACTTTAACGTTACAAACACACCCGTTGGCTCCAAAAGTGTTTACACACAAACAAGTCTACATGGACATACTATCACTAACATTCACACTCGCCTACTTATGCATTCAGACTAAAACATATGAAACATTTCCTTAAGTCACGCAAACTGTTTGTGCAAGCCCAACCCCAAGCCCCAGACAGGCGGCCCACCACCACCCAGGAGTCCTGATCATCCCCCAGCCCCAGGTACGAGTCAGGGCCCCCCAGGAAAGACCCGCCCCCACACTCCAGGCAGTGCTTGGTGGCAGTGATGTCCAATCACGCCCCCCCCCCACCACCACCATCAAGGGTCCTAGATGTTTAAATTGCAATTAAAACCGAGAGGGGGGGGCACATTCCATACAGCAACCAAGGGAGGGGGGCCACTGCCAAGTAGCTCTTTCCCCCAAGGTGCATCGCAGTCTGACCCCCACCACCCTCACCCTAATAAATGGTTATATGGTTATATGAGGGGACAGCTGGAAGACAGACCCCGGTAGTAAATCAACAGTCCCCCAACCCACCCACAGCATTGGGCCCAGGCCTCCCCAGCCCAGGGGCCCCATCGCCTGAGGAGCTAAGGAAGCACCCCCCTTGGAAGAACTCTGGTCAGGCCTCGATGGGACCGAGGAAGCCGACTAGCCGGGGCCGCCACTGATTGCCTCAGTGGAGACCCCAACCCGTCAAACTTCCAGGGCCCCATATCGATAAAGGACCGACTCGATCGCCCAAGCAGCCTACCCCAGAAAATTTAGTTTAAAATGCTGTGATTTGTGGCAATTCCTGTAGCCCTGAACCAGCACAGACAGTTTCTGCATGAATTTATTTTTCCACACTGATGTTCCTCTATGTTTTTGCAGAACTTTAGGATTGACGTTGTGCATCTGGATGAGAACAACATAGAGTTTGATATGGTGGGGATTGATGCTGCCATTGCCAATGCCTTTCGAAGAATCTTACTTGCAGAGGTGATGTTTCTGTTCTGTCAATTTTTTTGTTGAACTCCCTACACCTTAAAATAGACTTTCTACATTCATACCCACTCATGGTAACCTTTTTATGGCAAAGGGATGAGAGAATCAACTGAGAGCTTAGGTATCATTTACTCTCGTACATGTAACAAGATAAGATGACTCCAGTGTGTTTGTAAATAGTTTAAAATCCAGAAAATCGACTGTAAAGAATCTGAAAGTAAACCAAAGAAAACACTAATGCTTTCTTTTACAGTAGAGTACTTGCAGTGTACTTAAGTGGTATTTACATGATACTTTTTGTGTAACTACTGGGTACTTGCATGGTATTTACATGGTACTATTTATGGGACTTACTGGCTACTTACATGGTACTTTTTGTGTCTACTCAGTACTTACATGGTACTGTCTGTGTATTTAAGTGGTACTATTCGGTTCATACTTATGTGGCACATACTGGGTATTTATAATATACTTACATGTTGTGCAAATGTGTCCTGTGTGGTACTTACCACATATAAGAACAAGGTAAGTACAAATAAAGTACCTTGACCTTTAGGTCTGCACTCGTATGTTTCATGGTATTTACCATGAATTTACCACATAAACTACCCCTTAAGTGACGTTGACTTTGTGGAAAATTCATTTCAATTATCCGAGGTGTGTGCACATTTTGGTGACTTTTCGAGCATGCTGTGGGGGTCACATTTGCGCTGAAAGGCGCCAAAATCGTTCCAACTGCGAAAACAATATGGTCCTTGCAGTCAGTGACTGCTGCTGCGGGCCATCAACATCTGTTCTTTGGAATGCTCCTTTTTACTGTTTTGTACTAAAAACAAATTTCATTGTGA